>NC_136060.1:84762680-85499275 GCF_964261635.1 Lissotriton helveticus | reverse complement strand
GCTCTGGTGGCACTAACTGACTGGAACTCAAGTCATCTCCACGTGACAGGAGGCCTCGGCTGCCACCAACTCTGTGTACTTCCAGTCATAGGAGAGAATGGAAATGGCCTCCAGCACATGTACCCGGCCCTTTTTATTGGTAGGGTCACATGTTCTATGATGCCTGTGCTGCATGAGTGTGGTGTGGGTGTAAAACAGGCATGAGGGAGCGGCTGTGGCATGCTGACAACTAGACTTGTGATCAGCAGATCACTACGTAGTTGTTCCTCTCTGTAAGCGTAATCGGAGTGGGCTGGTCTGGTGTATGCCAGTCCTGCGTGAGGCTGTGAACAATGACTCTGGAGCTCTGCGCGTGGTTCCGTCCTGGGCTGTATGAGGAATCAACTGATGAGGGTGTCTCTGTTGTAGTGTTGCCGCCACCCGGGCCGCAAGCGCCAATGTGTCACCCTGTAAACCAAGTCCCACAACATGGCCAACATGAATGGTAGGGGAATCACTGACCCTACATTTATCCATACTTCCACACATGAAAGATCGTGGACATGACATATATGTGTAGATATGAATGTTAATTGCACATTCAGTGGAGTGTCCAAGCAAAGCCCACATTTCAGTATTTGGCACATGGAGGGCAGCCAGTTAGAGCCAAGCTTGTGCTTGGGGGTTAGGTTCCGCCAACATATGTACTTATTCAATCACTCCACCAATCCCCAAGCACTTATAAATTCACTATGCACTCTCCTTGCAGTACTCTAATGATCCAGTCTCTACCTATGTACTTATACAATGACGGAGACAAAGTTACATAACCAAAGTTTTCCCCACTGCCAGAGGTACCATGGTTGCGTGCGCTGTCCACAGCACAATGTAATGTGGTAGGGCCCAGGGGCAGCATCATGCATACATAATGAAAACACACGCAGTTAGATAGATAGTTGAACTGGGTAGGGGCATGTGCGCTTTGCCCCTTTTTATTACCAGGGTCAAATGTCCATTGATGCTGGATGCTTGTGTGGTGAGTGTAAGCCAGCCCTCAGGGAATGGTTAGTGCTGGCAACAAGTACAACAGTAATTATCGGATCACACACAGAGATTCAATCATAAAGGGTCTATGACTTGTGCTGCACTAAGGTAGGGGCAGCAGATATGAAATAATACACAAAAGATTCTACTGTAAGGGGTCTATGACTTGTGATGCACTGAGGTAGGGGCAGCAGATCTGAAATCATACACAAAAGATTCTATCATAAAGGGTCCATGAGTTCTGGTGCTATGAGGTAGGGTCATCAGAAGCATTCAATGTGTGCACAGCCAGTGACGATGCGTGGTCCGGGACGGCCACAATGGTAGCAATGTCTGTTGCCTACTGGACGGCATCATCTGCAATTGTGACTCAATCTGAATAGTGAGTCCTGCTGTCTGCAGTGTAGATTGAAGGCAGACATTGGGGAATGCTTTTTGTCACTTCCTCTTGACAAAATCCGAGGACATAGAGTACAATTCTCTCTGCAATTAATAAATCAAGACTGAATTCAAATTGTGAGCGTATGGAACTGAAGATGAAATATGTATGGACTACATTGTCGAAATATGTAGGTTTCAGAGATGTTATAGTTAGTTGCCTACTGGACTCTGAAATTAATGAATCAAGACTGAATTTGAATTGTGAGCCCTGCTGACCGCAGTGTAGGGCAGAAGCAGCAGTCTGCAAAGGCCCACAGCCATGTGGCGATGACTTGAGCTGCACAGATTGGGAGCATTTGGTCTTCTTAGCCAATTATAGTCTCTTACACAATTTGCCTCAGTACTAATCTTGAATCGTAAGCCCTATTGATCGCAGTGTAGGCTGGGGACTGCAGTCAGGAAGGGCCCACAGCCACGTGGTGTTGACTTGAGCTGCACAGAGTTAATGGCACCTGAAACACTCAGCGTGTGCATAGCCAGTGATGATGCGTGGTCCCGGCGGGCTGCACTGGTAGCAATGTCTGTTGCCTACTGGACTGCATCATCTGCAATCGTGACTCGATCCGAATTGTGAGCCCCTCTGTCCGCAGTGTAGACCAGAGGCAGCGGTCAGCAAGGGCCCACAGCCACATGGCGTTGGGTTGAGCTGCACAGTTAGTGGCACCAGAAGCACTTATCGTGTGCTCAGCCAGCGATGATATGTGGTCCGGGCGGGCTGCACTGATAGCAATGTTTGCTACCTACTAGATTGCGTCATCTGCAATCGCGACTCGATCTGAATCGTGAGCCCTGCTGTCTGCAGTGTAGGCTGGAGGCAGCATTCTGCAAGGGCCCACAGCCATGTGGCATTGAGCTGAGCTGCACAGGTAGTGGCATCAGAAGCAGCCAGCGATGATGCGTGTTCCGGGCGAGCCGCACAGGGAGCAATGTCTGTTGCCTACTAGACTGCGTCATCTGCAATCGCGACTCAATCTGAATTGTGAGCTCTGCTGTCCGCAGTGTAGATCGAAGGCAGTAGTCAGCACAGACATCGAACAATGCTTTTTGTCACTTCCTCTTTACTAAATCCGAGGACATACAGTACAGTTCAATCTTCAATTAATAAATCAAAACTAACTGAATTTGAATTGTGCGCTCTACTGTCTGCAGTGTAGACTGCCATTTGTGGTAAATAAATAAATAATACCCTATTTTTGACTAGACTTATAGCATAACAGATAGCTCAATAAATAAGAGTCAAGATTCGAGGTAGTAGGAGTTTCTGCAGGTTTATTACAGCATAAGGACAGGATCAGGACAACCTGCATGGGAATAGGACAATAAGGCCCAGCAGGACAACTGGGGCCCAGCAGGGGAAAAGAGGCCCAGCAGCTGCTGGGGCTAGGTCTGGGATGAGCGCGCTAACATTCAATAACAAAACACAGGCATATATACATAGCGCAAACACATAGCATTACATTGCAGTAGGCGTAGCAGTAGGTGGAGCAGAAGGCGTGACGCGTAGCAGTCGCGAGAGATAAGAAAAATAAGAGGTGTAACTGGGAGTATACATAGACATGTGATGCAAAACGTAACAGAATATGTCATGAATGGGCGGAAACATTGGAGGGGGCTACCTAAGGAGCCGGGACCTCTAACCTAATGGTGCGCGAAAACTGGCAATGACGTGTTACTAGGAGAAGCTGGGGGCTACGAACTCTGTGCTAGGAGCAGAGACTAGAGTCTGGAGGGTCGGAGCGACATGTACCTAAACCCTATCTGGTATCTAATGTTTAGGGAACATGTTGATATAAACTAGAAGTCATGAGGGGAAAAGCTAACTTGATTCTAAGACTGGACCATGCATTATTCTACATGTAGTGCGTGAAGAATATTAAATGACCATTAAATACAGTATTTCTCTAACATGGAGACGAGAAGGCTAGACAATGACGGAAACTATTGATGCAGTTCAGTAGCTTAGGAATGCAGAAGAGGAGGACTGAACTGATAACTGGAACTATAACATACTTTTGGCAGACTCAGAGGCAGAGCCGGGGTGCACCGGGCACTGCAAGGCAGGAAGTAAGTGAAGGGTCGAGGATACAGGTGGGGGCTGTATCGCTCCTCAGCGAGGCTTTCAGGAGACAGGAGCTGAATCTGTGGTCCGGGCCCTTTTGAGGCCTGGAAACGGGGACTTTATAATTGAATAACGTGCACACTGAGAAACGTGGCAACATTACTTACATAGGCCTGATATTCGTAGTATTCACGAGGACTGGAAACTAACATACTAGAGGTGGACACAACTGTAATTGCGTCTTTAATCAGAAATGGGGAATAACATATGCATATTGATCATGCACACATAACATATGATGGATGAGGCGTAGGGACACAGAACATGGCAAAATTTACTTTTCCACATTCCCTCCTTGTCACTACGTTTCCATCAGGAAACATCAATATTCATGATACCGTCTATCATTTCATACAGTACCATTTGCTCGTCTCGAATTGTCTTGGAACGGGATTTAGAACGGGGCTTGGGACTGGGAATACAAGAGGTAGCACACATGCTGCAAATCGCAGGGCCACATTGTATACAGAGGCAGCAGCTAAATATGATCGCTACTGCAATACCTAAGAAGGACAGGACTTTCCATCCCCATGCGGAAATTATATTCCAGAACCAACCGGACCATGTCCAGGTGCCTAGATCTTGGTGTAACAGATGGGCAATTTTATGGAGTCTGGTTATAGCTGAATAAACAGACGGCGCGTTATTAGGAATGAAAATGCAACAACTGGATCCGAGAATTCTACAGGCCCCGCCCCTATCGGCCAGTATGACGTCAAGGACGAGACGATTCTGTAAAACGACAATTCTCATAAAGGATTGTTCTTCAGTTAAGTTACCTAGAGCAGAGGCAGTCTCATCCACTACTGCTTCAAGGGTTCTTGTTAACCTACGGATTAGCTTACTATTTACAACTGTGCCTAAATAAGGGAAAACACCTTTATCTATATCAATGAATTGCTCTGCGGCAGTTTCAGTATAATCGACAATCGGGAGATTTCTCTTGTGTCTAGTGTGTATTAAGAAAGAATTCCTATGATAGTCAGGTGGGGCTAGAAAAACAGGTGGCAGTAGGAAAGCAATGTAACAGGTTCCCTCCCAATCGAGGGGCAGACGGACATATGCAGTTTGACCACAAATAAAATAAGAATGACGTGAAGCTTTGAAAATAGATTTCCCACTGTCACTATACTGGATAACAGTAGTACATTCACTATGACCTATGTGTACAGAACCATAACTACGGACACATAATTCGCCTTTGACTGGTAGTACTGAAATAGCGGGTGAGTCTGGAGTAGTATCAGACTGAACATTCAGGACCATGAAATTCGACGAATAATTACCTAAATTATATACTTCATTTTCTAGATCTAAACCTGTTCTGTGGGGGAGACCTTGCTTGTCTGGGAAACATGTACTGTTAAGAAAAGACATATCTGTTGAGGATGACGTTAACGTGGACCATGCTCCACACGAACCATTGTGTGAGAATGGATAAGGAAAGAGTGGCAGAACTCCCTTCGGTGTCTGGAAAGGGGGGAGTCGACCACACACCCAACAATTAGTGGCATTGCTGGTCTGGTGTGAATAATGTAACATACGGATAAATGTGTTATTACGCATAGCGAGGCGGTATGCATATTCGTGAGGAGGCAGATCACTAAACGTGTGCTCTACTGTAGCATGAGCAGACATATTTACATGAGGAACTGAAAAACACAGATAGAAAGCATAGCTTGTGCAGGAAATCATTATGCTGATGAATAATATGAAACTCAGAAAAACGATACATTTGATTGAGCTTTGACTGACTCTCTCACTATGGGGGTCTATTTTATACATGTCAGAAACAGTCTAACCGTTTCACCTAGGGGAGGACTTATACAATCAAACTGGCTGACTTATTAGACCTGAGCTTTAACTTATACTCTTGTTGCGGAGTTTTCTCTAACAAGGGAGGGGTTGTAATAATGTCTTGTGCGGGACAGTCCTTTAAAACAATGTTCTGGCAATCCTTCGAATCCTGGGAAATGTTCTCGGAAATGCTTTTGAAGACTGGTTTCGGTCCTTTGAAAAGTTTTACATGAGAAAGGTGGACCCACCCCTTCCTGCCTTCCAACTTGACGGCAGTTCGGGTGGTCAAGAGGACCTGACGTGGCTCCTTCCAACGTGGTTCCAGCGGACTTGACCTGTCGAAATTTCTGATCAGCACAAGGGAGCCTGGAACGATCTCGTGCGGTGCCACCTCGGTATTGTCTGGAAATGCGGCGGCAACCTGTGAACGACATGAGTTGAGGGCAGACATCAAGGAAGCTAGGTAATCTGTCAGCATATTACATGAAACATCGGTAATACTTCGGGGTCTAGGAGTACCCCACATGTTAGGGGGGCGGCCGAAAACGACCTCATACGGGGACAGACCTGATCTGGAATGTGCGACCATACGCATGTAAAACAGAGCGACTGGCAAAGCTACTAACCAGTCCACACCCTTGTCTTTACAGACTTTTGCTATACGGATTTTCAGAGTCTGATTATGCCTTTCGACTAGTCCAGCTGCTTCTGGATGACGTACACAATGGAACTTCCACTGGTACCCTAACAACAGGGAAACGTGTCTCATGAGTTCAGATGAGAATGGCTGGCCGTTATCAGAATATACGACTCTAGGGAGTCCATATCTAGGGAAGAATTCACGAACCAACTGCTTGGCAGTGGTCGCGGCTGTGTAATCTGGGACTGGATATGCTTCTGTCCATCTGGACAAGGCGCATACAACTACAAGAACATACTTGAAACCTCGACATCGCTCCATTTGAATATAATCCATCTGGAGGACCTCAAAAGGGTGGTCAGGGGGCTGGAAACCACCTTGTTCCACCGGGACACTTTTACCTGGATTAAACTGGCAACATATCATACAGGTACGGACTTTCTGCTTGGCTGCAGCTCGTAAATGCTTGTTGAACCAAATGTTCTGGATACTGTCTAACATAGCTTTTTCTCCTAAATGTGCTGGACTATGTGCGGTATTGATAATGACTTGAACCATAGAATCGGGGAGAAACCATGTGGCTCTACCCTTCGTTAACCATCCTTGATCTGTCTGGACCCCTCCTTGTACAGACCATTTCTTGATTTCATCGGGAGTAGCATGTGACTGGATATCTATGACATCTTGAGTAGGGTCCTTAACTGTCATGCATGTAATCGGATCTGGAGTATGTGTCTGATTAACTGGAATGTCTGGAGTCTGTGCTGTAAGCTTGGCTGTGCGGTCTGCTAAATCATTACCTTGGGAAATAATGTCAGTAACTTTCGTATGTGCTTTGCATTTCATGATAGCAATAGATGTCGGTAAATGTATGGCATCTAACAGGGCTTGAATAAGGAGACCATGCTGAATCTTGGTTCCATGAGAAGTCATAAAACCTCTCTCCTGCCAGAGCACTCCGAAGTCGTGTACAACTCCGAATGCGTAACGTGAATCTGTGTAAACATTAACCTTCAGGTTCTTGGCATGTATACAGGCTTGTGTCAGAGCAACTAGCTCTGCTGCTTGAGCGGACAGGGTATCAATACGGTGTGTTTCAATAACTTCAGTGTCAGTAGTCACTGCATACGCGGCGACTAGTTCTCCTGTACTAGTTCTCATACATGAACCATCCACATAAAGTGTCAGGTCAGGATCTGGTAACGGAATGTCTGTCAGGTCTTGTCTTGGCTTTGTCGTAATGTTAACTACTTCCACACAATCATGTGTGTCTGGATTTGAACTAACTGATGGTAACAGTGTAGCAGGATTCAGGACGTTGCAGCGTCTAATTCCTATGTGTGGCTGGAACAGTGTCAATTCATAACCTGTTAAACGTGCAATTGTCAAGTGCTGAGTTTGTGTTCGGTTTAAAAGAACTTCTACTGAATGTGGAACTTGTACTGTCAAGGAATGTCCTAAAACTATAGAATCACTTTGTCTGATAGCTAGTGCTGTGGCTGCAACTGACTTGAGGCACGCAGGCAACGCCTGGGCGACTGGATCTAATGTGCTCGAAAAATAAGCACAGGGCTTGTATTGACCTGCTTGATCTTGTGTGAGGACAGATAATGCTGTACCTTCGCGTTCAGTAACGAAAAGTGTAAAAGGCTTACTGTAGTTCGGTGTAGCTAGAACTGGAGCTTGACATAGGGCTTTCTTTAACTCGTTAAAACTAAGTGTATGGTCAGATGTCCAAGGGAGGACAGTCGATACGGCTGCCTCCTGTGTCGTTAACTGTATCAGTGGCTTGGCTAGGAATGCATACTGGGGAATCCATTGTCTACAATAAGAAGTAAGGCCGATAAAGGCACGTACCTCCTTCTGGGTTCTGGGCTGGGGAAGACTCGCTATTAACTGGATACGGTCGGGTGTCAACTGCCTACCCCTCTTGGACAGCAAGTGTCCTAAGTATACCACTTGCTGGACACAGAATTGAAGCTTCGAAGGTGACACCTTGTGCCCCATCTCGGCTAGAAAATACAGAACTGTAAGTGATGCTCGCTCGCAAGCACGTTCAGAACGGGCTGTGATCAGTAGATCATCGACATACTGGAGCAGGGCAGTGTCAGTTGGCATGTGAATGTTGTCTAGTTGTCTCTTGAGTGCTTGACTGTAGATACTAGGGCTTTCTGTGAAACCTTGAGGAGCGCGTGTAAACATATAGCTCCTTCCATTTAAACAGAATCCGAAAAGAAACTGGCTATCTGGATGAATTGGAACACTAAAAAATGCATTCTTGAGGTCAATAACAGTGAAAAACATGGCTTCGGAATCAATGGCTGTTAACAGGGAAGAAATGTCTGGGACAACTGGGTACTGAGGAATAATACATTTATTAAGCTCTCGTAAATCAATCACTAATCGATATACTGGGGGTGCATTCGGATCAGTACGTTTCATGACTGGAATGATCGGAGAATTACATACATTGGAGTCAGTTTCTACAACTACTCCTTGAGCCATGAGCTCGTCAATAATTTTGGATAAGGCTGCTACAGCCTCAGGTGGCAATCTGTACTGCCTGATTCGTGGTAACACTACACCTGGTTTGAGAGTCACACGATAGGGTGTGATTTGCATGTAACCTACATCAGTTGGACCTTGCGCCCATAAATGCTGCGGAACATTAGACAATCTTGAATCGAAATCTCGTAATACATAGTGACCCTTGAAGTCACGTAGGAACAGACGTATTCCCTCTGGGGAACAGCAAATAACTGCACCTAATTCTTTCAATGTCTTAATGCCTAATAGATTTTCTGGACATGACTTAGTAAGTAACAGATCAGTAGTACGGGACAATGGACCTACTTCTAGAGTAACTGGCTTTGATATCTCATTAACTATGGGTTTTCCTGAAAATCCAAGGGAAACATTTCTTGAGCCTGAGAGCGGAGCCCCTGGAACTTCGGCATGACTAATTGTGGTCCTACTTGCCCCTGTATCGATCAGAAACTTTCTGTCTTTCCCTAATACTTGACTATGAACATAGGGACCTTCTTGGTCTACAGGAATCTCGATGAGAGGCAAGCCTACCTCCCTCTCTAGGCTGTTTCATGAATATGACTGGTACTCTGGATACTCGGACTGTGCATACTGGTACATCTGCGATGTAACGTGCTGTGTTGCAGCAATAGGCTGCGGTACTGTAACTGTCTGTGGTGCATTCTGTGACTGAGGAGTCTGTGAAACTTGTTCTTGTCTCGGCGGACGTGGTCTTTCTTTAGTCTTACCAGTAGCTATGTTGTGTTTCAGAACTGCACACTCGTTTATAAAATGACCTGGCTGTTTACAATAATTGCAGTTCCCTTTAACGGGAGCTGCAGGGTGACTGGCTTGATTCGGACCTCTCTTCTGACTGTCTTGAGGAATAGATTGTGCAACTAGCACTTTCATTTTCGTGTCTTTCATACGTTTTCTTTCGTGTTCTTGCTCTTCTCTAATTCTATTCTGGTGATACTGAAGCATCTGGAGCATCTGGGACGGAGTATTTGCTTGCCAGGTGCTTTCGACTTTCAAAACTCGGTTTTTAATTTGTGGACTTGAATTCTCGACTAATTTGGTAACGAAAAGATGAGGGTATGACTCACTACTTGTCTTGAGACCACTGTTAATACTGAAACATTTCTCAAATCTAGAATAAAAATCACTAATATCCTCTTCTTGTTTCTGTTTACAGGCTGAGATTGCATCCCAGTCTTCTTTCCTAGTTGTCAATAATCTGGGTAAAACTTGAATCAATAACTCTGGTAATTCTTTACATTTATCTCCAAGACCGGTACCTGGTACTCGTGCCTTGTCTTCAGCTTCTAGAGCTGCCCAATCGATCTTTTTCTCTCCCACCTCCCATTCTTTTTCCTTTAACTTTTCATACACCCCTGCGGGTAGCAGGACCTTTAACATTTTAATGATATCTGGGTAAGTGTATTCTCCCATACGGAGCATGTCTTTTAATTCTCTATGGAACCCCGCTGGATCTTTGTCATGACAGGGAATTAATTTCTTCATTTCAAGAAGTTCCATCTTTGATATCGGAGTGTATACAAACACTCGTTGCATTACGCCACCCGCCCCTTGGACTGGGTGGACTTCTCGTAGCGGATTCTGTCTGTCTATGTAGAATGGTTTACTTTCTGGGGGTGAGACATGAACAAAATGCGGGTTCAGGAACGTTCTATACTTGTGGCGCTGTTCTAGAATGACACTAATTAAATCGGTACCTAGACCTCTCCATCTGTACTGGAGTAACTCGTTCAGGATATCGTGCAACGGGCCTGGATCAGAATGTTGACCCTCATACAGGGTAATGAGGTGCTGGATCATATACATACCCACCAGTCGTTGCTCGGCTGGGGGCAATTTCAGAAACATTTGTGCCACTATTTCGTCTGGAAAAGTGGTAGAATCAGTAATCCATCGGACTGCTGATCGGGCTAGTTCTTGTTCGTGCATGGTACTTAATTCGCTATAACCGACTCGTGATTTCAGAATGTGATCGGTAGCTTGAAATACTTGTTCTAGAGAACCTCGTTCTGGTGCTGGATGATGAAACATAGACTTAGGTTCTGGACGTAAATGGCGATCTGGGAATCTGGATCTTCCTACATACGCTATTCTGGCGGGATTCTCGTCTTCCTCTTCAGGATCAGAGACACTTTCTTTCTCGCTTACTTGTGCTGCTTTACGCTGTTCGTGTAACCTTATTATTTCTTTACGAATTTTCTTGTACATACTTTTCATGGCACTAATGGTCTTGTGCTTACCCTCGGCTATATTATCACTCCACCTTGTCAGGATTCTCATTTCGGCGGGATCTTTAGACGGGTAATCTTGTTCTCTTATTAGACAATTGATCAGGAACTTTAATATCATGAGCTGAATCTCGGCTTTCCTTTGAGACATAATTTCGCCAATGCTTTCTGGATCATCCCCTGTACGGATGAAACGATATATTCTGTCTAGATCTTCTTTCATATTTGGTAAGGTGACTAGATACTCGGTCACCCTTCTTACGCGTACGGAATATAAAACCATATTATACTCGCCTGGGACTGTGTCATAGACACATTCGGCAAGGGCTTGCCTGATTTCTGTAACAGACTTATTACTTTTAGGAGTACGCTGTGATGCTTGAGCATGTAATTCGAGTGCTGATAAACGCTTGTGTGGCGGCGGGGTTTGAGGAGGACCTCCTCCTGCGGCCCCTAGACTGGAATCGTCGACTGACATTCTTCGTGCTTGCAGGGTCGGTAATTGTAACGTGGGCTGAACTTGTATGGCAGGCTGACCCGGGGGTACCGTAACAGGTACTCCGGTGTCTGGAGGAACGGGAAGTGCCTGATTTACAGGGACAGGCGGAGCGCGAACAGGATTGGCATATTCTGGAACTGTGTCGTCCAAATAGGACGAAATAAAAATATCAGCTGCGGTCGGTTGGTGACGTAGCTTGGTCGGAACTAATGGTGGCGGGAAATTACTGGGTGCCTCTGGGGTCGCTTTTGGCAAGCCTTCGGCAAGAAGAGGATACATACCCTTAATGAGGGCATGCCTCTGTCTGTCTGACTGTTCGGCTTTGACTTGTTCACCTATCTCGATTAATTCTCTTTCTTGAGCTCGTTCTTGGGATTCTCTACTTAACTCTGACTTTCTGACTTCCTTTTCCGTTCTTCTATGCGCTTCCTTACGCCATAACTCGATGGCATCTTTCTGTGACTGTCTGGCTTTCTTTTTCCATAATGCTTCTTCTACTCGCATGATACATTCGGCATCCCATGTACCCGATACGGGCCATCTATACTTTTCTTCTAACTGTTTGGTATACTCTACCCATAAATCTAGATACAATATGGCGCTTATGCCATGTTTCTGATACATAAAGTGACCTGGACTGTCCCTAGGCGGAACAGGAACTGCTGCTTCCAGCAGACCCTTTCTAGTTTTTAACTGACGTAACTTGGAAAAGAGCGGCATTCTAAACTTGAATCGGAACACAATACAATACACGAAAAACAATAACAATTGGGAAAACAATTCAGGCATACCACGACATTGGAAATACATTAAACAATATCATAACATAACAGTTCGAACAGAATACTACCTGAAAATACTGAAAACAGAAACAGAACAGAATTCTCGAGAACGGAACAGACTAGAGTTACTGGATGCACTGCTGTAACAGTACGGAACATACCGGTCCCATAAAGGAACGCATCAAGACCCGTATCCACCTAGGTGAACACTTCGTTTGTGGGCTTGGGTACCACCAACCCACGGACCAGGAGTCAATTTAGACTGACCCTGTCTAGACACTACCCCAGCAATGGTACTCACCGGGCAGCACGGAACGGAAGGCCTCGGACGGGACTGGACTACGACGACGAACTTCGGACTTCGGACTTCGGACTTCAGTTACGGGTGGGCCTCCGGATACCTCGGACCTTGGACTCTCGGCTTGGGCTCTGGTCGGGACTCGCCGCGTTCCTCCACCGTCTCGTTCGGATGCTGGACCGCCTCCTCCGTCTCCTCCGTGGGCCTGAGGGATACTTGAAGCAGAAATATCTGCACTTGGCCAGTATGGTTCCGTCACGACTGCAGAGGGTCAGGGGGTCGGCGTGGCTTCACCGACGCGTGGGGAAAGTGCAAGTCCCTATTCGGGCGCCATTATGTGGTAAATAAATAAATAATACCCTATTTTTGACTAGACTTATAGCATAACAGATAGCTCAATAAATAAGAGTCAAGATTCGAGGTAGTAGGAGTTTCTGCAGGTTTATTACAGCATAAGGACAGGATCAGGACAACCTGCATGGGAATAGGACAATAAGGCCCAGCAGGACAACTGGGGCCCAGCAGGGGAAAAGAGGCCCAGCAGCTGCTGGGGCTAGGTCTGGGATGAGCGCGCTAACATTCAATAACAAAACACAGGCATATATACATAGCGCAAACACATAGCATTACATTGCAGTAGGCGTAGCAGTAGGTGGAGCAGAAGGCGTGACGCGTAGCAGTCGCGAGAGATAAGAAAAATAAGAGGTGTAACTGGGAGTATACATAGACATGTGATGCAAAACGTAACAGATCATGTCATGAATGGGCGGAAACATTGGAGGGGGCTACCTAAGGAGCCGGGACCTCTAACCTAATGGTGCGCGAAAACTGGCAATGACGTGTTACTAGGAGAAGCTGGGGGCTACGAACTCTGTGCTAGGAGCAGAGACTAGAGTCTGGAGGGTCGGAGCGACATGTACCTAAACCCTATCTGGTATCTAATGTTTAGGGAACATGTTGATATAAACTAGAAGTCATGAGGGGAAAAGCTAACTTGATTCTAAGACTGGACCATGCATTATTCTACATGTAGTGCGTGAAGAATATTAAATGACCATTAAATACAGTATTTCTCTAACATGGAGACGAGAAGGCTAGACAATGACGGAAACTATTGATGCAGTTCAGTAGCTTAGGAATGCAGAAGAGGAGGACTGAACTGATAACTGGAACTATAACATACTTTTGGCAGACTCAGAGGCAGAGCCGGGGTGCACCGGGCACTGCAAGGCAGGAAGTAAGTGAAGGGTCGAGGATACAGGTGGGGGCTGTATCGCTCCTCAGCTAGGCTTTCAGGAGACAGGAGCTGAATCTGTGGTCCGGGCCCTTTTGAGGCCTGGAAACGGGGACTTTATAATTGAATAACGTGCACACTGAGAAACGTGGCAACATTACTTACATAGGCCTGATATTCGTAGTATTCACGAGGACTGGAAACTAACATACTAGAGGTGGACACAACTGTAATTGCGTCTTTAATCAGAAATGGGGAATAACATATGCATATTGATCATGCACACATAACATATGATGGATGAGGCGTAGGGACACAGAACATGGCAAAATTTACTTTTCCACATTCAGTGTTCCTTTAGACTTGCAAGAAAGATTTGTGTCGTTTTTTGGAAGTTATAGTTAGTTGTCTACTGGACTCTGCAATTAATGAATCAAGGCTCAATTTTAAATATGAGCCCTGATAACCGCAGTGTAGGCCTGAGGCAGCAGTCAGCAAGGGCCCACAGTAATGTGGCGTTGAGTTGAGCTGCACTGTTGGTGGCACTAGAAGAATTCAGCGTGAGCCCAGCCTGCAGTGATGCGTGGTCCGGGCGAGCCGCACGAGATGCATTGTCTTTTGTCTAATGAATTCTGCCTTAATAAAGCTATGTGGCGATGACTTGTGGTGCACTGAGTTAGTGGCACCTGAACCATTAAGCGTGTGTGCGTCCAGCGATAATACATGGTCCGGGCGGGCCACACTTGGAGCAATGTCCATTGCCTAAAGGACTGCGACATCTGCAATCGCGACTCAATCTGAATTGTGAGACCTGCTGTCCACAATGTACATCAAAGGCAGTAGTCTGTACAGACATAACTCTGCGGTGCTGTTCCGCTGGGTTCGCAGGGGGCTTGTGTGGAGGAGGCTGGTGGTCAGGACGGTGGTCTCATGCCAGGGTAAGGGCCGCAGCTCTGGAAGACACGTTGGCCTTCCCAGAAGTAAATCACACTTAGTGCCCCTGCCTATTTATCCACACTCCTACGCTGGAGTGGCAGGCGTTGTACCAGCCCAATCAGCTTCCGCTTACAGGAGGGTAAAACACAGCTACATGACTGAGATCTTCTCCACTGCCTGAGGTAACATGTTTGCGTCCTCTGTCCACAACACTACAAACACCATCAGTATATGTATACATGGAGAGGTCTGTGCTCAGCATAGTGAGGTCTATCCAGCACACCACAGCTACACTTGGCATCGTGTGCATTGTTATTGATGGGTGACTTGCCTCCTTCACACATACTTGGTTGCCACATCTCCCAACATTCAGCTATTGTGTGGGAGGTCCTGGGGTGGTGGGTGTTGTGGCCTTCTTGGGTGTCAGAGCTGCATGACCAGTAGCTCTGTGACATGTGTTGGTCTTCAGATGTTGTTCTGGGCTCCTTTTCATACTGTAGTTAGTCCTCCTGCTTTACACCAGTAAAAGGCAGATGATAAATTCTTACTTCTAACGCGGCATATCGCCTGTTTATGGATTGCATCGCAGATTTGGCTGGTTGTTAAAAATACCTAGAAGTGGCGTTTTCGTGGGGTTTTTTTTGCACAAGAACGCCTACTCTGTATATCTTTAGTGTTAGTTTTCGTTCTCATTCATGGCAATGTTTTTTGCGGAAGCTATCACTGGAAAACTGGCGATATCGGCAGTTTTCACCAGGTTGAGAATGGGATGATAGTTATTTCACCATTTGTGCTGCACTACAGTGCAGATAACATGGCGATAAGTCCTTGAGAATACTCCCCACAGGCCTAGGGGGTCAGGGTGTTTGTACCCTGCTCACTTTTCATGTTTTTTCATCTTATTTCTTGTGATTCGCATGTAGCTATAACAAAGTCCTAATAAACCCAAGGACTCATTTTAGAGTCAACCTATAACCCAACAGTGGGGACTTATCGCCGAGTTATCGGCACTTTAGCGCATCAAAAGTGGCAAAAGAATTATCGCCCCATTCTCAAGTTGGTGCACACTGCCACATTGCCCACAGGCTGACGGTACCAACACAGCGGACAATTAACATCCTTCCTCAGACAAAGCTGCTGGCTGTGCTCCACCTGTGGCCTTCTGGTACCTTCTAGCTAACAACTGCCAAAGTTGGAAGAGTCAGCCAGCCCTATTAAACTTCCTCACACGTCTTGGATTCATGTCCACAAAACCAACGTTGGTTCCCTGTATCTGCACCACCCACTCGTCCCAATTCGTTGTATTCCTGCACAACCAACCCCAACCCCAGCCATTGCTTGACGGCTCTGTGCCCCAGATTCAAGATTGTTGTCACTGAAATGGGGGTGCGCCAGGTCATAAAGTCCAGTAGTCAACAGTAGTGGAAAACATAAATTTATTACAAAAACATAAATGAATAACACAAAAACATCAAAGAATGAGTGACATTCCCAATGGGCAATATTAAAAGCGCAGCTTGTGGATCCAAATAACTGCAGATCATCCTGAAAATCCCCTTACTCCACATTCAGAAATCTGTTGGATAAATGGTGAGAATGGTCAAGCATAAGTATGGTCTCAAACGTAATATGGTACAATGGAATGCTTACTGGTATGGTCAATCCCGCACAAAATGACCGTAAAAGAAGTTTGTGTGGTTGTAGCCTTCGTCGGAAAAAAAGAGGAAAGTTACAACCACATGAACATCTGTTACGGTCTCGTGCAGGGTTTATCATACCTGTAAATATCACGGTTTGTTTTACTTCATACACCTGCATCTTCATTTCACGCACACTGCGCAGGAACAGTTGGAGACCAAGCAAGGTAACTACGCCATAGCAGGCTTCCTGCACAAGTTGAGGGCAATTGACTGCACATATGTACTACCTGTGCCCTCTGTTGACACTGTACACAATCAATGCTATAAGAACTCTCCCTCACGACCCATTTATTTTTAAGGATCCATATAACAGATTCCACCACGGGCACTAACAAATACCAAAGATCATTTGTTTCATTTACTTTTTTATTACACTTTATTTAGTCATCTTTATATCATCATTTTAATAATGTTTTTATTTTTTTACTTTTTTCTTTTTTTCGTTCACTTCTTTTTAAAACAAACAAAGTTCTATCACAAAATTACATTATTACAAAAGATATTTATACAATTAACCTCTACTGGGTTTCATACACGCCTGGGTAGAGAAAACATGCAAACAACATCACACATACATACCACATACACACTATTCACACAACACACTCCTTCTGCACGAGTTAACACGTTTCAGTTGTTTGCCTACTGATCAGAGTTGGTTCTCTACATTCCGTAGGATTAAATAATAGACTTGGTCAACGCGTTTCGATGGGGTAAGCAATAGTTGAAACCACCTTCTTCAGGACCCGTCACAGTATTGCATAGGAAACTCTACACCCAGGAGTATTCTTTTGTTTTAATAATAATAATATGAAACTTATAATGCGCTCAGCTTACCCTGGGGCATCCCGGCGCCTCTATATTCTCACATTCAGGGAATCTGTTTTGAATTTTTCATGAGCTCATAAATATTTCACGACTGTGTGCTTTATGGCTTTTACAGACATCTCATGATTTAAACAAGGGGTGGACACGGACTGTATTTCTTATTAGTTTTCTTTAGCTGTTCATTCTCTTCCAAGTGTATCCTCCTTGGCTGTTGTATTGTCTTTTTCCTTTAGCGTTTTTCTGGAGTCACTCTCCCTTATCTCTTTTTCTTTTTTATATAGGGGACTTCTTCAAGGCTGCTCATTGGTAATTTCTTCTTTTGGCTATATTCCTTCGCAAGATCCCGTAGCACCGCATACGTCCACACCATCCAACACTGTACACAATCACCACAACAGAAACCAGACGCTGCATGTCCCCAAGAGGGTGAACAGCAAAACACACAAGATGATGGATGGATGTTGCAAAATGGCAAAACATTCACCCTCACTCACAGATCTGGGTTTTTGCATTTGTCCCCAAGAGGGCCCAACATGTGCCGAGCCAACCTCCTCAGCCGTCACTGGATTCCGCAGCACAGGCCCCCAGTGCATTCTGCTGCACCGCGCCGGGGAGTCATGTCTGTACAGCCAGCTGCCTTTGACATACACGCAAACCAGCCGAGCTCGAAATTTAAATCGGGTCTTGATTGGCAGGATGATGCATCGAGGCCTACGCATCATCGCGGGCTGCAGACCCGTTCATCTCTGTTTGCACAAACTCAGTGCAGCTCAAATCATCGCCACGTGACAGGAGGCCCTAGTCGGCCAAAATGCCTCGGCTGTCACCAACTCTGTGCACCTCAAGTCATCGCCACGTTGAGGGAGGCCCATGTTGGCCAAAGTGCCACGGCTGCCACCAACTCTGTGCACCTCAAGTGATCCACCTATACAGTCCTGCACACATGCTGTCTTCAACACATACAAACAGTGAGTCATTCATTCATACATCTTTGGACTCATTAATACCCCCACCGAACCATACAGACACCCAGACACTCATACTGAGATACCAGTTATAAGGTTAAAGACCTTAAAATACCAGGACATACCCAGCATAGGACCATTAGTCAGTTCCTTACATGTAACACAAATTGCGTCATCTATGTACTTGAATGTCCATGCAAACATAGATATGTTGGGAGCACCGTCTGCATGGTTAAAAAACGTGTTCAAGAACATTTGAGAGCTATAACTAATGTCTACTTACATTACCCAATTGCTCGCCATTTCCAAGAAATGCATCAATCCAACAAAACCCTCTTAAGATTGTTTGCTGTGGAACAGGTTAATCTGGGAAGGAGGGGAGCTAACCGGGAACTGGCACTTAGAAAAAAATAATTCAAATGGATCATGGAGTTAGAAACCAGGTTCCCGGGAGGGCACAATCTGGATGAAGAACTTGTGACTCACTTACATGAGAATTGAAGGTATTAGTAATGGCTTGCTTTCCTCCATTTTGTTAGGTATTTTAGACTGTGTTGATGTACTTAGTTGTACGGTCATAAATACATTTAAGCTTTTATTTTACTGTTGATTTTAATACAGTCTCTCATTTTGTCATCCTCGTGCTGTTCCTGTGGCCAGGAGCTGAAGGGACCCCTGAACCCTTCGGGGCTATTGCATAGTAACACACACATGGTCGCTGGAACTAGCTGAAGCTCAAATTCAGTGACTCATTCATCACCCCAAAAACAATCGTGAGCGTCGTCGAGGCTGGGCAGGTGTGCCTTCTTCCCAAATCTACCGTCGAAAATCAGCTGTGATGCTGGATAGAGGCCTTTGTATCCTTGACTTTCATGAGCGCAATCCCTTTGCTGTTCCTGTGACCAGGAGCTTTTGTCTCTTCATCTACTGCTCTGATCGGTCTCAGACCTTTTATACACACAAGAGGCATGTGCACTTGCATGGAAGCCCCGCACGTTTGGTCCCGCTCACACACTCGCGGTGTGCACCGTCTTCCCGCCATTTACATACTATGATGGACAGCTCAAATCCGCAAATCCGCAAAATCCGCGGATTTTGCGGATCCACGATCCGCAAATCCGCAAAATCCGCGGATCGTGGATCCGCAAAATCCGCCCATGCTTAGTAGTAATGCATAAAGGACAAACAGACAGAGAGACAGACATACATTCGTATATATATATATATATTCACTGAAAAAACCATAGGTTATAGACCATATGTAGTTAGGAATTAGCATTTACAAAACCTTGAAAATTCACTGAAAAAACCATAGGTTATAGACCATATATAGTTAGGAATTAGCATTTAAAAAACCTTATTTTACTCACACAAAACCATTGAAATTCCATATATAGTTAGTTGTACTAACTATATATCGCGCACCCGCAATCCACTGCTGATCATGTCACATATTACATCATTCATGACATGGTCAGTGACATCACTGATGACATCTCAAATGACATCACTGATGACATCACTGATGACATCTCAAATGACATCACTGATGACATCACTGATGACAACATCCAGTGACTGTATTTTTCTGTAAAGTTAAAATATGTCTTGAGTGGATGTATAAGTGTCTGGATGAAGGATTTAGTAGGTGCATGACTGACTGTATGAGTGAGTGATTAAATGTGTCTCACTGAATGCATGGGTTAGTGACTAAACTGTCTTAATTTGTGCATCATTATGTCTGTTGTTCTGAAAACTGCTGCATGTGTTGTTCAGTAGCTGTATGAGTAACTATATGGGTTATTGATTGGTAGCCCAAGTATTTGTATGGGAGACTGAGTGTATGTGTGGGTGGCTGGGAGGTGTATGACTGTGCATAGATGTGTGATCAGTTGATTCACTAGATGTATGGGTTCAAAAGTGCATGTGGAAACAGCTGTATGGGCGGTTGACTGTGTGCATCAGTGTATTGGTGAGTGAATGGATATCTCAGTGCTACATGTCAAAGTAAGTACATATGTAAAACACAGTACATGTGAGACTTGACATATATAAATAACTGTGCATAAGAGCCAGTGAATGTGTGAGTGGCTGTATGCATCATTGTGAACTTGTATCCAGGATTGTATAAGAGAGTAAATATGTTTTAGTATATGTTTGAATAAGTAAGGTGTGTATAACTGTATAGTTGAGGAAATGGAGGTGTGATTGATTGTTTGCCTGACTGACTAGGTGTGTGTGTAACTTCATGGATGAGTGACAATCTGTGAGTCTGTGTTTACACTGAGTGTATCTAAGGTTATATTAGAGTCTGAAGAGGTTCATCGTATTATCACATGAATGATGTCATCAGTGATGTGATCAGTAATGTCATTTGAGATGTCATCAGTGATGTCATCAGTGATGTCATTTGAGATGTCATCAGTGATGTCATTTGAGATGTCATCAGTGATGTCATCAGTGATGTCACTGACCATGTCATGAATGATGTAATATGTGACATGATCAGCAGTGGATTGCGGGTGCGCGATATATAGTTAGTACAACTAACTATATATGGAATTTCAATGGTTTTGTGTGAGTAAAATAAGGTTTTTTAAATGCTAATTCCTAACTATATATGGTCCATAACCTATGGTTTTTTCAGTGAATTTTCAAGGTTTTGTAAATGCTAATTCCTAACTATATATGGTCTATAACCTATGGTTTTTTCAGTGAATTTCAATGGTTTTTTAATAGCAAATATCATAAGCTGTCGAATGTCAAGTACGTGGTAAGAAAAAACATTTTCGTGTTTATGCACACTTATCTGCTTTGAATGCTGCCCCCCCCCCTCATTTCTATTAGGAGTACTCTCTCTTTGCAGATAGTGAAAGGTAGTTAACGCAGGCCTTTTCCCCCGTTGTAATCCGTCGTGCCTGCTTCTCTCTCCATTTGATTGATTGTTATCCAAGCATTTACTGTTTTAGAATTGGTTCTCTTTGGTTCATTCTCTATTTACAAACAAGCACAGAGTCGCAATACTCTGTTTAGTCTTTGCAGATAGCGAAAAATCGTGTAAAAAAACAAAAGGAATCGAGCAAAATCATTAGGCCACTAATGGGATCTCTTTTTGACCTCGCTAAAATAGAAACATTAGGAACAACCCCTCATGACAAACACGAAACTAGTGAGATGAACTGAACTCCACACCATGATGGCTGCAATACAGCTCGGCTCCGCCACCCACCCCGCCCAAAATAACGATAAACTCTATGCAAATATTACAAATATATACAACACACCAGCAAAGTAACAGGGTAAAACATTTTATTAAACAACTATTTACATAACTATTTTATACTTTTTGTTGCCCGATCCGGCTAGCTCAATCGATCGAGCATGAAACTCATGCACTCTGATAGTTCAAAGTTTTGAGGAGTGCTTGTAACACTGTCTGAAGCCTATTTGCACTTGCTTCAGCTTCACTATTCTCAAAGTAAAGTGGGGGCTGTTTGAGGACGTGACTGCATTTGTGAACAATGTGATGTGGTGCCACCC
Source organism: Lissotriton helveticus (assembly GCF_964261635.1). Classification (NCBI taxonomy): domain Eukaryota; kingdom Metazoa; phylum Chordata; class Amphibia; order Caudata; family Salamandridae; genus Lissotriton; species Lissotriton helveticus. Next base: position 85,477,680 of record NC_136060.1, on the reverse strand, counting down.
TGAACCGCTTGACGGAGGCCCCCGAGGGACGGTGTGATGGCGCGGACTCGGAGGGGGCGCTTGGCTCCGGCTCCCTCCCCAAGTCGTGTTCTCCTGGTGTAGCCTGAGATCGCCCCCGACATAGGTGGCCGGCTCCCGGGATCAAGCGGAACTTTTTGCCTTTTGGTAACTCTTCCATTCTTGACCTTGTCCCACAATCCGTTTCACCTAAAGACACGCTGTAGTGGGGCGCCCCTTTACCATTTCAGTTGCCATTCCACCCGCTTTTGCTACACTGTGCCTCTTCCGCTATTCAGCTGTTTACCGCCCGCTCTTTCGACTACAGCGTCTCGCTCACCATGTAGTTGAGTTGCTCCCGCTCTTGCGGTGCAGCGATAGGCGGCTGCCACAGTACTCTCAAAATGGCGGCCGGCTCTTCAGATTTGGCCGTGGTCCACTAAAATTGCCCTGCGACACCTTGGAACTCGGACGCTTGTCTGCTAGAGATTGGGCTCCATTCTCGAAAGCGTCCCCTCAGCCTTGAAGATTCTACAAAAGTCTTGGGGGCCCCCGACTCCCGCAGGCTTCTGGTGGGGAGCGGCTAGCATTATTGCTCGTGGAATGGCCACGACGGAGCTACGAAATGGTGGTGCTCTCATGCTAACGCCAGCTTCAGTCTGAAACATCCAGAAACACTGTAGACTACCAATTCGATCAGTTCCGGTAGCGCCCCAACGTGACCCGGTAGAGAAGAACTAGCCCTCCCCTCTTTGACTGATGGTTCTTGTTGCCTGTCCCTTCTGTTGTCATTTAACAGAACTATTTAGCCTGCTGAAAGGGGTTGTGTTCCGACCGCTGGTTGGAGGAGACATTTTGACTATATTCTGGACCTGCGTTGTCGCGTAATGCGTCATATGACGCGCCGCGTTAGCGCATCCGGAAGTGATCCGGGGCGCGACGCGCAGCGCGTAACGTAAGCATAACAGGTCATGTGACTTGTTAATAAAACTTTTCATTGGTTCATTTTACTTTTCTTATTCTAATGATGAAAGGCTTGGTCATATGACCTAAAAATTACGCTTTTTATTACTTTCGAACATTATTTTTTCTTAAATATATGTTATAATGTTCCAGGCTAATGTACTTTCCCGGAAAATTTACAACTATCCTGCAAGTAAAATATATTCCTTTTTCGAGAAAAAGGTTGTTTCTTCGTCCCATGACGGAGCCGTTGAGCAAAAGAGGGTCGGCCTGCTGTCTTAGTCGCCGATACGCCTGAATATGAGATTCTTATCGATCACTTTATGTTGCAGGAGTAGAAAACACAACAGCCCTTGACCATTTATCTTTACTGCGTTCCTGCGTATTATACCTTTTACCCTTCATGTAATTGGTTTGCTTTATTTCACTTGCCTTTTACTGATTCTAAAACAGTGACTATTATTAAAAACTTTACCAATGTATATACTACTACCATGTTTTCTTTTAAAAACCTTTATTGTGAAAATGTCATTATACAAATACGGGCCTATAACCACGTGGGCCGGCCACGGAGCAAACTGTAATCGTATATGATGAGTAGACATTTACACTGTAGAGGAACGTAACGGGCGGGCCATTAGGTTGCAAGAACTAAGGTGTCTAACAGTTGCGGAATCAGTGGACGTACATTTTATAATTAAAATACGACAGGGCCAGTTACAATAAAATTATCTAGATATACATTTGCGGGCAAGTACCATGGGTGACGTTAATTCGAACTTTCAATAGTACAGTAATCAATAACACATCAGAACTTAATATCAATAGGGATATCGAAATATTCAATCTATTCTCGTCCCCGCCCGCCATGTGCTTCAAAACTGCATACGTATCTCGTGATATCAAGGTTGTGCAACCAGTACACAACAAGGAGTTACGAGTCCCATTTATTCCGCCGCCATTTTGGGCGAGGACGGGCAGGTCCAGGATATAGTCAAAATGTCTCTACCAACCATCGACTATGATGATGTTCATATGCTGTATTTATTAGAGTAACACTCATCTGTCCACATGAAATTAATTTGCCACAATCTAAACATGTCATTTTAATCTTTCCAAAGTTCTTCTAAATATTTGGGACCGTTTCCCTTGCCTCTGATGCTGTCAGTGCCAGTTCTTTGATGAATGTACTGGCAGGTCGGGGGTTCTCCTCCAAATCTCTCTTTTATGCAGCACTATAATTAATCGGTGCCACCTCTCCATATGACGATGCATGGTATAGTTACCATAACTATATTTTTTTTCGGTTCCTCTGGAGAGTACATCGTGGCAGATGAAGCGTGTAACGTACCGGGCATTTACCTTTTTTTGCATGTAGAGGAAAGGAAAAAAAATTTGAGCGTCCGAGTTCTAAGGTGTCCCAGGGCCATTTTAGTGGACCAGGCCCAAATCCAAAGAACAGGCCGCCATTTTGAGAGTCCTGTTGCAGCCGCCTGTCGCTGTAGCATCAAGAGCGGCCAAAACTCAGCTGAATGGCAACAGAAACGGTAAAGGGGCGCCCCACTACAGCAGACGAGCCTCCACCTAGGAAGGCCCGTTCACGCCGCCTCCCCCCCCCTTCGGGCACCCCACGCCGTTATTCGGAGCAGGATTGTAGGATGGCCACACCAGTACGGCAACTTGCTAGACACCACCTCGGTGCCTACCGAATCTCAGCGCCTTGTGGTGTCTTCTATTCAGAAAACATTGTTGTGCTGCCTTCGACCTATTCGCCGCAAGTGCGCACGCAACTCAGCTGCATGGCTTGCTAGACACCACCTCGGTGCTAACCGAATCTCAGCGCCTTGTGGTGTCTTCTATTCAGAAAATATTGTTGCGCTGCCTTTGGCCCCATTCGCACATCGGTCCGCTACTGACGCCATCTCACAGGCCAATGGGGCGCCCCACGCCGACTTTCAGCATTGTAGGATGGCCACACCAGTGCGGCAACTTGCTAGACACCACCTCGGTGCCATCCGGATCTTGGCATCTCAGCGCCTTGTGGTGTCTTCTATTCAGAAAATATTGTTGCGCTGCCTTTGGCCCCATTCGCACATCGGTCCGCTACTGCCGCCATCTCACAGGCCAACGGGGCGCCCCACGCCGACTTTCAGCATTGTAGGATGGCCACACCAGTGCAGCAACTTGCTAGACACCACCTCGGTGCCATCCGGATCTTGGCATCTCAGCGCCTTGTGGTGTCTTCTATTCAGAAAATATTGTTGCGCTGCCTTTGGCCCCATTCGCACATCGGTCCGCTACTGCTGCCATCTCACAGGCCAACGGGGCGCCCCACGCCGACTTTCAGCATTGGAGGATGGCCACACCAGTGCGACAACTTGCTGGACACCACCTCGGTGCCATCCGGATCTTGGCGTGTTGTGCTGCCTTCGGCCTATTCGCACATCGGTCCGCTACTGACGCCGCCTCACGTGCCAACGGATTTTCTACGCTTTTTATACCCTATGCCGCATAACAGGTCATGTGACTTGTTTATAAAACTTTTCATTGGTTCATTTTACTTTTGGTTTCCTAATGATGGAAGGCTTGATCATATGACCTAAAAATAACACTTTTCATTGGATGAAAACTTTTTTTTTTTCCCAAACGATGAAAGCCCCACCTTGTTTCTGGATGTTTCAGACTGAAGCTGGCGTCAGCATGAAAGCACCACCATCTCGTGGCTCCATCGTGGTCATTCCGCGAGCAATCATGGCAGCCGCTCCCCACCGGAAGCCTGCAGGAGTCGGGGGCCCCCAAGACTTTTGTAGAATCCTCAAGGCGGAGGGGACGCTTTCGAGAATGGGGTCCAAGACCTAGCAGACAAGCGTCCGATTTCCAAGGTGTCCCAGGGCCATTTCAGTGGACCAGGCCCAAAAAGGAAAGAGCCTGCCGCCATTTTGAGAGTCCTGTGACGGCCGCCTATCGCTGCACCGCAAGAGTGGGCGCAACTCAGCTGAATTGCGGATTTTGACACAGTGGACCAAAAGCGGACGGAATGGCAACTGAAACGGTAAAGGGGCGCCCCACTACAGCAGACGAGGCTCCATCTGGGGAGGCCCGTTCACGCTGCCTCCCCCCCCCCCGGGGCGCCCCACGCCGTTATTCGGAGGGCGGCAACTTACTGGACATCACCTTGGTGCCACCCACATTTCAGCGCGTTCTGCTGCCTTGGAACTATTCGCACAACAGACCGCTACTGACGACCCACCCCCCGGGACGCCCCACGCCGGATACCCAAATCAGTGCGGCACCCAGGCAACATCACCTGGGTGCCGTCCAGAAATCTGGACGTTGTGCTGCCTTGGGACTATTCACACAACCGACCGCTACTGACCATTGTTCCTTCTTTTTCCCTAAAAATGTTCAAATGTTTTTACTGTTTTTGTTTTGTTGTATATATTTATAAGTTATTAAAGTTTTATAATCCTACCACTTTGTTGGAGTGCTATATATTTTTAATGTGACACATAATTGTAAAAACTTTGATGTACAAAGAGTCATCCCTGGAATCTTCCGCTTCAGGCTCAGTCCCCTCCCCAATCACAATACAGGATGGTTTTCAGATAGTAGGAACGCGTGTGGTGTGACGGATCTCATCGGGTGTGGGCCTTGATCTACTATAACTCCTTTGAAGAGGGGTGAATCTTTACAGCTGGGGCCATAAACTACATCTGCAAGGCTAGCTGATAGCCTGGGACCGGCCTGGACAATCGGACACAGAGGAAGAGGAGTGTCAGAGGGTGCGGTAGTGAATAGGGCGAAAGGGAGGTGTCGGGCGGGCACAGGGTGTGATTCTCAGGGAAGAGCAGCGCAGATGGGGGGAGGTTTATTGCCCATGCATAAGACAGAGAGCGGGGGTGACCAGTGCCTGGGGGAGATGCTTGCGAGGGTGGGGAGCCATGCTGAGGATCGACAGCGTGCAGAGAGTGGGTCTGGTCAAGGCATCTAAAATGGCTGCCGTGCACGACAAAAGTGTGGCATTTGAAAAAAGGCAAGATGGCGCAGACAATGTTTTTCAACACTTCCTGATTTCCTTCGAATCGAACGTTAACAGACGTTGGGGCATATTACCAAAGTTAAGCGATATTTATCCCTAACGATGCTTAGCAACGAATTTTTTACCGCTAAGCATCGTCAGAAATTATCGCAGATAAACCTTGCTATTATCAAGGTTTATCGCAAATGCGATAAAAAACGGCCGCAATGCATTAATATCGCTGAAAAGTCAGCGATATTCATGCATTACCGAGCTAATGCTCTTAGCCATGTTATCCACCTCCCATTGGATAACATGGCTAAGAACTGCTCAGTATATACATATGGGGAGTGCGTAAAGACACACTCCACTCCCAGGTGCACTGCTAATGAGGATTACAAATCCAACGTCAGTTTCAACCATTTCAGCTTTTTTTTCAATTTAATCTTTTTCTTCATTACTTTTTACGTTATGTTCTTGTTTGACCAATCCACACGATGTTCATACTGTATTTTGGCAACTTCTCATATTTACATGTGTCCATCCGGACCTCTCGTGAAAATAAGATCCAAATACATCAAATTGCTCAGAGTAGCAGTCTTTTATTTCATTTTAACACCCAATGCATTTCGGGCTGCGATTCAGCCCTTCGTCAGGGGTAGCTGGAAGTGAATAATTACAAGCAATGTTTTAATTGTGAGTAGTAACATTATTAATTGTAACTGTTTTTTTCAAAAAAATTGTAACTGTTTCTTTTAAAAAAATTGTAACTGTCTTTTTAAAAAGGAGCAACATCTTAACAACTCATTTATGCCTCAAGCAATCTTATTCCAAGTGTTATTACATACGGCATATCTCAGTGCTATCCAAACGTAACAAACGCATCCTTATGGCAATCTATGCGACATATTAAACTTCCGTTATCTTAGGGAGTCCGTTCTACTCGACTTCGGAGGGATTTTTTTAGCATTATCACCATTTATTTGCCATTGCGAAAGCAACCCCGCTTACGAACAGTTATTATCAAATGTTGCTTTAACACATTTGTACGCTTATCGCAAACTACGGTCTTTGAGTCTTTCTTACATGCTAATGCAGTGCTTATTAAACTTTTGGACTCTTGCTGCATTTTAACGTTACAACACCACCGTGCTTGTGCCCGTCATACCTGCTATGTTAGTCGCTCCATTCAACCCGCGCTGCGCGTTGCAGGAAAAAGAATCTCTCACACGCGATAACATTCACTTTTTATGGCTACATCCTGCTCCGCCCATCACCTCCCCATTTTTCACGCGTTCTCTGCTAGAACCAATAACTACATGTCCCACAGTGCAACATAATGCTTATATCAGATGGCGTTTGATCAAATAACGTTTATCTAGGAAAACAACTTTTAAAGAATGTCTGTGATCGATGTGAAGTTTAATCAAATAACGTTTATCTCGGGAAACAACTTTAAAAATTGTCTGTGATCAATGTAAAATTGCAGTGCTTGTTTAGACTTCCATATTGACGAACACCATTTTCTCAGACTGTGGCTCCGAACACGTAGTTGTATTCCATGTGGATTCATGAATGTTCTTCAGGCTTTTCTATATCTTTTTTTATTTTATCAAGGGTGCAGGAACCAACGGGGGGCTTCAATTACTACGTAAACATTATTTGGTGGTCCGCACTCCACGTTCATCCGTTTCAGTCCATTTATTTTGCTAGCAATTTCGACCAGATGCGTGCGTCCCTGGGATGTGCCAGCCCGAATGCACTACTTCAAGGTATATACATATGGGGAGTGCGTAAAGACACACTCCACTCCCAGGTGCACTGCTAATGAGGATTACAAATCCAACGTCAGTTTCAACCATTTCAGCTTTTTTTTCAATTTAATCTTTTTCTTCATTACTTTTTACGTTATGTTCTTGTTTGACCAATCCACACGATGTTCATACTGTATTTTGGCAACTTCTCATATTTACATGTGTCCATCCGGACCTCTCGTGAAAATAAGATCCAAATACATCAAATTGCTCAGAGTAGCAGTCTTTTATTTCATTTTAACACCCAATGCATTTCGGGCTGCGATTCAGCCCTTCGTCAGGGGTAGCTGGAAGTGAATAATTACAAGCAATGTTTTAATTGTGAGTAGTAACATTATTAATTGTAACTGTTTTTTTCAAAAAAATTGTAACTGTTTCTTTTAAAAAAATTGTAACTGTCTTTTTAAAAAGGAGCAACATCTTAACAACTCATTTATGCCTCAAGCAATCTTATTCCAAGTGTTATTACATACGGCATATCTCAGTGCTATCCAAACGTAACAAACGCATCCTTATGGCAATCTATGCGACATATTAAACTTCCGTTATCTTAGGGAGTCCGTTCTACTCGACTTCGGAGGGATTTTTTTAGCATTATCACCATTTATTTGCCATTGCGAAAGCAACCCCGCTTACGAACAGTTATTATCAAATGTTGCTTTAACACATTTGTACGCTTATCGCAAACTACGGTCTTTGAGTCTTTCTTACATGCTAATGCAGTGCTTATTAAACTTTTGGACTCTTGCTGCATTTTAACGTTACAACACCACCGTGCTTGTGCCCGTCATACCTGCTATGTTAGTCGCTCCATTCAACCCGCGCTGCGCGTTGCAGGAAAAAGAATCTCTCACACGCGATAACATTCACTTTTTATGGCTACATCCTGCTCCGCCCATCACCTCCCCATTTTTCACGCGTTCTCTGCTAGAACCAATAACTACATGTCCCACAGTGCAACATAATGCTTATATCAGATGGCGTTTGATCAAATAACGTTTATCTAGGAAAACAACTTTTAAAGAATGTCTGTGATCGATGTGAAGTTTAATCAAATAACGTTTATCTCGGGAAACAACTTTAAAAATTGTCTGTGATCAATGTAAAATTGCAGTGCTTGTTTAGACTTCCATATTGACGAACACCATTTTCTCAGACTGTGGCTCCGAACACGTAGTTGTATTCCATGTGGATTCATGAATGTTCTTCAGGCTTTTCTATATCTTTTTTTATTTTATCAAGGGTGCAGGAACCAACGGGGGGCTTCAATTACTACGTAAACATTATTTGGTGGTCCGCACTCCACGTTCATCCGTTTCAGTCCATTTATTTTGCTAGCAATTTCGACCAGATGCGTGCGTCCCTGGGATGTGCCAGCCCGAATGCACTACTTCAAGGTATATACATATGGGGAGTGCGTAAAGACACACTCCATGGTTGAAACTGACGTTGGATTTGTAATCCTCATTAGCAGTGCACCTGGGAGTGGAGTGTGTCTTTACGCACTCCCCATATGTATATACCTTGAAGTAGTGCATTCGGGCTGGCACATCCCAGAACATTCATGAATCCACATGGAATACAACTACGTGTTCGGAGCCACAGTCTGAGAAAATGGTGTTCGTCAATATGGAAGTCTAAACAAGCACAGTGCGGACCACCAAATAATGTTTACGTAAGAACTGCTCAGGGCAGGTGTTACTTTTTGGAAATATTCACGCTTAGCGCGAATATCTCCAAAAGTTGGTAATAGGAGATAGCGATGTTAGCGACTGTTTCCAGTCGCTAACATCTTGAAATGCCCACTTTGCATGTCATTAGTGATAAATATCACTGACATGCAAAGTGGGGCCCAAGATGGTCGCTATCTCCTACTAGCGGTCGCTAACTGGTGTTAGCGACAGCTAGGTAATACGGAGATAATTTTATCTCCGCTTTCTTGGCTTTTAAAGCCAAAAAAGCGGAGATAAACCCCCTTGATAATATGCCCCGTTATCTCTCCCACACTACCGGTCCCCCTGGGCTTAAACGCCGAGATGGTAGGGACTGCATCCCGTGGAGATAGGCCGAGACGTCACTCAGCAGAAAAAAAAGTTTAAAAAAAGTCTATAAACATACAATAAGTTAAAAGTCAATCATTCTTCTTTCCTTGTAGTACGCTCCCCAGTCCGCTTCCCGTTATGCTAACCGGGCGCACCCCACCAAAAAACCGATTTTTTTTTTTTTTTTTTGCCCCGCGGTGCCCTTTTAAAGCCTCCACATCAAACCTATTGGGTCAGGGAGGATCTACTATGCCCCCTTATGGTCATTTGCCCCTTCGCTTTGGCCTCCTCTTGTCTCTCGATCCTACCAAAAGACAAGATGGCGGCCGCTACGGACTGTTTGGAATGTTTACAGACGCCGGAGAACCAATCAGCTTCGCTTCACAAAGCTCCGTAACGCGAAAAGTACGCGAAGTGGAGCGCTGCCCGGAGCGCTGTTACAGATATATATCTTTTTTTGAACGTTAATTTCTCAAAATCCACTGGAGCACATATATTGAGACCTAGCAAAGGCACATCTGGCTACCAGTCCCTACAATTTTGCCAAGTTTCGTGCAAATCCATTCAGCCGTTCGATTATTATTATTTTATTATTTTTTGCCCCGCGGGGCCCTTTTAAAACCTCCACATCAAACCTAGGGGGTCAGGGAGGATCTACTATGCCCCCTTATGGTCATTTGCCCCTTCGCTTTGGCCTCCTCTTGTCTCTCGATCCTACCGAGAGACAAGATGGCGGCCGCTACGGACTGTTTGGAATGTTTACAGACGCCGGAGAACCAATCAGCTTCGCTTCACAAAGCTCCGTAACGTGAAAAGTACGCGAACTGGAGCGCTGCCCGGTCCGCTGTTACAGATATATATCTTTTTTTGAACGTTAATTTCTCAAAATCCACTGGAGCACATATATTGAGACCTAGCAAAGGCACATCGGGCTACCAGTCCCTACAATTTTGCCAAGTTTCGTGCAAATCCATTCAGCCGTTCGGGCTAAAAGTGAGGCCAATCGCCCTATGGAAATTAACATTGGAAAAATGCGTTTTGGGACCCCCCTTTTTTCTCGGCCCCCCCTTGACAAACCCCCCCAACTTTTCAGGGGCTGCTCAGAAACAAAATGTGCCATTTTCCTGAAAATTTCAGCCAATTCCGTCCACAAACGCCAAAGTTATTAGACATAGAATTTTCAAAAATCCCATAGAGAAAAAATCCTAACTATATATACCTACTGGCGACCGCCAGTAGGTAATATATATATATATATATATATATATATATATATATTCAAGCTCCTCGTGGTTACACCAAATCACACGCACTCCCAGGACGTGTGCTCCCGCGGCGGTGTCTCCCGCAATGTATTAGCGCTCGCACTTGCTCCATATTTTTAAAGAAATGAAAGCACTCTCGAGGGGCGAGTTCAAAGGTTTATTACGAACTCAAAGCTTCAAGTTACCAGACGCGTTTCGGCGTTTAGCCTTCTTCGATGGTAAAAGATCGCGCCTCAAACGGCCATTTTTATTTCATCTTTGTGCGACCGACATATAACATAGAAAGAGGACTGCATGTTATTTCCTGAGGGCCATCTTAAGTGTGTTTTCATTTAGCTTCACATACATGTTGATATATTAATGGGTCATCCCCTCCACTTAATCTTCACCATTCCCAAATAAATGTTTGAGCAGGTGATATATCAGTTACATAAAGCCCTGAATGGGCACAGTCTATCTCATTCTTCTATGTCCATAAACACTCAATTACATCCTACATGGATAACTTTACAGTATACATTTTCTATGATATATTTACAATCACGGTCATTTCTTGAATCAATTCTAAATCCAAGGGTAACATCTTGACTTACGTTGGCCTTCCCAGAGCTCTATGGTCATCAGTGGCTGCTTCTATTTGCCTAGATGTACTAACATTTCCTCATGGGTGTTAAAACCCCCAGGGTGTCTAGTTTGCAGGTCGATGATATAGCGGGACTCTAGTCTCCTTAACATCATCATCATCAGTGGGAGAGGTGTGGCGCCGCAGCCAGGGCGACTGATGCTGGAATCTGGGGATCAGGGTTCGATCCCCGGCTCCGGCGGCAGGTTAGCCCAGCACCATGTGACTCTGGGCAATAGCTTGCTTAATCTTCCCGACGGCCCCCCAGCGCCTAGAGACCCTAACGGGTGATTGTGCGCTATACAAATGTGGATTATTATTATCAGTCTGTCTCCCCCCCTGGGATGTAGAGGTACATGATCTAGGGCAACAAAACTCAACAGGTCCCTGTTGCTTTTATGTTCCGCTTGGAAGTGGCGGGCCACTGGGTATGCCAAATCGCAATTCTGGATGGCATGTGTGTGCTCTAACACTCTTTTCTTTGAAAAAAACCTAGGTTTCACACATGTTATAGTTAGCTGGACATTTCACTCATACAAAACCATTGAAATTCCCCCGTTATAGTTAGTTCAGCTAACCATAACTCGCTCGCCCGCAATGCACTGCTGATGACGTCACATATTACATCACTCATGACATGGTCAGTGACGTCACTCATGACATCACTGATGACATCTCAAATGACATCACTGATGACATCACTGATGACTTCATCCTTGTGAAAGAGTGGCAGACCTCCTCTCACCCTAATATAACCTTTGATTCACACATTATAAAATAGAAACTAAAATGTTAAAAGAAATGGAGATACCAACACCAGTTACAACAACCTATTCAGTAATTCCACCATCTACATACACATCCACTCATTCACCAACAGTTCTATATAGTCACTCATACATGTACTCACTCATCATATTTACTCATACACCTATACATCCTGTTACACACCGACACTCATCCATAGAGTTACTCACACACATACTCACTCATGCAAGTAAACTATCAAACATCCATTTATTTGCATATACAACTATACACACACCACTACACTTAGTTTTACAGAAACGTACACATACTTTCTTAAACAATCACTTATAGAAACACATTCTTATTTATACAGGAACTCTTCCAATCTCTCACTCTCACATATAATCACTTATATACATCAATACTCACATATACTAGAATAAAACATATGTAGTTACTCATAAAGATACTATTGAGACAGTCAATCACTCACTAACACACCGATACACACACTCATCCACCCATACAGTCCTGCACACATGCTGTCTTCAAAACACATACAAACAGTGAGTCACTCATTCATTGTCAAGTCCCCACAAGGCTTACCTCTGCTTGTGGGGGGATTCCCCAGAGACGACAGGAGCTACAGCCCCCGTTCCCATCTGACCCCATACGGAACGATGAACCCGGCAGGGATGAGGTGAACCCAGGGGAAGGAGCACGAGTTGTGGATTATGCTGGACGCTGACGGTGTGGCAGGACAGTGAGGTACCCTAGGAGGATGACAAGAGACCCGTTAGAAAGAACCCAGACCCCACCTCCTTCCTGTGCACACCTCTAGACACCTCCTCATCATCATCAACACTGGTACTCACCAAGCCTTGTAGACGCCTGGCAGCCAACAACAGTAAGGTTGCACCTGTGAGAAGAAAGGGAAGCGCACCTGCGCTTGAACAGCATATATGGGTAAGTTGACAGTGTACAGCAAAGGACTTGTGAACCACGCACAAGTGCAGAACTTGAAGGACTTCAGGAAGCCTTGATCATGAGTGTGTCAGCGCACGCCAACACTGCCAACTAAACCAACACGCTCCTGCGTGTTTAAGTACAACACCAAAAGCGTTCCAGCACCTGTGGCTCAGTAACAGAAAACAAAGCTCTCCTGCGCGTGTAGCAAAAAGAACCAAAGCAAAGCACTCCTGCGCGTGTGAAAAACAACCAAAGCAAGCGCTCCTGCGCGAGTGAAAAACCACCAAAGCAAAGTGCTCCTGCGCGGAAAGGCGGTATGGTCAGAAATTAGCTATAACAAGGTAACGCCCTAGACGGCAACGTACAGGAATACCTAGGGGCGTAGAAATGCGGGACTCCGGGTCGGGCAGATGCGGAAACAGGAACCCAAGCCGGCAAGGAGATAGACGTCCATCTTATCTCGAAGACCAGGACGCCGTGAAGAATCCGAAGCGGTGATCCGGCGGGATTACGCAGTGTTTATGCGTCTCCCCCGGAAGTGCTCAGCAGCTGCAATGTCGGAGCAATTAGACCGGTCTGGGCTTGGAAGACCGGAAGTGAGGAGGAAACCGGAAGTGAGGATTCCGGCATGTGTGTAGAGGTGTCTACGGAGCGGCAAGATGCCGCGTACATGACAGTACCCCCCAAAAACAGACCCGCCCACCCGGGAGCAGACAGGGGAGGCAGGACGAGGGCTGAGCGGGGGTCCCAGATGGAAGGCGCGCACCAAGTCTGGAGCGTGGCGCACATGCGACAAAGGTTCCCAGGAACGCTCGTCAGGGCCATACCCCTTCCAGTCAACCAGGTAGAACAGCTTCCCCCTGCTGCGGCGAGAACCCAGAATGTCACTGACCGCGTACTCCAAGTGGTCGTCCAAAAGCACTGGAGAGGGAGGAGCGGTAGTGGTACGCTCCGGATGAACAGCACGCAGCAGAGAGACATGGAAGACCGGATGTATCCTCATGTGCGGAGGCAGGGAGAGTCTCATGGACACAGGGTTGATCACTCTCTCGATGACGTAGGGGCCCACAAAACGGGGCAACAGTTTCTTGGGGCCGTGCACATTGAGATACCGAATGGAGAGCCACACCCTGTCGCCTGTCCGGTAGTCCGGCTCCTCAGCTCTGCGAGCGTCTGCATGTGCCTTGTAGGATGCCTTTGGCTTTGGCTAGCTGGAACCGGGCTTGTTGCCAGAGATCGCGCAGTGTGCTGTGGTAGGCCCGCACTGTGGACAGAGGGCTGTTTAGTGGTTCCTCCCAAGCGGTGGTGCGAGGATGACGTCCTTGGAGACAGAAAAAAGGTGACATTCCGATGGCGGAATGCTTATTGTTGTTATATGCATATTCTGCCATCCAAAGCACTTCGTTCCATTCCTTTGCCACCATGATCAGCAAGCAGCGGAGGTATTGTTCCATCGTGTGGTTGGTCCTCTCGGCTTTGCCATCCGTTTGGGGGTGGTACGCGGAAGAAAGCCGTACCTCCATTTCGAGGATCCTGCATACCTCTTTCCAGAATCGTGACACGAACTGCGTACCACGGTCGGTTATCACCACCGAAGAAATGCCATGTAGGCGAATGAAGTTGTGCATGAAGACCACTGCCATTTCAGTTGCTGTGGGCAGTTTCTTCAGGGGAACGAAATGAGCCATTTTGGACAGGTGATCCACGAAGGTAAGTATGGTGGTGTAGCCATTTTTGGTGATCAGGAGCTCCACTACAAAGTCCATGGACACAGTGTGCCATGGGTACGGTGGTATAGGTATGGGGTGCAACAACCCTATTGGTGGATCGGACTTGTTTTTGCCTAGGAGGCAAACAGTACAATGGGCTATGTGGTTCTTTGTGTCCTCTTCCATGGTAGGCCACCAGAAGTTCCTCCTGAGTAAATCCAGGGTTTTGTGATAGCCGGGGTGTATGGACAGAACATGGTCATGACACATGACCAACGCTTGTTGTCGACGCGTTTCTAGTGGCAGAAAGTACTTGTCTTTTCTGAACATGAACCCGTTTTCCCTTATCAGTCCTTGATGTTGTTTACCAAGAACGACCGGGTCTGTTTTGCTAATGTCCTTTTGCAACATGGTCAAGAACTCCGTAGTAACTACGCCTCCTTGGAAGTGATGTTCCGGTATGACAGGAACAGGCTCTGTTGTGGACGTTGAGTCTTCGGGTTCCTCAAGTCGGGACAACGCGTCTGCTTTTGCGTTCTCTCTTCCTGAAAGGAACGTGATCGTGAAGTTGTATTCATTAAAAAACAAGGTCCAACGAAGTTGCCTGGCTGTGAGTGCTCGCGCTGACCGCAGAAACTGGAGATTCCGGTGGTCAGTATAAATGGTCACCGGGTGTTTGGCGTATTTCAGGTGGTGCCTAAATTCCTCGAAGGCCGTTTTTATCGCCAGCAGTTCTCGATCAGACACTGTGTAGTTGCGCTCAGCAGGTTGGAGCTTTTTAGAGCAGAAAGCTACTGGGTGCAAGAGACCCGAGCTGGCATCTCGTTGTGACAATACACCACCCAACGCGTCCTGTGAGGCATCAGCCTCCACTATGAACGGACGTTCCATATCGGGGTGTGCTAGCACTGGGGCTGTGGTGAATCGTTTCTTTTGTTCCCTTTTGGCATCTTCAGCTTTGGTGTCCCAACAGAAGGGCACGTTTTTGCGCAAAAGGGGGGTTATGGGGCTACCATTCCGGAGAAGCCAGTGATGAACCGGCGGTAGTAGTTGGAAAGCCCCAGGAACTATTGGACGTCTTTCACTGATGATGGAGTAGGTCATAACAGGATGGCCTCTACCTTTTTGTTATCCATTTGTATACCGTCCGGAGTGATTATGTGGCCCAGGAACTCAACTGTGGTAACGTGAAACATGCTTTTTTCCACTTTCACATACAGGCGGTGCTTTCCCAACTGCTGTAGGACGGAGCAGGCGTGCAGAATGTGGTCCGGGAGGGTCTGCGAATAGATCAGAATATCGTCTATATATACGATACAGAATATGTCTATGAAGTCGCTTAACACCTCATCAATAAAAAATTGAAAAGCCGCAGGGGCGTTGCACAGTCTGAAGGGCATGACCTGGTATTCGAAGAGGCCGTACTTGGTCCAGAAAGCCATCTTCCATTCATCACTTCTCCGGACTCTGACAAGGTGGTAGGCCCCCCCGTAGGTCCAGCTTCGTGTAGATGGAGTCGTTCTTCACCTGATCCAGGAGAGTGGTGATCAACAGCAAGGCAAAACGGTTCTTTACCGTGATGGCGTTCATAGCCCTAAAGTCTATGCAGGTCCTCAGATCGCCCTCCTTTTTGGCCTCGAAGAAAAGAGGGGAGGACACCGCAGAACGGGAATGGCGGATGAACCCGTTGTTCAGATACTCATCCAAGTAGGCGCGTAGATGGTCGTGTTCCTTCTGGGTGAGGGAATATATCCGACTGCATGGGAGCGTGGAACCAGGAATAAGGTCTATCCTGCAGTCAGGACGGCAGGACGTTGGCTCCTTTTTTGTCAAAAACCTCGGCTAGGTCCGAATATGCCTCTGGTACGTTTGTTTGGGTGACCGCTCCCATGCCTTGCAGGGGCAAGGAGCGCGCTTGTATGGTACGCACATCCAAGGGAGTCTCCTTAGCGTAACAAGCTGTGTTGCACTGGTCCGAGTCCAGAGCTATAATTCCGGACACCCAGTCAATCCGAGGGTTGTGGTCGACCAACCATGGAATACCCAGTATGACCTTGAACTGTGGGGCGTCTATCACATCTAATTCAATGGTTTCGGTATGGTGGTTAGCGAAAGACATCCTCATCAATTCCGTCTGGTGCCTAATGAGGCCGGAGGTTAGGTCGGTTCCATCTACTGACATGACGCTCTCTGATATGGCCTTGGGGATGGTAGTCATACCCAATGCTTGTGAATACACGGTGTCGATGAAATTACCGGTTGCCCTGGAATCCAGTAAGGCGGTTACCAGCCATTCCTTGCCTGTTTTGTTCTGTAACGTCACCTCCACCCCTACGTGATGGCTATCATCCAGAACCGTAGGGATCCCCGTTTTGTGTGATGATAAACCCAGCAGACGGATCCCTATGTCTACTGGGTTAGCTCGTTTCCCTTCTTGTCTCCCTTGTTGATAGGTAACGCGAATGGTCTCCTTCCTCGCGCACGTGCAGGCTTCACTGGGCATTCTCTTACGAAATGGCTGCTCTTGCCGCAATACAGGCATTGGTTTTGCTTCCTCCTTTTTTCTCTTGCCATACTGGAGAGTGGGCCACGTACACCCCCAATCTACATGGGTTCTTGAGCATCGCTGGCAGCAGCTGGTTCGTCCCAGGTTTTATCCGTACCTTTTTCTCCAAATGACAGGAAGCGATTGTCGCTTCCTTTCCCCTTTTCGGTTCTCCGTTCTTGTATCCTGTAGTTTAACTTGACTACTAGGTCGATGAACTGTCCTATTTCATCGGGGGGATCCGGCATAGGTGCTATTAAGTCCTTCAGTTTGTTCGTGTGAAGCCAATTAACACACACTTCTCTGCACTGCACAGAGGCTTACCTTATTATTTGTTTTAAGTAAACGTCCGTTTAGGAACCAAGTCATGTAATCATGTAAAGAATAGGCAGGAATCCACAGTTAGGGTGAACTACTGTTCCCAGAAGCCTCCATGTTGGGGCACACACCTTCCCAAGTCACATGATGATCACATGACTTGGTTCCTAAAGACTTGCGAAGTACTCGCGCGATCTCCAAAGCGTCTGTAGCAGCACTGTTCCGGGTGATGTGGACGTTTACTTAAAACAAATAATAAGGTAAGCCTCTGTGCAGTGCAGAGAAGTGTGTGTTAATTGGCTTCACACGAAATACAACGCGGTCCGTTTTACACGTGTACCGCTTGTTTTTTCAGACTTTGAATCATTGAGACCACCGGCAGCGACAGGCAGAAGCCCCGTGTCAGACGGGTCAAGGTAGGCTTCTTTGGGAAGGCTCAAATAATGAGATTGATGTGGTGTTTGGCGTCGGTATGCGCCCGGACTAAAACGTGTCCGTTTCACTTGTATTTTCACAGAAATCAAGCACATTCATTTACTCATAGCGGGGTCGAACCGCCCCAGGGCGGACCAAAAGTAAGTCAGTGGAGCGCTTCTTAAATATTAAAGCATTGCACACACAGTCAATGTGAGGCTGATTACTGTTATTCACATTATTGTAGAATATGTGACCCAGGTGAGGATTTTTCCCTGTCGATTGAAGTGACACAAACGTGACGTCGACACCAACATATGAAAGGTAAAACACTGCCCCGGTGGCCTTGTTATTATGAATTTAAAGCCACATAGATTCTTGATGAAAATACTCTTACTTTGTTCCAGTGAGCACCCACGGCACAGACCACAGTACACGAAAAGTGCAGCCCTGGAATTCTAACTTAGCAGGTAGGCTGCACCTCCTCATGGGAGAAATCCCTTTGTAAATATTGAATGGCGGTAGGACAAGATAGATTAAGTTTTTTATGTTTTTGTGTTTTAGAAATAGCTTCCATGGACCAGACTTTGACAGCCCTGATGAGAGTCCTTTGATTCATCCAAGGGACTTGAAACGCGTCGGCATTGTTCATTTCTGTTACATTCATTTGATTGTGATTAATACAGAACACCTCCAGATTTGCATATGAGCAGATATATGCTGTATTGGTTTGAGATACTCGATACTGTTTTTTGTCTAAAAGTGTGGCAGGATCAAGACTGTACTATTAGATAACAGCGCGATCTTTTCACTGTGTCCAAGAGCACTCTGGTATTGGAATTGTATATACATGTAATTATTATTTATGTAGTCATGTCTTTAGTACTGTATTAATGTTGGTATTCTTGTGGAATATTTATGTATTGTAGAGTATATGGCAATTCGTGAAGTTGATAATGTTCTTTGTTTTGCCTAAACTAAAATAACTGATCGATTTAAAAAATAAATGAATCCAAAAGACTTGAAAGTCTGGTTAAACTAATAAATTTTGGTTTACCCAATTCAGCATTCATTGGTTCATTCACAACAGAGGCATAGGTAAAATCCCCATTTATTCTGTATTTACTAGTGGCCCGACCTACCCTCTTTCCCAGTGGGCCCAACCCCCAGTTGCCTTCATTCCGTATAGTACATTATGGCACAAATATACAAAAACTGATCGTGAATTGCAATGGCCACTACATGGGTCGTTTGATCTGCGAAAGGTTCAGTATGTGGAGCAGTGTTTGTTTCAGCGCAGGTCTAGACAGGATATGTTTGATTGTGTGCGTATGTGGGAGAAAGCGGTGCGTGAGCGAATGAAGCGTGAACAAGCCTTGGCGGACAAGGAGCAGTGAAAGGCTGCTCGTGATAAAGCTTTACAGTTGCAAGAAAAAGAATTGCAGGAACAGAAAGCGAGGGAGACTCGAGAACGTAATTTGCAGGTTAATGGGCAGTTTCCTATTCGACGTCCTCTTTATCCTGTCCTTACTAATGAGTCAGATGATTTTTCATTATTAGACCGTTGCCCGCCTCCGTATGTTCCGCCTACGGCCCCGGATGAGGACTCGGACGAGGAAGATCAGAATAATCAGCGTACCAGGTTAACTGCTGATCGAGCTACGGAATTGCACGGGTTTGCTCGTAAAGTTAATACAAATTCTATAACTGTTTCAGAGGTTGATGGTCTTATGAGTACGTGGTCTGAAAAAGAACGATTGTATTTTCTAGATCATTTTGGAGATGAAGTTGTCGAACGGTTTAGACGGTATTCACCTGAGTTGGAACCTAAAGTTATATCAGTTGGTCGTGAGAATTTTCGTAAAGGTCTTTTTGTTTTTGCAGATGCGGATGAGTTTTACCAGCGTTTGGTTAAGCTATGGTATGAGGCGACACGGCTAGGAGCGGAGAAAAAGGCATCGGGTTCGTCTACGTCTGGATAAACGGAAGTATCCAACGAGTGCCCTGTCTTTGGAACATATAAGAGCGCTGCAGTTAATGTCATGCCTATGCGAGAAGCTGCGCCTTTGTATGTCCCTCCTAAAGGGCAAGGCACAGGTGAGGATAAGAGGTCTAAAGATGCGAAGGGTTATTTTGTGTATAATTGGGTTTATACGCCATGGAATAGAACGGACGTTATGGCGCTTAAGAATGCTTTGCCTGACCCCCGTAAAAACCCAGCAGCTTTCTATGAAGGTGTGGTAGGTGCTAATTCTTCGCGTGTCATGACATTAGTTGATATTGATCTCTTTTTTGGGTTGATACTGCCTCCTGATATGTGGAGGGCGATTCGTAAGTTTGATGATCCAGCGATTCTAGGTGCAGATTGGAAGGAATTAGCCCGAGCTGATTTAGATAGAGAACCTGCATGTAAGCCATGTCAATTGATTTTAGATCTTCCGGCAGCTATTTTGAATAAATTAAAAACGCTTATTCCTCCTAAGAAAATTGACTGGACGATGTTGGCTTCTTGTAAACAGAAGCCGGATGAATCGGTCTCTGATTTCTTTTCACGTTTTGAGGAAGCATTTCATGATTACAGTGGGCAATCATTAACAGAAGATACGGGCAAGCATTTGTTTGTTGATAAGTACGTGGCTAATCTCCTACCGGAGATGGCAAAACGTTTAAAAACTAGTGAAAGTTCATGGACCACGGCAACCCCCGCTTCTTTATTAACTATGGCTCAGTATTATGAGCGGCAGGAATTGGAGGCTAAAGAAAGTAGTGATAAGAAAGCGAAGGATTTGAAGACGAAGGTGATGTTAGCTCAGGTTTATGCTACGCAGTCAATAGGGAATGAAAGGGGTTGACGAGGATTGTATGGTGCGTCTTCTACTCGTACTGATATTTCCGAGGATCAGTGTGCATACTGTAAACAGTTTGGACATTGGGCTTCGGACTGTCCAGTGCTTCGAGAAAAGCGTAATCAGCGTGGTCGAGGGAGTGGAAGGTCACGCAATAGTTATTCAGGACCGAGGGGTGGAGCGAATGATCGTGGTAGGTTTGAAGCAAGGGGTCGTGGACAGGCTGATAATACTACTTTTGATCGACGGAATCAGTATCAGATAGCCGTAGGAGAGTTTACTGAGTCTCAGGATAATAATTATGCATAGGATTGCGTAGGATGGGGTGTGGAATCGGTTGAAGTACCAGTCGATCAAAGGGGTCCATATATATCAGCACATGTTTTGGGTTCTTCTGATCAGTTTCTGGTCGATACAGGAGCTACTCGTAGCGCTCTGTCCAAACACTTGGTTGCAAGGGCTCCCCTGTCTGGCGAAACGATTACATCAATAGGGTTCGATGGAACACCTTCTCTTAGCCCATTGTCTCAACCCCTTACATTTCACATTGATAAATTTACTACCCCATGCCCGTTTTTGTTATCTCCAAACACACCAGATAATATTGTGGGACTTGATATGCTAAAACATTTTCGAGCGACCATACGCTGTGTCCCTGAAGGGGATTTTTATACCAAAAAGGGGTAACCCTGTGTCCCTCAGAACCTGGGCATGTATGGTTAAAGACAAAAGTGGTTCCGTCGGGTCAATCAATTGCTTTTACGTGAAGGCTAGGTTAGCTCATAACAGAAGGTAACAAATTTTTAAGAAAAAACAAATTATAAGAACAATCAAATTTTTAAGAGAAAAATTTTTTTTTAAGAGAAAACCTCTCTGACAACAAATAAAATTCAAAGTATTTTTATGAAAGAATCACATTAAAATACCGGAATTACTTCATTCCATTTCAATTCCAATTATAAGTGAAGAAGTGACTATTGGTGAACAAAGTGAATAGTGCAACAATTTCCGTGACACTTATTTACAAATATATACAAAATTATACATGGGAAAATGGGCAAGGGGAAATATTTTGGCGGTCAGAGTTCTGAATTAATATTCCAAGGAGACAGATGGTGACTGTGACTATTCCCGGAGGGTTCTTGACCAATATTATGCGTCGACGTTTCGATCCTAGTGTGCCCCGATTGGTGGTCACGCGGATCTTTATCAAGACAAGAGAGGGGGAGATCTGGAAGGAGAGGTAAGTATTGTGTCAGAGAGGGCAATAACGGTTAAGTCTAGTTATGCAGTGTGGTGAGTGCATTATACTTACACAGGGGGAAGGGGTTTTTTTTTTTTTTTTTTTTTTTTTTTTAATTGTTGGATTCCGGATACACAGGAGGCAGCAGTCACACGCTGTGCATAGGCCAATCGGTCAATCTGGGGAAGAAACCAACTGTGTTCAGTCCATTGGCAATAGTGGCCGAGTCATTCACTTCAGGAGAATATGCAGTGCTTTCATGCAGGAAATACGCACACACATAGGACCTGACCCACAAAGTGTGGTACGGGGCGGTACTCGGAATTACTCAGGGCAGACTGTGGGGGAGGCATGGTATGTGAACACCCGGTAGACACGGGGATTGAATTATTCACACACTGGGTATTCAAGACCATTTAAAATCAGGTCGGGCACTGCGTGATAACATGCAAGACTAGCGTACAATGAATGCACCCAGAAAGTGTGGTTTATGTGAATGCCCTAGGGATCGGTAAACTACAGGACCTGACATATATGGTGAAAGATTTACTCGAGCTCTGGGTCGTGACATGCACAGAATATTAGAGACCCCAGGGTCGGGTTCGAGATGACAAAACTGGGTGCACCACAGGCTCGTGTACCCAAGTGAACACACTTATACATGTGTTTCAGGTCGCTTACCTCATATGGGGAACCGCTTTCAAATCGAGCGAGGAACCGGCTTACAAGTCTCGCAATCACTCGGTCAGGCGAAGTGCTGGGCGCGAGGACGTTAAGCACGTCTGTCGCCTAGCGACGCCGTGACGTCAACATGGCGCGTCATGGAACCGGCTTGGGGTTAGGTTTGGATTGGATAGGGGTGGCAAGCCCCTGGGTCACTAGGCAACGCAAACGCTGTTGGTTCGGATTGGATAGGGTTGGCAAGCCCCTGGGTCACTAGGCAACGCAAACGCTGTGTGCCGGTCGCGTTTGGAGACGGGGTATGATCAAATTAAAGCGATTGGTATTGGGGAAGCGAGCCTAGTGCTTCTGTGGTTAAGCGCATGATCAGTTATACTGCTGCACCGTGTGGTGTCAGTGAATACTGCAAGCGCGGACATTGTGGAATTTAAAAGGATTAACCTCAGTTATAAATCAAATCTGCACTCAGTGATTAAAACCACATCAATGGTACATCGCAGGGAAACATAGTATGTACAACATTGCATCTGAATGAAAACAGACGAAATACTCAAAACAAAGAACCACATGCAGGTTAGTTGTAGCATAACATCAAGGAGCAAGCAGTTCAGCGTTGGTAAATAGGCTCATACTCATAATAGTCCCATTTGTTTAGAGATCTCCTCATGTTCATTTAACCCCTGACTTACAGAGTTCAAAACATGGATCCATTTACACTCTTTTCTGTTGAGGGCTAAGGTGGTAGAACCCCCACGTGGGTTCACATTGATTTTTTCAAGTATGCGCTGTTAGCCAGAATCATGATCCAGACAGCATACGCTGGCGCATACTTGAAAAAATCAATGTGAACCCACGTGGGGGTTCTACCACCTTAGCCCTCAACAGAAAAGAGTGTAAATGGATCCATGTTTTGAACTCTGTAAGTCAGGGGTTAAATGAACATGAGGAGATCTCTAAACAAATGGGACTATTATGAGTATGAGCCTATTTACCAACGCTGAACTGCTTGCTCCTTGATGTTATGCTACAACTAACCTGCATGTGGTTCTTTGTTTTGAGTATTTCGTCTGTTTTCATTCAGATGCAATGTTGTACATACTATGTTTCCCTGCGATGTACCATTGATGTGGTTTTAATCACTGAGTGCAGATTTGATTTATAACTGAGGTTAATCCTTTTAAATTCCACAATGTCCGCGCTTGCAGTATTCACTGACACCACACGGTGCAGCAGTATAACTGATCATGCGCTTAACCACAGAAGCACTAGGCTCGCTTCCCCAATACCAATCGCTTTAATTTGATCATACCCCGTCTCCAAACGCGACCGGCACACAGCGTTTGCGTTGCCTAGTGACCCAGGGGCTTGCCAACCCTATCCAATCCGAACCAACAGCGTTTGCGTTGCCTAGTGACCCAGGGGCTTGCCACCCCTATCCAATCCAAACCTAACCCCAAGCCGGTTCCATGACGCGCCATGTTGACGTCACGGCGTCGCTAGGCGACAGACGTGCTTAACGTCCTCGCGCCCAGCACTTCGCCTGACCGAGTGATTGCGAGACTTGTAAGCCGGTTCCTCGCTCGATTTGAAAGCGGTTCCCCATATGAGGTAAGCGACCTGAAACACATGTATAAGTGTGTTCACTTGGGTACACGAGCCTGTGGTGCACCCAGTTTTGTCATCTCGAACCCGACCCTGGGGTCTCTAATATTCTGTGCATGTCACGACCCAGAGCTCGAGTAAATCTTTCACCATATATGTCAGGTCCTGTAGTTTACCGATCCCTAGGGCATTCACATAAACCACACTTTCTGGGTGCATTCATTGTACGCTAGTCTTGCATGTTATCACGCAGTGCTCGACCTGATTTTAAATGGTCTTGAATACCCAGTGTGTGAATAATTCAATCCCCGTGTCTACCGGGTGTTCACATACCATGCCTCCCCCACAGTCTGCCCTGAGTAATTCCGAGTACCGCCCCGTACCACACTTTGTGGGTCAGGTCCTATGTGTGTGCGTATTTCCTGCATGAAAGCACTGCATATTCTCCTGAAGTGAATGACTCGGCCACTATTGCCAATGGACTGAACACAGTTGGTTTCTTCCCCAGATTGACCGATTGGCCTATGCACAGCGTGTGACTGCTGCCTCCTGTGTATCCGGAATCCAACAATAAAAAAAAAACCCCCCCCCCCCCCCCTTCCCCCTGTGTAAGTATAATGCACTCACCACACTGCATAACTAGACTTAACCGTTATTGCCCTCTCTGACACAATACTTACCTCTCCTTCCAGATCTCCCCCTCTCTTGTCTTGATAAAGATCCGCGTGACCACCAATCGGGGCACACTAGGATCGAAACGTCGACGCATAATATTGGTCAAGAACCCTCCGGGAATAGTCACAGTCACCATCTGTCTCCTTGGAATATTAATTCAGAACTCTGACCGCCAAAATATTTCCCCTTGCCCATTTTCCCATGTATAATTTTGTATATATTTGTAAATAAGTGTCACGGAAATTGTTGCACTATTCACTTTGTTCACCAATAGTCACTTCTTCACTTATAATTGGAATTGAAATGGAATGAAGTAATTCCGGTATTTTAATGTGATTCTTTCATAAAAATACTTTGAATTTTATTTGTTGTCAGAGAGGTTTTCTCTTAAAAAAAATTTTTCTCTTAAAAATTTGATTGTTCTTATAATTTGTTTTTTCTTAAAAATGTGTTACCTTCTGTTATGAGCTAACCTAGCCTTCACGTAAAAGCAATTGATTGACCCGACGTGTCCCTGAAGGGGTGCGGGTTATTTTGAATGAGAACTACCCAGAGGTTGAGAGATCGTGCCTCATGCAGGAGGCCGATGCGTTAGCTTCTCTTCCAAGCACTCTATGGGCCACTTCTGATACCGATGTGGGACAAATGATTATTCCTCCTGTACTTATTACTGTAAAGGAGGGAGTGTCTTTGCCTCGTGTACCACAGTACAAGATCTCCAGAGAAGGCGAAGTAGCCTTGACACATATTGTAAATGACTTGATTATGGCAGGGGTGGTGGAGGAAGTTCCCTATAATGTTTGTAACAGTCCAATTCTTCCGATCCTGAAGAAAGACACAGATACTAAGATCTACCGTTTCATTATTGATTTGAGAGAAATTAATAAGATAGTCGTACCCCAGTATCCGGTGGTGACTGACATTACCACCTTACTTACTTTGATTCCACCTACATCCACTACATTTACTGTTATTGACTTGAAGAATGCTTTCTTCTCAATTCCTATTCATACTGACAGTCGATATTTGTTCGGCTTCACATATAGATTTTGTCGAGTTCCTCAAGGCTACACAGAAAGCCCTAGTATTTACAGCCAGGCTTTAAAAAGACAGCTTGATTCTTTCGACTTACAGTCTGGGGTGGCTCTTATTCAATATGTTGATGACATCCTACTTGCAGCAGACACGCAGGAACAATGTGAGGAGAGTACTCTCTCCCTACTTTCTTTTCTTGCCAAAAATAATCACAAGGCCTCGAGGAAAAAGTTGCAATATTGTAGACCAAAGGTGACCTACCTCGGTCATCTTTTGTCTAAGGAGGGGCGTGCATTGACATCAGACCGAATTCAAGCAATTTTAGATACGCCAGTCCCTTGCACTCAGAAAGATGTTCGTGCCTTCATAGGTTTGACGTCCTTTTGTAGGCAATGGATACTAGGATTTTCGCACATTATAAAACCCTTGTTAGCGTTGTTGTCCAAAGCTACACCAATTCCCCTTGAATGGACAGATGAATGTCAGAATGCTTTTGAACAATTGAGACAAGCCCTTTGTTCTGCACCAGTGTCAGGTACACCAGACTATACAAAGATCCTCACACTGTATGTACATGAGAAGGATGGGTGTGCATTGTCAGTCGTAGTGCAGACGCACGGAGATAAACAGAGACCTTGTGCGTACTTTTCAGCAGTACTCGATCCTGTGGCTCGAGGACTGCCTGGATGTTTTCGAGCAGTTTCAGCAACAGCAGTAGCTATAAGACACAGCATCTAACTAGCGCCCGTTGAACAGGATACGAGTTAACACTGTTGGCGCCACATATTACACTGAAGAGGTGCGCCACTTTGAACCCTGCTACTTTATTGCCATATCCTGTTGCTGAGACCCAGAAGGAAGAACATCATGATTGTGTTTTTCTGACTAAAGAACAAACAAAGGGTCGCATCGATTTACAGGATACGCCACTTCCAGATGTAGATGGGGAACTGTGGGTTGATGGATCGTGTTTAAAGTTGCCAGATGGTACGACTTCCGCAGCCTATGCGATCACGACACTTAAGACAGTGGTAGAAACAGCACGAATACCGCAAAAATCGGCCCAAGCAGCTGAATTGATAGCCTTAATGAAAGCATGTGAGTTAATTGCTGGATTATGTGTGAATATCTACACTGATAGCCGTTACGCTTTTGGAGTAGTGCACGATTTTGGCCTACTCTGGAAGGAACGAGGGTTCTTGACCTCACATGGAGTGCATATTATGCATGGAGAATTAGTATGTGACCTCCTGAATGCACTATTATGTCCAAAGAAGGTAGCGATAATCAAATGTAGTGCACATAAGAAGGTGACAGACAAAATAGGACAAGGAAACGCTTTTGCAGATCGCATAGCGAGAGAGACTGCCATGTTACAAAATGTCTCTCCTATGTATGTGGTGAGATCACAAGCTGAGCGATGGCATGATGCTAGAGAGGAAATACTAGACATACAAAAATCAGCATCTGAAGCAGAACTTGCAACCTGGGCAACAGAGGGAGTGTTGGATGATGAGGGTTGTTGGCGTAGCAAAGATATGGAGAGATGGAAATTGCCTGCCGCTTATTTGCAAGCAATGGTCCAAATGACACATGGGCTGGCACATGTTGGAGCTCTTGCAATTACTAAATTGCTTACTCGAGTTTGGGAGCATCCTGAGATTGCCAGCACGGCTAAGAGAGTGGAACAGACCTGTCTGATATGCTTACGGTACAATCCTGCAAAAGGGACTTATACTCCTAAAGGAGGGTTCGTTCCACCTACTGCACCATTCGAAGTACTGCAGATGGATTACATCCAGCTCGAGCGCTGTAATAACCTCAAATATCTCCTAGTGGTGGTGTGTGCTTTCAGTAAATGGATTGAGGCCTACCCCAGGAAGGATAATACAGCATTGACAACAGCTAAGGTGTTACTCAAAGAGTACTTCCCACGCTATGGTGTTTGTAAATTTTTATGGAATGACAATGGTCTCATTTTGTTGGGAAAATAGTGGAGCATGTCCTGAAAGGATTGGGAATTAAACAGAGGTTCCACGCTGTATTCCACCCGCAGTCAGCAGGTCTAGTAGAAAGGTACAATGCGACTCTGAAGCTGAAGCTAGCGAAGATCGTGGCGTCCACGTCTTTGAAATGGCCGGACGCTTTGCCTTTGGCATTACTGTCTATTAGATCAGTGCCACATTCCCGATCTGGCCTCACACCCTATGAAGTAGTGTTTGGAAGGCCTATGAATATCTGGGGAGTACCAAAGCCTCGTTTAATACATGATGTGCCTTGTATAATGATGAACGATTATTTGGCACGATTAACAAAGGATTTACTTTCTATTCATCAACAGGTTCGAGAAGCGCTCCCCGACAATTCCATTGGAGAGGCTCACGATCTCCATCCTGAGGACCACGTTATAGTACGTGCGTTCGAGAGGACCAGCAGTTTGGAGCCGAGGTGGCGTGGCCCTGAACAAGTGTTGCTGGCAACTCGGACGGCTGTGCGAGTCACGAATAAGAAGCGGTGGATACATTCTGTTGTATAGCTCCTATATATCCTTATATCGTGTTAAGTTAGCATAGGTACATTTGAGATTTAAACGCCATTTTTCCTTTCTTGCAACTTCTGCACACGACCCTTAATTGTTGACTTAGCTTTCAACCTAGTGGTTTGCCGTGGTGTATGTGAGAATAATATGTTATTGCTCTGATATCAGTTTTGTTTAATAAACCATGTCTGCACGGAGAGTGCTGAAGTTTCAGGAGCAACACGATATGGAATTGTTATGAGGTCTGATCTCCACGCCTTCATAGTCATAACACAAGTGCAGCCTTTGCCAACTTGGGCTTGAGGCGGGATTGATATTGCTTTGCACGAGAATTGTTAACACACTTGATGCGGTGCACATGCAGAGAGAGCTGGTGTATGCTGATGTGATTCCTTCATGCTAGGACACTAAGGTATGGGCCCGCCCTAAAACAACCCAAAGAGACCTTCTTAGCTAATAATATAATATATGTGTTAGGGAGGGTGAGATATAAGTGTTGTTAACTCTTATTCATTACAGCATGTTAACATGCTGTCACCATTCGCTTTTTATGTCTTAGTAACTATGCTGATAATTTTGATACTGATAATAAGTATACTTGTATTATCTAAGATACTGCGCCTGAGAAGACGGCATTAGTAAATAAACATTTCAAATGCACATGTGTCTTCTTTACTCCATGTTCTGGTTTGTAATGATAATATAACGAAAGAGTGTTCATGAGTCCCACGTACCCTGAGGTACTGTAAGTTCATGTTCTGGTTTGTCTAAACATTGGGAGTTTGATATGTCCAATGAGACACTGTAGCTAGCTCGGTAAGGGGTGAGTTGGTTGCTAAGGTAAGTTTTGGGACACCCTAATTTGCCGAGGTTCCACTCCTCTGTGCACAGTTCTGTGTGAGTACAGAAACCCTGCAACATGGCGCCCAACGTTTTCGGTGGTCTTATATCATGACACTCGAGTAGTTTATCGTTCATGCCTTAACCCCTTCACATCCGTTTCCGAAAACGGGGTGTCGGTGAAACCTACCTATTTTTTGAAATAGGTCTTTATTCAAGCTTGATTCTTTCTTAAACGGTTTCTTTGAATTACTACCCAGTTGTGCTACAAAGTATTCTTTGTGTTTTCTTGTTTCCAGTGTTGTCATGGCGGCGGTGGCTATTGCGCAGCATAGTCGCGTAGCGGTACGCAACCATCTTCAGACGTACCAGGTCCCAGTAGATGGGATGGCTGTGATTTTCGTGGTGAGTGCGGATCCGGCGTTTCCTTACGAGTTGTTTTACTCTTGGGTTACGTTTCCGGCTGTGGATGCTAATTCTGGTTTGTTCCACTCCTACACTGCCTCGGATGTCCCGGCTGTTTATACGCCGTACAGGGCATTGGAAATACCTATTGATCATTGGCAGCATCGAGTTTGGTTTGATGGCGCCCTCCCCCACTCTTTGTCCGCTGCGAGGTTAGGTCCACTCTCAATTCCAGGTACAAATTGGCCTGCGTTGGGTGGCTTTACCCCGCACCCGAATCACGGGGCTTGTACCCTAGCAGAAATACGCAGGCTACATGTTGTTTCCATTTCCGTGATTCGTGCCTTAGTGCAATACATCGGTCGACATCTTCCTGGTGGTCCCCAGGGGGGTGCGGCCGCTCCCATGGAACGAGGCGGAATGCGTCTTAATCCAGTGATGGTTAATTCGGTTTTTGGTGCGCGTCCAGTTGACAACGATGACTTCCCATTCTGGCTAGCAGAGAAGTTTGATCAACTGGAGGCGGTTTTTCCGAATTCTACTCCTGCTGATAAACATAGAATGTTAACGATTACTCTACCGAAGGATATTACTCCTGAACTTGCTGACTGTGAAAGCTGGGGAAAAACATTTGCGGCAGTTTATACAAGGTGCTTTGGCACCCCGTCTATGACTGCCCTGCCTGAAATCATTAGACGTGTTCAGAATGATCACGGTCCAGAGGCAGCGGTTGAATTGGGTATGCGCCTGTGTGGTTCTTTTGAGATTGTAAGTGATCTCATTCTCTCAAATGTTAAAGGAGATGCAGTTAACTTTCAGGTGTCGAATGCTTTGGCTGCTCTGCCCGATGCCGACAAACCCCGCCAGTTAGCAAAGATTGTGGTGGCCGCTTATAAGACAATTGGCCGCACAAGTAGAGGTCTGAAATATTTTCCAGTGAAGGACAAAAAACAACCTCAAGGACAATCTGCAGTGACAGATGTCCAGCCCAAGTCTAAAAAACAAAATTGGCCTAAGAAACAGACACAGGGGAGGAAGAATACACAGACTCAGGATTCTTTTCCTGCAGTACAAGCACCTGCGCCGACTGACAAAGTTTATGATTTGCGCGATCGCGCGATGATTAAATCACCTGATCGTTTTCAGGGTTCTGATCAACGCTCTCCTCGTTCCTTTCAGGACACATCGGCCCCGAAGACCGGTGGAGAAGGAGGGGGTGGACGTGGACGTGGTGGCCAACAAGGACGTGGTCAGTCCCGCCAGACGGACGGCGCAGTGAAGCAGGAGGATTCTACGCCTAGGCGTCCCCGCAGTTTGCGAAAAAGAAAGTCGCAGCCTTGACAGCGCATCGATATGCCACAGATAGTGAGAGCGCGGCTTCGGAATCTGACGTGGGCTCTGACCTTGCTGGACAGCGCGGCGGAGATAACCATAGTCAGAGAGGCTCTGCGTCCACTACTGAGGGTGACAGCGACTGATGTCTACGTTGTGATAGAAACAGCGGATACGAGACTTGCTCCCCCTGAAAGACTATATGAAATTGTCCTGTTAATTGAAGGTGACATACAGCGTACCGTTAAAGGTGTATTTTGGGAGAATCTGTCTTCTACATATGATATTTTACTTTCGGAGGCTGACTGGCCCCCACCTTTTGTGCTCGCGGCGCCGCGAGGGGAGGAGGTGATCCTACCCAGTTTCGCGAACACTGTCTCGAAAGAGCATGCGCAGCATTTTGCAGAAGAGTGGGCTCGGGCTCTCGCGCCGGCTCTGTACCGTAACCAATGTGGTTGGGATAGATTGTCGCCTTGCCACGAAATTCCGTTGCGGTCTCAGCCGCAGCCTCAACCTCAATATCCCATTCGGCGTGAAGCAAAATCTTCCGTCGCGGAAATCCTTGAACAATTGGAATATCAGGGAGTTATTGAAACGTGTGTGTCACCGATGAATAATCCCCTTTTTACTGTGAACAAACCTGACGGATCATATCGTTTGGTTTTGGATTACCGGCATTTAAACTCGCATTGCCGTAACTGTGCTGTACAGAATACCCACGGCTCTGCCCTAGTGGATAGTCTCGTGCGTAAGCGTTTCAAGACAACGCTTGACATATCCAATGGTTTTTATGCCCACAGATTGGACAGCTTTAGCTCCCAATGGACCAGTTTTACGAGCGCTGGAGTCCAAAAGCAATTCCGGCGTCTTCCAATGGGCTACAAGAATAGTCCTGGTATATTTACCGCTCGAATTGTCTCTATTCTGGAGGCACTCGACCCTGATGCTTTTTCGTATGTGGATGACATATATCTCACAGACGACGATATTTGGGAGCATCTGTGTCGTGTAAATTCTGTTATTTGCAACTTCGCTGACATGGGTTACAAATTTAACTTTGCAAAATCGCACATTGCTGAACACACAGTGTTGTTTTTGGGCTATGAGCTCAACAATGAAGGTAGAGGTTTGGCTCCTCACTTCTTAGAGAAGTGCGCACAATTGCGCGCTCCAACAACACTGAAAAAATTACAATCTTTACTGGGCTTTTTGAATTTCGGCAGGACTTACATTCCGGAATATGCCCAGCGTATCAAGCCTTTGTATGCTTTGATACAACCAACTTTCTCAAAATCATGCTGGCTGCCTGAGCATTCAGCCATTTTGCAATCCTTGCAGGCTGATCTGCTCGCTTCTAAATATTTACTGACTCGTGATAACCACACCAACCTGGTAATAAGAATAATTCCTGGGACGGTGGGTTTCACATACCTCACTTTTAATGAAGGTGACACAGTACCTATTGCTTACAAGTCACACTTGTACACTTCGGCTGAGATGCGGTTTCCCACAGTGGAAAAGGTTTTAACTGCTGTACAGATGGCAATTCTAAAAGAACGAGCACTGTCTCAAGGGAAACGCATGCTGGTGGTAACACCCTGTCCTCACTTGGAGGCAGTCACGAAAGCCAGTGTACCGAATTCGAAAGCTTTGCACCCTCGGTGGATTCAGTGGGCTGCGTCATTGTCATCCACGGATGTCATGTTTATTTTTGACGCCTCCTTACGGTCGCAAGAGTACTTGCAGTATGAATTCGTTCATCCTGCTCCTCTGGCTATGCGACCTTTGGAGGACTTCCATTGCATCATTTACACTGATGGGTCGGCGCAGGTTGCGCATGGCTCTAAACATGCCTACGTTTCCGCATGCGCCATTGTGGTCGGTGCTATGTTGAATGATGAGTTCGTTTCCAGGGAAGTGCACACGTTGCCCCTGGGCGATTGCACCGCACAATTGGCGGAGCTTCGTGCTCTCTTACTAGCTTTGGAGTACGCAGATCCAAGTGTTACTACTCTAATTGTAAGTGAGTCTTACTACTGTGTCCAGTCTTACAATGAAAACTTGTTCTTTTGGATTCAAAATGATTTTCATGATTCCAAGGGTAGCACAATAAAACATAAAATGATCTGGGTTCGAGTGGCAGAGCTTAAGGCTATGTTGCCACTCGTTTATGTGATTCATACTCTCGGTCATCAGCGCGTAGGAGTTCACGCTGTTGGCAACTCGCTTGCTGATGAAGCGGCGAAATCAGCAGTATCTGCATACTTAGTTGCAGCAGTTACTAGGTCTAAAACCAAGATTGATAGCGACATCTTGGCAGCGATTGCTGCCTCTGAGAAGGGAAGTAAACATCCTGCGGGATTCCCTTCGAAGTATAAATACCACTTAAGTCCCGAAAAGGTTCCTTTTGTGACAATTCCTGATGTTGGGGAACGGCTGATTCCCAACTCGGATCGCAGAGCAGACTTGATTACAGCGGCTCACGAAGGTGTGGCGTCTGCGCATGCGGGTCGTCTCGGCCACTGTAACTCAATTACAACTACGTTTCTGGTGGCGGGGACTGTACAAACAGACGCGTGATTATGTCCTTCTTTGTGACATATACCAGCAGATTAAACCTTCAACTGCTACGCGTCCGCCTCAGACTCAGTTGTACATTTCTAATAAACCGCTAGGCTGTGTTTATTTAGATCACTGCGGTCCTTTTTCATCTGATACTGCGTATAAGTACATCTTAGTAGCAGTTGACTCATGCACACGCTTTGTGTGGGTATGGCCACATCGCAGCGCTGATTCACGGACTGTCATTAGAGATTTGCGTATCTTTATAGGGATTTTTGCCTGTGGTACCTTCCATTCGGATCAGGGTCCGGCTTTCGCCTCTAAGGCGTATAAGGATGCCATGACTTCGATGGGGGTCCAAGTCAAGTTTTCGTCACCCTACAGACCTGAGGGTAATAGTGTAGTTGAACGAATGAACCGTGATTTAAAGCAATCTTTGACAGCCCGAGTTATAGGCACTGGCAGAAACTGGCTGGCTCACCTCTATGGCGTGCAGCGTGCTCTTAATAATCTCCCTAGAAGGTCTCTGGGTGGGCGGACCCCATACGAAATGCTCTTTGGCATCAAGATGTACGTCCCTGACCTTGACGGTCTAGACTCTGTGGTTCGCGCCACTTCCTTTGACGCAGATGAACATTGCAATGTTTTACAGAATCTACAAAAGACCAGAGACAGTCTTGCAAAGGAACATTTGCCCTCCACATCGGATGATGCGTTGCAGATCCCGGTAGTTGGCTGGCTACCCCAAGTTGGAGAACTGGTTCGAGAGAAGATCGACAACAAGAAAGAGTTTGGTCCCTCCTATCGAGCTCCGGTCCCAGTGCTTGGAGTGAAGGGCACAAGAACAGTCATATTACCACCACTTTCAGGTCGTAAGGAAAACAGGTTTATTTCTATTGACAATGTCAAGATACACAGAGTGGCCGATTCTTCTTAGCATGACACCAGCTGTTTCCTGTCCTTCCATTGTGAGAAATTCAATTATGCCCACTGCCTCTAATATTGAACCTGAAGTGGCCATCGAATTACCTGCTGTTTCCAGTCCATTATTAAATAATTTACCTGGAACTAACATTGATGAGACAGACTATACATACCCCACTGATTTGTCCATGCCTGACCTGCAAGCTCGTTTAGCCACGGAATCCAGATTTTCATTTGACTCTGCTTCCCTTGCCTCGAAAAAAACCTCTCAAATTGCGGTATATGCTAGCCTGTTTAAAAAACATTTTTTGATACCTCCTTGGATATACATTTGGCTGGTCCTTTTTTCGGTTTACCTTTTTATGTCAATTGGTTTTGTGTTTTATTTTTTTCGGATTATGAATGGACACTATGTCGAGGAGAGAACTTGCATTACTCATTTAAATGGAACTTTGGCCCCACTTTCCTCTTCACATTCTACACACAGATTAAAAAGAGACTTAACTTTGGTTAACATCACAGCATGGCCTGTTCTGGATGGAATCGCGTGGGATGCAGTTCGTTTTCAGATTCATGGCCCAACGGAAGTCGTTAATGTTCCTAATGTGCTTAGAGTGAATATGGGGGATGTGGTGAAACAAAACATTCGTTCTGATGATTGGGATGTTAATGCTGTGGAAAGTTTGTTTTCTGATTTGAAGTACTATGCTGCTTTTGATGCTGAGGATTTATATTTAGAATCTGCTAATTATGGTGAATTGTTCTGTTACCAACATTATGGCAATCACTTCTTACACAAGACATCTTCCCGAAGGGATGCTGTTAATTTTACACAGTGGGAACATTGCCCGGCACCTACACAAGGGAGTTCAGAAACGTTTCTTAAAAAGTATACTTATTTCACTGACTTTCACCAGTCCAATCCCGAGTCCTTTTATTTTAAATTTCACAAACAGCCACTGTCCAAGGTTAGACTTACCGATACAAAATTGTTGTATTCGAGGGCCTTCCTAGATCAATTAGTTACTGGGGGCTATGAGTTATGGAAGGAAACAATAGACCTTAAATCGGTTTGGGGTTCAAGGGCCTGGCAGGTACGAGGCACTGAGGCTTTGCACCGTGCATGTCTCATCCCGAATCATATGTTGTTTTTAAATGTAACCATTTCCCAGACCACATGCTTTGGATTGGCTACATCTAAAAGGTTAAACACCCCGTCTTTCCCGGAGTTGGAGGAATATGAGGATTGGAGTAATTTTACTCAATTGTCCATTAAAGATATACAGGCTCTGCTTCTTAATTCCTCCTTTAACATTTCCAGTATGAATCCCAAGGGTTGGCTGCTTTGGCACCGTAGTGCTGATTCTTGCCAAAAAAGGTTTTTAAATATAACTGACGGTTTTAAGACTGTTAGATCTGATCCCCGGTTTGATTTGAGTCATACTGTCACCTCTTACTCTGTGGGCAAGTTGTGTCAAGCTTGGCTGAAACATTCAACTTTACCTGCGGTTAAGTATCATCTTTCCAAACTGAATGCAGACGTGGATTTGAATGATTTCATTAAAGGCCCAGCTAGTGGCAGGTCGAAAAGGTGGTTATATGGGGTTTACAATTAAATTTGGAAACTCTCACAGATTGAGGCTGCTTCACGCCTTAGGGCTATTGATCAGGCGAATCTTGAGAAAGTGCTTGCAGTTGTTGACAATAGCATTAACGTGCTTTCCTCTAGAATTTACACATTAGATAATATTGTGTCGTCTGTTGTTGATATTGTGCATGATGAAGTGTCTGTATTATACCATGGTCAAAATCAATTACGTTCAATCATGCAGTTTGCATGGACACTTCAGACTCTGAAAATGGGTAAAGTTCCCTGGGGATACATGAACGTTTCCTCTTTATTTGCACCGTTTAATTTGACAGACAAACAACGCTTGCTTTCAATGCGTGATGCTTCCTTTTCTATGCTACATATTGAAAGGTTGGAATCTTTACCTTTTTCTGTGGCAGAAGCCACTGCTGCTACGTGGCTTATCCACGGTTTAATAACGCTGCCTTTTGCTTTATATAAGTTTTCAAATTGTATGAAATATGTGCCAATAGGTCGTTTTGAACCCTTAGGTAGCGGTTTTCTTCATGAGGTCTGGTCACTCCCATACACATACAGATGTTTCAAGGATGAACAAGAAGTTTATCTAACAGGGGATGAGTGTACTGAGACGCCAGATCATTCTTTAATGTGCAGACACATACAGTTACACGGTTCATGTAACAAGGACCGACCGAATATGGCTTGCGTTTTACAGGGCACGCCAGTTCCTGCTATCATCCCCACGTTTAAATTGTTAGAGAATGGTAGTTATTTAATGCTCAATAATGAAAACTGTTGTGGTTTAATTAAAGGTATAGCTTTCATAGTAACAGTAAGTGAGCGAGTTATTTGCTGCAGAAATGTTCTTTATCCTCCCACACGTGAACATAGGGAGTCTTCCATTTGGCCACAGATACCGACCTTGGGAGCAGAATTCAGCAGCATGGCTAGAATAAGAGCTCTATTGTCCCAGAAAGAGGTGGCCTTGAGCTCGGCCCGTGAAACTTTCGTGCTTCACATTGCTAACACCCGTACGGAGGTTCAGGCTCTTTTAAACACTGATTTGCCTTTGCATTTCGGAGCCATGGTCCGTTCTATCTTTAACGCATCCTCCACAACGGGCCTAGCACATTTTTTTAAAGTTGTTAGCGGTGGTCTCGTGACTTCCTTTGAGAAGATTTTTGGAGTCATCCCTGCCTTCTTCCATTCTATTTTTTCGTCCTTATTTGGAGGGTTCCCGTTTTTACTTGCATTAGCGGCTGGCGCATTGGTGGTTTTCTGCCTTTTTAAATATGGATGCCCTTCCTGTGCAAGACCACGCACAGCTGCTACTGACGCGGTTTCGCAACCGCATGCTTGATTATTATGGCACACTGCCGTTGGCGACTATAAGCACGGCGTTTGGATTATCTTTTCGGTTCTCCTATTTCACCTGTGTCCAGCCTGTATTTCGCTGCCTGACCTGTGATTTCCTTTGGGCCATTGATTTGTGTCTCTGCGGACCAATATCTTCTGACGTCGATTTTGATCAACTGATGAGTCCTATCATTGCTCACGAGTTGGTTTGTTCTGACGAAAGGATTATGGCCTTGGCGGTGGCACATGGACTAATGGGTCCCTGGGATGTGTTGTCGGCAGCGCAAAATTTCTTGGAACAAAGTTTTCTTGAAAACCCACCGAGCTGTCCTCTGATGGTTATAGAGGATCCGGTGCTGGAAGATCACGTATGTTCCTTTCATCTTTTAAATTGGATGGCTGAACTGTTTTCGGATGAGGACAGTGACTTCCTCCTGGAGGCTGTTGCAGCTTACTTTTCATATACAGTCTTATCATAGACACTGCCTCAAATTGACATGCTGATTGATAGCATTTCCTTGATTTTATTGACTTTTGGTCAAGACATTTTATTTTTGCTTGCCTATTGGCTTGAGCCACATTATACTTGTGGGCTATTTTTTAGCATTAGTTTTTATAATTGAATTTTTATTCATGCTCGTTTATAATTGGATTCTGCTCTCATGTGATGGCACTTCTGTTATCTTATTTAGTCCGTTCTCGGATCATGGGGGGGTGTTGTATAGCTCCTATATATCCTTATATCGTGTTAAGTTAGCATAGGTACATTTGAGATTTAAACGCCATTTTTCCTTTCTTGCAACTTCTGCACACGACCCTTAATTGTTGACTTAGCTTTCAACCTAGTGGTTTGCCGTGGTGTATGTGAGAATAATATGTTATTGCTCTGATATCAGTTTTGTTTAATAAACCATGTCTGCACGGAGAGTGCTGAAGTTTCAGGAGCAACACGATATGGAATTGTTATGAGGTCTGATCTCCACGCCTTCATAGTCATAACACAAGTGCAGCCTTTGCCAACTTGGGCTTGAGGCGGGATTGATATTGCTTTGCACGAGAA
Organism: Lissotriton helveticus; assembly: GCF_964261635.1. NCBI lineage: Eukaryota > Metazoa > Chordata > Amphibia > Caudata > Salamandridae > Lissotriton > Lissotriton helveticus. Next base: position 85,439,563 of record NC_136060.1, on the reverse strand, counting down.
TTGTTAACACACTTGATGCGGTGCACATGCAGAGAGAGCTGGTGTATGCTGATGTGATTCCTTCATGCTAGGACACTAAGGTATGGGCCCGCCCTAAAACAACCCAAAGAGACCTTCTTAGCTAATAATATAATATATGTGTTAGGGAGGGTGAGATATAAGTGTTGTTAACTCTTATTCATTACAGCATGTTAACATGCTGTCACCATTCGCTTTTTATGTCTTAGTAACTATGCTGATAATTTTGATACTGATAATAAGTATACTTGTATTATCTAAGATACTGCGCCTGAGAAGACGGCATTAGTAAATAAACATTTCAAATGCACATGTGTCTTCTTTACTCCATGTTCTGGTTTGTAATGATAATATAACGAAAGAGTGTTCATGAGTCCCACGTACCCTGAGGTACTGTAAGTTCATGTTCTGGTTTGTCTAAACATTGGGAGTTTGATATGTCCAATGAGACACTGTAGCTAGCTCGGTAAGGGGTGAGTTGGTTGCTAAGGTAAGTTTTGGGACACCCTAATTTGCCGAGGTTCCACTCCTCTGTGCACAGTTCTGTGTGAGTACAGAAACCCTGCAACAATTCCACTCACTGCCGTCGTGTCTCTCCGGATCTGGTGAATCCTGCGATGCTGTCTAATTATCGAGACATCTTGGATGCAGAGAAGAGCCCAGCTGTTACGTCTCATGAGTCGGAGGGAGCCTTCCCGGACCACACGGTTTCTGGAGGCGCGAAATATAACCTACGTCCACGGAAAGCAGTTATTTTGTGCGAGACTGGTTGAGTTACCGTTCTGAGGTTTGCGAAAACGGAAGCCGAGAATATCAAGGGGGGGGGATCAGTTCTGGCTAGTGTAGCGACACCCGTCTTGAATCTCGGAGAAGAAACCAGCGGCTACCTCGGATCTCAGCACTCAATTTTTATTTTTTAGTCTATTTTTTGAAGCTTTGTTCTTTGCACTATGGCACCTACTACGATGAGAAATAGAAGAATTCTGGGTGCTGTACTTTTTGTTACGACTATAGTGGTAATAGCAGTAATAGCTTGGACTGTAGAACGATTGCTTCCTGCACGAGAATATTTACTGCCTGCCACTCCAATCCCATCTGAACACTACCATTTTACTCTGCCTTATCATGAAGAGAGACATAGACAGACTTACTTGAATAACAGCTTCATTCAAATTCTGCATCATACTCACAACATGACGAACACTTCGAACTGTTGGGTATGTGGAATGTTGCCTGGACATCAAAAGAAAGGAGGAACTCCACTTATTCCTCTTCCTTTCTCACATAATGGTTCTTGTAATGCTTGGTACACTCTTCTTTTTACCCTAAGATGGCCAACAAAAGGTGGACTACTCTTTCGACTAAATAAAGTGTGCTATAATGATAGAGATGGTTACCCACAAGCAGAAGGAACTAAATTTGAGTGGGAAGAATATCAACCGGACAATGTATCTACACCTCGTATTTTCACTAATCAAAGATTTGTAAATATGTCCAGTCTACATGTGATTACGGTTATTGATACTAAGGCTGACCTTCGTGTGAGGAAAAAAGGAACAATTCCGGTAGGGAGAAGTGAATGTAATACTACTCTCACATTTGATACACCAAGTGGTATTGCTTTTGTAGCCTCACGAAATACTTACTTTATCTGTGGTAATAAAGGATATCATCGTCTTCCCATTGGGTGGTTAGGAACTTGCTATATATATTTTGTACTACCCCCTGTATTTATTGCCCCGCCTATGTACCATAATGATTTTGTACTATATCATGATTTTATATTAAATAGGGTTAAGAGAACATTAAAGATTGAAAATGTAGACCAAACAGACACCTCCCTACAACAATATGTAGATTTTAATTTAGGCCTGTTTTCCTTTGTTGGTGCTGCTTTAAACAGCAGGAAAATAAGACGGCTAACACGTGTTGTAGAAGCTGTTGCTAATGAAACTGCCTCTGCTTTGGGGAACTTAACTGAGGAACTCCAAATTACCAGAATTGTAACGCTTCAGAACCGAATGGTTCTTGATGTAGTATTGGCTGATCGTGGGGGTGCATGCCGCATTATCGGAAGTAGTTGTTGTGTTTACGTCCCAGACAATTCACCTTCTGTGTATGATGCCCTTTCCAAATTGCACAAAATTGCTGCTGAAATTCACCCCGAAAATGGTACATGGACATTCTCTAATTGGTTCTGGACTTTGCTTAGTACCTGGGGTTGGAAATTACTGACTATCCTATGTATGATTATTGGAATATTCTTTTTCTTTTGTTTGTGTATTCAATGTGGCCCTACTCTATGCTCTGTATGTATTACAGCCTGTATCCCATCCAAACAAGCTATTCCCAAAAACGAGCAAATGATTAACACCGAGATAATGAACATAATGATGATTAATATTGATGACGAGTATCCCAATTACTTCCATTATGAGGTAGCTTCAGCTAAATGCTAAAAGGGCCGTCTGTCGTAATTTGGCAGCAACTGAATTAGCATTTAGCTCAGCTACACGAACTTTCACCGTTAACTTGACCAAACGTGCGGGGGCCATTTTGTATTTCCTGGCTTCCATTTTGTATGAACATGCGGCCTCGTGGTCAGCATGCCCTTTTGTCCTTCCTCTGTACCAATGACCATTCATCTTGCCCAGCAACAGGCTATTTTTAGCACTGGTCAAGCTCACGCATGCGCACTCGAACATTTAGGTTTATGAGCGGTCACCTCTTAGGAATGTTCTCCAAACTGACCAGTGTACTAAACTCCTCCCACGTGTTGGCTGTGTTCCAAAAATGCCCTTATATGTACCTAAACTGTGAAGAGAGTATACCGCCTACCTTTTTATTACTGTTAAACTTGTATAAAAGAGATCGCGCACCGATGTTCGGTGTGATACTTCTTGCATTGCCGAAGGGTACTGTAGGAATGTACCACCACCCCATGGGGTCTTAATAAACTTGTCTTTTGCATTTTCCAGTTTCCGTGCCAACTTCTATTCAATGGTGTTCGAGAGTTTTTGCAGAGTATGTAGACCTGACGAAACCCAATACCACACTGCTGCTGCAGCAAGTACATCAACTGCACCACCACCACATGTGGAAAGCAGTCCACACCCACAGATCTAACCTGATTTTGGTGAACTTAAATTCCTTTGCATTTATTGTGATGAACTTTTATGTTACGGGAAACAGTCTATTGACCTGATAAAACGCAGGAAGCGGGAGCATCGCTGTCCTCGTCATTAGTTAAAACAACAACAACAAAAAACTTGTTAAAAAAATACAAAACTAAAAAGACAAAAAAAACAGTTCTTGACAGAACTACCTCCACTGGTCAAAGAAAGAGCAATATTTCTATGATAGTGTGTAAAACTTTGTCTGAATGAATGTGTAGTACATAAATGAATGAATGAATACATTAGTAGTGTATGGTGAATGTGAAAGTGTAGAACTATAAGGAAGTGCTACAGCATAAATCTATGAGGTGTTTACCTATAGTATATTGTAGTACCTCCGAAGCACTTGAATGTAACATATGCACATAAACATGTTACAAGTCTATGCTTCAAATAAATTGCACTGCTGGTGAAACTGCCTGGGTGAATTTGTATGTGTTAGGGGTGGAGTTACAACCCCCTGGTGCCTCTTTTACATAGCCGTTGCTTCACTTTTATAACGCAGCAGTGGTGCAAAAGATGTGCCATGGTGTGTGGTATTTACCAAGTGTTGCATATGAAAAGTGCATCACATTGTAAAGCCCTGCACCAGATGGAGGCTTTCCTGTGCAGGGGGGAGGGGGTGTTCTGGCGCTTGAACGCCTCCTAAAAGTGACTGGGTGAAGTCTATGAGATTTCTTTCAGTCACTTTTGGGCTTATGCTGCGTCAAAACCCTGCACCTGCTTGAAGCAGGTGTAAGGATTGACACAGCATTGTGAGCATAGGGCCCCAAGAGCTTTGCTGGAGCTGTGTTGCGCTTGCAACATAAGTCAGCCAATGCACCGCCTTCACAACACAAATACATCACATATCTGTGTCGTTTTTGCCCCATAGTGCACCACATTGTAAATGTGGTGCATCCATGGTGCTGATGTCACAGTGCACACTAACTGGCATATCTCTGGGAATGTACTACTTATTGTACATCTGCTGATTAGTGTTTTAATGTACTGAATGGATTACTACACACTGATCAATTAGTCACTACAAAACTATAACAGGAGTGACAGAGTGTTTAGTGGAACTGTAAGGATAGAGATTGGGGGATTGAACATATAAAAGGCAAATTTGCAGGTGCATAGAACAGTGCATGCATAGTCTATAGGGGTTTGAAGCAGTCCATGCCCTAAGGCCCACTTTGCACCATGAGTACTTGAGTACTAGCTGAATGATTACAATTTGGCAAGGAGAGTGTCTGCCTGAATGTATAGCAGCTTCACTTTTAGAACAATGTATAGATAAGTACATACTGCTCTATGGTTCTTTACAATACTGAAACAGTAGTCTGAGAGTGTTTGATGAAACTGTAACAATACAGACTGGGGAATTGAAGGTATAAAAGGCAAGTTTGCCGGTGTATAGAACAGTGGATGCATAGGCTATAGGGATTTGAAGCAGTTTATGCCCTAAGGTCTACTTTGGTGCATGAGTACTTGGGAACCAACCGAATGCTTACAGTTCTACAAGAAGACTGTCTGGCTGAATATATAGCACGTTCACTTTTAGAACAGTGCACACATAAGAACATACTGCTGCATGACTCACTAAAATACTAAAATAGCAGTAGCAGAATGTTTGGAGGGAGTGTAAGGATACAGACTGGGCAATTGAAGGTTTAAAAGACAAGTTTTCAGGTGCATAGCAGAATTCAAGCATAGTCTATAGGGGTTTAAAGAGGTCCATGCCCTAAGGCCTACTTTGATCCATGAGTAGTTGGGTACTGACTGGATGATTACAGTTCTGCAAAGAGAGTGACTAACTAAATGTATAACAGCTTCAGTTTTAGCACAGTGCATAAATAAGGACATTCTACTGAATGGCTCAGTACAATACTTAGACCAATTAAGTTTTGTGTTGCTAAGATCTTGTTGATTTCTACACATTGTTGTTTCAACCCATGCCATGTGATGTTAAGCACTCTGATACCCATGGGTCTTGTACGCGCTATAGAAAACTGTTAATAAATAAATAAATAAATAAATAATACTGACTCAGCAATGAAAGATTGTTTGCTCAAAGTATAACGATACAGACTGGAGAATTGAAGGTATGAAAGGCAAGTTTGCAGGCGCATAGAACACTGCAAGCATACTCTACATGGGTTTAAAGCAGTCCATGGCCTAAGGCCTACTTTGCTCCATAATTACTTGGTTACTGACTGTATGATTACAGTTCTGCAAGGAGAGTGAATTTATAAGAGCTTTATTTTTAGCACAGTGCATAGATAACCACATTCTACTGAATAGCTCAGTACAATACTGAATCAGCAATTACAGAGTGTTTGCTGGAATTGTGAAGATACAGACTGGGGAATTGAAGGTATACAAGACAAGTTTGCCGGTGCATAAAAGACTGCATGCAAAGTCTATAGGGGTTTGAAGCAGTCTATGGCCTAAGGCCTATTTTAATGCATGAGTACTTAGGTACTGAATGGATGATTATTGTTCTGCAAAGAAAGTGCCTGACTGAATTTATAACAGCTTCAGTTTTACCTCAGTACATAGATAAGCAAATACTGCTAAATGGCTCACTAAAATATTGAAACACTAGTGTGAGAGTGTTTGGTGAAAGTCTAATGATACAGACTGGGAAATTGAAGGTATAAAAAACAATTTTGCAGGTTTATAGAAGACTGCATGCATAGTCTATAGGAGTTTAAAGCAATCCATGGCCTAAGGCCTAATTTGCTCCATGATTATTTGGGTACTGACTGGACAATTACAGTTCTGCAAGGAGAATATCTAGCTGAATGTATAGCAGATTTACTTTTACAACACTGTATAGATAACCACATAATGCTGTATGGTTCACTACAATACTGAAACCGTAGTGTGAGAGTGTTTGGTGAAAGTCTAACGATACAGACTGGAGAAATTGGAGGTATAAAAGGCAAGTTTTCAGGTGCATAGAAGACTACAAGCATAGTCTATAAGGGTTTAAAACAGTGCATGGTCTAAGGCCTACTTTGCTCCATAATTACTTGGGTACTGACTGCATGATTACAGTTTTGCAAGGAGAGTGCATGAGTGGATCTATAAGAGCTTCATTTTTTACACAGTACATAGATAAGGACATTCTACTTAATAGCTCAGTACAAAAATGAATCAGCAATCACAGAGAGTTTGCTGGAAGTATATGGATACAGACTGGGGAATAGAAGGTACAAAACACAAGTTTGCTGGTGCATAGAACAGTACACGCATAGTCTATAGGTGTTTGAAACAGTCCATGCCCCAAGGCCCACTTTGCACCATGACTAATTAGGTACTGGCTGAATTATTATAATTCTGCATGGAGAGTGTGTAGTTGAATGTATACGAGGTTCATTTTTAGAACAGTGTATAGATAAGCACATACTGCGGAATGGCTCACTACAACATTGAAAAAGTAGTGTGAGAGTGTTTGGTGAAAATGTAATGATACAGACTGGGGAATAAAAGCTATAAAAGACAAGTTTGCTGGTGCATAGAAAAATACATACTTAGTCTATAAGGGTTTGAAGCAGTCCATGCCCTAAGGCCCACTTTGCACCATGAGTACTTGGGTAGTAGCTGAATGATTACAATTCCGCAAGCAGAGTGTCTCAAACCATTATCAATATATAATAATACATTGATTCTTGTAACATCTCATAATTTAATAGAGCTTCTAAAATAATTTCATCAGGTATTTCATTTTCCTGGTTATCAATTTCAAAAGTCATCTGATGAATCTCAATGTCATCTAATGCTTCCACAAAAGCATCATCCACGGTTTCATCTTGAAAATTACAGCTGATATTTCCAGCATTCATTTCTTCCTCTTCATTGTTGCTGCTCGTAAAAGGTATGTTCAGCTCTTCTAGGACACTGTTACTAATTTCGAAATCATCTTCCATATTGTTTTGTTGATTTTCCATAGTGAATTTCTTATATTGCAGGTCCTTGTACAAAATCATAAACACTTTATTTTATCATGTTTCCTAATACAGAACACAAAACTAACTTTATCAACTAATTTGCCCTTTAAAAAATATTATACAAATACCATTCTCAACTACTTTATAACATTAGATAAATATAATTATTAATGAATGTTCAGTTTTTAAAGTTTCTTAAATTATCAAACCAGTCACTCCTTATCACTATCGAAAAAAACCCAGGCTGTCCTTATGAAATGCAGTACTAAAAAAAGTACAATATGTCTATTCACTTTACCTGGTCCAAAGTAGTAGATGTGTTGTAGTAAAATGCAAAGAATACTGGTACACTCAGTATATTTATATGTTAAGTTTTTCAAATGTATATAAAAGATACAAACCATCTTTGAACACTTATGTACTCCATCCATGTTTTGTTATTCCACCTCTGTAGAAGCACACTCCATTGGCCATTCTTAACAGTTATTTATACGTATCTTAAATATAATAAATAATAATGAAATTATATATTATAAAATTAGCATCTGTGGAAGACAAAAATAAATACAGTTACAATATATCCTTTACAACACCAAATAATTTGTAAAGCATTTCATTTGCCTTTTTTGCTGTTCTCAGAATATATTGAATTTCACTAGAAATAGTGAGTTCAATAGTACTCATCACTTAACAGTGGGCAAAAAAAGAAAATCAATAAGATAATCTTTAAAAAAACATTCAACATTCTCAATAACAATTGAAAAAATTGAAATAAAACATATGTTAAATGTTTTTTTCAAACAGCAATTTCTTACAAAACTATGAGATATCTCAAAGAATCTTAATATACCAAAACACTATCATTAATTTTCATACACTGTAAACAAATTTACTTTTAAATGTATGCTGAGAAAATATACAACAAATAGCCCTTAATAGTTTTATATACTTTTCCTCATGCCAAATAGTATATCTCAAATTCTTAGTGAAGAAGTTCCTCAATAGTAATCCTCAGCATCCGTCTCCCACCTTTCTGATCCGAAACCACCGACATCATTTGCAACGTCCCCCAGGGCTCATCCATCAACTTGACGCTATTCAACATCTACATGGCACCCTTACACAAGTGGCCCACCATCAAAACCTCAACATTATCTGCTAAGGCAATGACACCCAACTCATCTTCTCCCTAACCAAGGAACCACACACCACCGAAAGATATAACCAAATGCATAAGGATCAACTCTCTAAATCTCAACTCGGACAAACACCTACTACGAGTCCTACGAGTCCAAAACACCTCCGCCCGAATGATCATCAATGTCCCCTGCCGCAGCCACATCGCCCACCACCTGAGAGACCTACACTGGCTCCACATCGACAAGAGGATCACCTTCAAGCTCCTCACCCTCACTTACAAAGTACTCTACAACATCAGTGCAACCTACCTTAACAGCAGTAATCCTGAAAGGCCAAATTTTGTTCTTAAAATGTTGGCTTTAAAAATATTAGGTAAGAATTTGGTAACTCTTTAGGCAAACGTTGTTTAAAAACCAATTGACTATCATTACAATGTATCCAACCTTTCAGACATTTTAAATAAACAGTGTAATGTCCAGATGTTGTGGAAGGTCCATCATGAAAAATAATTGCAACAGCTACAAAAGTTCTACCTGATATTGATACTTGAGTAGCTACATAATTTTTATTAAAGTTTCCAATTTTCTTCCATCAGCTCTACAACGTTGAAGCATTAAAATTATATACTGTCCATATCTTTGTATAAATAATGTTGATAACATTTCTGATTTACTTTGGCTACACTCCATGTTTTGAATTGCTCCTCTAATTAGATTGTTAAAAGACACTGATTCACAGTCAGGTAAAGTCAAATATATGAATCTTTCAGTGTCAATGTTACTGCTACATGGAAACAAACAATTTTCACAGTCATGTTGCCATTTATAAAAAAGGCCAAAAAGGTATTCAATATCTATACCTTCATCTTCCAATACAGCAAGCATATACATTAGAAATTCCTGAATATTCTGCGTAAATTGAGCAGAACCAGAACATATGTCCAAAACATTTCGAATATCAGAAACACTTTGTATTTTACTTTTATCACTACTACATTTCTCATAAACAGAATACAACAACGAACAGAATCTTTCTTTCCGATTTTCAACACTTTGTTGTTGCAAACTATCAAGAAAAAAAACAACATTAACAACTACATTAGCATAGCAGTTGACAAGAGGACTATTTTCAAACTGATAACCAACATTCTCTTCAACACTGTCCTTTTTCTTTTTGCCTCCAATCACAACTTAATCTTGTTTTTTTTCTTTCTCTACAGCTTCACTACAGATATTCTCAAATCTTCTTTTTCTACCTACCACACGCTTTTCAAATACTGGATATTGACCTAGATTGGGTGCATATTCTCTTCTTAACCTATTATACTCTTTCACACAAGTTGCATCTGCAGTAATCTTTGTCTCCTCAAAATCAATCAAGTACAATCCAGATAAAGTTCTCACTCGAGACAAAGCAACATATGCCATACTCTCTTTAAACACAGTACTTCCAATATTCACTAAAGCACTATCTACACTTAAACCTTCAGATTTATGAATGGTCACTGCATACGCCAAAGAAATAGGAAACATTTTTGTGCGAACATACAAATCTTTTACAAGCAAAAACCGAGCTGAACAACGACTAAATTGTTGTACTTCTTCAATTTCATCAAATTTGATTTCAAACATTTTATATCATCTCTATTTACATAATTAACGAAATCAACAATTTTACCCATTGCTCCATTCACTAAACCTTTTTCCTCATGCAAATTACGTCATAAAATGACCCTACAGTTTACACATGCATATAAATTATTTTCTAAACCAACAGTTTTACTTATCAATTTCTCTAAAGAATCCAATTTCCTCTTCAACTTTTCAGTCTAACTAATAGTGATTCCTTCATGTTCTATTTTATCAATAGCTTCCAATTTGATAATGTCTTCATTTTCCAACTTTAACATTTCTTTAATGAATATAGAACATTCACGCGGTGTTGGCATTAAGCAGATTACAGATTTGTTTTCTGCAATTCTCATATATATTTTCTCTGGGACAATATTTTCATTTGGAAACAAATTGGAAAGTAATTGTCTCTGTAAAGCTTCTTTGCCATGTATAGTCACTTTTCCAATTCTTATATCTTGAAGAATAGTTCCATAATCAGCATCATTTGCCAGTCGCATATTTGTAATAAGTTCCTTATACTCAAAATATGACCAAATGTTTACATTTCCAAAGCTCCCCAAAAACTTTCTGGTATCTTCATGCGCCAGTGTTTTAAACACTGGTTGTCCTTTTACAGGAGTAAGTTGTAGTAGATCTCCAAAAACTATGATGTATTTTCCTCCAAATAATACATCATACTCTGTTTTAAGAATTTGCTACATTCTTAAATGCACAAAGGCACGCATTAGGTTTGATACCATGCTTACCTCAGCAATAATGAGAAGTTTCATTTTCCTCAAGACTCTTGAAATTTCACAACAAGCTTCTCCAGATAGCTTGTGGTTTTCTAATTGGTTTTCATGCTCTATTGGTAGCATTAATAAACGATGTAAAGTAATTCCTTTAATATTGTGGGCTGCTTATCCAGTTGGAGCAGTGACAACACAAGACAAATGCGACTCAGTTGTTTTCTGTAGAAAAGTTGTGATTACTTTAATTAAAAAACGTTTCCCTGTTCCAGCTTGTCCACTCACGTACATTCGGATAGGTTGAAATGATGAGCAAGAGCAATCTTTCTTCTCATTAAGTAATCCATGGTCAATCTGTTCTCTCACTTGCTCATATATTTGTTTCCGCTCAACATTTAGTTGTTCTTCCAAGGTTCCCAAGTTTGTTACATCTCCTTGAGCTTGATGCATTGCTGTTTACACCTCTTCCATAGCAGTTGCTGCTTCATTTTGAACAATTGGTTCTCCTAGTGGATCCTGACTCAACGGAGCAGAAGTTTGACTGGCTTGAGAACTGTCTCTAGCAATCTCAGCTGGAATTGTAGCTTCTTGCTCAATTTCATCGTTCAACATTTTCACATAATTAGCAAAAACAGGACATTCTATAGTATCTTTACTTGCGTTAAATGAATCTTCATAGCTCTCAAAATCTCCAAGTAATTCCAATTCTGAACGCCACGGCTTGAAAAGTTGCAAAAGAGCTAAATGGTAAAATCCCTTTTTGTCAGGAGTTTTGCAACTCAGTTTAGGGTGATTAATCAAATGTCTTTTTTTTTGTTTCACCAAACAACCTTCAGAACCAACCACGGAATATATACCAATATTGATGTTTTCTGTAACTTTCCGTTTAAAAATATAGTTTTAAAGCACTTCATAGAGACACATGTTCTCAAGATGATGACTTCTATTTGGATAATATGGATAACATATTTGTTTTCACAATATCTGTACTTTCTGGCTCTTTTTCAGCTACATATTCAATTTTGTGTACAGATTTAAGTACTCGAGTTCGTGTTGCAGCAAGACCTAGACTCACCCAAATGATTCTTCTAGATTTGGAGTATAGACTTGCAGATGATAAGCGATCTGAACATTCATACGCTCCAATTTCTCGATCAGATAACATCTTCAAACTGTAACTATATAATTTCTCACTTAGACTCTTCTCGTGGGAAATCTCTTCCCACATCTCCTTCAATTCTGTCTGATTTTGTTATGTAGGATGTTACATATCGAGCAACATCAATGGAATTGTCCGCAACATATTGAATATCCATGTTAGCATTTCACATGGACAAAATGACTGAGTTGTAGTCATTTATGTATTTTGACTCTTTATTTCTTCTTAAGTTGCAGGTATTTTTGGGGGACTTTCTTGTGATAGTATGTCGCAAAGATGACATAAAACTGTTCACTCTTCCTTTCAATATTACAGGACGTGTAAATCCAAAACGACATTTGGTGTAGAACTTATCCTCAGATTTGTACTTTCGATGACAGTATTTCCCACAACGATGGCTTTGGAATCGTAAGACTTGTTGTCTTAAGTCGCTATCTTGTGTACTTTTGGGTATATCACATGTAGCATATTCTTAAATAAAAGACAGCACAGTATCATCTGACTCAGTTCCAAATTTGGGAGCATCTTTGATCCATATTAGCATATGTATCTGAGGAGCACCTCTCGCTTGATACTTCTTTCTCTAAAAGAAATCCAGAACCTCTCCAAGAGGAGGATTTATTTTATTGGTGATAAAAGACATCATAGCTTTGAATCTATGATTGAAATACCTGCAAACATTAACTGGATCCAAAGAGCACAATTCTCCAGGTGTCTTGCATTCAATATTTAGTATATTTGGATTTGCCTCTCGAAGAAATTGAAGTAAATCATCCCAAGCATATTCAGCACAGCTTAGAGTAAGGAAGCATGTAGGAGTTCCTAAGTTCCTTAGCATACATTTCAGTTCTCCATGACGGCGGTACCAGGACTTATTAGTACCACGCTGACATGCCATGAGATTAATTAGCTGAGATTAGAAAACATTATCTTTCTGCAGTACTTTATCCATAAATTCCTTTGCCGAAACATTTTGCAGATTTACACCTGTTTTCAATATAAGGTTTACTGCATAAGAAAGTCCAGACAAATCACTCTCAAACAAAAGAGTAAACAAACATGGAATACATTGTCAAAATCTTGGATCTTCTGCATATAATCTTGATGTCCGGTATTCAGATGCAGGAATCTGCACAGGTCGGTCATCATATCGTCCTCCTTTTCCTGTGGGAAACAACTGAGGGAAAGCTTCCAAGCTTTTTTCCCATACACTAATGGGACTTCCTTTTTGCTTCTTTCATTTGGAATAATTCTATAGTATTCCCCATTACTTCTTTAGAATGAAGTGGATGAACACTGTAATGTTCGAAGATTTCTTCAGTTCTGGACACATCCACTTTTTCAATTTTTCCATATGGCGAGTCACTATCTTCGTCTACAGTTATTTCTTCTTCTCTCACATACACATTTTTATAATATTGATTATTTTTTACCAGATATAACGTTGCCTTTTTCACTTTCCTAACATCCACTAATTCTTGCCAGATTTTCTTACTCTTAATAGGAATGCCATTAACAAGAATAACTAAAGGTTCATCTTCTACATTTTCTACACCAATTGTTTCAATATTTTTCTTTAAATCTAGAGGCATATATACAACTCTTCCTTTTAATCCTCTCTGTAGATCTGAAGGAGGCAATTTTCCTGTCTTAGGCTCCATACGAACAATAGCCTGAAATGGATGCACACATTGAATAAGAATAGACTCATAGGTATTTAAATCCATCAGTTCAGAAAGAATATTTACCAACTCAAGATTAATATGCACAGCTCTAGCAGGCATTTTGTTCCCGTCTAATATATTATAACAATATTTACAAATACACTGATCAGAACCCAAATCAAAACAATTCTCTACCAAAAAATAAGTTGCAAATTCCATCCACTCATTATTATTTTCCTTTGCACTTTTTAAATACAGATCAACAGTCCTGGTCTGATTTTTGTAATGAGTTTGTCGACAACAAATACAAGAATAATTTGGCCTTACACCTGAAATCACCGTAAACTTTTTAATTTCTTGCTCAAAATTTTCAGTATTACAATGTTGTACATTCTCTTCCACATTTCCTTCTATTAATGTATCAATTTCTGCACTGTCTTCCTCAGAACCAAAGTAACTAACCTGAATTTCATCACAAACGTTCATTGCAACTGATACAGATCCATGCAAAAGAGCACTGTTCAACTTTTTTAACATTAGTGCTGGACTTTATGCGTAATACAATGTTCTGACTAATTTCCTCATTTGAGTATGATGTACTGCTAACATCCTGAAATGGTGAAAAACACTTCGACAAATTTTTTAGAAAGACAAGCAAGAGAATAACCTTGCAAACCAGTATTTTCTCTCACTCTGCACGGGTCTAGTCATTGCAACATCTTAATCTTTTGTTTAACACTTTTCTTAGTATAGTTACATAAGAAATTGTGTAAAAAATCAATAGATTCCTGCCGTACACTACAAATTCTACTGCAATTCCAAGTGTACACTGGAGCTTTTGGACGTCTCCCTAAAACTTCAACAGCTAACACTTCTCTGCATTTCTAGGAACAATTTTCTCTTTCTCAATCAGACGACCATTTCTAACCTCATATGAACGACCACTGGTGTCAACTGCAGGCAAGAAATCATTACTTTGAAGATAACTCTCTTCATTAAAAAAAGGCTCAGAAGTTGGACTATGTTTCTATTCACCCAAAAAAAACTCAGAAAAATAACTTCTGTTAATTACTCTCCTCCACTTACTTTTGGCCTTCATTAAATGGATTGGCCTATCTAGTGATCGAATTCTACTGATTACTAAAATAAACAATTTTTTTTCAATTCGAAAGCTTTCTCAACTACATTTTCTATATGTTTCTTATTCTTATAAAAAGCTGGGTTTTTTTTACATTTTTTCACTTCTTTCAACAAGTTTGACAAAACTCTATTATAAAACATTCTTTTTCTAATTTCCTGAAATTGATTCTTCCTCCTTTTACTATACACTTGTTTTTTACAAGATGAATTCCCATGGCTGTTCTCTTTCTTCTTACTTTTCTTTTTATTTGCAGAAACACAATTTTTATTTTTCACATTGCGCACACTACTCTTAGTGTTCGAAAATTTCCTCAAAAAAATCTTCGTTCCCTTACCAGGACTTTTTTTCTTTTTGTTAACAGTGTTGAAAAATAGAATCTAATAAAAAAATATACATAACATTATAAAAATAAATATATGAAATATACTATTCTATTACTAAATAAATACAATGTAAAATCACTAAGTATAAAAAACAACTGTGTAACTGATAACAGAAGTGCATATACACTGCATAAAGCTTCAACTACATCTAGAAGAAGAATACCTTAATGAATTCATCGGGAGTTCAGCTTTTCAGCAGTGAATGGATTAGTATATGCTACTTAATGCATCACTAAAACAGTACAAGAGGAAACACATACTATAACAGCGGAACTGAAGGTATAAAAGACAAGTTTGAAGGTTCATAGAAGACTGCATGCATAGTGTATAGAGGTTTGAAGCAGTCCATGGCCTAAGGCCCACTTCAATGCATCAGTACTTGGGTACTGACTAAATAATTACAGTTCTGTAAAGAGTTTGCATGACTGAATTTATAAGTGCTTCAGTGTTAGTGCAGTGAATGGATTACCACAGACTGTTAAATTGCTCACTACAGTACTACAAGAACAGTCACAAAGTGTATGGTGGAAGTATAAGCATACAGAGTGGAGAATTGAAGATATAAAGCACAAGTGTACAAGTAAATAGAAGAATACATATATAATAGAAAGAGGTTTAAAACAGCCCATGGCCTAAGGCCTTCTGCACTGCATCAGTACTTCAGTACTGACTAAATGGGGGAAGACTTACCTACGGCTTCAGCTTTCTCCGTGGCCGGGCTTTGCTCCGCCAGCAGCGCCGCAGCACCAGCAGCTAAGGGCCGGGCCTTGCTCCGCCTACTCCCCGGCCGGGCTTGGCTCCGCCGTATCCCACCCACCACCAGTGACGCCCTCAGCAGTGCCAGGAGGCGCATAAAGGCAGCGCCAGTGCAGAGTCCCGTGGGGGAGACTTACCTACGGCTTCAGCTTTCTCCGTGGCCGGGCTTTGCTCCGCCAGCAGCGCCGCAGCACCAGCAGCTAAGGGCCGGGCCTTGCTCCGCCTACTCCCCGGCCGGGCTTGGCTCCGCCGGGTCCCACCCACCACCAGTGACGCCCTCAGCAGCGCCAGGAGGCGCATAAAGGCAGCGCCAGTCCCTCGCCCCGCGGGACGCGCGCGGACGCACGCCGGGAGAAGCCCGGGACAAGGGCGGGGCCATCTGCGGCCATCAGAGGCCAGAAGAGGCTGGGCTGGGCCAATGACTTTGGTTCTTTCTCCCTGACTCAGGATTAACTTTAAGAAGTAACGCTAATTTCTGTTTTTTAATGTGAATCTTGTTTCTTGGCCTTTAACCACTATATAGAACTTTTATTCCCATTAGGAGAGACATTGTTAATCATCTTTAGTTGTGTTCAGTATCTCTGGTTTTAACATGTCAAAGTCTAGAGCAGTAAAGCCAGCGGTCGCTAATGATATAAGAACAATAGATAACTATCTTGTCAAGGAAGTTAGTAAACTAAACAAAGAAAGGCGATTATCATTAAATAGGGCAAGCCCAGATAAGATAGGGCTGAGCTCGTCCACCACTCCATTGCCTCACTCAGATAGTTGGGTGGATGACCCTCTCGTTAATGTCACCAGTGATGTACCCATCACGGTGACACCAGATGAGCGGGTAATTACAACTGATTCTATCCTCAGTCAGAGCCCAACACCTTCCCCAGTGCGATCACCAACCCATTCTCCGGTTCGGAGAATGGTGCGGGCATGTATGAAGGCCCCTGTTAAAAGGGTGGTGGGCCGGAAGTCAAAAAAGGCAGGTACTTCATCTACTACACCAAATAGTGGTGGAAGTACATTAAAACCCATAAATAACGCTGAGGTAAATATTTTACATCCTGAACACATAGAGCTTCTGGCAACCATCTTTGAGTCAAAACTAGAAGCAATGATTAGACCACTGGTGGCTAAATTAGAGCAGGTCGCTCAGGAGGTCTCTAGATTAGGGGGCCTCCTAGATTCCCATATGACTCGGCCTCATACATCCACGAGCCTCCCTTCTGGCCCCTTTATTTTTTCCGGAAATACCACAGCCGGGGCTGTAGCATCTGCTCCTGTTGGTACTTCTGTTAGTACTGGGGATACAGGGTTAGCGGTCACTGCACATAACCCATCAGCTTCACGATCACAGATAATTCCACCCTCTATTTTACCTCCGGGGGGAACTCCAATAGCACAATCATCAGCACAGACAGCCACATTACATACTGTTAGTCAGAATACCATAGCTGGGGGAGAAATGGGTGGGAGAAGTAGGCCTAGGAGGAAAAATTTTGTAAACCTTCCACCGGAGTGCGTCCCATACACTGTGGTATTAATAAACGTTCCAGAGGTTGACTCCTGTTTGACTGATTCCAGACTTGAAACCCATGCTACTTTAAAAAATAAAACACTAGCATGGCTAAACAGGAACTGTGGTTTTCCGTTTGCTTTTTCAAATGATATAATATCTACTCGCAGAGTCAGCTGGATTGGCAACGCTAGAAAGAGTTCGAGAGGGGACTGTATTATTGTACATTTTAAGCATCCTCAACACATGGCAACAGTCCTCCTCAGAGCAGCCTCTTTACCAACTGAGGAAAACTCTGTATGGGCTAGACTCCTTGGTTTCTTCTATAATCACTTGGATAACACGCAATGTCCAACACCACCCCAGCATAGGTTTCCAGCTAATGGGCATAGAAGGGGGGTGGCTGGTCGTGTTCCAAATGCCCAACAATGTCAAAATAACGGGGAAACGTATTGTTATCAGTTAGCAAATAGGCAATTTGACTATACCCTACCTTTATACAATCGTTATACTGCCTTATCCTCGCTTGAGGAAAACGATTGACTGCCTACTTCCTTGGGGAGCACTGACCAACCCCCTGTACCGTCATTAAAAATTGCTACATGGAACGTTGCTGGTATAAAGAACAAAATTGGAAATGCTGATTGGTTAAAGACATTGAAATCCTTTGACATTATTGCCCTACAAGAGACATGGGATCAATCCAATAGTTTCTCTTTGGATGGCTACAGCCACTTTTGCAATCCTGCAATTAATAGTGCTGCAGGAAGAGCCAAGGGAGGTTTATTAACCCTATTTAAACTGGATGTAAAAGGTAAATTAGTTGAGTGTTTTTCTGGATGTGAAAACTGTTTGATTGTTGAACTTTCCATTCAGGATAAGGCCAAGATTCTTTTTGTTCATTTTTATAATTCTAATGCAAACGAATGTACCAGTCAAAATTTGGAAGTACTGGACAAATTTCTGTCAGTCTATAGTACAAATGTAAATACTTTTGAATTAATATTCCTAGGGGACATTAATATTCACCCTTGCACCCTGCCATGTATGAGTCAGGATGATGAAGGCCCTCCCCTCTCCTTACCTACTCACTTGGAACACACCAGGCGAGGAGAGCAACTTGAAATCTTTCTTGCGAGATGGAACTTATATGAGACAGGCTGCGGGGAGGGTACTAGTAGGTCACCTACTTTTAAAGGAAAAGATGATGGCACTATTATAGATTATATTTTTATGTCTTCTTTTTTGTTGAATAATGTGATAAATTATTATACAGAGGTATCAGTGTTTAGCGATCATAATCCAGTATTACTTGAAGTGAGGCATACAGACTTACTTTCATTAAAAACGGTGAAACATAGAGGGGGACTAAATGTTGCCGTTAAAGACCAGAAGCGCAGGTTAAAATGGACAAAAATAATCCCTGAAACATTCCTTCAAGAGGTTCTGTTTAAAGAGGAGGATGAAGTTGCAATATGCTTAGCGAATCAAATAGAAAATAAAGAGGTTATAGTGGCGTTTGATAATATCTGCATAGAAATAAACCATAGCTTACAGATTGAATCTAGGCAGAAGCCGCTCTTGGGCAAAAGATGGTTCGACAAAAAATGTACGAAGGCGCATGGGGAGTTACTCAAAGCACTGAAAGCCAAGCCTAAAAATCGTGTTGACATAACTAGAGCAAGGATTGTATACAAAAAAGCTATTTTAGAAAGGAAAAGGGACTTGAAAGATATAGCTTGGGCCCAACTTCTTGACCCT
Organism: Lissotriton helveticus; assembly: GCF_964261635.1. Lineage (NCBI taxonomy): Eukaryota > Metazoa > Chordata > Amphibia > Caudata > Salamandridae > Lissotriton > Lissotriton helveticus. The sequence continues at coordinate 85,420,555 of NC_136060.1, read as the reverse complement.
GGAACACTAAAAAATAGTGGCTTATTTTGGAAAATCATAAATCAGCCACTTTTTTCTGATGATGAGAATACCCCCCTTGATGCGAATATTCCAGATGAGGCCTGGATTCACCACTTTAAACAGATTTATGCTGGAATTAGCAGCGCAGACGTCCCTATTGTAACCTTTGAAGTAGGGGAAGTGGAACTTCGTAATGCGGAGGTTCCTGCCGCCATTTTTGAGGCAGTAGAAGTGGAAAGGGCAATAGAGTTGACTTTGAAAAACAAAGCACCGGGCCCCGATGGGGTTCCAGGAGATGTTTTCAAATGTGCCCCGAAATTTTGGTCTAAAATTTTACGTAATGTCTTAAACAGGACAATATCCCGGCCTCTTGGAAAAAATCTATTATCATACCGGTTTTTAAAAAGGGTAATAGGCAAGACCCCTCCTGTTATAGACCCATTTCATTGATTGACTCATCGGTGAAAATATTGGGCCGGGTTATCTTATCCAAACTGAATGACTGGTTGAATGAGAAAGGGGTCCTATCAAATGTTCAGTATGGTTTTAGACCAAAAAGGAGTACGATAGACCAAGGTCTTAATCTGCACCTACTGGTAGATAAATACACCAGGGCTAAGGAGGGGTCCATGTACCTGGGGTTCATGGACCTCTCGTCTGCTTTTGACCTTGTAAATCGCTCAAAATTGTGGCAAATCCTAATTGACATGGGACTGGACAGGGTCCTTGTTAATCTTTTAGCGGACTTGCATACCGATCTCATAGCATCAGTTAGAGTTACCTCGGAGGGTCGTTGTACGAGTCATTTTAATTCTGAAAGGGGGGTCAGGCAGGGGTGCATATTGGCACCCCTCCTATTTACCATCTACATAAATGCCCTGGAACCAGCTTTAAAGGAGGCAACTCTTGACGTCCCACGTATAGGTGAACTTGGAATCCCAGTTCTTCTATACGCGGATGACGCCGTTTTGCTTTCACGGACTGGTGTTGGACTCCAACGCCTCCTGGATGCTTTTGAAGACTTCATGGGTTCTTTGGACCTAAAGATAAATGTAAAGAAGTCTCAAATTATGATAATGGGCAAGGGAAATAAGAATACGTTTTTAAAAACATTTCCATGTGGCAAACAAGAGCTATGTAGAGTAGCCACTTTTCCATACCTAGGGATCACATTTGACGAGAGAGGCACTTGGGGTCCCCAGTTAAAAAACAGAAACATTTCCCTTGCTAGATCAGCCTCTGCACTACAGGGTTTTGCGAAAAAACTGGGAGCTAGGCCAATAGCAACATTAATAAAAATTTATAAAGCAAAATGTCTTGCAGTGGCCACATACGGGAGTGCAATTTGGGGATACTGTTCTCTGGACAGTATTCAGACAACCGAGAATAAATTTTTAAGAGCTGTTCTCTCAGTCCCACAGTCCACTCCAATATATACAATTCACACTGAATTAGGACTAGGATATATTACAGATTTGATTAAAGTGGCCCCTGTTCTAGCATGGCTGAAGACCTGGTTGAACCAAGAAATCCCCCTTAACCACAGTATTCTAAAAGACTGCTTGCAGCTAGATAGAGTAAATAAAATCCCGTGGCTAGCCTATATCAAAGACAGTCTTGTAAAGCTAGGGAGACCAGAGCTCTTCTCTTCCCCGGCCTCCATAACAACTAAGGACATTGCTTTGATTAAAGGTATGATGGGAGAACTGCTAAGTTTGGAGAGGGAACAAATGGAACTAGAGAAACCAACGGTGAGGGCTAGCATTATTATGAGCACCCAAGTAGGCCCCGAACTGTATTTAACCACTGTGAATAAACCTTATCACCGTTTTCTTTTAACCCGATTTCGTTTTAATTTGATTCATTTGAACCTCGGACATTTTCCAACCTGGTGTACCCCAGATAATGCAATGCCGTGTACTTGTGATAATTTTTCTACCCAGAACACATTGCATTTTCTGATGTTCTGTGGACACTACACGGCAGTAAGAACGAAATACCTGATCTCCATTTTAAAGGAGGCAGGGTTTATTCAGGTTAAGCCAGCACTCCTGTTTTTTCAGTTATTGCAGACCCCAAGGATCATGTTCCATGTTGCCAGTTTCCTAGTGGGGGCTGTTAGGATCAAGAAGAGGAAGATGATCAATAATTCTTCTAACATGGTTCTTTAACGGATGAAATTAAATATTGTTTATACTATAGAAAATGTTTATTCTATGAAATTGTTTTGTGTAATTGTAATTTGTATGTGATTATGATGCCCTATCTAACTGACCTCTTTTTATTGTATTTTAATCTATTTTATCATGTATTTATAAAGGAAAATACTTTTTATACCTCTTTTGTAAATATAGAGAGTGTGTAAATTAATTATGATTTTATCCTGTATCAATTATGTACTTTTGATTGCGTGAATATTTGTGTAGTGCTATTGTCTTTTTATGATATTGATTTATCGAAATAAAGTATTTTGACTGACTGACTGACTGACTAAATGATTACAGTTGTGTAAGGAGAGTACCTGACTAAATTTATAGGTGCTTGGGTTTTAGTGCACTAAACAAATTATCACAGACTGCTAAATGGGTCACTATAATAGAGCAAGAACAGTCACAGAGTCTTTGATGAAAGTATAAAGATACGGAATGGGGAATTGAAGATGTGAAACACAAGAGTGCACATGGATACAAAAATGCATATATACTGGACAAGGGATTCAAGCAGTTCATCTGCTAAGGTCTACTTCACTACATCAATACTTGAGTACTGAATAAAAGATTACACTTCTGTAAGGAGAGTGGCTGACTAAATTTATAAGTGCTTCAGTGTATGAGGACAGGTGAGGAGTATGAAGAAAGAGGGAAGAATATGAAGAGAGAGGAGTGAGAATGAGGAAATAGAGAGGAGTATAAGGACACACGGGTGTGTATAAGGAGAGAAGGATGTGTATGAGGAAAGAGGGTGGAATATCAGAAAATAGGGGGGAGTATGATGAGAGGACGGAGTATGAGGAAAGGGGGACAATGAGGAGAGAGGGTGGAGGAACAGGAAAGAGGGGGGAGTATGAGGACAGGGGTGAGTATGAGGAGAAAGAGAGGAGAATAAAGAGACAGGGGGAATATCAGGACAGAAGGGGAGTATAAGGAGAGAGAAGGAGAGTGTGAGAAGAGACAGAAGAATATGTGGAAAGAGGGGCGAGTATGAGGACAAAGGGGAAGTAGAAGCAAAAAGGAGTGTGTATGAGGAGCCAGCACACAGTATGAGGAGAGAGGGTGGAGAATGAGGAAAAAAAGAATTGTAGGTAAAGAGGGGGTGTATGAGGAGAGAGGGGAATATGAGGAGAAGGGGGAGTATGAGGAGAGAGGAAAGAGTAAGATGAGAGAGGGGGAAGTATGAAAAGAGCAGGGAGTATGATTAGAGATAAGGGACTATCAGTAGAGAGGAAGGTGTATAAGGACAGAAAGGGGAAGTGTGAGAAGAGTGGGGGTAGTATAAGGAGAGAGAGAAGGAGTATGAAAACAGAGGGGGTAGTTTGTGTAAAGATGAACGAGTATGAGGAGAAAAGAGGAGTATAAGGAGATAGGGGTGTGTATAAGCAGAGAGGGGGGAGTATGAGAAGAGAGGAGGAAGAATGTGGACACAAGAGGAGTATTACAAGAGAGGGGGTGTATGAGGACAGAGGGACTACTATGTGAAGAGTGGGAGGAGTATGAGGAGATGTGGGAGTATGAGGAGTGTAGGGGGCATGAGGAGAGAGGGAATAATATGACACGAGTGGGAAATATGAGGAGGGGGAGAGTATGAGGAAACAGGGAGTATAAGGGGAGAGAGTAGGTATGAGGAGAGGGGAGAGTATTAGAAGAGAAGGGGGGTTATGAGGAGAAAGGTGGGAGAATGAGGAGAGACGAGGGTATAAGGAGACAGGGGGGGTATGAGACAAGGGAAAATATGAAGAGAGTCGGGAGTATAAGGAGACACTGCAGTATGAGGGGAGAAAGGGAGTATGAAGTGAGTGGAGAGTATGACGAGAGAAGGGGGAGTATGGGGAGACAGGTAGGAGTATGAGGAGAGAAGGGAGAGTATAAGAAGAGAGAGAGAGAGTGTGAAGAGAGAGTCGGCAGTATGACAAGAGAGAGAAGGAGTATCTTTCTCTTCATACTCCCAGTTCTGTCCTCTTACTCTTCCCATTCTCCCTTCATACATTCTGGGGCAAATCTACAAGCCCGTTGTGTGTGTTTGTTATTATATTGTGTCACCTTTTTTGATGTAATTGTCATGGTTCCTAGATTCCCCCCCACCCTCCTCCCCGCTTGCCTGTTGTCCGTGTGCTTGTTGTGGACGCTCGTATGGGTACAGGAATCCTCACTTCCAGTCTCGGCTGGTAGCGGTTCAGTTGACGGCCGGAAGCGCGAACACGTCATCAGAGCTTCCGGGGAAGGTCGCTTATCAGGTGCGACTCCCCGAAGCTTGGCGCTTCGTGTACTTTCCACGGCGTGTTCCTGTTGCCGAACGCCGTTTCCTGTATCCCGATCCTGACCGCGCTAGGAGCGCTTGCCTTTCCGTGTAGGTAGCGCAGGAGCGCATTTGCATTTCCTTTCAGACCGCTTTAGGAGCGCTAGACATTGGCTTTGGTAGCAGCGCTAGGAGCGCTTGACATTTACCCAGTAGCAGCGCAGGAGCACTTGGTGTTTACTTTGGTTACAGGGCAGGAGCGCTTGGTATTTCCTTTACTTGCAGGGCTATAAGCGCTTGACATTTAACCAGAAGCAGCGCAGGAGCGCTTGGTATTTACTTTGGTTACAGCGCAGGAGCGCTTGGTATTTCCTTTGGTTGCAGCGCAGGAGCGCTTGGTATCTACCTTGGTTGCAGCACAGGAGTGCTTGACATTTTACCTAGTACCAGCGCAGGAGCGCTTGACATTTCATTATATCCACTTCCTGGAGTGCTTGTGGATACCTTTCCTTTCGTTTTCCATGATGGCAGCAGGGCCGCTGTAAATATGAGGAGGTAAGCTGTGTCCCATATGAGTGTTGTGGGTTGTGATTGCAGGCCAGAGAACGGTGGATAATCAGTGTTCCCTTGTCTCCCTGTTCAGTTGGTGCTCTGGGACTACTCACGAGAGTGACTTCCGCCACCACCTACATTCCCAGCATTCCTGCCCTAGACTTTTGGCTGCCATCCTCATTCGCATCCTATTCCTGGTCTTGTTACCTATCCAGAGCATGGTAGGGTGTTTGGGGGGCGGTAGTTCGTGTCGTCTCTGCGAGGACCCACCACAAGAAGCAGGTACTTGTGGGGAGCCCTGGGACAGAACACGAAGCCCAAGTTATTTACCTCTCGCAGGCGACATGGGCGATCCCGAGATCACATTACAGGATATAGCAGCAATGCTCGCCACCATGCAGGCAGAAAATCTCTGCTTACGCCAGGACATGATGACCCTACAGGGCCAGATAGCAGCATGGATCTCAAGCCCCTGGGGTACCACTCCTTCCCCCACGGTACGGCAAGAAGGACTGCTTCATCCTCCTACCTTCACTTATGGGGGTGCTTCTTCCACCACATCCCCTGAAAACGCTATTCAGGTGATCACTCCCCATCCTGTGCAGCTAGTTCCCCCAGAACGCTTTTACGGCGATAGTAGCAAGTATAGCGTCCTTCTCCACCAATGTCATCTGCACTTTATGGCCAGGGTCACGGCCTTCCCGGATGACGCCTCCAAAGTGGCGTTTATCCTTTTGTACATGGGTGGTGACGCCGCACAATGGTCCATCTCCCTGGTAGATAACGACGATCCTATGCTGTACCACCTACCAAGGTTCAAGGAAGCACTACGATGTATGCTTGCCCGTCACACCTTTGTCCAAGCAGCAGACAACGAGCTTCTTAACCTGAAGCAAAGCCACACCGATCTGCTTCATTACATAACGACCTTCAACAGGTTGGTCATCGAGGCCCACTGGCCCGAGACAAAGAAGATCTCCGTGTCTTACAGGGGCTTACGCGGCGACCTGAAATACCTTTTTTCGCAGATGCCCGACTCACCGGGTGAGATAGGACCATTTATAGACATGGTGGTCAAAGTCAACTACAGAGTACAAGAGCGAAGGAACGAGAGGGGCAAAGGATGCGACAACCATTTCCTAGCAGTGAAAGAAAAAGCCAAAGAAGAGCCCAGTCCTCCGGGAGAAGCCCCCAAACCCATGCAGATAGGCAGAATAAGAGGTCCGATCTCCAACAAAGAAGGTGAGAAAAGGAGAAGACAAAACCAGTGTCTATATTGCGGAAAAAGTGGACACTTCATCCGCGAATGCCCTGTGAGGCCCACTCGGGCCAGAGGAAGATGACCATATGCCCTGCCTGTCTCCAAAGTGGATAAATCGGGAAACGGGGAAGCCCAGTAGGTAGCGGGGTCCGGCTACTGGGTTCCTCCCTCTGTGAAAACGCGACCCCCGCCTCCATCTCTGGAAACCACCACCTTGGTGTGGAAGTAGTGCTCCGTGCCACAACAGGGCAGATATGGCAGGTTACTGCCCTTCTTGACTCAGGAGCCACGGGCAATTTCATTGATACCCAATATATGAAGAGATTGGGTATCGGGACGGTGAACAAACCTAGACCAGAAACCGTTAAAGCAGTAGACTGAACTGACCTCACCTCAGGTCCCATCCTGCATCACACCGAGGACCTATGCATGGAATTCATGAATAGCCACATAGAAACAATCACCTTTGACGTTATCTACGCCCCCCAGTTCAGGATCATATTGGGGTTGCCATGGCTGGTGCGTCATAACCCGCGAATAGATTGGGCATCCGGTGTGCTGGTTCGGGACTCCACCTTCTGCAGTGCTACCTGTTACCCATCCATTGCTTCCTCAGGTATGCGCGCTGTGCAGGCTCGCACCTTGGCCCTAACAGGAACCTGCATGACTACACCGGAGGGAGTCCCAACTGAATACCTAGACCTGGCGGCGGTGTTTGATAAAAAAGGGGCAAACACCCTTCCTCCGCACCGTCCTTTCGACTGCAGGATAGACTTGATTCCTGGTTCCACACTGCCTTGCAGCCGAATCTACTCCCTCACAGAAAAAGAGAATGAGCATCTCCGCTCCTATCTTGATGAGTACCTACAAAACGGTTTCATACGCTATTCCCGGTCCCCTGTGTCCTCTCCTCTTTTCTTTGTGTCTAAGAAGGAAGGGGATCTGAGGACTTGTATAGACTTCAGGGCGATGAGCGCTATTACCATCAAAAACAGGTACCTGCTTCCACTGATCTCCAACTTACTGGACCAAGTAAAGGATGCCACCATCTTCACCAAACTCAACCTCAGGGGGGCATACCATCTTGTCAGAGTCCGAAAGGGTGACGAATGGAAGACAGCCTTCCGAACCAAATACAGCCTCTACGAGTACCAGGTCATGCCTTTCGTACTCTGCAACGCCCCTGCTGCCTTCCAGTTCTTCATCGACGAAGTGTTACGGGACTTACTCGATATATTCTGTATAGTCTATATCAACGACATTTTAATCTTCTCCAAAACCAAGACGGACCATGTCCAGCACGTACGTGCTGTCCTTCAACAATTGCTACAGAACGGATTGTTCGTTAAGCTGGAAAAGAGCATCTTTCACACCGAGACCATCGAGTTCCTGGGCCATGTCATCACCCCTGTTGGTATCCAGATGGATGACAAGAAGGTCGAAGCCATCCTGCGGTGGCCATCCTCTACTACGGTCAAGCACATACAGAGGTTTCTAGGCATCGCCAATTATTATCGTTGTTTCATCGCAGGGTTCTCCAAGATGATTAACCCCATTACGCGTTTGTTACGGAAAGGGGATGCCCTTCTGTTGGAGCAATAAGGCTGAACACGCCTTTCAGGAACTGAAACAGAGATTCACGACCGCCCCTGTGCTAAGACATCCCGACCCCGAGCTTCCGTTCACCGTGGAGGCCGATGCCTCACAGGACGCCCTGGGTGGGGTGTTGTCGCAAAGAGACGCAGGGACGGGTCTTCTGCAACCGGTGGCGTTCTACTCCAGAAAACTCCTGCTGGCTGAGCGCAACTACTCCATCTCAGACCGAGAGCTATTGGCTATAAAAACAGCGTTCGAAGAGTGGCGTCATTATCTAAAAGACGCCAAACACCCGGTGCTGATAAAACAGCGATAATAGGCTTGATAATACGCACTTGTTAATTCCCATAGAAGCCCATGTTCTGATGTTAATATGGGCTTCTATGGGAATTAATCCTCCTTCACTCCTCATACTCCTCCATCTATTCATACTTCTTCCTGTGTCCTCATAGTACCCTTTGTCTCCTAATACACCCTCTCTTTTCTTATACTCCCCTTTTCTCCACATTCTACCCCCTCTCTTCTCATACTACCCCCTTGTCCTTATATTCCCCTCTGTCCTCATACTCCCCCTCTCTGTGTTCATACTCCTCTGTCTTTCCTCATATTCCTCCTCTCTCCTCATTTTCTCCCGTCTCTCTCATACTTCCCCTCTCTCTTCATACTCCCTGCTCTCTCCTCTTACTCCTCCCTCTCTCCCTGCATACACTCTGCACCACTCTCCTCATACTCCCTGTCTCTTCATACTCCCCCTCTCCTCATATTTCCTCCTCTCGTCATAATCCCCCCTAGCTCCTCATACCCCTTCCACTCTTCATAATCCCCCATCTGTTTATACTCCTCCCTTTGTCCTCATACTGTACCCTCTGTCCTTATACACCCCTTTTCTCCTTATGCTCCCCTTTTCCCTACTTTCTCCCTCCTCTCTTCTGATACTCTCCTCTCTCTCCTTATACACACCCCTCTTTCCTTATACTCCTTTTTTGTCCTCATACTTGCGCCTCTTTCCAGCGGTTTGCTGTGGTAGGGTGGGAGCAGCAAAGCTCCCGCCCTACCATAGCAAACAGCAGTGTCCCGGGGAGAGCTGGCCCTGGGAGGTGGCGTTCCCCAGGGCCATCAAAAGCTCCAAGAGGGGGGTGGTGCAGCCCCCTCCCAACATTCAAAAGCCCCGGGGGATGGTGGTCCCCGGGCTGGTGGGTCCGTCACGGACCCCCCTATTTTTTATATTAGAACTCCGAGGAGGTGCCGGTCCCTGGGGCGTGTGGGGGTCTTAAGGCGCCCACACACAGGTGTTTTTTTTTTTCTTGAAAAAAAGAAGCCCTGGGGGATGGGGTCCCCGGGGATTATAAAAATTACTGATAGAGGCTATTTTTTTTTACGGTAGATTTACCGTGCGTGTACCATGCGCGTACGGACGACGTACGGTGCAAAGTCTGAAAGTCGTCTAGTAACCGTACCAAAGCAAGAACAAATAAAAGATTTTGACCTTGGGGATCATTGTAAAACTTCGTAAGCAACCATATGGGGTCAGGAAGTCCTATAGCAAACAGCAAACTTTTCCTATCAATCTACACACTCAATCTACACACATATACAAATAAATAACAAATTACATTTATTCCCACATTAAATCAAAATGAAACACACTTTTCTATTGCTTGAACTTTTGAACCCTTTCCAACTAACAAAACTTTCAACCCTAACCCCATTCCACATTCTGCCAGTTACCATAGAAACACTTCAGGGAACACCTAAGAACACAGGTTAAAAGTTCATCATACATTGTTGCAATTCAAAACAGCAAGTGTGCTTGACTTGACAATATACCAGCTTACCTTATGTAACGTTCTTTTCTATCAGTTTTTCTTAACCAATAAAAATCAGGCTTTTAAAAAACAGAAACATGCACCCTAGATTTCTGTGTAGAATAATGTCAAACAACCAATCATGTAATTATTTTTTTTTAAAATGCTTGTTATCCACCATTTTAGAAAAATCTTACTTATCAAACTGCCACTTCATTTACAGAAATCATCTGAGTGCATCCAGACCTCTCTTCAAGATGCTTAGAGTGTGGATTGTGGGACACAGCTATATTTTCTGGAGTCAAAGGTACGCAAAACAGAAAGGAACTCACAAAGACCTAGGTTTACCAAATGTAGACATTAAATGGATTGGACAGAGAGGGTTAAAGTGGTACCAATTGATGCCATTTGTGAAATCCTTTGTACATCTCCAACACCCTGACCTCATAATTGTGCACTGTGGTGGCAATGACCTATTCACTTTGACTGGGGTAGGTCTGGAAATGCTTATGAAGGACACCTTTGGAAAACGTTGATGACACTTTTCCCCAAAACTGCCTTTGTCTATTCTAACATATGCCAAAGGCAGAATTGGAACTGGTAGAAATCAATTTTGTCCACAAATTGAGAAAGCTAGGAAACATGTGAATAAATCTGTTTCTGCTTTTCTCCGAGACCATAGAATGGGGTCCATTCACAACAACAATCTGCGTTTCAATATGCAAGACATCTATAAGAGAGATGGTGTACATTTTACAGATGAAGGGAACAGAGTCTTCCTCATAAACTTAAGACTCTGTATCGGTACTTACTTGTGTAGGTACTAAAATCTCCCAATAAACACAAGGGCTCTTTTTAGAGCCACCCAACATGCAAACACATACACTTGATAAATATCTAAAAAATATTTTTATTTTTCTAGCTTAGGTACGCTTACGGAATGACTTACAGACTTCGGACTGTACATTGTATGCATGTGCATGGTATGCGCACGCTAAATCTACAGAAAAAAAAGAAAAAACCTTCATCACAAATTTTTAAAAATCCCAAAATATATATATTATAGTTAGGACCTAGTTTCCATAGGAAATCCACAACATTCTATTTGGAATAACTTTGGCGCCGGTCAATGAATCTTCGTGAAATTCTTCAAGAAAATGGCCTGCTCTGCTCTGCTCCTTCCCTGAAAAGTTGGGGGTGATTCGTATGATATATATGAAGAAAATCTTCTAACAAAAGAAGACAGAGGCTGGAGGGGAGTTTTAAAGAACAGCTAGCTTTATTCAGGATGATGCCAGCAGCGGCGAATGCATTTCGGTCAACAGACCTTCATCAGCGCCCAAAACCGTGTCCTTTTCAAATGTTGCTCACACTACGTGAAATACATGATTGCACTCCTTGCTCCTCCCCCTAATGCTGTAGGCACACCTGCGCAGCTCCTATTCAATCCACAGAACTGCAGTTCCCAGCATGCACAGTCTTGGCACAACCTGGTCAGTGGTGTGGGGGAGAACCTCGACAATGGGTCCGTGCTTGTCACAGGTGAGTTGAAAGGGACTGTTCACACCGCCCCAAATTTTGCAGTCATTCCTCTTTGTCCCCTCACTGCTGCCACAACCATGTACGCGATGTTGAAAAATATACGAAGGAGCTGCCAAATACGAGGCATGCCGCTCATGGGGATAAAATACCCCCTTCCTCGCACATCCGCATCACGATCCTGGCGGTCTCCGACTCTTGTTGATCCCTCAACCACAGTAAACGCTGGAACAGCGGAACGCCAGTGATAGAGTCGGGTCTCTTCTCGTAGCAGGGCCTTCTGGAATGCGCCTCTGGCCAGCGCATAATATATGAAGAAAATCTTCTAACAAAAGAAGACAGAGGCCGGAGGGGAGTTTTGAGGAACAGCTAGCTTTATTCAGGATGATGCCAGCAGCGGCGAATGCATTTCGGTCAACAGACCTTCATCAGCGCCCAAAACCGTGTCCTTTTCAAATGTTGCTCACACTGCGTGAAATACATGATTGCACTCCTTGCTCCTCCCCCTAATGCTGTAGGCAAACCTGCGCAGCTCCTATTCAATCCACAGAACTGCAGTTCCCAGCATGCACAGTCTTGGCACAACCTGGTCAGTGGTGTGGGGGAGAACCTCGACAATCCGTGCTTGTCACAGGTGAGTTGAAAGGGACTGTTCACACCGCCCCAAATTTTGCAGTCATTCCTCTTTGTCCCCTCACTGCTGCCACAACCATTTACGCGATGTTGAAAAATATACAAAGGAGCTGCCAAATACGAGGCATGCCGCTCATGGGGATAAAATACCCCCTTCCTCGCACATCCGCATCACGTTCCTGGCGGTCTCCGACTCTTGTTGATCCCTCAACCACAGTAAACGCTGGAACAGCGGAACGCCAGTGATAGAGTCGGGTCTCTTCTCGTAGCAGGGCCTTCTGGAATGCGCCTCTGGCCGGCGCATAATATATGAAGAAAATCTTCTAACAAAAGAAGACAGAGGCCGGAGGGGAGTTTTGAGGAACAGCTAGCTTTATTCAGGATGATGCCAGCAGCCGCGAATGCATTTCGGTCAACAGACCTTCATCAGCGCCCAAAACCATGTCCTTTTCAAATGTTGCTCACACTGCTTGAAATACATGATTGCACTCCTTGCTCCTCCCCCTAATGCTGTAGGCACACCTGCGCAGCTCCTATTCAATCCACAGAACTGCAGGTCCCAGCATGCACAGTCTTGGCACAACCTGGTCAGTGGTGTGGGGGAGAACCTCGACAATGGGTCCGTGCTTGTCACAGGTGAGTTGAAAGGGACTGTTCACACCGCCCCAAATTTTGCAGTCATTCCTCTTTGTCCCCTCACTGCTGCCACAACCATTTACGCGATGTTGAAAAATATACGAAGGAGCTGCCAAATACGAGGCATGCCGCTCATGGGGATAAAATACCCCCTTCCTCGCACATCCGCATCACGTTCCTGGCGGTCTCCGACTCTTGTTGATCCCTCAACCACAGTAAACACTGGAACAGCGGAACGCCAGTGATAGAGTCGGGTCTCTTCTCGTAGCAGGGCCTTCTGGAATGCGCCTCTGGTAGTAGTTAATAGTGTAACTGCCTATGTACTAACGGAGGTAAAATTGTTATGAGGAAATGAAATGAAAAATCTATCTAACCAGTCCCACCAAAGGGATCCTCTCATCACTACTGTGTCATAATATCTCAAATCATAATTAATGTGACGTGAATTATGCAGAATATTGGGCAAATATGGAGTAAAGTTAACATTTCAGTAAAAAACTACACGTCCCATAAAGCTTAGAGGCACTGGCAAACCCCTAACAGGAAGTGATGTAATGTATACAATGCAATGCGAGTATATCATGGAGGGGGAGTCAAGTGAACGGTTGATCGTGAGCAAGGTATTTGAAATACCGAAACGCGTAGATCGTAACAACTGCCTGTGGAATGTAATGAAAAAATAAAAAAATTGCAAAATATAACCCGTGGAGTGCGACCCAATTGTTTCCTTCGCGAGGGAGCTGTGATAAATGGATTAGCAGCGTGGTTCAGCTGCAGGGCACCGCACCCGTTTTGAGCGCTGTCAGAGTGGCAAAAGGAACCAGCAATGGAAAATATGTATATATATATATATATATTACCATCACATAAAGTTACTTTACCTACCTGTGATCATGCTGATTGATTAGAATTTTTAGAAAAAAAAGATTATTTACTCACCGAGCCCTGCAACCTCTACACCTAGCAGGTCAAGCAGGTCCTTATCTTTGTCCAGGTTATCTGCCCAGCAGTGCATCAGCTGCTGCTGTGTGCATGAGATTCCAGTGCTGCGAGGCATACATTGCCACACTTGCCCCCAGAGCATCCAACTCTCCTACAGGCCATATCCCTTATCGGACTGTATGCCTGCTGTCAGCATGCAAGAGAGGTGGGGCTACACCAAGAAAATGAGTGTGGTCACTGCCGACTATCTGAATATGCCTGTCTGCTTCACCCACATTGGGTACGGTTGGCTTGCCTGCTTCTGCCATGATGGGTTGGAGAATTGGAGAGGATTGGAGTCAGGAGAGGAATCGGACAGGAACGAGTCTGGATGGGAAGGAAACAGGAGGACAGGTTAGGAAAGTTAAAGTTTTAACAAAGTTAAAAAAAGTCACAATAACAGGGACCGAAATGTGAAATAAACACAGGATAAGTCAGACAGAAACACAAACAAGTAAACCAAAAGTTGGGTTTGGGAACTGGGAGTTCAGATGGTGCTGGATTTGGATGGAATAATTTAAAAGTGGAACCAGAAGAGAGAAACTAGAGCCTGCAAAACAAAATGGCTTTTTTAGGACGAACATTTGCCCATAGGTGGAATTCTACGGAATCTCACTACCATTTTTTTGTAACTTCATGAAATTACATGGAGTGAAACTCTGGTCTATTGAAATTCCATTATAAAAGATTCAAACTCTTTTCAAATTCCCATTGATTGGACTCTTGCTTTTCCCGAATTCACTTCTATTCCACCTGACTTTGAGCATCTGTTACTCTGCCTCTAAGCATGGAGATTGAGCTTAACTACCCATAGAGCTACACTGTGGCTGTTCAAAAGAGGAGCTTCAAGAACCAGGAGCGAACTCCAGAAGGCCCAGAGGGCTTACTGGGAGGCCCAACCGTTGCAGGCTACAGAGGAGGAGGTGGACATTGTAGAGGAGCAGGAGGAAGAGATGGTAGAAAGAAATGACAATCTGTATATTTGTGGCCCCAGAGGACAGAGGAGCACCTGCCAGGTACAGGGCCAGCAGCAGAGTACCAGGCCATAAACTGATCCCATACGAACTGGAGTACAGAAAAGCAGAAAAGGAGTTTAGGCTGCAGATGACAAAACACAGGATGGAAGACGAAACCATAAAGAGGGAGCCTCGACCCTGCTGGCCTCTGCTGAAGTTGAGCTGCTGATCCCCAAGAGGTGCCTTCAAGGCCCTGAAACCTTGATGTGGCATCAAATGAGCTCCTCCTGGTACACAAGGAGAAATTCTTAAGTTTGTGCTCATTTGCAACTGCAAACAAGCCAGTTTGTGCCAAGATTGTTCCACTAACTCAAAGCTCCAGTGAACCAAACTCTTTTCACTACCTCCACCGACACCTGCAATGCAAGATCTGCACTTTGCGCTACAGCATCGAAATCCCACAGTGACCACCAACGCACAACTTTAACAAGAACTGTCTGCTTCTTCTGACAGAATCTTCGTGCTACAGTGGTGACTGTTGTGTGCCAGGGCTATGGGCGCGCCTAGCCGCCGTTAGGCCTACTATGTAGCGCGGAGGCTGGCAACGCTCCGCGCAGTGACTCAGGCCGACACCGTGGTTGCAGTCGGAAGTGACGTGCACGAGTGCCCGCCCTCCTTTTATTTTACCCCGCAGGCCACGCCTGGCCTGCGGATGTAGGGATGCGTGTGTGCGTGCAGCAACTAGACTGTTGCTAGCATTACATCCCTATCCAACTATATAATTTTTCACAATGAAATGACAACAGTCCTGAATTGTAATGCAGTTCAAACAAAAGTGCCTGGGTACTTGCGTGTCCCTTGGTGACAGCTTCAGGGTCTCAGCAGGCAGGCATAGTCTTTCAACTTTTGACTCGGTGGTGGGTTGGGCCGCAGGTTGTCTCTCCGGGCGTTAGCCCTGCCACCTTCAGCACCTTGATGAGTGTCTCTGATTGTGGCCCGCGGTGTCTGGGGCACTGACGTGGATTCAGGCCCCTCCGCCTGGCTCTCTGAAGGTGTGTTATCTTCTTCTCCGGGAGTCGTTGCCACGTGTGGCTCGTTGTTCATTCCGCTGCCTCCCGTCATTGTCTGGATTCGGGTGGTAGGGCCTTGAACCAGGATGTATTTCTTGATACTTCCTCATCCCCTTTTTGGGCGGTGATCAAAGTGCCTCTTGTAGATGTGACTGTCCAGGTGCCCGGCTTATATCGAGTTTGGAACTTCCCCCTGGGGCGTCTGTTCCGAATGATCACTCGGGTTCCCGGGTTTAAGCTTCTTGGGATGGCTCTCCTGCTCCGGCTGGCTCGCTGATTTCCTCATCGTCTCCGTTCTTGTGCTTCTTCTGTGGCAGCTGGGGATGGTGCCCACCCCGGGGCATTGGGAAGAAGATCTCTCCGTGGCCCTTGGAACATGAGGGTCCATGGGCTGCTTTGGGTGGTGCAGTGAGGGGTGCCCCTGTACTCCCTCAGGAACTCGTGCAGTCTTTGTTCGGGGTCGGCCTGTTCCACCATTGCTATCCGAAACACTTTGTTGAGGGTCCGCATGAATCTCTCAACGTCCCCATTTGCCTGGGGCCATTGAGGTGTGATGAGACGGTGTTGAATCCCCCTGTTTTTGAGGAATGTGGCAAATTCAGCCCCTTGGAAGGGTGGTCCGTTGTCACTTCGTATTTCAGACGGATACCCGAACATGGAAAACATTTTTTCCAAGGCTGGTCCTACGTGTGTGAATGCAGTGGAAGCGACCCTCTCCACTAGCGGGTATTTCGAGTAGGAGTTGATGGCCACTAGGGTGTGTCCTTCCCCCGGGAAGCTCCCAAAATCAATGCTGACCTTGGTCCAGGGGGATGTGCAGGCTTCTTCGGTGATCACCGGTGCAGGTCTCTCAGGGTCACTTGTCAACTGGCAGGCCATGCAGTTCCTCACGTACTCCTCCACCATGTTCTCCAACTCCGGGAACCACACCTTTTCCCTCATGCGTGCCTTCATCTTTGTTGTGCCTTGGTGGCCCCCATGGGTGAGTTGTACTGCCCTGTGCCTCAGGCTCTGGGGAAAGACTAGCCGTGACCCCCTCAGTAATACTCCTTCTTCAGTAGCGCTTAGCTCGTGCCGGACTCGCCACATCTTCGTGAGTGCCTCTTTGTCTTCTGCGGACCAGGAGTTGGGTGGGCGTAAGTAGTCAGCCCACGAGCCTTCTCGAACTGCCCGCAACGACCTCAGATAGATGCTGTAAACGGCGGCTGCTTCCTTAATGTCTTCTATTGTCATGCTCTGGGGGCATGCCGTGAGCGCCACCCATTGGGCGTATTCCTCACAGTCGTCGTCCACTGGTTCTGGCTCCGGTTGGGAGGGATGGCGCGATAAATAATCGACTGGATTCTTGGCCCCAGGGCGGTATATCACTTCCATCTCGTATGGTTGATGTTGAATTACCCATCGTTCAATGCGAGGTGGTGGGTGTGGAGCAGTTCCCTTGAAGAGGGACACCAGGGGTTGGTGGTCGGTGACCCTTACAAAAGGATGTCCTCGTAGGTAGAGATGAAAGTGGCCACAGGCCCATTTAATAGCGAGGGCCTCCCTCTCGATCTGGGCATACCTGGTTTCCGTTGGAGTTAGGGCTTTGCTGGCAAAAGCTAACGCTGTCCACTGGCCAGGTTCATGCTCCTGGGTCAAGACCGCGCCGAGGCCCACCGGGCTGGCGTCGATGATTACCTCCGTACGTTTCGTGGGGTCGAAGTATGAGAGGGTGGTTTTCTCCAGGAGAGCATCCTTGATTCCCTGGAATGCTTCGTCTTCCTTTTGGCCCCACTGCCAGGTGGCATCTGTCTTGGTCAGCGCACATAGCGGCTCACTCCGCGTAGCTAGGCCCGGTATGAACCGGCCACAGTAGGTGGCCATACCAAGGAAACTTCTTACTTCCGTTGGGGACTTCGGTGCAAGGGCGTCTTTGATGGCCTTGGACTTTCTCGGGTCTACCTGGATACGCTCCTGGTTAAAGACGTAGCCGAAGAATTCTATCGATGGCTGAAAGAATTGACATTTGTCTTTGTGGAGTGTCGCTCCATAGGCACTCAGCCGCTTTAGCACATCCCGGACGTGTTTGTGATGTTCTGACGCGGTGGCGGAGTGTATCAGAATGTCATCGCTGACATTTATTACCCCAGGCAGGCCGGGTAGGAGTTCCCTGATGGTGTTCTGAAACACCTCCGCCGCCGAAGAGATGCCGAAGTTTAAACGCATGTAGCGTCGGAGGCCGAGATGGGTACTGAAAGTGGTAATGAACCGACTTTCCTCCGCTAACGGTAGCTGGTGGTATCCGGCGTTTATATCTATCTTCGAAAACCACTTCGACCCGTTCACGTCAGCAACGATATCATCCATAGTGGGGGTCAGATGTCTCTCCCTCCGGATCGCGGCATTTGGTAGCCGCATGTCGATGCACAGGCGGATTTCGCCGGGTTGCTTAGGTTTTTCCACAATGACCATTGGTGATACCCACGGGGTGGGCCCTGTGACCTTTTCGATGACCCCTAGGCGTTCCAACTTTTCAAGTTCTTTCTCCACCAGTGGCCGTAGGTGAAACGGTATCCGATGGTGACACAGGGCAGTGGGATCCACCGATCTATCGATATGTAGTTTGATCGGTTCACATTTTATGCAGCCCAGGCCTCGGAACAGTTCGGGGAATCGCCCCAATAGTTCGTCTACTTGGTGTGCTCTGATGCGATTGGCAAATGCTATTAGTTTCAAGTCTTCAGCTGTGTGACTACTTATCAGAGTGTCGGCCTCTCGGTTGATTATGTGGACTGTCGCCATCACCTCTGACTCGTCGGCCTGTATGGGTATTGTAATTTTTCCTTTGAGGGGTAGTGGTGTGTCCGCTCCATAAGCGGATATCCTCGTCTTGGACGGCAGTACCTGGGGGCGCGGGCGCAGTTTATTGAACTGCTGCAGACCCTTTAGATTCACTGTGGCGCCAGTGTCAATTATAGCCTTAACTTCGTTTCCCGCCATCTGCACAATGCACGTCGGCTGCGGCCGCCGCCGTTGCTTGAGCTCTCGTGCAAACGAGACGATGTAGGCCTCTTCATCCTCCGACTCCGAGTCGTCATACACCGTGGGTAGGTGTCCCTCTGTCTTCGATGGCGATGGGTCAGCCAGCGACAGCGGTCGAACGGCTTTGGTAGGCGTCCGGGATTTCTTGAAGCTCTTGGACGTGTTCCTTCTGCGGCATACGTTTGCGAAATGGTTTGGGATTCCGCAATTTGCACAGGTTTTGCCCTGGGCTGGGCAGTCCTTAGCCACGTGGGGCTCGTGTCCACAATATCCACACCGCGCCCAGGGCGGGTCTCTCCGGTATTCTTTCTGTGGTGGTCCACGCGGTTGGGTCCGCACCGCATCTGCCCGCTCAGTCTTGACGGATTCTGCCTTAAATTGTGGTTTGTGTAGTGCTTGTTCCATGGCGGTAACCCTGATGTTTGAGAGTTCGTGAGATCTGGCCAGGACTAGGATATCTTCCAATGTGATTCCTGGTTTGCGTAGAATCGTTCCTCTCAGCACCTTGTCTCGGCAACCCTGAATAATTTGTCTCCTTATGACCTTCGGTTGATCCTCGTCGGTGCAGGAACTGGCTAGCTCCCTGACGCGGGCATAGAACTGGTCCATCGTCTCACCTTCCCTCTGGCGTGCCTGTCCCAGCTTGAAAACTTCGAAGTCCAAGTTCAGCTGTGGGTCAAAATGGGCATTGAGGGCAGCAACTGCCGCATCGTAATTGTCCGCCGCCCCCGTATTGAGCAGGTGTTTGAACAGTCTGAATATTTAATCCCCTGCATAATGTAGTAAGAGTGACCTTCGCACTGCTTTATCTGTCTCTCTCGTGACCACAAAGTAGTTTTCCAGTCTTTCGAGCCATATCGTCCACCTTGGTGAGGCTGTGGACAGGTCCTCCGTTTCACTGAATGGGGGTAACACCCCAGAAGCAGCGTGCTGAAACGGAATGTTAATGGTGGCTGCTGGCGCGTCTTCGTCTACCATGGTGGCAGTTCGTCGGGGTGACTCCCTCTACTTTGCGCTTGCTCCCAATGTGATGATTGCGCGCTTGCTAACTGTTCTCCCCAGTTGCGCCGGGTCTGCGACACCCCGTGGCAGCTGCGCGGCTCACCTTGGCTCCGTCGATCGTCCCACCGGGCTTCGTCGGCGTGAGGGCGTTGAGATACTGGTTAGGGTCCTTCTCAGTGCTGCGTAGCGGCATGCACTCCCTCCAGGGCGCGGTAGAGGACTCCCCCAGCCGTTTTCCACATCTCACGCGCAATGCGTGAGCATTGGCAGGGCGTTTTCCCGCTTCTCACATGCAATGCGTGAGCAAAGGTAGGGTGTCTCGGGATCCGCGGCGCACGCGAGATGCGTGAGAAATGGCACCTTGTCGCGTCTTCGGTCCGGTGTAGCTCACCACGGCACCGCATCCGGTAGGCAGCCACAGGATCCTCCAGGGCCCAGGCGTGAGGAGGCAGGGGTGGGTGGGCAGGACCAGGATGGGCACAAATGCCACAGCAGGCAAAGCACCGCGGTGGGCACCACGTAAGGGAGCAGGCAGCTCCGACTCAGGTACCAATGCACGGGTTGAGGGTTGGGCCCCCTCCGCTCGTCGCCAATGTTGTGTGCCAGGGCTATGGGTGCGCCTAGCCGCCGTTAGGCCTACTATGTAGCGCGGAGGCTGGCAACGCTCCGCGCAGTGACTCAGGCCGACACCGTGGTTGCAGTCGGAAGTGACGTGCACGAGCGCCCGCCCTCCTTTTATTTAACCCCGCAGGCCATGCCTGGCCTGTGGATGTAGGGATGCGTGTGTGCGTGCAGCAACTAGACTGTTGCTAGCATTACATCGACCGTTCGTGATTACCAGTCTGCTCTTTGTGCTACCACAGCAGCCATCCACCGTGCTCTCCCTTCCCCTGACGGACTCCTCCACCCTGAACTGGACCCTTTACACCAGCGTTTGGGAAGGTTACTTTTTCAGTGGGTCTACACTCATCCCTGTATCCTGCCCATGCTCCATCGTGGTCAGCCTGAACTTGTGTTTTTCAGATCAGATAACTGCTAGAGGTGCTTTGTGTGTTTGGGTGCTATACTTACCTTGTATTTTTTAAATTGCAAGTATCTGGTTCTAATGACTGGATTTTTGGCATTTTGGTGTCAAATTATTTCATACATTGTATTCTATTTTTCTAAGCTGGTGTGGGATTTCTCCTGTGCTGTTTTTAAACTTTCTGACAGTTTGATGGGCTGCATACATACTTTACACACTGCCTCTAAGTTAAGCCTGACTACTTTATGCAAATCTATCTGAGGGTTGTACACAAGTAAATTGTATAACTTTTTTGGTTCATCCTGACAAGGATTGTGGCCATTGCGCTTGAGATGGGATCACCGCCCTCATCCTTTAACCCAAACTCTCACACTTTGTTACTGTATATATGAACAGCAGGGTTTCAACATTTTCAGGTGCTTTGTGAGATGCATGGTTAACTTCATTAGTTCTCCCAAGTTATTACTATCTTTACAAACAGATGATTTATTTTTCCGAGTCGGGGGTCATGGTCTCGCGCCGCAGGAGGGTTGCGCCTTTCCAGTGAGCTCTGTGCGACCGTGGAGCTTCTCTTCAGATTTCAGCACGCATTACGGATGCAGCGGGAACCACAATGTCGGAATCCTGAACAAAGAAGGAATGGAAAGCGTATTGAACCACTCCGAAACCTCCAACTTGTTACGAGGACCCAACATCGGCAAAGGTGATTCTCCCATATCGCTACGTGAGTAGCGGCCACAATTTTACATCGGCCGCTAGTCTCGCTCAATTCCGAGGTAACCGGCGTTTAGATAATTAACTTGCGGCAACGTGTGTTTTTATTTTCTCTTTCTAGTAAACTGCCTTTCATCGCAAGGGCTGACACTATTGGCCTTACAATGCTACTATCAGCGTTTTCAGTCAAACAGATGATTTTCTTCTTTGCTGTCATTACTATTTGCCGCAAGTTTTCTTTTCCTGTATAACTCATTCTCCAGCCTAATGAATTGGAAAATTACCTCAGTAGCTACTGCAATTATGGAGCATATGTCATTTGGGTCCAAGTTTGGGCCAGTTTTTCTTTTTTTTTATATTTGGTTACACCTCTTAGCCTCATGAAAAATTAGCTTGTGATTTAATACTTGCCATATCGCTTTTGCTATATTGCTGAAATAGTGAATACCTGAGTGCTGATAGGATGGTGACATTAGTCTTTTGATATATTTTTCTCTGGAACCTTATTCATTTTTGATGTGTTTTATTGGGTTTATGGGCAGATTGAAAACATTATTAAAAATCACTTCTCGACCACCTCATCATTTGAAGATGGCCAATTAATCCACAACTTTGGTTAAGAGCCTCATCAACAGGTACTAAACACAAGAGAGACAAAAATGACCCTCCTTCACCCATTCTATACTCTGAAAACCATCTTCTTGATATTATTTTGGACGAAGTGAGAGGTCTTGAGTCTTTTATGACCACAACCAATGAAAAACTTCAACAAATAGAGGATAGATGGATTAGTATGGAAGCAAAGGTGTTAGATATGGAGCAACATATCAGTGATTTACACCACGTTTCTACTAAAATTCCAACTTTGGAACAGGAAATTCAATGTTTAAAGCTTCATACAGAGGACCTTGAAAATCGAAACAGAAGCAATAACTTATGTCTTTATGGTCTGCCAGAAAATCTTGAAGGTCCTGAGATGCTTCTTTTTCTAAAGACATTCTTGCCAGAAATGTTGGACCTTCAGCCAGAGCCTGCATTAAATATCCAACGTGCCCATAGACTTGGTTGATTGCAACCTCATGCTTCCAAACCTAGAGGAATAATTATGTTGTTCTTGGAATTTACTGACTTAATGCGAGTCCTCTCTGCAGCCAAAGCAAAACGTCATCTCAAATGGTCTGGTCACAACATCTTCATATCTCAAGACTTATCTAATGCCACTAATGCTAGAAGAAAATACTTTTTGGCTCTCCATCCTCAGATGAGACAATTGAATATTCAAAATGGTATCCTTAATCCATGCCTGTGTAAAATTACTCATGATGGTTCCACACGTTTGTTTGATGATCCTCTTATATTGCGGTCCTTTTCTCCAGAACATCTCTACAAATTCCAGAGCTAGTTCTTCCTACCGTCCTTAATGTTCCTGTTGTTTTTTCATTATGGCTGTTCGTAATTCCATTGCTTATATCTTTTTCTCTGTCGTTCCATCTCTTGTCGCTGCATCTACCCCTCACGCATCTATTGTTCCTACTTTCTCATAGATCTGGACTACTTTCCTTGATCTATCTTCTCCTTTCTCTATTTTTATTCCCTTTCTCTGTTTTGTCTTTTTCCTGGTTTCTCTCCATCTGTTTTTCTCACTTGGTGATGTTTAACTCGTTGTATGTGTCCATCAGTAATGTTTGTTTTTCTGTAGCATCCCTCCATCATGTGTAAGTTTGTCACGTGAAATGTTCGTGGTCTTGGACATCCCATCAAAAGACAAAAGGTATTATCTCACTTATCCAAAACTAAATTCTCAGGTTTCTTTTCTTCAAGAAATACATTGTAATGAAGCAGAATCACTTAAGTTGAAAAGACAGTGGGTGGTTCAAGTTGTTTATTGACCTGCCTCTAGTAAAAAAGGGGGTGTTGCTATATTGTTTCATAAGTCGTTATCTGTACAAATTTTGTCTACACAAAATGATGATAATGAACATAGGGTAATGGCAAAGGTTGTTGTACAAAACAAAATTCTGGTCTTGCTAAATATTTATGGCCCTGTTAAACCAGACCCTAAGTTTTGGAATGACATTAAGATTTTATTCTCCTCCATTGATTGCCCTAATATTATTATTGCCGGTGATTTTAACCAATGGATTGACCCCTTTTCTGATAGACTATCTAAATGTAAATTTAATCCTGATAAATCCCACAAAGCATTTCAATCGGCCATTGCTTCTCGTTCATTATATGATGTTTGGAAAACTTGTAACCCAGATTCACTTTAATATACTTTTTTTCTAATGTTCATCTAACACGTTCTAGGATTGATTATATTTTGGTTAGTAAATCCTTACTTCCCTCCATTCAAACATCAGAAATTGGATCCATATTAATTTCTGACCATGCCCCAGTGCATGCTGTTTTGGGCCTTTCACTTAGCCCCCCACAATTCAGCCGCTGCAAACTCAATAACTTTTTATTATCAGATACTATTTTCATCAAAGAAGCCACTACTTTTATTACTGAATTTTTCAGATTCAATAAGCCTTTAGACACCTCTGTTTCCAATAATTGGGATGCCTTTAGGGCCTCTTTCCGCGCCTTTACTATTTCATATGTTTCGAGAAAAAAGAAAACTACTAAAAAAAAATATACTGATCAATTACAACAACTTAAATTATTGGAGCATAATTATTTTACTTCCAAATTGTCCTCAACTCTTCATGAATTGATTAAGGCCAAATCTGAACTCAACAAACTTGCGACAATCAAAGCATGTAATATTCTTCTTAAAAATAAATCTAAATATCATGGTGGTCAAAATAAAGCGCGTAGGATGTTAGCCAATTATTTGAAAATTAAATCTGAACGTAAAAATTTGGTGTCGTCGGATGAAGATATTGCTAATGTTTTTCATGAATATTATCAATCACTTTATTCTAATGACACAAATCCCTCTAATCAAAATTTGGATACCTTTTTTTCGGGCCTTCCTTCTCCCCCTTCTTTACCCAATGAATTCAATTTATTTGAGAGAGAGGTCACTGCTCAAGAAATAACTAAAGCTATTAAATCCTTAAAAAAATCAAAAGCTCCAGGACCTGATGGACTCTCTGTTGAATTTTATGCTACCTCTACCTCCATTTTTGCCCCAAACTTCTAACACTTTTTAATTCCTTTATTGATGATGCTAAAGCATCCGGTTCTTTTATGAACGCCTTTATAATTCTCATTCCTAAACCTGACAAAGATCATTCCCTTTGTAAAAATTTCCGCCATATATCTTTAATAAATTATAATTGTAAAATATTTGCCATGATTCTTGTATCACGTCTTGAAAATATTATTCCATTATTGATTACAACTGACTAAGTTGGATTTGTGAAGGGCAGGTTAGCATCGGCTAATGCTCGAATGTCTGCAAATATTATTTCATATGGAAAGAAATTCAAATCTCCTTTTGCAGCGCTGTCTTTGGATGCCCGAAAGGCTTTTGATTGTATCAATTGGCAATTTATGTTCAGAACTCTCCAATGGTTTGGTTTTGGACCTACATTTATTTCATCTATTAAACTATTAAATTTGTGCCCACCGGCCAATATTTTTAGAAATAATCACTTTTCCAGATTTTTTTCTTTATCTAGAGGTACACACCAGGGCTGTCCCCTTTCTCCCCTATTATTTGTGTTATGCCTTGAACCCTTCCATGAACTCATCCGTGTTAATAAACATGTTTCTGGTTTCAACTTATAATTCCATAGAAACCAACATATCAGCATATGCAGATGATATATTAATTTACATGTCAAATCCCCTTACATCCCTCCCTCCATTCATGGATGAGGTTTGGTTATACTCCAGTATTTCTGGTTATAAATTAAACCTCTCTAAGACAGAAGTTTTACCTTTAAACTCTTTATGTTTCCAATTTATGTTTAATGACACTAATTTTGCATGGTGCCCATCAAAAATTAAATACCTTGGTATTTGGTTTTCTGCTTCTTTGTCTACCACAATTAGATATATGTTCAATGCATTAATTACTAAAATTCAATCATTGCTTCTCACTTGGGCTCCCCTCTATCTTCCCTTGTGGGGTAGGTTAGATACTATCAAAATGATGATTGTACCACATGTCCTCTATACAATATCTCTGTTACTATTCGGATCCCCATCTCATATTTTTCTCAAATTAACTCCATTTGTACAGCATTTTTATGGAATAAGAAACACCCCTGAATTGCTCTTACAAAACTCACTCGTCCTAAATCTGAAGTTGGTGTTCGTTTTCCAAATTTTAAAGCTGATCACTCGACCTTTTTGATTAAACAATCCTTTGCTTTATCCTATGATTTTGCTGATATCTCTATTCCCAGATGGATTGTTTTTGAACGCTCATTAATAAAGGGTTTTTCCTTTCAGAACACAATATATATGTCCAATAGTACTTTCATGTTCACTAACCCTATGTCACATGTTACTGAGAGACCTAAATTCCCTATTGAAAGTGCATGGGAAACTGACTTGTCAGTTTCTTTTTCTATCACGATTTGGGACAAATTACGGTCTAAGTTATTTAAGGTTTCTGCTACTGCATGCATAATCCAACCTTTGTACTTTATTTACAATAGGGCTGTTATCACTCCTGTTTATATTTCCAAATTTTCCCCAGCCTCCTCTCCATTATGCTGGTCTTGTTCTAATGATACCGGCACGTTGAGACATCAACTTTATGATTGTTCAAATGTATTAGCATTTTGGAAATCTGTTTGGGCTACTTGCATGAAAATGTTTAAATGTGATCTTACATTATCGTTACAAAACGTTTTTCTAGGTTCTTCCTCACCTGATGTTGATGACTCCTCCTCTATCTCCATGCTATTTGACATTTTTATTGCATTAGCATTCAAAGTTATTTTATCATCTTGGAAAGATAATTCCAAAATATCTTCATTAACTTGGTGGAATTTTATTTGTGATGAACATAGAATTGAAAATGTCTCCTCTACCTTTCTCTCTGAAAAAAATCAAATCTGATCTTCTCTGGCTATCTTTTACAACATATCTCTGTACACTAGTTCTCTTTTCCTCTTTGTTATCCTATAACATTTTAGAACTTTCTCTCTCTTCTTTTCTTTTTTCTTTTCTTCCATATCTTTATCTTCTTTTTCTCCTCCTTTTCCTTTCCTCTTCTCTCTAATGTTATGCACATATTGCATCTGTATATTACTCGCTTACTTATAATTTGTAATATGTTTATATATTTATGAATGCTTTTGCCTTTATTTTTTTGTTTCTTTTTCCTGAAAATGTAATAAAAAACTCTTAAACAAAAAAAGTGTATATTTCTTCCAGTGTTGGCCACAGAAGACAAATAGACACATACCAAATTATTTGTAGCTGTTTGCCTTTAATAAAGCAGGCATTGGTTGATCTCTACGGCATGCTGGTCATAGTAGGTCCTCTGAGTCGTAGTTAAAATATTCCCCAGTGAGATAAAGTGTAGTCTTAGTTATTATCATGATCATGTTTATTGTTGTCAATTTGCTCTAGGGTGACAATAATTTCACTTGATAACAATTCCCCTGTTAATATTGTTTTCTATTGTGGGTGTATTTGATTTTTTGGCAGAAAACTTTATATGGGTCCCCTTAAGGGCATGTTATCTTATAGAGTTTTTATTAAGCATTCAAATTGTAATGTTCAATCTGTAATGACCCCATTTTGTCAGAGATAGGTTTTAAGAATTTAACAGATTTATTAGATACTCCATAAATTAATGATGCTATCATATGGAAGTATGAGTAGAATTACATAGAAATTTGGGTAAATATTTCATAAATGGAGACATTTATGGTAGGGATGTTGGTTCCATGTTTTATGAAAACAGATTCAACTCTAGCAATGTGTGCTTTTACATGGGGGATGCCCCATGTGAAAGGGCCTGTGTCAGTCCGATGCCTGCCTTGAGGCAGGCGTAAGATATTGACGCAGTAGTGTCCTAGAAGCGTTACAGTGAAAATTCATAGATTTCACAGCACCAATTTTACAACCCTTTACTGCGGGGGAATGCCCACCCTGCATACATTATACCTGATTCAGGTATAATGTCGTGCAGGCCTTTACAAAGTGATGCATCTGATTAGATACATCACTTTGTAAATGTGGCGCAATTTTTTTACGCTGCAGCAGCGTCACAAACTGTGGTGCAACAGCTGCATAAAAAGTGTCACAGGCCTTTGTAAATAGGGCCCTCAGTTGTCAGTGTGTCACATACCATCCTTTTATGCTTGACATAAAATACAATCAAATATCCTTGCAAGCTCTTGTTAGGAAAGAGTATGCACCCTAATTTGCAAGAGTAATTCAAAATCCTAGTTAATAATTCAATAATATGAATCGGTTTCACTATCTCTGATTCAATTAAATGTAACATCCCAATGATACTAAGAATGTACTAAAATGTTTTATGGTGATTTCCCATTGAGTTAATAAATAGTGTCTGGGCGCACCAAATGGCTTACTCTGTTGAAATATTAAATG
Source organism: Lissotriton helveticus (assembly GCF_964261635.1). Taxonomy (NCBI): domain Eukaryota; kingdom Metazoa; phylum Chordata; class Amphibia; order Caudata; family Salamandridae; genus Lissotriton; species Lissotriton helveticus. The sequence goes on along the minus strand of NC_136060.1, from coordinate 85,392,782 downwards.
GGATTTGGCTAAACTCAAAGAAGCTAAATAAATATAATATTCAGTGGTACACACCTCCACCCTGCCCACTAAACATTAAATGTAATGAGTGCCCAGCAGTACATACACCAGGCAACAGCAGCAGTGGAAACTTACATCACACATACTGAAAAGACACAGCACAGCCAGGAGCAGTGGATGCTTCCCTCATACCCAAAGAACAGGTACAGAATGTTAGCTTAAGTGCACCCTTTCCACAAAACACAACACAGAGCAGGTACAGAGAAATAGCTGTGCATGATGCGCTCAGACACAAAACAGGCAGAGGAAAAGCAGCAGCAAAGCAAGCTAACCTCACAGAGCGAGCAGGTGGAACACAACAAGAAGCTAGACAAACATAGGGATACTGGTCTCCTCTGGTCGACAGGGACATGTTAATGAACCTTTCTTCTGGTTGTAAAGAAGGTACCCGACTTGCCACTACAAATTGTGTCATGGCTCTCTAGCCATTAGCTGGTATCAGCAGTACCACAGCAAGTTCTCACAAACCATCAACTGGGCACCATAAACACTCAGCTAACACTAAGAGTTCACAAGCTATACTTCAGCCAACTAAATGCTAGAACTCATCCACCCTAAGAGGCCCTCTGCTTGTCCTGAGGCACCATCAGCCTACCCTTCAACTCTTATCACAAACTCTTAGCTGGTTGTTACATTTCCAAGTGTCTATCAGTACCCTTAGTTGATCCTCAGACAGTGTTCAAGGCCACCCTATCATGGCTCATTACGCAGATCCATCTACTATGTCTCCATCTTCTCACAGACCCTGTCACCATGGTCTCACACCATCATTTTTCCCTCTCTACTGACAAGAGACGACCCAAAGACACCCTTAGCAGGCCTCAGTCAACCCCTAACTAACTCTCGGAAGCCCTTGCTGGCCCTCACATTCAATTCCTACTTTGTAAAACGCAACTTATCACCCTTAAGGGTATCCAGGTACTGGGGGTCATTGCGGAGATTAAGTGTGCTATTGCACACAATCACATGATGCTGAGCTGAGTCACGAGCCTCTCTCTCTAGAGTCAGCTGCTCTGGCCGCTGCACCACCCCTCTCCCAATTTAACCCACCCCTACTTTCAGCAAGATTTAACTGACCTTTAGCCCCACTGTACCTGTCTGCAAAGCCTCTGAGGGGCCCCACCTGTGTTTGAAGCCTATCACACAGTCAGAAAGATCACCTCAGGTTGCCTTTCGTCCCTACTGGCCGACATTCATATATTTCAAAAGTACATCTGCTAGCCCTCAATTCCTCTCTTGATTCATAAAATAACCTTAGGCTTCTAACCCTATAAAACAGGCCCAGTAGAACCCAGAACCCCTCACTGCCCAGGAAGACCCTTGTCAGTCTGCCCTCATCTACTCAGTCAATGTTGCCCCCAGGCACCTGTACGCAGTGTGCTGCAAGGCAATTCCCTAATCTGCAGCTCCTAATGTACCACTGTCACACTTGCTTAAGCCCTTTTCTTTAATTGGCCCCTTTAAACACTGTGCAAAAGACATACTAATATTGGAACTAAACTGCAACGCTTTGGTAACCGATTACATGTACAAAATTACATAGATGCATGCATGTGTGCACATAGTACATACACATATGTGCATACACACAACTTTACTTACATGCATCTTGTGATGAGAGCATTGCAGTTTAGCAGCAATATTAAAGTGTATTCTGCACAGCACTGTTCTGCAGATTTCAGGTACAAATCGTAGTAAGATTGTTCAGTTGGTTAATGCAGCTGTTGCTTATGGCCTTGTGCAAAAGGTAGATAACAAGATCCGACCCTGGAGAATAATTAAGTCTCATTGCCGCCGCCGATGACATTAGGATCCTGCTAGCCAACGGAGCATCCTCATCCTCCTGGACCTGTCAGTCGCCTTCGATATGGTCTGCCACCGCACACTATTAACACGCCTCCACGACGCCGGGATCCAAGAGAAGGCTATGGACTGGACCAACTCCTTCCTCTCTGGCAGAACACAGAGCGTCCGTCTCCTCCCTTCTGCTCCAAAGCCACCGAGATCATCTGCGGCGTACCCCAGGGCTCATCCCTCAGCCCAACTCAGTTCAACATCTACATGGCACCGCTCGCTCACGTCGCACGGCTGCACAACCTCAACATCATCTCCTACGTTGATGACACCCAGCTGGTCCTCTCCCTCACCAAAGACCCCCACACCGCCACAACCAACCTCCATGAGGGAATGAAGGCTGTCGCCGACTGGATGAGAAACAGCTGATGGAAGCTGAACTCGGACAAGACGGAGGTCCTCATCATTGGATCCACTCCCTCAGCCTTGGACGACTCCTGGTGGCTGACCGCACTAGGAACAGTTCCAACGCCCTCCGACCACGCACGCAACTTAGGGTTCATCCTCGAGTCTACCCTCTCCATGACGAAGCAGGTCAACGCCATCTCTTCCTCCTGCTTCAACACCCTCCACATGCTCCGCAGGATCTACAAGTGGATCCCCACCAAAACAAGAAGGTCGGTCACCCAGGCCCTCGTCGGCAGCAGACTGGACTATGGAAACATTCTCTACGCAGGAGCCTCGGCCAAACTCCTGAAAAGGCTCCATCGTAACCAAAACGCCTCCGCACACCTGATCCCCGACATCCCTTGCTGCAGCCACATCACACCCCACCTGAGAGACCTGCACTGGCTCCCCATCAACATGAGGATAATCTTCAAGCTCCTCACCCACGCACACAAAGCACTCCACAACTCTCGACCAGCGTACCTCATCAGCGACTCAGCTTCCACACCCCCACCCGCCAGCTCCGCTCTGCCAACCATGCCCTCGCTACTGTCCCCTGTTTCTGAAGAGTCACCACAGGTGGCAGATCCTTCTCCCACCTCGCCACTAAGACATGGAACACCCTACCCATTCACACACACAGACCCAAGACCTTCTGACCTTCAGAAGCCTCCTCAAGACCTGGCTCTTCGAACGGTAGCAGTACTCCCCCTTCCCTTAGCGCTAGTAGTGCACTTTACAAACGCTTTGATTGTTTGATTGATTGAACTGTTCCATGCATGTATGCTGCATTTGTTGGGAGCACTGCCACTGGCAGTGTTGAGCATGAGTTACCGTCTGAGCTTCCGTCTTGCGTACGTCACCTGCGTCCGGCCCCTGTTCCACTGATGATCATGCACATTGGATTGGCCCATGGATGTCTGCCTATCAAACACAACAGTAGCTGAACTGGATTATGACTTGTGTGTGCGCCTCCCTGTTGGCCCACGACCAGGAGTGCAACTGTGATCCCCGTGCATGGGATGCCTTGATATTTGGTGTATGTGCTGGCAGGTGGGTATGGGAGATTGCATAAGTCGTTGTGAGCAGTGATTACATCGAGGCGCTCCTCTATTGGGCTCTGTTGTGGATTGGTGAAACGGCATGGATGTAGCACATCTGTTTGGACCAGTTAATGGATTGGCTCTTCCTCATGTTCGTTGAACTCGACAATTACGTACTCTTTGAACTGATTGCCCATGAAGCTGCGCTCGCATTCATGGACAAGTAACTACGTTCCTGCAGCCACAACTGATTGCCACCCAGAGCAGAGGTCCCAACACCTTGTTGCATTTTTGAGGAATGGTCACATATCCCACCACAACAGTGAACATGTCTGCATTCGCCTATACTCAGAATGCATGTGCGTGTACCTACGCGTGTTGACACACACCTGTGCAAGGTGTGGCAGTCCCATGGGTGCAGCTGCACAGTGTCGTTTGGTAACGTTCCTAAACCTGACATACTGCTGGAGGGTGAGTGCACACTTGACAATGTAGTACGACATGTGATCTTGTTGGACCCTTTCACCTGCTCACTGTCAGCAGAGCAGACAGTAAGCGCAGTCTGTTGGTACAGCACTATGCAGATCCCATGGGCTGTGAGTCATGTCCCCTGACAAGGGGCAATGAGCAGACGCCAAACATCACACGACTCGTCCAGCAGGAAAAGGTGGTCTGAGACCGTTGCCATCCGTAATGAATGTTGTTCATTTTTGCCTCCCCATTTCTTGCAAATCAACATGTTCCTATGCTGCCTGTAAGTGTCTTAAGCTTTGGTCTGCATGTTGTGGCCCTTGTCTTGCCGGTACTGACATGCACATGCTAATAAAGTCAAAGCAACTTCACTATTGTTCAGATATGATGAGTGTTGATTTGAATGTCAAATCGTGTGCCTCAATGAGCATTGTCCATACACAGGGAGGGACTGCCTTACGCATTTCACTAAAGGGGTGAGTCCCTATTGCCAGCTCCACCTCTGTTAGCAAAGACATTGTGGTTGGGATAGTTGCTGGTAGACCTGTGCTTTTACATGTCTTCAGCAATGTGAGTATGGTGTCCAAATTCTTGCCATGTGGATCAATGTGATCCATCAAAATAGGCTGTGTCCACAAAGTTGAGTGTGAGTAGGTATGTGAAGAGATGTTCTGTTGTCACATGTGATTGGGGAAACTACTTCAGTCCTGCTACCGAATTTGACGTTTTTGCACACAGCTCTATTTAATACATGGACGTGGGGCTACGTTGGGGAGTTGTGAGATTGTTGTTCATATTCAATAAGGCCACAATTATTTCACAGAAACAACAAAAGATGGGACTACCGGTCAACGATCATCGAGACCCGATACAATTGGATAGAGGATCATTAAATACAGAGCAATACAAATTCAGCTTCACTGCATTGAGATGAACCCCATCAGCCCACCACACTGGCGGAGCATCGTCATCTGGGAATGAACTTGGTTATATGAACTAGTGCAGCTCACACCTTTCCAGGGGGAACCAAGCTGCACTTAATCCAAAGCCAGTGATCAATCCGACCAACATGAAATCTCAAATAGTGGTGCTGATAATTTGCAGTGCAAGAAAAGGTAAATGTGAAAAATGTAAAATGACTACTGGGATACAAAAATAAATTTAATAGAAGCTATCCTAGTGTCAAGATTAAAAACACAAGCTCATAGTTTGAAAAAATAACTATCTACAGCAATAGGACATAGGTCGACATGTTTCAGCCTTAAAGGTAACAATAACCTGGCTTTCGTCAGGACCAAGAGAGATTTACGCTACTGCAAAAAACACTACAAGAAATGTGTGAAAACAAAAGTATAGTGGAAAACGCTACACCCTACCAGAACCGGGTTTTCCCAGATGTACATAAATTTCCATTTTCACTGGAGGTGCATTTTCTTTCCCAAATTTTTATGGGAGTACACCTCACCTCACCCGGCGATTGCTCGGTAAATGAGGCCCCGCTCTGTCTGTCGGTACCCCTGGCAAAAACCAAACCTTCACAGTCATCTAATTTGCCATGTGTGTCAGGGTCAAAAATGCGCATTGATGTCATTTCCCAGGGTGTACCTTTTAGTGCAATCAATGACCCTACATTCATCCATACTTTTATACTTGATTGAACATAGACATGACACATCTGTGTGATTTGGAATGTTTTATTCACATTTTGTGGCGTGTCAGAGCTGGAGCAGTACATGGCCATGGCAACCCCACATTACATGGTTGCCCAGTGGAGGGCCAACCAGAGTCTTTGGGTGAATGAAAAGTTAATTGGAAGAAGAAGAGTTCAGTCTGCAGCCTGATTGCTGTGTAATTGGTAACCAGAGCACATATGGCGGTCCATGTCGAGGACCAGGTGAATGTCGCAGAGTGTTTCGGGGGACAGTGGAAGGTGTTGTTCCAGGGCATGATGCAGAGGGCTGAACCAGACAGGGACAGCCATATTGCGGGGATGGATGCTACTACCTTCTTTCTCACACAGTCATTACTATCCACATCTTACTCCTCTGATATATCTTCTGTGTCCGGTGTGTCAGGTGTGTGTGGTGGTGTTATGGCTACATCACTGTGTACCACTGTGATGTAGGGCTGCATCACTGTGTGCCAATGACACATCAGGCTGCGGTGGTGGTAGGGCTGCATCACTGTGTGCCAATAACACATATGGGGTTGGAGATGTGTGTGTCGAAGTTCCTGCAGCAGTCATCTGGGACAGGCTCTGTGGAAGCAATGGCAAGTTGAGGATCTACAGAGCATGTAAGATCCCACCTACATCTCGCTGGTGTTCAGCCGTGGCAGCCATACTTCCAGCCTGCATCGGCTCTATGGTCGCCACTGTCCTCCGCATCTGTGCCAACTCTGTGCTGTCATTCCTGGAGCCTGTCTGACTACACAGTTCTTGTATCCGAGTAAGGCCCCAGCGATGTCAGTCAAGGATTGTTGGAGAGCATGGAGCAGACAGTGGGTGTCCGTTAGGGACTGTAAATGGTCCCTGGTGGGACTTGCACGCCCACGTATGGCATCTAGTTTGGCGCCATGAGGTCAAACCCCACCCTCAGCTTATCAGCCATCTTCTCCTGGCACCCTAACACACGGCATTGGAATGCCATGTGTTGGTTGTGGGGGTCCTGTGAGCCAGCTGTGGTGGTGTGTGCTTCCTGCTGTGTGGTCTGTGCAGGGGGTCAGGTCACCTCGATGCAGCTGGGCTGACCTGCTCCTGGAGGTGGGGTGCTTAGGCTGTCTATGAGCCGTTGGAGGGTGTTGGGGCAGATGCCAAGGGGTCCTCTTCATTATCACTGAAGAAATGTCTGGTCTGCTCTGCAGGAGGTGTTGATTGTCCCTCTGTTGATGCATTGTACATCAGGTTTCCAGACACACAGCATGACAATGTGCACTGTGGCTGTTTTGGAGGAGCTGGCTATTTGATGGGAGACAGTGGAAATGCAACCACATGACGGATGTAAGGATGTACACGTACATTATCATTTCACAGTTTCCTGCAATGCCAGATGTGATTGGCCAGTTTCTATGCACAAGCGGCACCAGTTGTGTCCTCTGTCCTGTAGTGTAAGTGATGCACTTTGTACCACATTGTCATCAATGTTGATGTGCTGTGATTGCTATGTGTGTGTGCTGTGTTGTGGGAGAGTCGCCCCTGCAGCTCTGATTTAGCAGCCCCTTATCCCTTTGAGTCCGTGTGCCTTTGACTTGTGTGCTTTTATGGTGATGAGATGTTGGCGACTTGGATCATTTGTGCTCTTGGACGGTTTTTGTACTCTTGTGCATTGTTTGTCTGCAGATGTGTTTTTGACGCCAGGGGTTGTAGGAGCATGTAGATGAGTCAGAAAGTGACCTGCTACTTTGAGGATGTGATCCAAACTCGGCCACCTCAGTGTTGTGTCGTGCACCATTTCATGTATTTTGACAGCAGCCAAGCTATCGGTCATGCAGTGTCACTTGCATTGTCAGTGTGGCTCTCAGAACCGCTGCTTTGATGGATTCAGCACATGTGCATGGGTAGGTTGTGGGATTGGTGATAGGGAGGGGGGCCCCTTTGTGCATATAGTGGACGGGTCCTACTTTGTGTTTCTACGTGTGCTGCAGTGGGCCAAGGGTATCAGGGACATGGTCCACAATCATTGTGGGTGTGTAGTGTGCTACACATGATTGTGCATGTGTGCCATTGTGCCCATCTCCCCCGTCCTCCCAGCGCCTGGTCGCTACTCACCCTGATGCTGTTGGGTCAGGTCATATCGAGCTGTGCCTGGACTCCCAACTTCTTGCACCATCTCCACACTGATGACTGTGGCCACCCTTTCCTCCAGTTCACCCAGCTCCTCCTCTGGTGCAAGACTCCCAGCTCCAGTCACCTTTGCAGCCTTCCTGTTGGCAGCGAGTTTCAGTTTTGTTTGGCTTTGCACATCATGCCAGCGCCTCTTGACCTCCTCCATTTACCTCCTCAAAACTCAGATTATATTTACGTTGTTCACAATGGACTGCCATATTTTCATTTGTGTTGCCAATGAGGCAGTGGAGGTGACGAACAGTTGTTGGTAGTGTTCTATCACCTCTGTGACGATGATACTGGATGTCCTCTGCACTTGGTCTGGGTGCATCCATGGTGCTATGCAGTTTGATTTGGTTTTGGTGTGTTTTTTTTGCTTTTATAGTGCATTTTCCCACATGACGCGTGGGAATTGCAGGCCTGTCGCTGGTTGTTGCTGATTTTTGTATCGCAATTTGGGGCATCGCAACTTTTTTTGCATTCATGTTTCGCATTTTTTTGGTGTCACTTTGATATTTACGCAGTCATTAGGTGCGTTATCAGGATACTATCTCATAGTGCTACCAGGTTGGGAATAAAATGTTAACACAGTGTTATTTTATGGCGATAGACCTCAATGTGCAAAGTTGCGTTGAGCTAATTTTGCAATAATTATCACACGTTCTTGAGAATATCCCCCATAGAACTATTAAGCAAGAAACAGCATTTAAAGGTCAAGCAGTTGACGACTAAGCACCGTCACTGGCTACCTCTACATAAAAGGATCCTTTTTAAAATCCTGATAACCGCCTTTAGATCCCTCAACAATATAGGCCCAAAATATTTGAGGGAACGTTTCACTCGATACGACCCACTGAGACGCTTGAGGTCATCGGGAGGCAATCGGGAGGCAATCTAATCAACATCCCGAGATTCAGGCTCACAACCAAAGGAGGAAAGACCCTCACAGTGTTGGCCTCTAGGGCCTGGAATTCCATGCCCTTAAATCTCAGATTACTTACATAGGAAAATGCCTTCAGGAGACAGTTAAAAACCTGGATCTTCAGTTTGCCGGACGGCTTTGTTATGGCGGCCGTTTAGATTTTCTCCTCAGGTTCGCCCACTAATCTCTCAGCGCCAGGATGCTCCCTCCGGAGCGACAGTTTGCGCTCTATAAATACCCCATACAAATACAAATACAAATACATGTTGTCAACACATTTATAAACATCAAAAAGAAAGAGCTTTTTTGCCCCATCTTGACAGGTTCTAAATCAACATATTTGCATTTTAAAAAATAGTTCAAAGAGGATTTATATTGAGAAGGATAAGCACTCATAATGGTCAATAAGCAAGTACATACATATTTTCTCAAATAAAATTATATCCTAAGTACCTACAATCATGCAATTGTGGGAATTTCAAGCAGGGTCAATCAGCACAAAAGTCTTCCATGTTTTTAAGATTGGATGTGAACGATTCTGAATACTGGTGCAACCAACAAATGAAGATCTACTTTTGTATTTCTTGCATACCTATAAACATGTATAAACTAAACATGACAGTGAAGGAATAGACTTAAAAAAAATCTAATATTTCACGTGGCAAAGGTACACACGATCCAATTTCTCAAAAGGTCTTCCCTAAGTCACGGTCCCAAATGTGAGGTTGAACTGCATAGAAAATAACTAGGAAGTTCAGCAAGGAGGGACAGTGGAAATCTTATTGGTCTGAATATACTCAAAATGCTTCTGAAAAATCCTGCTGGGCCATATCACCCCCAGTAGGATTTACACCAAAAGGAAGGAACTGATAAATCAAACATTTAGGGTATCTTATTGTTTCATCTTGCTGGTTCAACATTCAGTGTGTTTTAATCGCTATATCTGAAAATATTTTTTCACAAAACAAAGATCAAATTTTGGCGGTGGGGCTAAAGTACTGTTTGAAAAAAGGAAACCAAAGTACAGCAAATCGAATAAATGAACTGAAATTAATGAACGAATATCAAAGGATGATTTTGGTAATGTTTCCCCTTAGAATTTGAATTTGAATTAAAAAAAAGTCACTACCTTCATTGCTACTAGAATGTAGTCCATACCGTAACCTAAACGACGGACTAATTAAAAAATGCATGGCTAGGTGAAGGATTATTTACACTAACATATTGGTTTCCACTGGTGTCATGTAATTAAAATCAATAAAGACTTCCCATCAAGGCTTTCTTGCTATATGGTGGATAAAGGACTCTTAATTTTCCATAATGTCAAGTGGCTCAAAAGATTCAGCAGCAATAGCACCTTTAGGTCTTTTCAAAACACATCGGTTAGAGCGGGGCAAGAAATTCAATAACAATAAAAGCAGCCTGTTTGTATTCAGCTCTCAGAAAAGTAGTGGTCTCAAGAGGAATTTCCATGCCCATCTCGACCGTAAAGCTTCTGTAAGGACACTCACAGATGCTAGTACATAAATGTCTATGGAGACTGGAGTAATCAAAAAGAGAAAGGGGATGTGTAATGGAAAAACACACAAAAAGTCAAACATGTGCACACTATGAATTAAGGCCAACACTACAATCTACTGAAGTGAAATAAATCATGAAAGAGGCAGGACCTCATCCAGTCAATTTTATAAAGGCCATTAAACAACCTTCTCCTTTGCTAAATTCAGCAATGTGTATATATGACATTGACATGTAAACTGGGCTACTTACTTAGTCATTTAGCTTTAAGTAGGCATAACTACTCAAAGCCCTACTTTCTAGCTATCGTATTGTTACATTTTGAGGAAGGTTTCTCAGTAAATCTAATCCAATGGGTTCCACTGCATGTTCTCCAGTTGTATTTCGGGTAGTGTGAGTAGTCTCTCAAAAAGTTAGTGTTCACTGCAGTGTCTGTGCTGGCAGTTTAAAATAAAATGCAAGAGGGAAGTTAGTGGTACTTTCTGAACTCTATGTTTATATCGAAGGAGTTTTCAGGCATCTGTGATTGAAGCCAGTGACATATAGCTTGTCTTTGTTTAATCTGCTGTCTGAGGCAGCTGTGGCATTTGTCGAATAAAGCGCAGCTGACAAGTCGGAGAAGGAAGAAAAATACATTTATAAAGGACTACAGACACTTGTCAGAAGAAGATGGATTGGACACATTGCAGTGTTCAAACTCCACTGATTATGGAGGTGAGGAAGGAGGATGCAACCTTAAAAAATTGTTTCTGACACACCATTTTATCTTGAAGCATAAAAACATCAATCTTCAAAAGTAAGATGTAACCTTATTTTGTTTTATCTTAAAGTTGTGTTCCCTCAGACACAACCATTTCTGAAATTGTAATCTGTACAGCTCGTAGATGGCTTGCTCGCACAGGATAATGGACTTTCCAAGATTCACAATATGTCATCCTTGTACGGAGGAATAAAGAGCAGACACAGCTGAAACACACGATAAAACATAGCAAAAAGGCCATCGCGCAAAGGCCTCTGCATTCATTTGGCAATGTCACGAAAATGTAGGTCAAATCATTTCCACTAAACATTTTGTTTTTCTTTTATGTATTTTAACGTAATGTATTCAGTGATCTGTGCACAATACAGGACATGTCGACATGTGCATTGCAGGGTACCAGTCGCCTCCTAATGCTGGGCTGTTGTTTGGTGGTGAGTTTATTGTGTTGCCCTGTGAACAGCACAAACCAGTATTTTACTGAAGAGTGTAACCTGGCACTCAAAACAATAAGGGGCATATTCTGAAGGAGCTGTCACAGAGTTATCGCAGCCAAAGTCATGATAAATATATTACCCCATTCACAAGCTGGTGCTAATAGCCCATAGCACCAGTTTACCAGCGATAGCAGCCGCAAAAAACATCGCCACAGATGACCCCCGCAACTATCGCTAATGAGATGCAGAATAGGCGTTCCCGAGAAAAAAGCAGCGACAACACCACTCCGCAACATTCTTAGCGACCAGCCACATTAGCGATAAGATCACAAAACATGCGATAAGGCGCGTTAGCAGCAGCAAACTAACAGCTGCTCTGACCTGGTGTAAAGTCAGACCACAGCCTGCACCACGAATGGGAGCCCAGACCCACACCTGAAGAACAACAGATGCCATGGAGCCACTCATCATGCAGCCCGACACCCAAGAGAGCCACAACGCCCACCACCCCCAGGACCCCCCCTCCCTGGGCCCGCCCGCGGACAAAGACATGCCACATTGACTACACAGAATCATGTACCAAAAATTTTGCCTGATGACGCCCAATCACATCTAGTTACATGCATGTGTCGACACAAAAATGAGCATCAAACATTCACCTTCGAGGCAACAAATGTAAATTTCATTAAAACAAACACAGAACAAAAATGAAGTCACAAGGCGGCACCCCTCGGGGCACTCCATAGGTCACAGTATGCAAGACAAATACCATGATGAGAAGGTGTGTCCTGCACACATCAAGGGACAGAGACAGACCGCAGGAGAGAGAAAGAGGGAGAGAGAGAAAGACGGACAGAGAGGGAGAAAGAGAGATAGACGGACAGAGAGGGGGAGAGAGAGATAGACGGACAGAGAGGGGGAGAGAGAGAGATAGGCAGACAGGGAGGGGGAGAGAGAGATAGACAGACAGAGAGGGGGAGAGAGAGAGATAGGCAGACAGGGAGGGGGAGAGAGAGATAGGCGGACAGAGAGGGGGAAAGAGAGCTAGACGGACAGAGGGGGGAGAGAGACACAGAGAAAAGAAGAGAGGGACAGGGAGAGAGAGTGAGTACAATGTGCACCCTGGCCACGCTGTTCACCTGCTGCCACCGGTGTGTCTCCAACCACGTGCCGGTATGTGATGCAGCTCACCAGGTCCCACATCTGAGACAGACCCGTCATCTGAAACAGAGTCCAGATACAAGAATGGCAAAGTACATACAATTGCACACAACATCATCGCCTGTCTGCTCCTGCGCACCCAAGCAGCTGCGCCCCAGCCCCTGCGTACCCAGGCAGCTGCATCCCAATCCTTCCCATTGCCCAGCGGTGCATGTCCGCCCCTGCGCACCCAGGCCTCACTGCTCACCTGCCGCCACCGGCGTGCAGAAATGAGGGACCTCCACGTGCTGGTGCCAGCCCTAAGCCTGGGGCCCGCAGACATGGCACCCTCCACATGCATGCCCCCAGTTCTCACATTTGGTGCTGTGTCTAGATTTCTCCATGGCATAGGACATACCAGTGCACCCCGCATCATCGCAGGCTGCACATACCTGCTCAGCCTCATTAGTGCCACTAACTCTGTGATCCAGGAGGCGACGCCATGTGGCGGTAGGCCTGCGCTGCCCACTGGCTCAGGCCTACACTGCGGTCCAGAAGGACACACAAATCCTGAGCCATCTGAACCGCGGGGAGCATCATCGCAGGCTACACACTAGCTCAGCACTTAAGGTGCCCCTACCTCAGTGCACAAAAAGTCACCGTCCCATGGCGGTGTGCCTATGCCAGCTGCAGTGTATCCGTTGCCACCAAGTCTGTGCCCAGCTAGTCATGGACCCTCTATGATTGGGTATCATGGTGCGGACGCCATCATGTCACCACCACGCCTGCAGAATGTGATGTCGCAGGCCCTTGGGCCCCCTTGACTACATGCACACCACATGCCTACACCCCGAGAGAGGTTGGAAAAGGCAATGTGCACATGCGCCCGGCCATTTTCATTTGCAGGGCCACATGTGCTGTGATGCATGTGCTGGATGGGTGTGGGGTGGGTGTAAATCAGCCCTGAGGGAGTGGCTATGCGTGCTGACAACTAGACCTGTGAACAGCAGATCACTACAGGGAAGACCTGGCACACGTAGTGTTGTTGTCCCCCCCTCTGAGCGTAAGCGTAGTGGGCTGCCCTGGCGTATGCCAGTCCAGCGTAAGAGTTTGAACAATGACCCCAGGGCTCTGGGCATGGTTCCGTACAGGGCTGGACAAGGAAAGAACTAATGGGTGTGTCCCCGTTGTTGCGTTGGTGCCACCCGGACAACATTCAGCAATGTGTGACCTGTGACCCAAGGCCAACTACATGAGCCACATGGACATAGACGAAATTCACTGAGCCTACATTCATCAATACTACCACACATTAAAGATCATAGACACAACACATCTGTGTGATTCAGAATGTTTAATGCACTTTTAGTGAAGTGTTGCATCTGGATCAGGTCAGGGCCATGTAAACCCCACATAAAGAGGTTGGCCTGTGGAGGGCAAGCCAAAGTCCTTCAGGGAATGACAAGTCCAAAGGATGGGGAAGATTTCAGTTTGCAATCTGTTTGCTGTGTCATTGGCGATCAAACAGAATATGGTAGTCTATTGCGAGGTCCAAGGTGAGTGTCGCAGAGTGCATCAGGGGACAGTGGAAGGTGATGATGCAGAGGGCAGAACCAAGCTGAAACCATCCATATGGCAGAGATGAATGCTACTGTGTCCTTCTTACCAAGACGGCGCTTTCATCCGCCTCTTAGTCCTCTGCTGTACCATGTGCCTCACGTGTGGGTGATGGTGGCCTTTCTCCAGAACTGTGTGGCAGTGACACATCAGGGCCTGGAGGTGGAATGTTTGCCACACTGTGTGGCACTGACACTTCAGGGGGCGGAGATGTGGATGTAGTGGTAGTAGCAGCATGCATCAGCGCCAGGCCTTGTGGCAGCAATGCAATGACGATGGTTTTGAGGTCATTGAGGAACCCAGCTACCACTTGCTGGTGTGCAGCCGTGGCAGCTGCTCTTTCCACATTGGCCTGCACCATCGTCTTCATGAGTCACCGCATGTTTCCCACCTCACGGGCAAGCTCGATGGAGCCACTCTGAGTAGTTAGTCATTCTTGTCTCTGAGTCAGGACTCAGTCAATGTCAGCCATGGTACATTGGAGAGCATAGAGCGGACCGTGGGTGTCTGTTAGGGACTGTGAGTGGTCCCTGATGGGACTTAGACACCCACGTATGGCATCTAGTTTGTCTGCCAAGCGGTCGAAGCCCACCCGCACCTGTTCAGCCGGCTTCTCCTGGCACCCCAACACAAGTCATTGGAAAGCCATGTGTTCTTTGTGGGGGTTCTGGGAGGCAGCCGGGTTGGTGGGTGTTGCCTGCTGTGTGGTCTGTGCAGGGGATGGGGTGTCCTTGTTGTAGCTCAGCTGCCCTGCTCCTGAAGGTGGGTTGACGTAGCTGTCAATGCACTCTTGGAGGGCAAAGGAGTCGAAGCTGTGGTGGTCCTCTTCGTCATTAGAGAAGAGAAGGTCAGCCTCCTCTGCAGGAGGTGTTGATTGTCCCTCAGCAATGTGAAGGGGAGATGCAGTTTAACAATGTGTTCACATGTGTGTTGTCACATTGTACATGTTTACATACAGACTGCATGACTGTGTACATCATGACTGTTTGGGAGGAGCTGCCTATTTGATTGGGGACAGTGGACATTTCGAAAACAGATGTGTGTGTGTTCGTACTTGTATATGGTCATCTCACATTTCCCTGCAATGCCATTTGTGCTTGGCCAGTGTCTACACCCACTCGGCACCATGTGTGTCTGTGTTCTGTTGTGGTCGTGTTGCGGTTTGTGCTACATTGTAGTCAGTGTTGCTGTGCTCTGCATGTTATGTGTGTGTGCTGCATTTGCGGGGTGTGGACCCTGCTGCTCTGTTTTGCTGCCCCTTATCCCTTTCCTTTGATGTGCCTTAGCCTTTTGTGCTTATACAGTGCTGAGATTTGTCATACTTGGGTACATTGGTCTTTTGGTGGGTGTTGGGGATCTGGGGCATGGTTTGTCCGCAGATGTGCTCTACTTAATTGTGCATGTGTGCCATTGTGGCCATCTCCCCCATACCCCCAGTCCCTGGCCCTACTCACCCTGTTGCTGTTGTCTCCCATCATGTTGAGCAGCGTCAGGTCCCCTGACTCCAGTCGCCGTCTCCCCACTGATGACTGTGGACACCATTTCCTCATGTTGTCCAGCTTCTCCTGTGGCGCAGGACTCCCACCTCCAGTCTGCATTGCTGCCTTCCGGTTGTTGGCAAGTTTCAGCTTGGTTTTGCGCTTGACCTCATTCCAGCGCCTCTTGACCTCTTCCATTGTCCTCTTCAGCCCTCCCACTTCATTCACCTTGTCCACGATGGACTGCCATAGTCAATTTTTTGTTGCCAATGACACAGTAGAGGAGACGAACAGTGGTTGATGATGTTTGATCGCCTCCGTTATCAGGATCCTGTTTTTCTGTGTACTGAAGCGCTTCTTCCTACTCTTCTTCTCCTTGGCTTTCCCTGGCCCCGAGGTCCCATGCAGGTCCTGCTGGGGACTTGTGGGGTTCTGGTTCTCCTCCGTCTTTTCTCCGGCAACGTCCATTGTGCTTCGCTCTTGTTTGGCATTTTGTTTGTCAGGTTTTTTTTCAACTTTTATTGTGATTTTTCCCACCTTGTGCGAGTGACAGGCAGACCTGTAGCTGGTTTTCACTGATTTCAGTATCGCGATTGGCCTCATCGCAGCTTTTTTTGCTGTTGCATTTTGCATTTTTTGCAGCGTGGCGCTGATTTTAACGCAGTCAGTTGACGCATTATCTGGAGACTATCGCCAGGTACCTCAGTGTTGAGAATGCTTGGTTAACACTGCTTAATTTTTCCGCAATACACTGCGATGTTGGAAGTAGCGTTAAGTAACTTTTGCGATGGTTATCACACGTTCTTGAGAATATGCCAGGTTGCAGAGATTAATTTGAAGCTTGAAGTACAGCTTTACTTCTTTGTAAAATACGATAGCATTGTTGTAGTGATACTTTTTGTATTGTTCTCTGAAATAAATTAAATCAGTATTTTGTATGATGAGATATTCTCGATGATAGGCAAAAGGATAAGAATATGTATTGAGATTGTTTACGCAAATATTTTGTGATTAAGTAATATGATAAGTTATGGCATCATAGAAAATTAAAGCAAACGTTCACAAAGCCTATATAATAATTATGCAGAGACATATGGCTGTTGTCAGACAAATCCGCATGTACATTTTGCAAGTGTAGTTGGGCAACAGCACCCCCTTATTGAAGTCATTTATAAGAGAGCTTAATGATAACCATCTACAATGAATACATTTATCTCTACCTATATATGACAGCAACTGCAAAGCAAAGGCACCACTTAAAAGACAGGATATGAGTGTTGTGTGGGTGTGGTCTGCATACACTCACAGGTCATTGTGCAGCAACCTTACTGTTCATTTTTCAGAAGCTGCCCGTGCAAATTGGCCGTCAATGTATTAACTGCTTAAATTCCACTTGGAGAATGGACCACGGCATTATGGAGGTTAACAGGCCTCCGTCCCGGGGCGTGGCTAACGCGCGGAAGGGGAATGGCGGCTCTCCTGTGAGCTCCGCAGAGCTACGGGACTCCTGGTGACATAAGGACCTCTCTATTCATCCAGAGGAGCCTACTTTCCGGACTCTCTGCAAGCGGAACATGGCCGTGACCGCTGATGGCTGCATTTGGGTGTTTTCTGCTGTTTTTACGACTTACTTGATCTTCGGTGCTTCTCTGCGACTACGGGACGTGGGCGGCCGCCATTTTGTGCCGCTGATCCCGCGTCCTTTTCCACACGTTAAAGCACCTCTTGTTGCAATATGCAGACATTTCCTCCGCATTGCCACCCTCCTTTCATCAACTATCACGGTATGGCATAATTTGCGATGTTTCAGCAGCTCTGACCCGGCATGTTTCCTCTCCGTTGCCTCTATTCTTGCATTCCTCTCAGACACCGGCCGCCATTTTAGTTATCGGCACTGAGGCTTCCCTCTCACCTAGTGCTTTTACTACCATGTTCTGCTTTCTCCTCATTGATGCAACCAACTTATTATTGGAATGACTGTTTGCCTTTTTGTGATTGCTTTTACTCTATGAGGCTTTTCCTATCCAACTTTGCTGCAGAGATTAGTTTTCTCTATTGTGCCTACATTGCCAAACGAGGTAGTGGATGATGCCCTCATTCTATTTTGGTCCTATCACCCGGTGGCTTCCAATGTCGATTCTTAAGAGAGCCTCTTTGTGGGTACTTTTTTTGGACATGTTTTTCACCTTTTTGAGCCTTGCCTGATTTTGTTGCCTCAGTGGTTTTTGTGAGTGTTTTGCACCTATTCTGAACTCACGTTCTACTCTCGAGTTTGGTGTGCCCTCACATTGTCACAATGGCTCACGATGCAACCCATGTTAAGTCTTCCGACACCGGAACAAAGTCTAAGCGTCCTAAAAATGATCCGCCCTCCCCTATTCATACCTCTGCAAATCCAGTCCACTCCAAGTGTATCCCATTTTCCTTGCCTTCCGTCATGTGTAAGTTTGTCACGTGGAACGTTCGAGGTCTTGGACATCCTGTCAAACGTCAAAAGGTATTGTCTCATTTATCCAAACTTAATTCGCAAGTTGTTTTTCTCCAAGAGAACCACTGTACTGATGTGGAATCAGCTAAGCTAAAAAGACAATGGGTGGGTCAAGTTGTATTTTCTCCTGCTGTCAACAAAAAAGGGGGTGTTGCTATCTTATTTCATAAAGGATTGTCTGTTCAAATTATCTCTTCGCCACATGATGATGAGGGTCGTTGGGTAATGGCTAAGGTTGTGATCCAGAATAAGACATTGGTTTTATTTAACATTTATGGTCCTGTTCGCCCTGACCCCAAATTTTGGAATGATATTAAAATTCTTATCTCATCAATAGATTGTCCAAATATTGTACTTGCTGGTGATTTTAACCAGTGGCTTGATCCCGTTTCCGATAGACTCTCCTTGAGCAAATTCCATCCTGATAGATCCCATACATGTTTCCAATCTGCCATTGCGTCTCGTCCCCTCTATGATGTATGGAAAACGTGTAACCCTGACTCCCTTGAATATACCTTTTTTTCTAATGTTCACCAGACCCGCTCCAGGATTGACTACATTTTGGTCAGTAAATCTCTACTCCCCTCCATTCAAACATCCGAAATTTGTTCCATATTTATCTCTGACCATGCTCCTGTTCATGCAGTCCTTGACCTTACCCTTACCTCTTCCAAATTTAGTCGCTGGAAATTCAATACTTTTCTTTTGTTACTGTATTTATTAATGAGTTTTTCACGCTTAATAACCCATTGGACACCTCTATCCCTAGTACTTGGGATGCTTTTAAGGTGGCCCTACGAGCCTTCATTATATCCTATGTCTCTAAAAAGAAGAAACTTAATATAACTAAATATGAAGACCAACTTAAGAAAATCAAACGTCTTGAACACTCGTATTTCTCCTCCAAATCTCCTGATGCCCTTCAGAACCTAATAAAAGCAAAAACTGAGTTGACTAAAATCGCTATGATTGAAGCTTGTAATACCTTACTAAAAATTAAATCTAAATTCCATGGGGGTCAAAACAAGGCTGGTAAAATGATAGCAAATTATCTAAAAATAAAATCTGAACGTAAAAATGTAGGCTCTATTTTTAATGACTCTATCAATAAACTGGTTACGTCCGATGAAGATATTGCAGAAATATTTCATAATTATTATCAAGCCCTTTATACCGATGATACACGTCCTTCTGCACATAATTTAACTTCTTTCTTTGATGGCTTACCCTCACCTCCATCACTTCCTGATGAATTTAACCAGTTAGAAAAAGATATTACCCTTCAGGAAGTTCTTCGGGATATTAATTCTCTCAAAAAATCAAAGGCTCCAGGGCCTGATGGACTGCCTGTTGAGTTTTATTCTACTTTGCATGCCATTTTTTGTACTGAAATTACTGCAACTTTTTAATTCCTTCATTGCTGATGCTAAGGCTTCTGGGTCCTTCATGGATGCTCTAATTATTATAATTCCCAAACCTGACAAAGATCACTTCCAATGTAAAAATTATCGTCCTATATCCCTGATCAATTATGATTGTAAAATTTTTGCCAAAATTCTAGCTTCCCGTCTAGATTCTCTTATTCCGCTTTTGATTAAAACTGACCAGGTTGGTTTTGTGAAGGGCAGACTGGCCGCAGATAATGCTCATATGTTTTCAATTATTATCTCTTACAGTAAAAATTTCAAAGACCCATTAGCAGCCTTATCTTTGGACGCTGAGAAAGCCTTCGACCGTATTAATTGGCAATTTATGTTTCGTACATTACATTGGTTTGGTTTTGGAGCTGCTTTTATTTCCCTGGTTAGGCACCTATACTCCTCCCCCAGAGCCAGTATTTGTGTTAATAACCAATTTTCTAGATTTTTTTCCTTATCTAGGAGTACAAGACAAGGCTGTCCTCTCTCCCCGTTATTGTTTATCCTTTGTCTTGAACCTTTTTTGGAACGAATCCGAAACAACCCTAACATTCATGGTTTTAAACTCACCTCTATCGAAACAAAAATATCTGCTTATGCTGATGACATTTTGGTTTATATGGCTAACCCTGTCACATCTCTCCCTCCTTTTTTGGATGAAGTTTGCTTATATTCTTCCATTTGAGGTTACAAACTTAACCTATCTAAAACAGAAGTTTTACCTTTAAATTCTGTCTGTTATCAATACATGTTCAACTCTACGGATTTCACATGGTGCCCTTCCAAAATCATATACCTTGGCATTTGGTTTTCTTCCTCACTTACTGACACACTCAAACTTACCTTTGCCTCCCTCACACAGAAAATCCAATCCCTCCTCCATCTCTGGTCTCCTTTATTTTTGTCCTGGTGGGGTAGACTTGATACTATTAAAATGATGATCACACCTCATGTACTTTATACTGTCTCTATGCTTCCTATAAAAATACCTAATTCCTATTTCACTCGCATAAAATCTATTCGTTCTAAATTCTTGTGGAATAATAAACACCCTTGCATTACCTTACACAAACTCATCCGTCCTAAGAATGAAGGTGGTGTCCGTTTCCCCAATTTTAAAACTTACCACTCTGCTTTCCTGATTAAACAATCCTTTTCTTCAGCCTATGACTTTGTGGATGCTCCGCTACCCAGATGAGTTGCTTTTGAACGATCACTGTTAAAGGATTTCTTGTTTCAACACATTGTTTTTCTATCAAATTGTTTTTTTTGTCCAAGCACCCGGTTCCTAAATATTCCCAAACACTACTTCACAAGACATTCTCTAAGGATCTATCCCCTCTTCAATGTTTTTTGTCATCTATTGTGTGGTATAATAAATTCCTCAAATATAAGGGCAAGTCCTTCTATTTTAAATATTGGAAAGAGAAGAATATTTTATTTGTCCATCAATTCTTTTCCAATAATTCTATTATTCCTTTTCATGAATTGCAAACTTTATATCACTTACCCATAACTTGTCTTCCCGATTATACCAATATTACTGCCGCCATACAATCTCACTTGTCCACTCTTTCAGCACCTGATACCTTACCGTCTTTCTCTCCCTCTACTCCCCTATATCCTTTATTTTCACTACACCAACCTAAAGCTGCCCTTGTGTATAAAATCTTGTTATCAAATGTTATTGATAGATCTAAATCACCTATTGCGAGTGCCTGGGAAAATGATTTATCTGTTTCTTTATCTGTTGATGTTTGGGATCGTTTATGGTCCAAATTGTTTAAAGTTTCTATTGCTGCACGCATTACTCAATCACTATTTTTTATCTATCATAGAGGTGTTATTACGCCTGTTAGTATTTCTAGGTTTTCACCATCAGCTTCTTTATTATGTTGGTCATGTTCTTTAGAAACGGGCACACTTAAACATCTTTTATATGAATGTTCTTCTGTTTTATCCTTTTGGAAATCTGTTTGGAATATTTGCATGCAATTGTTTCATTGTTCATCTTCTTTATCATTATTGAACGTGTTTCTAGGTTCTGTTTCAACTGATATTGATATTGTACCATCTAATGCTAGATTGCTTGATCTTTTTATTGCTGTTGCTTTTAAAGTGATTCTATCTTGTTGGAAAGATAACTCCAAATTATCCGTAATGTCCTGGTGGAATTTCATTTGTGAAGAGCATAGGATTGCTGTCGCTTCCTCTTCCTCTGTTTCTCCAAAAATTAAATCTGATCTTCTTTGGCTCCCCTTTACTACCTATCTCTCGTCCAAATCTCCTAATTGATTACTTCGCTCTCTTTTCTTTCCTTGAATATATTCCCCTTATTCCTGTCATGTATCCCTTTCTTTCTTCTATTTGCCTCTTTTCCTCTTCTTCTCTTCTTCTCTTTCTTCTTCTTTCATTCTTTACTTTTCTTTTCTTCTATTCTTTCTCTGTTTAACTGTTTTCTTATTTTCATTCCACATATGCCTTATGTTTTATCTTATTCTGTTTTACCTGTACCACTATAAGGCTTTGTATCGTGTTTGTTAAAACCTAATAAAAATTTCTTAAACTGAAAAAAACAGGCCTCCGTCCCTGAAAAGCAGAGCCAATTCATCTCAGGCTGTATCATGATGGGTTTTCCTTGCACAGCGCAGAGCCAAGCTCATATTTTGTGAGCCAACAGTGTTTAAAGTGAACGCATTTAACCTGATATTTCTCTGAGTTAGTGCTATATTTTAAAATAGTACAGCCAGTGGCGTAGCTGGGGGTGGGGGGTGCGCAGTCCACCCCTTGCGGCACTGTTTTTGGGGGTGGCAGAAGTTGTGTCTGTCGACTACCACCATCCCCCCAGTCCCGAGTACAAGTCATCTATCGACCATCACCACCCCCGCTCTTACCTTCCCCTGAGCGGCAAACTTAAGGGCTCCCCCCGAGTGGCACTACGTCTAGCTACGCCACTGAGTACAGCCTGAAAAAAGCAAGCAAGGATTACCTCTTTCTGTTTTTAGGCTATGTTGAATGAAAATAAAGCACTGACTCAGAGAAATAGCAGGTTAAAGAATTAACGTTATACACTGTAAGGGCATAAAACAGGCACTCAGGGGCATATTATCAAGGGGGTTTATCTCCGCTTTTTTGCCTTTAAAAGCCAAGAAAGCGGAGATAAAATGATCTCCCTATTACCTAGCTGTCGCTAACACCAGTTAGCGACAGCTAGTAGGAGATAGCGACCATCTTGGGTCCCACTTTGCATGTCAGTGATATTTATCACTAATGACATGCAAAGTAGGCGTGCCAAGATGTTAGCGACTGGAAACAGTCGCTAACATCGCTATCTCCTATTACCAACTTTTGGAGATATTCGCGCTAAGCGCGAATATCTCCAAAAGCTAACACCTGCCCTGAGCAGTTCTTAACCATGTTATCCAATGGGAGGTGGATAACATGGCTAAGAGCATTAGCTCGGTAATGCATGAATATCGCGGACTTTTCAGCGATATTCATGCATTGCGGGCGTTTTTTATTGCATTTGCGATAAACCTTGGTAATACCAAGGTTTATCTGCGGTAAAAATCGCCGCAGCTCAGCGTTAAAATTTTATCTCTAACCAAGCAATAGCGATAATTATCGCTATTGCTTGGTAATATGCCCCTCAGATCTATGCCACAAAAGCCCTTCATAAGACTGCCCCAGCAGCTCTATCATGATGTTGTTTTCTGGGGGGGACCAGCACATGAATCTGTGTGCTTCTTTTAAGTGTCTTAATCACGTTCATCAACTTGAAAAAATCCTAGTTATTGAAAGTTGCAGGCCTCTATGATTTGAGTGAGTTAGTTAATCGAGTGGTTATTGTGATTCCACAGGGGTCTTTGAGAACTGTGTGTACATTTATGGTTATACTGTATTTTGTATGTTTCTTTCGGTGTGCAAAATGTCAACAATGAATATATGGGCATATGTTATTAAGTCACTCAAAAAAATGAATGAATAAAAAATGTAAACCCAATATCATGGAAAAAAAGATTTATTATGAACACCATGAGGTTGTGTTTGGGCTGCTTTGTGATGTTTTGCACATTTGCATAGATCATCAAATATATTCTTTAGAGGTTGTTACCGGGCAGGGCTTTGTTTTGTTTAGTTGACTGATGCATTCAATATGTCACCCTTTCCTAACTTTAAGTTGTACCTGCTGGAAATTAACAGGAGAAATGTTACCCGTACTTACTGGACCATGAACATTTCCTCACACCAAAATGTGCATGTTATTCCCCAGAAACTTGTAGTAGGTGCGATTTAATGCACCTGATGACTAACATACCAGAGGGTATCATTATTTATCTCCTAAGCAGCAAACCATGCATTAACTCTGAGATTTTTTCAAGTCAATGGATGTGCGGAAGACACACAAATGAAGTGCACAACCCCTTCTGTGCTGGCACAGTGCATAGAACGGCATCAAGAAATTTGCCTTTTTTGATGTTACATAGAGTTCCTTTCGGTGTTTTGATACTTCTGAAATGTTGCTCTCACTCTGATCACATGGTCAAAGAACAACATTGTGTAAATGCTCTTAGGAGCACATAAGAAATGGCTAACCCGCAGATGTTGCACTTTGAATTCCACTGACCTAGTACTTGCTCAAGAGAAAGCAACATAAGGTTATACACTGGTTCAGGATACTGCTTTGTCAATAAGGAATGTGCTGCGGTGCAGCTAGATACTATGGACCAGATGTATCAATGGATTGCTTTGCCCTTGCATCAAGCAGGGTCTCACAAGTGCAACCAAATCCTTAAATCAGATTTACTAAGAAACGTAAAGCTACCTTTCATCACTCTGCATGTCTTGGTAAATTATGAGTAATGCAAGGCAATGCAAGTCACTGCCTTGTATTACTCTGTCCTGAGAAGGTGTTCCATGGGTGGAACGTGGGTGTTCCCACTCAACCACCTATGGATTTTGGCGCATTACCAGATATACCAACACTGGTATACCCGGGAATGTGTCAAAATGCTACACCTTCACTGGGAAGGTCCAACCAGGAGGAATACTTGTATTTCTCCTCGTTGTGACCTTTTTTTTAAAATGTGCTGAATTCTCCAGCTCCCTTAATAGCAAGAAAAAGCCTAGGAGGTTTGATTTTAAACACAAAGGTATCCCTTCCTGCAGAAAAACAACCCCGCCTGCAATGCAGGAACCCTTTAACCGTGACACAAAGTTCCCTGCTTTGGGGCTCGGCAGCAGATTCTGCACCAGTGCAGGCAGAGAGCAGGGATGCACAGTTTCTTAATAGATCTTCCCCAGCATCTTATTAGATATGGTGCAATCCTATAGTCTTCATTTCAAGCAGCACAAAAAAGTGTCTTGCTGCATTGTGTTGCGTGAAAAAATTATAAATATGGGTTAATATTCGGGTCAGGCTTTTTTCATTGTGTACATACGTGCAAAAAACTGTATTAATATGACTGTGAAAGTGCTTTGCCAGATGAATGCTCAAAAACGTTTTGCAATTGTCACATTTGCAAAATGTGGGTAAATCAGTTAATATGATATTGATATTTATGCAGCACAAACGACTTGGGGGCAATCCAGTTATGAATATTGATCAGGTTAGGCAGAGATTTCAGAATGGAGATTTGGATAGAGGAATAGCTTCTGTGTTTTGCTATTGTGGTCTGGGGAACTGGTATGCTCCTTGATGATGGATGAGCTGTCCATGAAAAAATATTATCAACTGCAGGATGGGGCATGTCTGATGTGCAGTGGCTGTTTTCAAGATTCTGTGACTTTAATGTTTAAGGTGTACCTTGGGATAGTTTGATGCTATGCTTGAATTTCATTTGTAGTTGTGTTAAGTTAAATGTAAAATCAAAGTCCTAAATGAGCAGAGAGGCACTTCACATAAGGAAATCTGTCTTTGTGGATCCCAAAACTTGCATGGTGCAAGGCAAAGGCGATGGACAGAGCACCTGATTCATTTTTTTTACAGAAGTTCCATTGATGTTCTCTTTATCAACACTTCAGTCTCTCTTATGGAATATAAATCATATAAACAGGAGGTGGCTGCAGGTGGAGTAAAGGGATGTCCTTGGGACTGATGTAGAGTACAATAGTAATAGAACATTCTGTTATTCTTTATAGAGTTATTAAAACTAGAAGACAACTATGCAGTGGAATTTCATCCACCAAAAGAATGTAATCGGTAGAGGAAATTCAATCTCTGGATATACCCATAAGATTTAACATTTGTGTACAGTCATGAGAGGGTGGTGTTTATCAGGAAGCTGAAAAGCAGACCCTTGCTGTACTATGATGAGTTTTGTGGACAATCTCCTTGACTCTTGAAGTTCCTGAATTACTCCAATGAGTCCTCAGAGCCAGTTTTTGGTGGGCATAAAACGCCTTGCAAGGGGTTGCTATTCACTCCGATTACTCACAATGGTGTACCTTCATAAGCTTGGGTTCTCAATTACATTTGTACCTTGACACGTTTTAGATATTCATTTTTGCTGTTTTGTGACAGCTCATGCTTTTACATCACTCTTTATAACCAAACGTTGAGTTCAAGATCTGTGGAAAGCTTTAACTTTTAAAAATACTACATGAGCATTTAAAGCTAATCTAGCATATAGGAGGTTACATTTTTATGGTTCATTTGGGCTTCTAGGAACTCTCCCTGTATTGGTGCAGTATATCAGGGTACAGTAGTGGGTTGGAGAATTGATTTGAAAGTAGGGGTCCCTCTTCACAGCATGATGTTTGGAGGTGACCCAGACAGTTTAGAACATTCAGTGTGTTCAACAGACTGCCGTGTCTAGCATCTTCCCCAGCATGGGTCCCCACTAATGACTATGCCCCACACAGAGCTAGGTATTACATTTCTTTATTCTGCTGCATGTAACTGTGAACTCAACATTCTAAAACAAGCTTTCATTCCATTGCGCTCCGACACCTACGTCAGAGCTCTATGGAGTCTGCTAGGAGCCAAAACTGTTCCATCCTAAAATATTGCAAGACACTTTATCTTTCTCTTGCTTTTAATAAAAAAAGTCAGCAATCAATCAGTAATCTTATAAAGCGTGACTACTCACCCGTGAGGGTCTCAAGACACTAAATATACAAATATACATATATGCATATACATATACACAGAAAAACACACCTGTATATATACATGTATATTATATAGATATATGTATACATGTGTATATAAATATATATTTACATATATATATATATATATATATATATATATATATATTCACTGAAAAAACCATAGGTTATAGACCATATATAGTTAGGAATTAGCATTTAAAAAACCTTATTTTACTCACACAAAACCATTGAAATTCCATATATAGTTAGTTGCACTAACTATATATCGCGCACCCGCAATCCACTGCTGATGATGTCACATATTACATCATTCATGACATGGTCAGTGACATCACTGATGACATCACTGATGACATCTCAAATGACATCACTGATGACATCACTGATGACATCTCAAATGGCATCACTGATAACATCTCAAATGACATCACTGATGACATCATCCAGTGACTGTGTGTTTCTGAAAAGTTTAAATATGTTTTACATATTGAAGAATGAGTAGATGTAGAAGTGTCTGGATGAAGGATTTAGTAGGTGCGTGACTGACTGTATGAGTGAGTGATTAAATGTGTCTCACTGAGTGCATGGGTTAGTGACTAAACTGTCTTAATTTGTGCATCATTATGTCTGTTGTTCTGTAAACTGCTGCATGTGTTGGTCAGTAGCTATATGAGTAACTATATGGGTTATTGATTGATTGCCCAAGTATTTGTATGGGAGACTGAGTGTGTGTGTGGCTGGCTGGGAGGTGTGTGACTCTGTGCAGATCAATGTGTACTTGTATCAATGATTGTATAAGAGAGTAAGTATGTGTTAGTATATGTTTCAAAATGTAAGGTGCTCTATGTTTAACTGTATAGATTAGAAAATGGAAGTGTGATTGATTATTTACAGGACTGACTAGGTGTGTGAGTAACTCCATGGATGAGTGACAGAGTGTGAGAGTCTGTATAGGTGTATGAGTGCATATGATAGTGTTGTAAAGATGAGTGATTGTATGTATGAATGATTGTATGGGTAAATGAGTGAATGTGTGTGTAAACATAGGAATCACTGAGTGCGTATGTAGTAACTAGTATTGGTGTGTCAATGGTTTCAAAAAGTATACTCTGTATTTAACACTGGGTGTAACAGAGGTTATATTAAAGTGTGAGGAGATGCATTGTATTGTCACATGAATGATATCATCAGTGATGTGGTCATTGATGTCAAATGAGATGTCATCAGTGATGTCATCAGTGATGTCATTTGAGATGTCATCAGTGATGTCATTTGAGATGTTATCAGTGATGCCATTTGAGATGTCATCAGTGATGTCATCAGTGATGTCATTTGAGATGTCATCAGTGATGTCATCAGTGATGTCACTGACCATGTCATGAATGATGTAATATGTGACATCATCAGCAGTGGATTGCGGGTGCGCGATATATAGTTAGTGCAACTAACTATATATGGAATTTCAATGGTTTTGTGTGAGTAAAATAAGGTTTTTTAAATGCTAATTCCTAACTATATATGGTCTATAACCTATGGTTTTTTCAGTGAATTTTCAAGGTTTTGTAAATGCTAATTCCTAACTATATATGGTCTATAACCTATGGTTTTTTCAGTGAATTTCAATGGTTTTTTAATAGCAAATATCATAAGCTGTCGAATGTCAAGTACGTGGTAAGTGAAAACATTTTCGTGTTTATGCACACTGATCTGCTTTGAATGGTGCCCCCCCCCCCTCATTTCTATTAGGAGTACTCTCTCTTTGCAGATAGTGAAAGGTAGTTAACGCAGGCCTTTGCCCCCGTTGTAATCCGTCATGCCTGCTTCTCTCTCCATTTGATTGATTGTTATCCAAGTATTTACTGTTTTAGAATTAGTTCTCTTTGGTTCATTCTCTATTTACAAACAAACACAGAGTCGCAATACTCTGTTTAGTCTTTGCAGATAACGAAAAATCGTGTAAAAAAAAAGAAAAGGAATCGAGCAAAATCAGTAGGCCACTAATGGGATCTCTTTTTGACCTCGCTAAAATAGAAACATTAGGAACAACCCCTCATGACAAATACAAAACTAGTGAGATGAACTGAACTCCACACAATGATGGCTGCAAAACAGCTCGGCTCCGCCACCCACCCCGCCCAAAATAACGATAAAGAGCGGCTGCCATGATTGGTTGCGGAATGGCCACAACGGAGCTACGAAATGGTGCTGCTCTCATGCTAACCCCAGCTTCGGTCTGAAACATCCAGAAACACTGTAGACTACCAATTCGATCAGTTCCGGTAGCGCCCCAATGTAACCCGGTAGAGAAGAACTAGCCCTCCCCTCTTTGACTGATGGTTCTTGTTGCCTGTCCTTTCTGTTGTCATTTAACAGAACTATTTAGCCTGCTGAAAGGGGTTGTGCATCGACCGCTGGTTGGTGGAGACATTTTGACTATATTCTGGACCTGCGTTGTCGCGTAATGCGTCATATGACGCGCCGCGTTAGCGCATCCGGAAGTCATCCGGGGCGCGCAGCGCGTAACGTAAGCATAACAAGTCATGTGACTTGTTAATAAAACTTTTCATTGGTTCATTTTACTTTTCTTATTCTAATGATGAAAGCCTTGGTCATATCACCTAAAAATTACGCTTTTAATTACTTCCGAACATTATTTTCTCTTAAATATATGTTATAATGTTCCAGGCTAATGTACTTTCCCGGAAATTTTACAACTGTCCTGCAAGTAAAATATATTCTTTTTTCGAGAAAAAGAGCGTTTCTTCGTCCCATGACGGAGCCGTTGAGCAAAAGAGGGTCGACCTGCTGTCTTAGTCGCCGATACGCCTGAATATGAGATTCTTATCGATCACTTTATGTTGCAGGAATAGAAAACACAACAGCCCTTGACCATTTATCTTTACTGCGTTCCTTCGTATTATACCTTTTACCCTTCATGTAATTGGTCTGCTTTATTTCACTTGCCTTTTAATGATTCTAAAACAGTGACTATTATTAAAAACTTTACCAATGTATACACTACTACCATGTTTTCTTTTAAAAACCTTTATTGTGAAAATTTCATTATACAAATACGAGCCTATAACCACGTGGGCCTGCCACGGAGCAAACTGTAATCGTATATGATGAATAGACATTTACACTGTAGAGGAACGTAACGGGCGGGCCATTAGGTTGCAAAAACTAAGGTGTCTAACAGTTACGGAATCGGTGGACGTACATTTTATAATTAAAATACGACAGGGCCAGTTACAATAAAATTATCTAGATATACATTTGCGGGCAAGTACCATGGGTGACGGTAATTCGAATTTTCAACAGTACAGTAATCAATAACACATCAGAACTTAATATCAATAGGGATGTCGAAATATTCAATCAATTCTCGTCCCCGCCCGCCATGTGCTTCAAAACTGCATACGTATCTCGTGATTTCAAGGTTCTGCAACCAGTACACAACAAGGAGTTACGAGTCCCATTTATTCCGGCGCCATTTTGGGCGAGGACGGGCAGGTCCAGGATATAGTCAAAATGTCTCTACCAACCATCGACTATGATGATGTTCATATGCTGTATTTATTAGAGTAACACTCATCTGCCCACATGAAATTAATTTACCACAATCTAAACATGTCATTTTAATCTTTCCAAAGTTCTTCTAAATATTTGGGACCGTTTCCCTTGCCTCTGAAGCTCTCAGTGCCACTTCTTTGATGAATGTACTAGCAGGTCAGGGGTTCTCCTCCAAATCTCTCTTTTATGCAGCACTATAATTAATTGGTGCCACCTCTCCATATGACGATGCATGGTATAGTTACCACAACTATATTTTTTTTCGGTTCCTCTGGAGAGTTCATCGTGGCAGATGAAGCGTGTAACATACCGGGCATTTACCTTTTTTTGCATGTGCAGGAAAGGAAAAAAAATCGAGCGTCCGAGTTCTAAGGTGTCCCAGGGCCATTTTAGTGGACCAGGCCCAAATCCAAAGAACAGCCATCTCACAGGCTAATGGGGCGACCCACGCCGAGTTTCAGCATTGTAGGATGACCACACAAGTACAGCAACTTGCTAGACATCACCTCGGTGCCATCCGGATCTCGGCGCCCCACTGCAGATGAAGTGCCTCTCAACTATGAAACCACCACGGTGACATCCGGATCTTGGCGCGTTGTGCTGCCTTCGGCCTATTCGCACATCGGTCCGCTACTGACGCCATCTCACAGGCTAATGGGGTGACCCACGCCGAGTTTCAGCATTGTAGGATGACCACACCAACTTGCTAGACATCACCTCGGTGCCATCCGAATCTTGGCATCTCAACGCCTAGTGGTATCTTCCATACAGAAAATATTGTTACGCTGCCTTTGGCCCCATTCGCACATCAGTCCGCAACTTAGACATCACCTCGATGCCATCCGGATCTTGGCATCTCAGCGCCTTGTGGTGTCAGTCAGAAAATATTGTTGCGCTGCCTTTGGCCCCATTCGCACATCAGTCCGCTACTGACACCATCTCACAGGCCAATAGGGCGCCCCACGCCGACTTTTACCATTGTACGATGGCCACACCAGTGGCACAACTTGCTAGACATCACCTCGGTGCCATCCGAATCTTGGCATCTCAACGCCTAGTGGTATCTTCCATACAGAAAATCTTGTTACGCTACCTTTGGCCCCATTCGCACATCGGTCCGCAACTTAGACATCACCTCGGTGCCATCCGGATCTTGGCATCTCAGCGCCTTGTGGTGTATTCTCTTCAGAAAATATTGTTGAGCTGCCTTTGGCCCCATTCGCACATCCGTCCGCAACTTACACATCACCTCGGTGCCATCCGGATCTTGGCATCTCAGCGCCTTGTGGTGTCTTCTACTCCGAAAATATAGTAGAAAATATTGTTGCGCTGCCTTTGGCCCCATTCACACATCAGTCCGCTACTGACACCATCTCACAGGCCAACAGGGCGCCCCACGCCGACTTTTACCATTGTACGATGGCCACACCAGTGCCACAACTTGCTAGACACCACCTCGGTGCCATCCGGATCTTGGCATCTCAGCGCCTTGTGGTGTCTTCAAATCAGAAAATATTGTTGCGCTGCCTTTGGCCCCATTTGCACATCGGTCCGCTACTGACGCCATCTCACAGGCCAACGGGGCGCCCCACGCCGACTTTCAGCATTGTAGGATGGCCACACCAGTGCGGCAACTTACTAGACACCACCTCGGTGCCATCCGGATCTTGGCGCGTTGTGCTGCCTTCGACCTATTCGGACATCGGTCCGCTACTGACGCAAACTCACAGGCCAACGGGGCGCCCCACGCCGACTTTCAGCATTGTAGGATGGCCACACCAGTGCGGCAACTTACTAGACACCACCTCGGTGCCATCCGGATCTTGGCGCGTTGTGCTGCCTTCGGCCTATTCGCACATCGGTCCGCTACTGACGCAAACTCACAGGCCAACGGGGCGCCCCACGCCGACTTTCAGCATTGTTGGATGGCCACACCAGTGCGGCAACTTACTAGACACCACCTCGGTGCCATCCGGATCTTGGCGCGTTGTGCTGCCTTCGGCCTATTCGCACATCGGTCCGCTACTGACGCAAACTCACAGGCCAACGGGGCGCCCCACGCCGACTTTCAGCATTGTTGGATAGCCACACCAGTGCGGCAACTTACTAGACACCACCTCGGTGCCATCCGGATCTTGGCGCGTTGTGCTGCCTTCGGCCTATTCGCACATCGGTCCGCTACTGACGCAAACTCACAGGCCAACGGGGCGCCCCACGCCGACTTTCAGCATTGTAGGATGGCCACACCAGTGCTGCAACTTGCTGGACACCACCTCGGTGCCATCCGGATCTTGGCGCGTTGTGTTGCCTTCGGCCTATTCGCACATCGGTCCGCTACTGACGCCGCCTCACGTGCCAACGTATTTTCTCCTAATTTTACACCCTATGCCGCATAACAGGTCATGTGACTTGTTTATAAAACTTTTCATTGGTTCATTTTACTTTTGGTTTCCTAATGATGGAAGGCTTGATCATGTGACCTAAAAACAACACTTTTCATAGGATGAAAACTTTTTTTTTTCCCCAAACGATGAAAGCCCCACCTTGTTTCTGGATGTTTCAGACTGAAGCTGGCGTCAGCATGAAAGCACCACCATCTCGTAGCTCAGTCGTGGTCATTCCGCGAGCAATCATGGCAGCCGCTCCCCACCAGAAGCCTGCAGGAGTCGGAGCCCCCAAAACTTTTGATGAATTCTCAAGGCGGAGGGGACGCTTTCGAGAATGAGGTCCAAGACCTAGCAGACAAGCGTCCGATTTCCAAGGTGTCCCAGGGCCATTTCAGTGGACCAGGCCCAAAAAGGAAACAGCCTGCCGCCATTTTGAGAGTCCTGTGACAGCCGCCTATCGCTGCACCGCAAGAGTGGGCGCAACTCAGCTGAATTGCGGCTTTTGACACAGTGGACCAAAAACGGACGGAATGGCAACTGAAACGGTAAAGGGGCGCCCCACTACAACAGACGAGACTCCACCTGGAGAGGCCCGTTCACGCCGCCTCCCCCGGGGCGCTCCATGCCGTTATTCGGAGCAGCATTGTAGGATACCAAAACCAGTGCGGCAACTTACTGGACATCACCTTGGTGCCATCGTTCTGCTGCCTTGGAACTATTCGCGCAACAGTTTGCTACTGATGACCCACCCCCGCGACGCCCCATGCCGTTATTTGCTGGGTGGCAACTTACTAGACATCACTTTCGTGTCATCTAGATTTCGGCGCGTTCTGCTGCCTTGGAACTATTCGCACAACAGTTTGCTACTGATGACCCACCCCCCGCGACGCCCCACGCCGGAAATCTGGACGTTGTGCTGCGTTGGGACTATTCGCACAGCCGACCGCTACTTCGTTGTTTTTCCCTAAAAATGTTTATATGTTATTACTATTTTTGTTTTCTTGTATATATTTATAAATTATTAAAGTTTTATAATCTTACTACTTTGTCGGAGTGCTATATATTTTTAATGTGACACATAATTGTAAAAACTTTGATGTACAAACAGTCATCCCTGGAATCTTCCGCTTCAGGCTCGGTCCCCTCCCCAATCACAATACAGGATGGTTTTCAGATAATAGCAACGCTTCTGCTGTGACGGATCTCATCGAGTGTGGGCCTTGATCTACTATAACTCCTTTGAAGAGGGGTGATTCTTTACAGCTGTGGCCATAAACTACATCTGCAGGGCTAGCTGATACCCTAGGACCAGCCTGGACAATCGGACACAGAGGAAAAGGAGTGTCAGAGGGTGCGGTAGTGAATAGGGCGAAAGGGAGGTGTCGGGCGGGCACAGGGTGTGATTCTCAGGGAACAGCAGCGCAGATGGGGGAGGTTTATTACCCATGCATAAGACAGAGAGCGGGGGTGACCACTGCCTGGGGGAGATGTTTGCGAGGGTGGGGAGCCATGCTAAGGATCGACAGCGTGCACAGAGTGGGTCTGGTCAAGGCATCTAAAATGGCTGCCGTGCACGACAAAAGTGTGGCATTTGAAAAAAGACAAGATGGCGCAGACAATGTTTTTCAACACTTCCTGATTTCCTTCGAATCGAACGTTAACAGACGTTGGGGCATATTACCAAAGTTAAGCGATATTTATCCCTAACGATGCTTAGCAACGATTTTTTTACCGTCAGAAATTATCGCAGATAAACCTTGCTATTATCAAGGTTTATCGGAAATACGATAAAAAACGACCGCAATGCATTAATATCGCTGAAAACTCAGCGATATTCATGCATTACCGAGCTAATGCTCTTAGCCATGTTATCCACCTCCCATTGGATAACATGGCTAAGAACTGCTCAGGGCAGGTGGTAGCTTTTAGAGATATTCGCCCTTATCTCGAATATTTCCAAAAGTTGATAATAGGAGATAGCGATGTTAGCGACTGTTTCCAGTCGCTAACATCTTGGCATGCCCACTTTGCATGTCATTAGTGATAAATATCACTCACATGCAAAGTGGGGCCCAAGATGGTCGCTATCTTCTACTAGCCGTCGCTAACTGGTGTTAGCAACAGCTAGGTAATACACATATAATTTTATCTCCGCGAAGCGGAGCGCTGTTACAGATATATATCTTGTTTCTGAACGTTAATTTCTCAAAATGCACTGAAGCACATATATTGAGACCTAGCAAAGGCACATCGGGCTACCAGTCCCTACAATTTTGCCAAGTTTCGTGCAAATCCATTCAGCTGTTCGATCCTACCGAGAGACAAGATGGCGGCCGCTACGGACTGTTTGGAATGTTTACAGACACCGGAGAGCCAATCAGCTTCGCTTCGCAAAGCTCCGTAACGCGAAAAGTACGCGAAGCGGTGCGCTGTTACAGATATATACCTTTTTTTGAACGTTAATTTCTCAAAATCCACTGGAGCACATATATTGAGATCTAGCAAAGGCACATCGGGCTACCAGTCCCTACAATTTTGCCAAGTTTCGTGCAAATCCATTCAGCTGTTCGATTATTATTATTTTTATTTTTTTTTGCCCCGCGGGGCCCTTTTAAAACCTCCACATCAAACCTAGGGGGTGAGCGACAATGTACTATGCCCCCTTATGGTCATTTGCCCCTTCGCTTTGGCCTCCTCTTGTCTCTCGATCCTACCGAGAGACAAGATGGCGGCCGCTACGGACTGTTTGGAATGTTGACAGACGCCGGAGAACCAATCAGCTTCGCTTCACAAAGCTCCGTTGCGCGAAAAGTCCGCGAACCAGAGCGCTGCCCGGTCCGCTGTTACAGATATATATCTTTTTTTAAACGTTAATTTCTCAAAATCCACTGGAGCACATATATTGAGACCTACAAAAGGCACATCGGGCTACCAGTCCCTACAATTTTGCCAAGTTTCGTGCAAATCCATTCAGCCGTTCGGGCTAAAAGTGAGGCCAACCGCCCTATGGAAATTAACATGGGAAAAACGCGTTTTGGGACCCCCCTTTTTTCTCGGCCCCCCCTTGACGAACCCCCCCCAAATTTTCAAGGGCTGCTCAGAAACAAAATGTGCCATTTTCCTGAAAATTTCAGCCAATTCCGTCCACAAACGCCAAAGTTATTAGACATAGAATTTTCAAAAAACCCATAGAGAAAAAATCCTAACTATATATACCTACTGGCGACCGCCAGTAGGTAATACATATATATATGTTTTATATATATATATATATGCTTGCTCCAGGTCCCGCTAAAGATCCCAGGCTCTCGCGGGCGGGTGCGGTTTGCGGTAGAGCGTTCCCGCAGTTACACCAAGCTCGGCTCCAAAAAAGTTTCTTTTCGAAGAACTGTACTCGTAAACCCAGGTTGATGCTCACACCATCGTTATTTATTTACTCAGAGACAACAGATGCGTTTCAGCATCAAGCCTTCGTCAGTGTTGATTGCACTGCGCATGCTAGCCAGGATGTTTATACATTCACTTGTTAAACATAAATGATGGACTTCAAACAATGCAGCTAGGCTCCGCGCCATCTTTGAACGTATGTATATACATTTAAAACTGTGATGCAAGTGCACAATTGTATATAAACAGTGCTTTAGCCTAAGTGCAAGTTAGATGGAAAATAACCACAATCTTGACCGTGACCAAGGCAGCGGACGCTGCCGAAACGCGTCGGTTGTTTTGTTTCTTTGACCCCCCATGGATTATGAATAAAGCAACAAGAAATTGAAATCAGCGATTGTACTCCGTTTTTTCTGCGACCCCACCCTCCCCGGCACCGGGGAAACTGGTTGTAATATATATATATATATATATATATATATATATATTCACTGAAAAAACCATAGGTTTCACACCAATTATAGTTAGCTGAACATTTTACTCATACAAAACCATTGAAATTCCCACGTTATAGTTAGTTGGACTCACTATAACTCGCGCGCCCGCAATCCACTGCTGATGATGTCACATATTAGATCATTCATGACATGGTCAGTGACATCACTGATGACATCACTGATGACATCTCAAATGACATCACTGATGACATCTCAAATGACATCACTGATGACATCATCCATGTGAAAATACGATGCACCTCCTCACACTCTAATCTAACCTTTGATACACCCAGTTTTAAATACAAACTACCATTCCTGAAATTATTGACACACCAATACCAGTAACTACATACATACTCACTGATTTCTAGGTCTACACACACATACACTCATTCACCCATACAATCACTCATACATACAGTCACTCATCAATAAAACACTATCATATGCACTGATACACCTATACAGACACTCACACGCTGACACTAATCCACAGAGTTACTCACACACCTAGTCAGTTATGCAAAGAATCAATCACACTCCCATTTCCTCAACTACACAGTTATACACACTAAACCTTACTTATTCAAACATATACTAACACATACTTACTCTCTTTCACAATCACTGATACAATTACACATTGATTCATACAGTCACTTACGCAATCGCAGGCTCTCATGTATAGTCATTTATATATGCCAACTCTCACATGCACTGTGTTTTACATATGTACTTACTTGGACATGGAGCACTGAGATAGCAATTCACTCACCAGCACACCCATGCACACAGTCAACCACCCATACAGCTCTTTCCACATGCACTCTTGAACCCATATACCAAGTGAATCAACTGCTCACACATATATGCACAGAGTCACACACTTCCCAGCCACCCACACACACACTCACCCTCACATACAAATACTTGGGCACCCAATCAATAACCCATATAGCCACTCATATAGCTGCTGATCAACACATGCAGCAGCTTACACAACAACAGACATACTGATGCACACATTCAGACAGTTTAGTCACTAACTAAGCATTCGGTAAGACACATTTAATCACTCACTCATACAGTTAGTCACGCACCAACTAAATCCTTCATCCAGACACTTATACACCCACTCATTCTTGAATATGTAAAACATATTAAAACTTTATAGAAATACACAGTCACTGGATAATGTCATCAGTGATGTCATTTGAGATGTCATCAGTGATGTCATCAGTGATGTCATTTGAGATGCCATCAGTGATGTTATCAGTGATGTCACTGACCATGTCATGAATGATGTAATATGTGACATCATCAGCAGTGGATTGCGGGCGCGCGAGTTATAGTGAGTCCAACTAACTATAACGTGGGCATTTCAATGGTTTTGTATGACTAAAATGTTCAGCTAACTATAACTGGTGTGAAACCTATGGTTTTTTCAGTGAATTTCAAAGGTTTTTTAAATGCTAATTCCTAACTATAACGAGTGTGAAACCTATGGTTTTTTCAGTGAATATATATATATACATACATATATAAACATATATAATCTGCATATCTATATAAATACAAATATAAATGCATGCATACATATGCATATATGCATACATATGCATGTTATTTACATGAAAGTTTGAAAAACACTATTAAAAGCAAAGCTAAAAAGCCACCTCATTACAAACAGAATGGCTTTAACTTAAACGAGGGCGAGATCTATTGCATTTTCAATGCTTGTTTACTTTGGTTCCATCAAGAAGGCATTCGGATGTGTCACACATTTGCCATAAATTCTGAATGTTAGCACTCTAGTTGCTCATTATATCACTGTAGTAAAGCTACTGCTCACCAGGGAAGTCTGCTGCTGGTATTCAAAGTGCATGTTTCAGTCTGCATGTCAGAATTTGTTTAATGAAATTGAAGAGGATTTGAGGAGTCACTCAAAATGTGCCCTAATTGTTCTTTCTGAAGCACTAATCATACTTTCTATGGCAAAATGAACCCCCTCATTTTGTTCCTTTTTAAATTAAATGTTTTCAGACTTACCACTTCATTCCAATCAAGATGGCTTCTGTTGTGCCATACTTTTGTTATAAGTAAGACAGTTAGCGCTCTAGTTGTTCTTTAGAACACTCTGGGACATTCTGTCATTGGGCTATACTTGGGCTACATCTGGGTGATATGTGGGCTACATTTGGGCTCTTTTCTCTCTGGTGGCCATCTTGGGAGACTGCATGTCAGAATTTTTTAATGAAATAGAATAGGATTTGAGAAGTCCCTCAAAATGTGCCCTAATTTTGCTTTCTGCAGGACTAATCATACTTTCCATGGCAAAATATATCCTCATATTGTTCCTTTTTAAATTAAATGTTTTAAGAGTTACCACTTCATTCCAATCAAGATGGCTTCTGTTGTGCCATACTTTTGTCATAAGTAAGACTGTTAGTGCTCTAGTTGTTCTTTAGAACACTCTGGGACATTCTGTCATTGGGCTATACTTGGGCTACATCTGGGTGATATTTGGGCTACATTTGGGCTCTTTTGTCTCTGGTGGCCATCTTGGGAGACTGCATGTCAGAATTTGTTAATGAAATAGAATAGGATTTGAGAAGTCACTCAAAATGTGCCCTAATTTTTCTTTCTGCAGCACTAATCATACATTCTATGGCAAAATATATCCTCATATTGTTCCTTTTTAAATTAAATGTTTTAAGTGTTACCACTTCATTCCAATCAAGATGGCTTCTGTTGTGCCATACTTTTGTCATAAGTAAGACTGTTAGCGCTCTAGTTGTTCTTTAGAACACTCTACTACCTAAAGTACTATACTTATTTAGGGCCATACCTTTACAACCAAATAAACTTTTTTTCAAAAAATTAGAAGGTATTTGTAGTAGCTTTTTATGGGGATATAAAAAAGCACGTAGGGCAATGAAACTTCTGGAATTACCAATTGAAAAGGGGGGTCTTTCTTTTCCTGATTTCAATCTATACTTTCTTGCAACCTTCTTTCAGCATATAAGAAGCTTGATGAAAAATGAGAATACACTATTCTACCATCAGTACATGCTGGGACCAGACATTAATCAATTCTTATTTCGCTTACATGATCCTAACTATTTCAAACGTGTTAAATTTAAGACAGCTAAACATATTAAAAAGATTTGGGATCAAATTATGACTATCGATAAAAGTTCCTTCTTTAATGCTGAACTCAGACTATGGGGCAACCCAGGCCTTCCAGATATATTTTCAGATGGGACAGGAAATCTTTGGACTCGACGGGGTATTAGTATTTTGGGGGATTTATATGGCCCAAATGGCTTTCTGGATTTTGATACACTAAAAATCATATTTGGCCTAACAAATGATATGTATTTTAAATATATACAAATAAGAGATTACCTGATACGTAAAATGAAAATAATAAAAGTAACACAATCAGATACTTTAGCATGTTTATACTCTGAAAAAACAAAATCACTTATTAGTTTGGGCTATGAACATCTGTCCCGTGGCAAATATGATGATAGCACTAAAATTGCGTCTAAATGGTCTGACAGACTTGGCATGAACATTAATTCAGCGCAGATTGTAACCTCACTATCTCATATAAACTCTATAGTACACTCCTCCAATTTAAGACTACAATCATATAGAACAATTACACAACTATACTATACTCCGCAAAGAATATTCAGTTGGACACAGGGCAATTTAGTAACTGATAAAACAAAATGCTCGAAATGCGATTTGACAGCAGCTGGAATAGAACATATGCTGTTTTCTTGACCAAAGCTACTTACATACTGGGAGGGAATAATGGATGTTTTAAAATACAAACAAATCAATACCCCGATGCTCTCAGCACATTTGGTGCTTTTGGACGTTCAAGATGTTAATTGCCTGTACAAAGACCTTATAACTATAATATTTGCGTGTGCTAGGTTAGTGATAGCAAGATCATGGATTTCTAAAGAACCCCCAAATATATCAGAATGGTACAGTCTAGTAAACGAAATAAGAGTAATGGAACTCACGCTAGCAAAACATAGAGGTCCAAAAGCATGTAAAAAAAAGGAAAAGATTTGGAAACATTTTTTTGAATTCTGAAAACTTAACTGCATAACTTCCACTTGAAAATGAGGCCAAACTTATTTGTGATTTTGTATTTCTAGCTAAACACCACATTTGTTTTGCTAAAATGTATTTGTCTCTCCTCTGGTCTTTATATATGTTTTTTTTTTTTTTTGGTATCAACTGAATGGTTTACTTATTATACTTTGATATTTTTTGATATGCAAATGTAACTTGCTCTTACTTGCAAAAATAAACATACTTTAAAAAAAAAAAGAACACTCTGGGGCATTCTGTCATTGGGCTATACTTGGGGTACATCTGGGTGCTATTTGGGCTACATTTGGGCTCTTTAGTCTCTGGTGGCCATCTTGGGAGACTGCATGTCAGAATGTTTTAATGAAATAGAAGAGGATTTGAGAAGTCACTCAAAATGTGCTCTAATTTTTCTTTCTGCAGCACTAATCATACTTTCTATGGCAAAATGAACCCCCTCATTTTGTTCCTTTTTAAATTAAATGTTTTCAGACTTACCACTTCATTCCAATCAAGATGGCTTCTGTTGTGACATACTTTTGTCATAAGTAAGACTGTTAGCGCTCTAGTTGTTCTTTAGAACACTCTGGGACATTCTGTAATTGGGCTATACTTGGGCTACATCTGGGTGATATTTGGGCTACATTTGGGCTCTTTTGTCTCTGGTGGCCATCTTGGGAGACTGCATGTCAGAATTTTTTAATGAAATAGAATAGGATTTGAGAAGTCACTCAAAATGTGCCCTAATTTTTCTTTCTGCAGCACTAATCATACTTTCTATGGCAAAATATATCCTCATATTGTTCCTTTTTAAATTAAATGTTTTAAGAGTTACCACTTCATTCCAATCAAGATGGCTTCTGGTGTGCCATACTTTTGTCATAAGTAAGACTGTTAGCACTCTAGTTGTTCTTTAGAACACTCTGGGACATTCTGTCATTGGGCTATACTTGGGCTACATCTGGGTGCTATTTGGGCTATATTTGGGCTATTTTGTCTCTGGTGGCCATCTTGGGAGACTGCATGTCAGAATGTTTTAATGAAATAGAATAGGATTTGAGAAGTCACTCATAATGTGCCCTAATTTTTCTTTCTGCAGCACTAATCATACTTTCTAAGGCAAAATGAACCCCCTCATTTTGTTCCTTTTTAAATTAAATGTTTTCAGACTTACCACTTCATTCCAATCAAGATGGCTTCTGTTGTGACATACTTTTGTCATAAGTAAGACCGTTAGCGCTCTAGTTGTTCTTTAGAACACTCTGGGACATTCTGTAATTGGGCTATACTTGGGCTACATCTGGGTGATATTTGGGCTACATTTGGGCTCTTTTGTCTCTGGTGGCCATCTTGGGAGACTGCATGTCAGAATTTTTTAATGAAATAGAATAGGATTTGAGAAGTCACTCAAAATGTGCCCTAATTTTTCTTTCTGCAGCAC
This sequence comes from Lissotriton helveticus, assembly GCF_964261635.1. Taxonomy (NCBI): domain Eukaryota; kingdom Metazoa; phylum Chordata; class Amphibia; order Caudata; family Salamandridae; genus Lissotriton; species Lissotriton helveticus. Next base: position 85,350,849 of record NC_136060.1, on the reverse strand, counting down.
TAATCATACTTTCTATGGCAAAATATATCCTCATATTGTTCCTTTTTAAATTAAATGTTTTAAGAGTTACCACTTCATTCCAATCAAGATGGCTTCTGGTGTGCCATACTTTTGTCATAAGTAAGACTGTTAGCACTCTAGTTGTTCTTTAGAACACTCTGGGACATTTTGTCATTGGGCTATACTTGGGCTACATCTGGGTGCTATTTGGGCTACATTTGGGCTATTTTGTCTCTGGTGGCTATCTTGGGAGACTGCATGTCAGAATTGTTTAATGAAATAGAAGAGGATTTGAGAAGTCACTCCAAATGTGCCCTAATTTTTCTTTCTGAAGCACTTATCATACTTTCTATGGCAAAATGAACCCCCTCATTTTGTTCCTTTTTAAATTAAATGTTTTTAGACTTACCACATCATTCCAATCTAGATGGCTTCTGGTGTGCCAATTTTTTTTCATAAGTAAGACTGTTAGCGCTCTAGTTGTTCTTTAAAACACTCTGGGAAGCTGCAGTAGAACACAAAGGAATAAACTGACAGTCTCTGTCCTTGTTGGATGTACATGTTTTACTGAGAATTTCAGACTTCATTCTCACATGACTGAGAAAGATAATGTGAATTTACAGAAAATATGCTTTCAGTTTAGCTTATAGATCCCCTTCCAAACCACTGTGGGAAAAACATGAGATAATAGTTTTCTTTCAAGCATGATTCATGATATCCCAGCAGAAGGTTTTTTCACATGGTAAAATCACCTTAGAACACACCACAATTCCTAAAAAGAGTATGGTACCATCAACAAATGATTTATAATGTAACTAAAGTCCTAAAACCTTCTATTAACTGCAATGCTTTTTAATGAGGTGCTATCATGTATATTGGTCCCAAGATGGCTGCCAACACTTCTTGGATGAAGAATTTAAATTTTGAAAACAATTTTTTTTTTGCCTTGGGGGTCCTTGTGGGACCCCCATAGCAGGCCTAGGGGGTCAGGTTGCTTATAGCCTTCCCCCTTTTTGAGTTCTACACGTTTGTTTTTCTGCTTTCCTGTGCCTCAGTCTACTGAGGCACAAGATGGCTGCCAACACTTTCTGGTTTGGAGTGTTGACAGACATTGGCAGCCAATCAGAATGCAGCTCATGCTCGGAAAGGTAAGCTTACAGTAAGCTTACACGTAAGCTGCTATAGATATATATATTTTTTCTCTTTTGATTTTCTCAGGAACTGCTGGAGGGATTTTCACCAAATATATCAAAGGCACATCTGCGTACCAGTCCCTACAATTTTGCAAAGTTTGGCGTAATTCCGTTCAGCGGTTCGGGCTGTAGCCGTGTCAGAACGTCCTATGGAAATTAACATGGGGAAAACACGTTTTGGGACCCCCCTTTTTTCTCAGCCCCCACTTCACGAATCCCCCCAAAACTTTCAGGGAAGGAGCAGAGTGGAGCTGGCCAAAATGTTGGAAAATTACACACAAATTCCTCAACCGGCGCCAGAGTTATTCCCAATAGAATGTTGTGGATTTCCTATGGTAGCCAATCCTAACTATAACTACCTACTGGCGACCGCCAGTAGGTTAATACACACTTGTATACATATACCTATATAACTCACTGATTCATAGGTCTACATACACATCCACTCACTCACCCATAGAGCCACTCAAACACCTACTCACTCACTAATACGTCCACTGACATATCCACTCACACACCCATATAGCCAACCACACACTGTCAGTCACTCATAGAGCTACTCACACACCTACTTACTTACCCATAGAGTAACACATATTTACTCACCTATACAGTCACAGCCACAAGCACACACTCACTTATATGGCCACTCTCACAATCACTCAGTCACACATATAGTCACTCATATATTCCCAACACTCACCTATACTGCCTTTAATTTTTGCAGTTATTCACCCATATACCAATGACGCATCCATTCACTCACTGACACAGCCATACACACACTCGGTCACCCACACAGCCCCTCACAGATGCACTCACTAACCCATATAGCCACTGACTCACTCATTCATGAAGGCAGTCACATACCCCTCACACACCCATACAGACACTTATACAGGTACTCACACAACCAATAAATCACCCACACAGCTACTCACATACCCACTCACAAAGCCATACACCTAATTAGACTCCAACGGACAGACTGATACAGATATTTACACAACCTAGTGCATCAACCATATATTCGCTGAGACACCTAATCACTCACTTATACAGACAGTCACAAACTCACTCAATCCATCCATCCATACAGGCACTTATAGACCAACTGATTCACGAAGACACCTTGGTATATTTCTTTAACATTCATAAACTTTTTAAAAACACTCAGAGTCACTGAATGATGTAATCAGTGATGTCATTTGAGATGTCATGAGTGATGTCATTGACCATGTCATGAGAGATATAATATGTGAGGTAATAGTTAGTCCAGCTACCTATCACTGCTGAATTTCTTGGGTTTTGTACGAGGGAAATATCACCCTAACTATAACACCCTGGTAATCTTTGTTTTGTTCACTGAAATTCTAAGTTTTAAAAAAAATTCTATTTCCTAACTATGACGTCCCTGTAACCTTTGGTTTTTTTCAGTGAAAATATATATATAATCACTGAAAAAACCAAAGGTTTCAGGGATGTTATAGTTAGGCTGATATTGGGAGAATTGAGGATCCTCCAGCGTCCCCATTTGTATATCTGAGAAATGTTTACATTTCTCAGGAGCTACTGAATGGAGTTACACCATTTAACAAGAAGAGTGCTTTCTGAACCAAGAACTACCTTTTTGCCAAATTTGGTGTAATTCCGTTCAACAGTTCTAGCTGTAGCTGTGTCTAAAGTTTCCTATGGAAATTAACATAAAGAAAAGTATTTTGGGACCTCCCTTTTTCTCAGCCTCGCTTGATGGATCACCCCCAAAATGTCAACATAACAGCTGAAGTGAATGGGCCCTTAGTTTTAGAAATATTGTGAAGATTCGTTAAACGGCGCCAAGTATATTGGCAAAAGAAAAATGCTTTTTGAATAGGAATAAGGTTCTAACTATAACTATGTACATATGATGTTTACTAAACATTTCTTAATTTTTCTAAATTATATATATACAATTACATTTCTTCAGTTAACCTTCCGGGTGCTTTAATTATTCAAACTGATCCGGTTACTGGATGCTGGGAGCTGTCATCTTCATTGTGAGAGTTTTCAGGCTCAGTCTTTCAGAAGACCAATGAATAAAATGTCAAAAATGAGAAAAATCTCTGGTAACAGACTTTCCAGGATGCTGGCAGTCATTGTTGATAGACACAACGTGGAAAGAGACATCAATATATGAAGTATCATATTTCCTCCTTTGCATTCGTTGGGGGATCACTAGATTTTCTGTTTTAAACTCAATGTTCTTTGCATGCCGCCTCTTAAAGCATAGGCTTTCATGTTTTTCTTATTAGCAAAGTCCTTCTTCGAGCTGCATTCTCACTGTGCTTGTCATTGCTCTCCCAAAAATCAAAGTCACTGGTCTTTCGCCTGTGGCCGAGTGAGGTGTTGACCTTAGGAGCGGAGGGTGGAATTCAAAACAGTTTTTATACAGAGCCTCTCAAGAGTCGAAGTGGGCAGAATTCGCAAAGGTGCACTATGCAGAATTCAGTGGAGTTGCATAAACACTCTGGGGAATTCCACAGAGTTCTGTTCTATCTTGTTGCAGGCTTAAGAGAGGCCCTTTGATGCCTCATGACCCCTCAGATGGTGGGGTATGTGGATCTGTGAGTTCTCAAACTAGAGCAGCAGTGGGCGAATGTACCTGGTGGTAACTGCAGAAGACGGTGGTCCATATGTTTCCTCTCTGCTGGCTGTGTTCCTAGCAGGCGCCAACACAGTGTGGGTCTGCCATGATTGACACCACGCTCCTTTCTCACCAGGTAGGTCAGTGTGAAAACAGTGTTGGCAGAGACGAATTCCACTCAGGGTATCAGTTTAAGTGGGTCCAGATTCAGGGGAAGCTTGCACTGTTAGTCTGTAAGCGGTCTGAGCAGCTCCACATGCCTGACGACCCCCCCAGAAAAGACAACTCGACTCATGAGAGCAAATCACCTCCGCTTCTAAACCAGAACTAAACATTCAGCTCCTGGGGTACCGCCACACGAGGCAACGTGCATTTTTTTCAGACAATATTCTCTGCTGCACGGTAGTGACTGATTTACATTAAATAGGGGTGACAGTGGGAGCAAACTCCAACACACAGTGCTAAACTCTGCACTGCCAGCAGAGTGGGGAGCTGGAAAAACTCTGCTGGCAGAGCAGAGTTCACTACCCACCACTGCTCAAGAGTTGCATGCTGTACTGCACGATGTACTGCTCTCTTTAGCATACTCATAAAATGCTCAATGGGTCAGTTGATCTGAGACCACAAAGGTGTGCTCTTCTGATGCTATATGTTTAGATGCTCCAGGAAAACATTGAATTCTTGACCGTTGAATGGCAGGCCATTATCAGACTTCAAAATGGCAGGATTACTCTATGTTGCCAAAATGTTGTAGAGTCTCTCAATGAGTCGCTCATGAGCTTAGGATGGCATTTTCAAGCATGCAATATCAAAACCAACTTCAACAAAATATGTTTTTTTAAATTTGTGAGCTTAGAGACCCCAACTCCAAATCTATATCTGCTCCCAATGAGAAATTAAACTCAAGAGACATTTCAAGGCAATCCCCATCTTTCCATACAGGAGAGATAGTCCTTGCAATAGTAAAAAAAAGTACATAGCCGTTGTTAGACCTAACATCTTATGGCGTGTTTCCCCTGTCTTTTTGCTTTCCGACTTCCCTGTTTTGACTCTGTCTCTGCCCACTTTCTCACCGCAGTTCAGTGTGAAAGTACAAGTGCTACTATTGTCAATTGGAATTTGGATTGGTGTTTCCATGATTTACATATTTGATTTACTTGTAAGTCTTTAGTAAAGGGCACTGAGAGTACCAGGGCCTGTAAATCAAATGCAGCTAGTGGGCCTTCAGCATTGATTGTGCCACCCACACAAGCAGCCTTTCAAAGGGTTCTAAGACCTGCCACTGCAGTGTCAGCATGCAGTATTTCCTGCCATGTTGACTTGGCAAGTGCACCCGCTTGCCAAGCCCTAACCTTCCCTTTTAGTACATGTGAGTCACCCCTAAGGGAGGCCCAAGGTACCCCTATGGACAGGGTGCAGTGTATTTGAAAAGTAGGACATGTATTGTTGTGTTTGACATGTCCTGATAGTGAAATACAGTATATTTCATTATTCACTTTTGAAAGGCTATCTACCCCATAGGATAGAATGAAGAATACTTTGTAAACATTGTATTAGTATATCTTCCTATTGGGCCAAGATCGAGAAATTGAGTTTTTTATGCCTAAACCCAGAATGTAGGAATGCATCTTTTAGTAAAGAAGACTTGTATGTTCTGTGTTGTAAAATACCACTTTTAGAAAGTATGTATTTTCTTGCTCAGCCATCCTGTGTGCCTCTGCTGGGGTGTGGATTGACTGTCTGCCTTTGGAGTGACCAGAGCTGAGGATGTGAATTCTCTTCAGACAGCCACTGGGGGGTTCGAGGTGTGTCCTGACTTTCCTGGATAACTCAGGGCTGGGCTGGATAGATCTTGGCTGGATTTAGAGTAGTTGAAGGAGATTTCCTTGCGCATGAATGAGCCTCGTCTGCTTTGGACAATGATGTCTCTACCTCCTGCCAGGAATCTGGGCTGCAGAGGACCAAACTAGGTTAGACTGAGCACAGACAATCTCCACCCAGGACAACAAAGAGAAACTGAGTATAAATATTTGGGGCCCAGACCCCAGAACTTTAGAACTCACTTGGATCAAGGAACCTACCAAGAAGAAGAACTGGAAAAACTTCCAGGAGAAGTACTGCCCCGTTGCTGTGTTGTTGCTTTGTTGGGCTTGCCTGCAGTTGCTGCTTCTGTCTTGGGCAGTGAAAGGACTGGACTGAAATTTCTTCACTTGCCACGGAGTATCTCCAAGGGTTTGAAATAGAGCTTGCCTCCTGTTCATGAAGTCTCAGGGACAGGAAAGACTTAAGTTACCTCTGGACACCACCTCTGGAACCGTGGGTTTCAGTTGGCTCAGAGGAGAAAGCAGCCGACACCGTCGCTGACACCGCTGCTGACTCTGTGTCTTGAAAGCATTGCAGAAGGCATAGCCATACTTTGCACCGCAACCCTGGCCTCATCGGCGACAACCGCCTGCCACCACCAAGCCGCTGATTGTGCAGCAACCTGTGGCCACTGCTCTCTGCACCGCCTCACTTCACTCCACCACCCTGGAATCATTGACAACATTGCTGCATTCTGAACTCAACACCCATCAGTGCACCGTGTTTTGAAGGTAAGTAACACAAAGCACTGCCTCATCCCACAGCGCTGCCTCGGTCGACTGATGCCAGCTCCCATTAAATTGTGATCTGTCAGTACCGCCATGAGCACTGCCTTACTCTGCACCGCATACCTGGTCTCATCAACATCACTGGACGACTGTCACCAAGCTGCTGCCTGTATGTTATGTTGTGTTAAGTTGCATTTGTAAAGCGCTAATCACCAAAAGACTCTAAGCGCTACAGCATAGGTCAGACAATCCAGAGTCCTTTCACGCAGCTAAACTCAACACGGAGCGGCATAGGCATGTCCAAACGCCTCTGTGAACAGCATCGTCTTAGGTCTCCTTCGGAACAGAAGTAGTCTGGCTTCCTTATGCATACCATCGGTAGCTTGTTTCAAATCTGGGGGATGGTAACTGAAAAAGCCCGACCTCCTAAGGTGGCTCTATTGAAACGTGGGCATGCGAGGAAGCTAGCCTGCGACAAACAAAGGTAACATCCAGGCGCATAAAGCTTCAGCTGTCTTTAATGTATTTGGGTGCTTCACCAAACTGGGATTTATGTGCAATGCACAGTCCCCTGAAACTAACCCACTGTACCACAACTTGATGGCACTGCATGCAACACCGCTACACTTCACATCACAACTGCGATGGTTGCCACAACCGGCCCACACCCATGAGTCTGCCGGAACCAAAGGTACTGTTTATGAGTCTGCTCACACTACCGCGGTCGCCAAAACATTTGGATTTTGTTGTTTTCAGCACCTCTGTAGCCCCAGACAGAGCTAGGAGCTTTGAGGAATTGCATTTTGAAGTTATTCTTACAAAGTGCATATTTTTGTTGACTGTATGTGGGTCTTTTTTAATTTTGGTCTTTTTTGCACAGATAAGTATTGGTTCTTTTTTTTCTAAAACTGGTGTCCTTTTGTAGTGTTTTCCCTCTATTACTGTTTGTTATGCGCAAATGCTTCACACACTGCCTCTGAGATAAGCCTGACTGCTCATACCAAGCTACCACGGGGTGAGCAGGGATTATTTCAGTTTCGTATCCCCTTATCCTGACTAGAAGGAATGGTCCCTAATTGGACAAAGGTGCAAACCATTGCCAACTAGAGACCCCCATTTCTAACATTGGTTGTCAGCGGTGAGGATAGGACTTGTGTTTGCACTTGACCTAAAGTGATTGGTGTGCACTACTACCATATCGCACACCATCATACATTGCACATACTGTTTCTTTTGGTGTATTTTTGGGGTCCCATCATTTAAAAAAAAATCTTTTTATTGATAAAAAGAAATAAACATATAGCAACGTAGAATAAAATAGTGCGTAGGTACTATCACAGCATTTAATTCTCATTACAGTCCGACATCTCAATCACTTCACAGAACATCCATTATAACATCTTGACCAGTGCCATCACGGAGTCATGTTCCCTTGCATCGGGGGATCGAGAAACGGCTCACATATCATTACCCTCAATTTATTCCAACTACCCTAGATCTTGGTCCACTTCTGTGGGCAACACCTCCTTCATAAACTACCCTCTCTGTCTGCATACACCAGTCCACATCCATTTCCCAATCGCAGAGTTTTGGTAACTTATCATCCTTCCAAGTTCTGGCTATGTTACATTTCGTCACAACATTCTCAAGGGAGACCCAGATCCTTTCATTAGCCATCAGGTCAGTTGCTTCCCATAGGTTCAAAAGGCAAAGCTGAGGAGTGACTTCCATACTTTTCCCGCAAACTTCCCACATTTTTGTAGTTACTTTCCCCCAATACTGCCCTACCCTTGGACATTCCCATCACTGGTGTAGGTAAGTTCCCACCTGCCCACATCCCCGGGGGCCCTGCGGGGGAGCCCAAAACACCCATCCTAGCTAATGCAATGCTCGTATAAGAAACTCTGTGAAGGAGTTTAAGCTGGACCAATTGAAATCTAGAGTGCACCACAACCTCACGAGGACACACCAGCGCTTCCTGCCACTCTTAATCATCCATATCTGCCACATCCTCCACCCATTTAGAGCGAAGCTTCTCTAGAGCATCTGGTGAGTTATTTAAAATCTTCCTATATGTCAAGGAAATTACGTTCTTCTTCAAATGGTCATCTAGTAACCTATCTTCTAGGGGCGAGGTGGCTGGGAGGTCAGTGCCCATGGGGACAGCCTTATACAATGTGCTCTGCACCTGCAGATATCGAAATGTTTCCCCCGGGTTAAGATTGTGTTGACGTTGCAGATCACTAAATGGGACCACCCTGCCTTTTGCCCATACGTCACCTACCGTTGACAGCCCTATGAGATCCCACTTGCAAGACCTGGGGCTGTGAGCCAGGAGTTCCAGCCGCACAGAGTCAAAGAGGGGAGTGGCCCAGGTAATCTTATGTTTCCAGTCCAAGGCTGCGGTCGAAGAGTGCCACATTGGTTGCAGTCAGGATGAATACTGGGGCATTCCTCTGCCCGGGATCCCATCATTTTTATCTTGAACTTTCCATTGTATCATGCCTGAATCAAGAGCACCGTTGGTTGCATCCTTGGAAGTGGCCTTTGAGGAGGAGAGGTTAGAAACCTAAAAGGTGAAGCAGTTGAAGGCTAACTGCAAGAACCTTGAAGTCCAAATCAGGGGCCTGACCAGAAAGAGGATCTACAAAAGGCGCTGGGGGCCTGGGTAGCACCCAGACATGCCAGTGGGCAAACTGGAGATCTCAGTGAGGAGGCGGAGGAGCCAATTTCTAGAACGGATGTACTTTTGAGAGGGGGGAACCTTCCAGGCCAGGCAGTAGTGGCTTGTCCCCAGAGTAGCTAGAGGACAGGCGGGAGGCAAGGAAGTTTGAATTGAAAAAACTCTGGCTTGAGAATGAGAGGGAAGTCAAGAGAATAGCAATAAAGGGAAGGAAGATGATCTTTGATCATGAGCGTGGTATTTAGGAGCTGGAGCTAAGAAGTAGCTCCAGCATAGATGGGGGCAGCAATTCCTCAGTGCAAGCATAAAGAATTCTGCATATACCCAAGAATGTAGGCAAGAAATACAAGAGGGGGAATGACATGCAAAGGTGGTGTCAGGGTCAAGAGGTATCTTCACATGAATGGGGTTCCTGAGAAGAATTGGGGAGCAGAATTGTGGCTTGTTTTCCGAAAAGATGAGAGAGACACTTTAGTGGCTTTGGGTGAGGGGCGGAGTCTCACCTATGCTGACATGAAGGAAGCCCCTCTCATCAGGTATGGTCTCATTCCGGACAAGTACAGGGATCTGTTGAGGTCCTTAGAAAAACTGATGAAAAACTTGGTTGGAATGTAAATGTAAATGTAGTTGAGCTTATATAGCGCACAGCTACCCGCAGTGGGTTTCCCGGCGCTTGCTTAAGGAACCCTTCCTGGTATTCCCCTGTGAGATAGCACGGTATCCACAAGGTGAAAGTCAGGCATCCCGCCGCGAGGGGCCGTTGTGGAGATTAAGCAAGCTGTTGCCCAGAGTCGCAGAGTGTGAACCCGTGAGTCGAGTAGGCACCGGGGCGAGAATTATCGAGTCCGTGGAATTTTTAGCCCAAGACCCGCCGAGGCGGGGAATTGAACCCTGGTCCACGACCGATCTCAGCTTCCGGGTCTGCTGCCTCTAACCCCTGAGCCACACTTCTCCACAATGTGTGGATTCTTTTTACAAGTCACTGGATGGTTGGGTGAAGGGCAGTAATGTGACAGATTTTCAGGGGCTCTACAATAATTTGATTGTATTGGAGCATTTGTCTAGTCTATGTTTTGAAGAGCTGCATCAGCACATGACTGATAGTAAGCTGACTGACCCCAGGAAGCTTGCTATGGAGGTGGACCACTGGGTGAGTATAGGGTCCACAAGAAGGTGCATGAGGGAGACTCTTCCAAAGGTGGGCAGGATCCCCAGCAGAAGAGTTGGGTGGACAATGGTAAAGCTCAGGAGTTCTCTAAAGGGGCCCAAAACAATACCCAGATTAAAGGTTCCCATCCCCCAGGAGATAAGAAACAAGGGGTCTCTTCAGGGAAGGCTTCAGAGACTGGCTTCCACAAGGTATATGCCTCTGATCCGGTGGGTCACTTGAAGGGGGACCTAAAGTGTCCCAAGAGGGCATAGCCACCCACCAGTGTGCAGTCTAAGGTGTTGGCTAGTGTAGCGCTTGGGGAGGAGGGGTACCCACCAGAGAGTGGGGATCCTGCGGAAGTGACCCTCGTCTCTTCAGGGGACAGTGAGATGGTCCTAGTAAACCAGGTGCCTGCTAACATTAAGAAATACAGCAACTGGGTGACCATCAATGGGAGAAGGGTGGAGACTCTCAGAAATACTGGAGCCAGTGTCACCTCATTTTGTGTCACCTGGTCTCTGAGGAGCAAGTAGTCCCCTGGTCATTCCACAAAGTAGTTGCTGTGGACAGATCAAAGTGCCAGTGTATGGTGGTGCACGTTCCTTTTGAATGGGGGGGTGTCTCAGGTCCCTTAAGGGTGGTTGTGAGCCTTACCATGCCTGTAGAGTGTCTGCTATGTAATGGCCTGGAGCAGTCATTGTGGAAGTATGTTGAGCTCAGGTCTCACTTGGGGATGCTTGGGCTGCCAGAGTGGGCATGCATTACTACTCGGTCTATGGTAGCCAGTAATGTGGAGTATCTTGGTTCCCTGTCCATGTCTATATAGACCTTCTTCCACCACATGCTCACCCAGTGGAATGTTACTATGATGATGTATTATGGAATGTGTGTACTCTGGCAAGTAAATCCACAGTTGAGATGGACTGAGCAGCATGCTAGCTGCTCCTGATGGGGCTAGATCTAGACTGATCCACATATCCTGTAACTAACTACAAATAAACCTCTTCAAGTACGCCTACCTGTGTAGAGTCAGTTACTACTTTTTATGGCGACGAGTTGACTCAAAGAAACTGCGTGGTTACCTGTTTAGTCCTTCATTTTCAAGTGTGGAGTACCCAGCGACCTTTTCTCAAGGTGAAGTCACTGCCATTTACTACTAACCCGGGCGTAGTTTGCATAGTAGTGCTACACGTAGCTAGGCGAAGTGCACTTCGCACTACGCATGCATGCGTAGCTGCCAAACTGCGTAGTGAAAATGCTGTTCGCACTGATTGCACAGGGCTAGATGCTTGTCTGCACTTTGCAATAATTGCAAATGGCATCTTGCACAGTGCAAGCAGGCGTTTTCTGCCGCTCGAGTAGATTTGTACTCGAGCTGCAGCTTTCTCAATGTGGACTGGTAGTTTCTCATCGCGAGCGGTTGCGAGCATACGCGACCACTCACAATGAGAAACCTGACCTCCAGCGTTGAGAATCTCGCCCCAAGGTTTATTTTCCACGCTCGTGATCGGCAACTTGATGTTGCTGATCTCGAACGAGGAAGAAGTCTCGCCGAGATGTTGATTTTTCTCAGTAGCGGTCACCAACTTGACGTTGAGGACCGCGAGCAAGCAAAAAATGCCAGCTATTCAAGCAATTCGCTTAGTGCATAGTAGAACAAACTCCGCAAACTCCGCGAGGTTAATGTAGTACTACGTTCAGGGTTAGTTACTACATAATGGTCATCAGAAGGACCTGGAGCCTGAAACAGTAGCCCAGGTCCCTGCCAAGAGAAAGGGCGTGGGCATGGGGAACCCGTCCCTAAGGGTCCCATGGTCCAGGATGAGGCTGACCTTCAGGGAGACACCCCAGTACCCACGGGGGAACAGGTAGCTGAACTGGGGGACTTATTTGAGCTGACCCATTGGTACAAAGGAGGTAGTCCCATCAGGTAAGAATTCTGCAGGGAGCAGAAACATTGTCCTTCTCAAAGAGGGTTTGCGGCAGCAGGTTGCAAACGAGGGAGCTGGTGATCAGTCTAGATCACACTGGATCTACTGGGAGAATGGTCTCCTATACATCGAACCTACGGTTGCTGAACCGGGTCATCCCTTGTGCTGGTGGTACCCCAGTGCTTCAGGACCTTGTTACTGGGTCTGGCTCATGATGTGCCTTTGGCATTACATTTGGGGCAGGACTAGTCCTTTGACAGGATTGTTAGCCACTTCATTTGACCCCAAAATAGAAGGCAGTCAGAATCACATTGTAGTTCTTGACAGACTTTCCAGGCAAGTAGTAAGAGTGGAAGAAATTGCAATCGTCCTCTCCAACCTTTTCCAGTTGTAGGAACCCATTTTGAAAGGGTTGGGATGGACATTGTGGGGCCACTGGATCCCAACGCAACAATGGGCTAATGGTGCATCCTGGTCTTGGCTTGACCATGCCACCCTGTACCCTGAGGCTATCACTCTCAGGACAGCAATGGCCCCAGAGGTTGACCGGGCATTAATGGGGACATTTTCCCATGTGGGCTTCCCCAGAGAGGTGGTATCTGATCATAGGACCAATTTCATATCCAAGTATATAAGTTCCTGGTAGGAGGAGTGCGGTGTAACCTACAACTTCACCATTCCTTTTCACCCATAAGGTAATGGTTTGGTGGGGATATTCAACCAAACCTTAAAGGGCATGATCAAAGGTCTAACAGAACCCATGAGGTGTAGGTGGGAAGTCCTTTTAGGCCTTTGTCTACAGGGAAGTACCACAGAAGTCTTTAGGGTGCAGTACCTGTGAGCTTATGTATGGAAACCCTGTGAGGGGACTTCTCAGTTTGGTCAAGGAAGCTGGGAGACAGTTTCCACGAAAACTCCCCAGGATGAATTTAGCTACATGCTACAAACTTCACGCTTCAGGAAACTTGCTCAGGGGAACCTGGAAGCAAGCCAGGAGGAGATGAAACGCTTGTGCAACCAGAATGCCACTCTGGTAGTGTTTCAGCCTGGCCAGAAAGTGTGGGTCATGGCCCCAGTCAACCTCATGCCTTGCAGGACAAGTGCAAAAGTAATGTCACCTACCTGGTGAATTTAGAGACTCCCAAGAACCTTTTGAGGGCCCTCCATGTGAACCGCCTCAAGCCTCACATTGAGAGTTTTGAAGTGACCATGCTCTTGGTGACAGATGATGGGGTGGAAGAGGAGATTGAACCTCTCCCTGACCTCCTGTCTACCAAGGAGCCTGACGAGTCACTGGAAGGTGTGATCGTCTCCCCAACACTGACCCCAAAGCAGCAGAGTGACTGTTACCAATTGTTGGGGACTTACGCCAAACTGTTCTCCCTGATCCCAGGTTTTACTCACTGGTGTACCCATGGTGTGGACAATGGTGACAGTCCTCATGTGAAACACAAGATTTACAGGTTAACTGACCATGTCAGAACCAGCATCAGAGAGGAGGTCTCTAATATGTTGGCGTTAGGGGTAATTGAGCCCTCCAACTATCCTTGGGCCAGCCCAATGGTCTTGGTCCCAAAAGCTGCTTCACTTGGTGCCACTGCTGAACTGCGGTTCTGCGTGGACTACTGTGGGCCCAACGCCATAACCATGACAGATATGCACCCCAGCTTCAGAGCTGATGAGCTCATAGATAGGTTGGGGACTGCCAAGTTCCTCAGCACGTTTGATTTGACATCTGGATACTGGCAGGTCACCTTAACTGAGCAGGCCAAGGAGAGGTCAGAATTCTCAACCCCAGAGGGCACTACCAGGTTTGGGTGATGCCCTTTGGGTTGAAGAATGCCCCTCCCACCTTTCAGAGGTTGGTCAACCAGGTGTTGGCTGAGCTGGAGGATTTAATTGGCGCCTACCTGGATGACATTGCAGTGTTCAGTTCCAGCTGGGAAGAACTTGTCTAAGAAATTCGTAGTGCAGACTGACACTTTGGAGCATGATGTGGGAGCGGTGCTCTCAATACTGAACACTGAGATTGTAGACCAGCCTGTAGTCTTTCTTAGTAGGAGACTACACCCCAGGGAACAAAGGTGGAGTGCCATAGATTGAGAAGCATTTGCTGTGGTCTGGGCACTGACGAAGCTAAGACCCTAACTGTTTGGGACTCGTTTCTGAATTCAGAAAGCCCAAAGGCCCCTCAGATGGTTGATGCGCATGAGGGGTGAACTCAAAGCTGTTGAGGTGGTCCATCTCTCTCCTTGGAATGGGCTTTAATGTGGAACAGCACCTTTGCTCACAACACACCAACACTAATGGTCTGTCGAGGTTCTCTTGCCTTAGTTAAGAAAACTCCAAGGAGGTAGGGTAGTACCAAATAAACAAAAAGATTCTATCAGGGTGTGATGATGGTTGATATTTCGGAATTTCTTTTTTTTATTTTTTTTTATTTTAAGTGTGGTGTTTCGGGCTCTCTCTCAGATTGGTGAGATGGAGGCACTATGTGCTTTTAAAATACCCCTCACACACTAAGAATCCCCTTAGTGTCATGCTTCATCATTGGGGTCTTCCCGTCCCTCTACGGGGCGTGCTACGACCTCCGAACTACGCGGGAGCACTGTTATTGTGACAGAAGGCTATGTGTTAGTGCAGTGTTGGTGATTTCAGTGAAGTGTAGGGACCTAACTGTGTGAGTAAAAAAATTATAAAAAATTCCCTGGCTAGTAGAAAAAATGATTTATTCACTTCTCTGGCTGGGAATAATAAAAAGGGGTTGTGTGGTAGAGCTATTCAATCAATCAATCAAAGACATTTATAGAGCGCACTACTTACCCGTAGGGTCTCAAGGCGCTGGGGGGAGGGGGGTGCCGTTACTGCTCGAACAGCCAGGTCTTCAGCTTCTTCCTGAAGGAGAGGTGGTCTTGGATCAGGCGCAGGTCGGTCGGGAGGGAGTTCCAGGTCTTGGCGGCTAGGTAGGAGAAGGACCTTCCTCCTGTTGTCGCTCTTCGGATGCGGGGGACGGCGGCGAGGGCGTGGTAAGCTGAATGGAGGTGGCGTTTGGGAGCGTAGAAGTTGATTCGGTTGTTGAGGTAGCTCGGGCCTTGGTCGTGTAGGGCTTTGTGTGCGTGGGTGAGGAGGCGGAAGGTGATTCTTTTGTTGACGGGGAGCCAATGCAGGTCTCTCAGATGTCCGGAGATGTGGCTGGTCCGTGGGATGTCGAGGATGAGTCTGGCTGAGGCGTTCTGGATCCGCTGGAGTCTCTTCTGGAGCTTGGCGGTGGTGCCGGCATAGAGGGCGTTGCCGTCGTCCAGTCGGCTGGTGACGAGGGCCTGGGTGACGGTCTTCCTGGTCTCGGTGGGGATCCACCAGAAGATCTTCCGTAGCATGCGTAGGATGTTGAAGCATGCCGAGGAGACGTTGTTGACTTGCCTGGTCATGGAGAGGGAGGAGTCCAGGATGAAGCCCAGGTTGCGTGCGTGGTCTGTCGGTTTGGGTGCGGTGCCCAGGGCGGGAGGCCACCAGGAGTCGTCCCAGGAGGAGGGCGAAGAGCCCAGGATGAGGACCTCCGTCTTGTCTGAGTTCAGTTTCAGGCGGCTGGTCGTCATCCACTCGGCTACCTCTTTCATCCCTTCGTGCAGGTTGGCTCTGGTGGTGGCGGGGTCGTTGGTCAGGGTGGGAGAGGATCAGCTGGGTGTCGTCGGCGTAGGAGATTATGTTGAGGTTGTGTTGGCGTGCGATGGCCGCGAGGGGGCTCATGTAGACGTTAAAGAGGGTGGGGCTCAGCGAGGATCCTTGAGTGACGCCGCAGATGACTTCGGTGGCCTCTGACTTGTACGGTGGTAGGCGGACTCTCTGTGTTCTTCCGTCGAGGAAGGAGATGATCCATTCCAGAGCCTTCTCCTGGATTCCGATGTTGCTGAGGCGCTGTACTAGGGTGCGGTGGCAGACAGTGTCGAATGCCGCGGAGAGGTCTAGGAGGATGAGGGCTGCTGTTTCTCCGTTGTCCATCAGGGCTCGGATGTCATCGGTGGCGGCGATGAGGGCGGTCTCGGTGCTGGGGTTGGCTCGGAAGCCAGACTGTGATGGGTCGAGGGATCCATTCGTCTCAAGGAAGGCGGCCAGCTGCTTGTTGACGGTCTTCTCGATGACTTTGGCTGGAAACGGGAGGAGCGAGATGGGGCGGTAATTCTTGAGTTCGGTGGGGTCCGCTGTGGGTTTCTTGAGTAGAGCGCTGAGTTCGGCGTGCTTCCAGCTCTCAGGGAAGGTGGCGGTGTCGAAGGAGGTGTTGATGATGTCTCGCAGGTGGGGTGCGATGACAGCGTCGGCCTTGTTGAAGACGTGGTGAGGGCAGGGGTCGGTCGGAGATCCGGAGTGGACGGAGTTCATCGTGCGGACGGTGTCTTCGGTGCTGATCGGAGTCCAGGCGCGGAGGGTGGTGGTGGGGGGTGGTGGTTCGGTCGTGGTGTGCGTTGGTTGGTTGTTGAAGCTGTTGTGTATGTCCGCGGTCTTGTTGTGGAAGTATGAGGCGAGGAAAATGCAGAGGTCTTGCGATGGGGTGATGTTGTTGTTTCCTGCGCTGGGGTTGGATAGCTCTTTCACGATGTTGAAGAGTTCCTTGCAGTTGTGTGCGTTGTTGTCCAGCCGGTTCTTGAATGCAGTTTTCTTGGTGGCGCGGATCAGTTGGTGGTGCTTCCGGGTGGCAAGCTTGAGGGTGGTCATGTTGTCCGGTGTTGGTTCCCTTCTCCAGACTTTCTCGAGGGCTCGGCAGTTCTTCTTGGAGCTCTTGAGTTCGTCGGTGAACCATGGGGCTTTCTTGCTGCCGGGTCTGCTGGGCGGGGTCCTCAGCGGGGTGAGCTCGTCCGCGCAGTTGCTGATCCACTTCGTGAGGTTGTCGGCGGCCTGGCTGGGGTTCGCTGAGCTGTCAGGGGGGTGCTGGCTCAGGGAGGTGGCGAGCTGGTCGGCTGTGATCTTGTTCCAGCTTCTGCGGGCAGCCTGTTGCTGGTGGTGGTGGGTCGTCGTTCTTTTGAAGGTGAAGTGGACGCAGCTGTGGTCCGTCCATTGAAGCTCTGTGGTGTGGCTGAAGGTGATGTCTGTGCTGGATGAGAAGACTGCGTCGAGTGTGTGTCCGGCGAGGTGGGTGGGGGTGGACACCAGCTGCTTGAGTCCAAGATTGGCGAGGTTGTCGAGCAGGGTGCTGGTGTTGCGGTCGTTGTTGTTCTCCAGGTGGAAGTTGAGGTCTCCCAGGAGGATGTAGTCGGCGGAGGGGAGGGCATGCGGGCTGATGAAGTCGGCGATGTCCTCGCTGAATTGGGTGCGTGGTCCCGGAGGTCGGTAGATCAGGGTGCCTCTGAGGGTGGTCTTCGGGTCGGTGTGGATCTGGAAGTGCAGGTGTTCGGCGGTGGTGAGGGTGTTGTCGGTGCTGGTCGTGATACGGATGTTGTTCCTGTGGATGATGGCGATGCCTCCTCCCATCTGGTTGGTGGTGCGGTCCCTCCGGGTGATCTTGTAGCCCTCTGGGATGGCGATGGCGATGTCGGGAGCTGAAGAGGCGTTCATCCAGGTCTCCGTGAGGAAGGCAACGTCAGGGGCTGTGGTGTCGAGGAGGTTCCAGAGTTCGATGGCGTGTCTGTGGACAGAGCGGGTGTTGAGCAGGATGCACTTGAGGTGGGTGCTGCTGGTGTTCGACTTGGCGGGTGCTGGTGCGATGCAGGTCCGGATGCAGGTGAACTTGCAGGCGCGGCAGCTGAAGGGTCCGTGGGTGCGTCGTGGTGTGGCGTGGTAGCACCCTGGGAGTCGACCGGAGTTGAGTGCGCTGAGGTTGGCGGCGGTGTACGTCAGGTGGGTCGGCCGGGCTCGTCGGGGGCCAGGGGTCCTGGCGCTGGGCGCGGTCCAGGCGCGGATGGGCGCAGACGGGCTTACCTTTGGCGCACAATCGGCACGCCCGCTGCGCGGGACCGCTGCGCGTTCGCACGGTCGCCATATATGGCGAAGTGCGCGGGGGCGGAGCAGCTGGGAGGCGGGAGCGGGGAGGGTACAGAAGGCAAAAGGGGCGGGGTTAGCAGCGGTGGTGGGAAGCGGGGAGCGGGGAGGGGGGACGAAGGGGCTAACGCTGCAAGTAGAACAGAAGGCTAAACACGGCAATTTACAGGGAGACAGGCAACAAGAGACAAAATATAGTAAATACAGTCAGAAACAGCAATAATGACGGGGGCAGGTCGCGGATCACGCCGCTAGAAGGCAGGGGGCGTGGTCACGCGGCGGAGCTTGGCTGGCGAGGCAGAAGGCAGGGAACACGCACGCAGCAGCTGGTGGCCGTGCGGCGCGGGGGTGTCCTAGAGCTAGGTCACCTGGTAGCTATTGGCTAGCTACCAGGTCGACATGTTTCACAGGCAGTCCCCTACTGTCTGCTCATCAGGACCTCTGATGGTCCCTACTAAAAGATACTCAGTTCTAAAGTAAGCCTAACGTCCTACAAATTGAGTAGCAAAAATAAGCTATCAATTTGAGCTTCAGGGCATGAGTGGGCCCTAAGTGAAGCGAAGTGAGATTCCCAAAATTTTTGAAAATACTGACACAGTGGTCTCTGTAAGAGAAAAACAAAAAAAACGGGAAAAACCATAAGCACATACATCTGTGGCACATAGTTCACACTCATCGTTTTTTGTTACCGTTGTCATTGAGGTAACTTTTGGCAACATGTATACATTTTGATTAATATTGGAAAAGGCAAAAAAATAAGTGCAACGATTTCTTTCTAATGATTTGGGCTCCTCCTTCGGAGCTTGTCAACATGTAAATGAAAACACAGAATCTCGACATACACCCACACACATATGACTCAATGCTTAAGACATGGCACCCATGGTATGAGTGTCCTTGGACAAACGGAGAAGGTTTTTTTATGTAATCGAATTACTCGTTTTCCGAGTTGCGATTACAATGGAAGGGTGGGTCGAAGGAAAACAAGATATACATACTTTTCTGGTCTAGGCTGCGTACCTCATGAGCCGGCATAGAACGGGGGTTTTCAAAGCGGTCAACTGAAAGAATAAAATAAAGCCGCACCCTCCCATCAATTTACGCGATTCAAAAGGTCATTTTTACCTCGTTTCTTTTGAAGGCCAGATTTTGCAGACTTCTGGTCAGAGTCTCCTACTTACTTTACCGCTTACGGACACTGCCTTAATCACCCTCGTGCCGCTCCGAGGAAACATTTGCTTCTCGCTGTACTCATCTTTTTAAAGAGGAATGTTTGTTCTGCAGTGTCATCACCATGTGGTTTCAGACACTAGCGCGCTAACAAAAATGGCCGCTTTACGTGGAACACTTCCTAGTTGCTGCAGTGTCGGCGAGTGTTTCTTCTCTCTTCATTGTTCACACAACAAACAGTAAAAGATTATATTTCTTTCTTATAGGTCAGCAAAAAAAGACCTGACCACTATTATTGGTGTTATTAAAAAAGTGTTCAGATTGGTCTTACATTTCTTACGTTTCCTACGTTAGTGCTATCACCGTGTGGTTTCAGACACTAGCGCGCTGACCAAAATGGCCACTGTACGTGGAACACTTCCTAGTTAGTTCAGTTTCAGCGAGTATTTTGTCTCTCTCCATTGTTCACTCGACAACAAAGAATAAAGAATTATAATTCTTGATCTAGTTACTGCTATTGATGTTATTAAAAATGGTCTGCGTGGTCTTATATTTCTTACATTTCTCACGCTGAACACTTCCTGGATTGGTGCCATCTCGGCGAGTATTACTTCTCTCTCCCTTGTTCATACAACAAAAATTGTTCCTTTCTTTAGCCTCAGCAAATCTGATCCAACTACTGCTATTGGTTTCATTAGAGAAGTCTTACGTTTCAGGGGTTCAAATGTCTACATAGGCAGATGTCATGTGGGACATAGATTCCGAGGGTTGTGTGGGCAGAGGTTGTGGTTAGTCTCTTATCAGGCAGTCAGGTTTAGCAAGTGTATGTTTTTAGATTCCGAGGTTGTGTGGACAGAGGTTGTGGTTAGTCTCTTATCAGGCAGTCAGGTTTTAGCAAGTGTTTGTTTTTAATTGTTATCTCCTCCAATAGGTGTTATATTGATCCCAGAGTGGAGTTCAGCAATGGTTCTTTGGGGTTCGTATTAGGTATGGTATAAAACATCATATTCGTCCCCAAGGTATATCATCATTCATACCTTGGGGACAAATATAACTGCGTTGTAATGGCATGCATTGTAAACTCATGTGTTGTAATGGCAGTTGCAAGGTAAAAACTGCGCTGTAAAGGCATGCATTGTAATTGTTTGCGTTGTAACATGATATATTCATTGAAAGGCTATCTGTCCCATAGGATAGAATAGGTGAATACTATGAAAACATTTTATGAGTTTATCTTCCCATTGGGACAAGATAGGGAAATGGCGTTTAGTATACCTGAACTCATAATGTAGAAATGCATCTAGTAAAGATGATTTTTATGTTCTCTGTTTGAAAATACCACTTTTAGAAAGCAGGTATTTTCTTGCTCAGCCATCCTGTGTGCCTCTGCTGGATTGTTGATTGACTGTCTGACTTTGGAGTGACAGGGGCTGGGCTGGAGATGTGCATCCTCTTCAGACAGCCACGTGGGGAGTTCGAGGTGTGTCTGACTTTCCTGGATGAGTCAGGGCTGGGCTGGAAAGACCTGGATGCATTTAGAGTAGTAGGATGAGATTTCCTTGCACTGGAATGGGCCTGATCTGCCTTGGACAATGCTGTCTCCACCTCCTGTCGGGAAGCTGGACCAAAGAGGACCAAACTGATTTGGACTGAGCACAGACACTCTCTGAGTATAAATATTGGGGCCCAGACCCCAGAACTTTAGAACTCACTTTTATCTAGGAATATGTCAAGAAGAAGAACTGAAAAAACTGCCAGGAGGAGTACTAGCCAGTTGCTGTGTTGTTGCTTTGTTGGGTTGCCCTGCAGATTCTGCTTCTGCCTTGGGCAGTGAAAGGACTGTACTGAACTTTCTTCACTTGTCGCCGAGTATCTCCAAGGCCTCCTGTTCACGAAGTCTCAGGGACAGCAAACACTTTACTTACATCTGGTTACTGCCTCTGGAGCCGTGGGTTTCAGTTGATACAAAGGGGGAAAGCAGCCGACACCGCTGCTGGCTCTGTGACCTGAAGGCACAGCAGAAGGCATCACCACATTTCGTTCTTCAACCCTGGTCTCACCGTCGCCATCGAGCCGCTGCTTGCACAGTGACCAGTCAACACCGTAATCCACACCACCTCGCTTCACTCTGCGCCCTGGTCTCACCGATGATTTCACTGCAATCTGACCCTAACACCGATGACTGTACCCTTGTTTGGGGGCACCGCTCGCTATTCACACAACACTCCGCTCTGTCCCTCACTGCACCCTGGGCTGACCAACACCAGGTCCCATCAACCAGCACTGCCACTTGCTCCATGACCTGTCAGCACAGCAACAAGCATGCCTCACTCTGCACTGCAGCCCTAGTGTCACCAATGCCACTGGACGACCGTCACCGAGCTGCTGGCTGCCCTGCGACTTGAGGGCACTGCACGCTGCACCACTATGCTTCACATCGCAACCACAATGGTTGCCACAAGCGGCCCACGCCGATGTGGATGGCTGGAACCAAAGGTATTGTTTATCGAGTCTGCTGACACTACCGCCAAGCCCACACTGATGCGGTCAGCCGGCACTGTTGGATTCTCTTCTTTTCAGCACCTCAGTAGCCCCGGACGGAGCTATCAGCTTTAAGGAACTGCATTTTACAGTTATTCTTGCAAAGTGCATATTATTGATTACTGTTTGTTGGCCTTTTATCATTTTGGTCTTGTTTGCACAGATAAACATTGGTTTTTTTTTTCTAAAACTGGCGTGGTGTCCCTTTGTAGTGTTTTCACTGTAATACTGTTGGTTACGTGCAAGTGCTTCACATACTGCCTCTGAGATAAGCCTGACTGGTCCTGCCAAGCTACCAAAGGGGCGAGTAGAGGTTATTCCAGTAGTTTATACCCTTATCCTGACTAGAAGGAATGGTCCCTAGTTTGATAAAGGTGAAAACCATTGCCAGCTAGTGACCTCCATTTCTGACAGCAGTATTTAATTATTAGGACATGTGAAACACACCACAGGTCTTACCATTTAAATACTCTGCACCCTGCCCATGGGGCTGCCTTGTGTCTACCTTAGGGGTGCCTTACATGTAGCAAAAGGGAGGTTTAGAACTGGCAAGTGAGTGCACTTGCCAGTTCAAAATGGCAGTTTAAAACCGCACACACAGACATCCAGACATGTTTGCAGGACTACTCATGCGAATGGCACCATCAGTGCTGCAGGCCCACTAATAGCATTTTATTTACAGGCCCTGGACTTTACCTGGAGCACTTTACTAGGGACTTAATAGTAAATCAAATATTATAATCATGGGTAAACCAATCACTAATACAATTTGCACAGGAGCAATTGCACTTTAGCACTAATTAGTAGTAGTAAAGTGTCCAGAGTGTTAAAACTAGCAAAAACGAAATGCATCACACAGTCAAAAATGGGAGGTCAGAAGCAAAAAAATGAGAAATCATGCCAAAAGATGGCAGGCATAACATATGCACTCTGGCAAAGTAGTCAGCAGGGTTCTGAACCTTCCCTGGATGATGCACAATGGTATAATCATACTCTTGTAATCAAATGTCCCACTGTTCAATGCAAGGAGGCATCTTGGCTTTTGGATTGACAAAGATAGTCAATAAAACTTGATGATCAGTTACCAGCGTCAAAAGGTTTTCCATACAGGAGAGAGGATGTTGCTGAATGGCTAGGTCGGTCAACCTCGAATCTAGGGAACCAGGTTCCAGTCTCTGCAAGGACGCTCAACATCCTTTGATGCTGGGCAAATCTCCCTGTGCCTAACAAACAAACACAAAAAACTTAATGTGTCTGTCTGTAACCCAACTTGTGCTCATGTAAAGCGCTCTGATACCTGAAAACTTCGGGTCAAGTTTGCGCTATATAAAACTTCGAAAGAAGAAATAAAAATACAGGAATACATGGAAATGCTTACAAGCCAAAACCATGACCAAACTTTCTTTCTTAGTTTGTGAGCAAGAATGTTCTTTATGGGACAAATTTCTACTGTCATGTGCTACAATATGCCTTTGAGCATGGGGGTGTCTGCGGTGCTGAATCAGGATAGCGCCTAACCCTTCTGGGCTAGTGTCAACCACAACCTCGTTTGAAGCTTTGGATTCAAATAGTCAAAAAAGAAGAACAAGAGAACCCTACTCAATATGGAACCAGGGTGATTAAGTATTTTAAGTAAACAGCGGTTCCTGTGGAATGTTACACTTGGGGAACAGCCATAACAACACGGGGATTACACCGCACTGCCTTTACAATGCAGGAATTACAACGAAAGTTGCTACAATGACTTTCGCTGGAGGGCGCTGTTGGATAGGGAATAGTTTAATTTTCTATCCAACACCTTCCCTACTGTCAACGTGGGCTGGAGTTGGAATAGAAAATTAAACTATTCCACTATCCAGTGCCCGTTGTAATCCCCGCGTTATAATGGCATGCGGGTTAAAAGCCCGCGTTGTATTGACATACAACCTTATACTTAATAATGATTAAAGAAGCAAAGCGAAATCGCATTAGCCAGGGGTTATAGGTGATGTCCCCCCTTTTTTAACTTGTAAATATGATGTTTAAGATATCAACACGATGATGCCACCATGGTTGCACACTTGCAACAACCTGTGACCAACTTGAAAATAAGTCCCGAAAGATATTAGCACATGTACTGCCCCATTTTGAGACATTATGCTGGGGTGCTCATAGGAACCCTGCCCCTCGTCTATTCCATCAACCAATAGGCGATATGGACATTCCTTACCGACTTGTAAAAAGGCCCTTCGTAACGCTATTACAGTCTCTCTTCTTTCTTCTTTTTTTATTCAAACCATTTTATTTAAAACCTTTCACACATGCAATTGGTCACCACATTACCCACCTAGCTACTAGATTTGGTTATCATAAAAGATACCAATGACATAGGCACAGAAAAGTATGACTTACAAGGTGCTTTCCGTCATCCGTACAATCCAACAATCACAGTGCATGCCGCCGTGGCCTCCGGTTTCAACTGGATTCGTAAGACGGCTTAAATACAGCGCAAGTATTCACGCTTGCCGTCATTGCATCGCGGTGGGCTTACGGAAGCGGTTTTGCCACTCTACTTTTAATAAAGGTATGGATGGCTCTTTTGAACTATAAACCAGATTGTGGAGGGCGCTGGGTCACCGCATGGGATATTTCCCCAAAAACGACTTAGCCGTACGGATTCTAATTACCATTGCTGATTGTAATTCACATGAAATAAAGCCTTACAGTTGCGGAGAAATACTGCCAGGGAGCACCCACACTCATACAAAAGGGAATCAGCCACTGCTGGTAAGAAACACTCTAAACAAATTTGGTAACTATCTAAATCCTTCGCTAATATAACACTAAGCGCCCTCACATTTTTCCCTGCCATAGATTGAATATACATTTCACGAAGCACAGAGAGCAGCCATTGAGCTAGCCTATTTTGGATTGCTAGGCCTTAACACTTGCACTGCTACAAATCCTTGTCCACTACGCATGCACTCCTCTAACTACCTACACATTTGTTTTTCACACCTTCAATTCCCCAGGCGGTATACACTCCAGCAAACATCCTGTCACTCCCCTTGCATTCCTCCAGTGACCCATTCAGCACCATGTACGAATCCATTCACTGCTCCAAAACCCAACAACTTAGAGATTCACCCAGGCACTCTCCTTGCAGTAATCTAATCATAAAGTCAGTACCCAAGTACTCATGCAGTGAACCAGGCCTTAACACATACACTGCTACAAACACATGTCCATTATGCATGCAGTTCTCTAACCACCTACACACTTGTTTTTCACACCTTCAATTACCCAGGCAGTACCTATACACTCTGGCAAACACTCTGTCAATCCCCATGCACTCCTCCAATCAGCCATCCAGCACCATGTACTAATTCAAACACTGCGCAAAATCCCACACACATAAAATTTAACCATGCACCCTACTTGCAGTACTCTAATCATTCTTTCAGTACTCAAGCACTCATGCAGTGACCCAGGCCTAAACCAATGGACTGCTACAAACCCTGTCCACTAGGCATGCAGTCCTCTAACTACCTACACACTTGTCTTTCAGACATCCAGCAACATGTAGTAATCCAAACACTGCACCAAAACCCAAACACTTAAAAATTCACCCAGGCACTCTCCTTGCAGTACTCTAATCATTCAGTCAGTACCCAAGTACTCATACAGTGACCCAGGCGTTCACACATGCACTGCTACAAACCCCTGTCCACTAAGCATGCAGTCCTCTAACCACCTACTCACTTATCTTTCACACTTTCAATTACTCAGGGGGTACCTATACACTACAGCAAACACAATGTCACTCCCCATGCACTCCTCTAGTCAGCCATCCAGCACCATGTACTAATTCAATCACTGAGTCAAATCCCAAACACATATAAATTCACCCAGGCACTCTCCTTGCAGTATTCTAATCATTCTTTCAGTACACAAGTACTCATGCATTGACCCAGGTGTTCACACCTGCACTGCTGCAAACTCCTGTCCACAATGCATGCAGTCCTCTAACCGCCTAGACACTTCTCTTTCCTACCTTCAATTACTCAGGTAGTAGCCATACACTCCAGAAAATACCCTGTCACTTCCCATGCACTCCTCCAGTCAACCATCCAGCACCATGTACTAATCCAAACACTGTGCTAAAAAACAACCCCTTATAAATTCACCCAGGTACTCTCCTTGCACTACTCTAATCATTCAGTCAGTGGCCAAGTACTCATGCAGTGACCCAGGCCTTAACACATGCACTGCTACAAACAACTGTCCATTATACATGCAGTCCTCTAACCACCTACACACTTGTCTTTCACATCTTCAATTCCCCAGTCAGTATCCATACACTCCAGCAAACACCTTGTCACTCCCCATGCACTCCTCTAGTCAACCATCCAGCACATATACTAATCCGAAAACTATGCCAACACCCAAATACTTATAAATTCACCCAGGCACTCTCCTTGCAGTACTCTAATGAGTCAGCCAGTACCCAAGTACTCATGCAGTTACCCAGGCCTTAACACATGCACTGCTACAAACCCCAGTCCATTATCAATGCAGTCATCTAACCACCTACACTTTTGTCTATCACACCTTCAATTCCCCAGTCAGTATCCATACACTCCAGCAAACACCTTGTTACTCCCAATGTACTCCTCTAGTCACCAATTGAGCACCCTGTACTAATCCATTCACTGCACCAAAACCCAACCACTTATAAATTCACCCAGGCACTCTCCTTGCAGTACTCTAAGCATTCAGTCAGTACCCAAGTACTCATGCAGTGACCCAGGCCTTAACACATGCACTGCTACAAACCCCTGTCCATTATGCATGCAGTCCTTTAACCACCTACATACTTGTCTTTCACATCTTCAATTCCCCAGTCAGTATCCATACACTCCAGCAAACACCTTGTTACTCCCCATGCACTCCACTAGTCACCCATTCAGCACCATCTACTAATCCATTCACTACACCAAAACCCAACCACTTACAAATTCACTCAGGCACTCTCCTTGTAGTACTCTAATCATTCATTCAGTACCCAAGTACTCATGCAGTGACCCAGGCTTTAACACATGCACTGCTACAACCCCTGTCCACTAGGCATGCAGTCCTCTAACTACCTACACACTTGTCTTTCAGACCTTCAATATCCCGGGCAGTGCCTATACACTCCAACATTCACCCTGTCACTCCCCATGCATTCCTCCAGTCACCTATCCAGCACCATGTACTAATCCAAGCGCTGCACCAAAACCCATACACTTATAAATTCACCCAGGCACTCTGCTTGCATTACTCTAATCATTCAGTCAGTACCCAAGTACTCATTCAGTGACCCAGGCCTTAGCACATAGACTGCTTCCAACCCCTATCCACTATCCATGCAGTCCTCTAACCACCTACACACTTGTCTTTCAGACCTTCAATTCCCCAGTCAGTATCCATACACTCCAGCAAACACCCTGTCACTCCCCTTGCACTCACCCAGGCTCTCTCCTTGAAGTACTCTAATCACTGAGTCAGTACCCAAATACTCATGCAGTGACCCAGGCCTTAACACATGCACTGCTGCAAACCCTCTCCCACTGTGCATGCAGTCCTCTAACCACCTACACACTTCTCTTTCAAACCTTCAATTACTCAGGTAGTACCCATAGACTCCAGCAAATAGCCTGTCACTCCCCATGCATCCCTCTAGTCAGCCATCCAGCACATTGTACTAATCCAAACACTGCGCCAAAACTCAAGCACCTATACATTCACCCAGGTACTCTCCTTGCAGTACTCTAATGAGTCAGCCAGTACCCAAGTACTCATTCAGAGACCCATGCCTTAACACATGCATTGCTACAAACACCCGTCTATTATGCATGCAGTCCTCTAACCACCTACACGCTTGTCTTTCACACCTTCAATTCCCCAGGCTGTATCCATACACTCCAGCAAACATCCTGTCACTCCACTTGCACTCCTCCAGTGACCCATTCAGCACTAAGCATGGGCGTAAAATCCGTTCCGTTTGCGGAATGTGTCGATTTTCTGCAATTTCGTGGTCCGCGAATCTCACGAAATTGCAGAAAAATCAGCGAAATCGCGTGCGGGACGGATTTTCAAAAACTGAAGTACATGAAGCACTTTTGTACCACTTTGTTCGCCATAAGTTGGCAGGGTATGCTCAGACGTGAGTCCCTTGCTCACTTTGCCACTGGATTCAAGCAAACCGGGCTGAAGACGGCTGTAATGCCAGAAACCGGTCCTCGGAAGCTTGTTACCGGTCCAGGGAAGGCATGGCTTGGCAGTTCGGGCTGGACTGTTCCCATGAGGCACAGGGTCAGACTGATTTGCATATGGCCATGTCTGAACTGGGGTGGCAGAGTGGGCTAAAGAACGGTGATGGATTAAACCCAGATCTGTTGACTGGGTGTGAGTGTTTGATTGGTTCAGATGCTCCGTCCATCTCCACTCCCTTTTGTACCACTTTGTTCGCCATAAGTTGGCAGGGTATGCTCAGACGTGAGTCCCTTGCTCACTTTGCCACTGGATTCAAGCAAACCGGGCTGAAGACGGCTGAAATGCCAGAAACCGGTCCTCGGAAGCTTGTTTCAGGTCCAGGGAAGGCATGGCTTGGCAGTTCTGGCTGGACTGTTCCCATGAGGCACAGGGTCTGACTGATTTGCATATGGCCATGTCTGAACTTGGGTGGCAGAGTGGGCCAAAGAACAGTGATGGATTAAACCCAGATCTGTTGACTGGGTGTGAGTGTTTAATTGGTTCAGATGCTCCGTCCATCACCACCCCCTTTTGTACATGAAGCACTTACAGGGTTACAGCAGGTGCCCAAGTTGAAGCTAATTTCTTTGTAACCATTTACAAAATGGTTACAAAGAAATTAACTTCAACTTGGGCACCTGCTGTAACCCTGTAAGTGCTTCCTGAGCGGCGCCTCCAGACTTGTTGCCTACTTGCAACTATTCTCTGACCCTGCTCTGACCCTCGAAGCAGGGTCAGAGAATTGCTACAAGTAGGGCACAATGCTCCAGACTGTCATAAAAAGTAAACCACAACAGGAAGCACTTACAGATAAGGAAGCAGGTGCCGGACTTGAAGCTCAAATTCAGTAACACATTAACCAGCCCCTGGTTGAGGCTGGGCAGGTGTGCTTTCTCCCCATAATCTACAATGGTGATCCAGAGGGTGCTGTGATGAACCAGAGGGTGGCAGTGATGAACCAGATGGTGGCAGTGGTGAACCAGAGGGTGGCAGTGGTGAACAAGAGGGTGACAGTGATGAACCAGAGGGTGGCAGTGATGAACCAGAGGGTGACAGTGATGAACCAGAGTGTGACAGTGATGAACCAGAGGGTGTCAGTGGTGAAACAGAGGGTGGCAGTGGTGAGCCAGAGGGTGCTGCGATGAATCAGAGGGTGGGAGTGATGAACCAGAGGGTAACAGTGATGAACCAGAGGGTGGCAGTGGTGAACCAGAAGGTGGCAGTGATGAACCAGAGGGTGGCAGTGATGAACCAGAGGGTGATAGTGATGAACCAGAGGGTGGCAGTGGTGAACCAGAGGATGGCAGTGATGAACCAGAGGGTGGCAATGGTGAACCAGATGGTGCTGTGATGAACCAGAGGGTGGCAGTGATGAACTAGAGGGTGGCAGTGATGAACCAGAGGGTGACAGTGATGAACCAGAGGGTGGCAGTGGTGAACCAGAGGATGTCAGTGACCAACCATAGGGTGGCAGTGGTGAACCAGAGGGTGTCAGTGGTGAACCAGAGGGTGGCAGTGGTGAACCAGAGGGTGCTGTGATGAACCAGAGGGTGGCAGTGATGAACCAGAGGGTGACAGTGATGAACCAGAGGGTGACAGTGATGAACCAGAGGGTGGCAGTGGTGAACCAGACTGTGGCAGTGATGAACCAGAGGGTAGCAGTGGTGAACCAGAGGGTGACAGTGATGAACCAGAGGGTGGCAGTGGTGAACCAGAGGGTGGCAGTGATGAACCAGAGGGTGGCAGTAATGTACCAGAGGGTGAAAGTGATGAACCAGATGGTGGCAGGGGTGAACCAGAGGGTGGCAGTGGTGAACCAGAGGGTGCTGTGATGAACCAGAGGCTGGCAGTGGTGAACCAGAGGGTTGCAGGGGTGAACCAGAGGGTGTCAGTTGTGAACCATAGGGTAACAGTGGTGAACCAGAGGGTGCTGTGATGAACCAGATGGTGGCAGGGGTGAACCAGAGGGTGGCAGTGGTGAACCAGAGGGTGGCAGTTGTTAACCATAGGGTAACAGTGGTGAACCAGAGGGTGCTGTGATGAACCAGATGGTGGCAGGGGTGAACCAGAGGGTGGCAGTGGTGAACCAGAGGGTGGCAGTGGTGAGCCAGAGGGTGCTGTGATGAACCAGAGGGTGGCAGTGGTGAACCAGAGGGTGGCAGTGGTGAACCAGAGGGTGGCGGTGATGAACTAGAGGGTGGCAGTGATGAGCCAGAGGGTGGCAGTGGTGAACCAGAGGGTACTATGATGAACCAGAGGATGGCAGTGATCAACCAGAGGGTGGCAGTGGTGAACCAGATGGTGGCAGTGATGAACCAGAGGGTGGCACTGGTGAACCAGAGGGTGCTCTGATGAACCAGAGGATGGCAGTGATTAACCAGAGGGTGGCAGTGGTGAACCAGAGGATGGCAGTGATGAACCAGATGGTGGCAGTGATGAACCAGAGGGTGGCACTGGTGAACCAGAGGGTGCTCTGATGAACCAGAGGATGGCAGTGATTAACCAGAGGGTGGCAGTGGTGAACCAGAGGATGGCAGTGATGAACCAGAGGGTGGCAGTGGTGAACCAGTGGGTGCTGTGATGAACCAGAGGGTGGCAGTGATGAACTAGAGGGTGGCAGTGATGAACCAGCGGGTGACAGTGATGAACCAGAGGGTGGCAGTGGTGAACCAGAGGATGGCAGTGACCAACCAGAGGGTGGCAGTGGTGAACCAGAGGGTGGCAGTGGTGAACCAGAGGGTGGCAGTGGTGAACCAGAGGGTGCTGTGATGAACCAGAGGGTGGCAGTGATGAACCAGAGGGTGACAGTGATGAACCAGAGGGTGGCAGTGGTGAACCAGATGGTGGCAGTGATGAACCAGAGGGTAGCAGTGGTGAACCAGAGGGTGACAGTGATGAACCAGAGGGTGGCAGTGGTGAACCAGAGGGTGGCAGTGATGAACCAGAGGGTGGCAGTAATGTACCAGAGGGTGAAAGTGATGAACCAGATGGTGGCAGGGGTGAACCAGAGGGTGGCAGTGGTGAACCAGAGGGTGCTGTGATGAACCAGAGGCTGGCAGTGGTGAACCAGAGGGTGGCAGGGGTGAACCAGAGGGTGTCAGTTGTGAACCATAGGGTAACAGTGGTGAACCAGAGGGTGCTTTGATGAACCAGATGGTGGCAGGGGTGAACCAGAGGGTGGCAGTGGTGAACCAGAGGGTGGCAGTTGTGAACCATAGGGTAACAGTGGTGAACCAGAGGGTGCTGTGATGAACCAGATGGTGGCAGGGGTGAACCAGAAGGTGGCAGTGGTGAACCAGAGGGTGGCAGTGGTGAACCAGAGGGTGCTGTGATGAACCAGAGGGTTCCAGTGGTGAACCAGAGGGTGGCAGTGGTGAACCAGAGGGTGGCGGTGATGAACTAGAGGGTGGCAGTGATGAGCCAGAGGGTGGCAGTGGTGAACCAGAGGGTACTATGATGAACCAGAGGATGGCAGTGATCAACCAGAGGGTGGCAGTGGTGAACCAGAGGGCGGCAGCGATGAACCAGATGGTGGCAGTGATGAATCAGAGGGTGGCACTGGTGAACCAGAGGGTGCTCTGATGAACCAGAGGATGGCAGTGATTAACCAGAGGGTGGCAGTGGTGAACCAGAGGGTGGAAGTGATGAACCAGAGGGTGGCAGTGATGAACCAGAGGGTGGCTGATGAACCAGAGGGTGGCAGTGATGAACCAGAGGGTGACAGTGATGATCCAGAGGGTGGCAGTGGTGAACCAGAGGGTGCCAGTGATGAACCAGAGGGTGACAGTGATGATCCAGAAGGTGGCAGTGGTGAAGCAGAGGGTTGCAGTGATGAACCAGAGGGTGGCAGTGATGAACTAGAGGGTGGCAATGGTGAACCAGAGGGTGGCAGTGGGGAACCAGAGGGTGCTAGTGATGAACCAGAGGGTGGTAGTGATGAACCAGAGGATGACAGTGATGAACCAGAGGGTGGCAGTGGTGAACCATAGGGTGGCAGTAATGAACCAGAGGGTGACAGTGGTGAACCAGAGGGTGTCAGTGGTGAACCAGAGGGTGGCAATGATGAACCAGAGGGTGGCAGTGGTGAACCAGAGGGTGGCAGTGATGAACCAGAGGGTGGCAGTGATGAACCAGAGGGTGGCAGTGATGAACCAGAGGGTGGTACTGCTAAACTGCCCGGGAGCCCTGTGGGTGTGAGCCCCCGCGCTGCTGAGCTGCCATGGGGTTGTAAGCCCACACGCTACTGAACTGACCCGGGGCCCATGGGTGTGAGCCCCCGTGCTGCTGAACTGCCCTGGAGCCCTCTCAGTGTGAAAATCATTTGTGCTCAATTGCCTGGAAGCCCTCTGGGTGTGAGCACACAGTGTGCTAAGTGCCCCCCTGCCCCCAGTACATATATACCTATACCGCACAACACCATTATGCTCTTGCACCATGCAGTCTGGTGCCTGGATGCTCCTGATCCATGTAGGTGGTACCACCATCTGGTGCAGTCAAAATGTAAAGTCATAACTTGCTACACCGCACCAATAAACACGTGTCCTCCCTGGCACCGGTATGCGCATGTACCAGGCGTGGAGCACTCGCATGCCACTGTACCCTACTGCCCAGGGCCAGCATATGTCTGAACGGGGCAGTTTAGTATGAGAAGGAACATTGTCCAGCAGCAGCAGCTGCATTCGCCTGAACCCACTGAGCAGGATGAGAATTGCTTTGTACCAACACGCGCAGCATCGCTATCTTGGACATCTGAAGGATTCTGGGGTCCTGTGCCAAATGTATGTTTGCATAGTTTCCCGAGCGCCATCCCTGTGTAGCTCCTATGACCAGGAGGCTGCTTTCTCCTCATCTGCTGCTCTGCTCGGTCTCTGACCCTTTATAAACAAGATGCATGTGAACTCGCATAGTAGCCCTGCCCGTTTGGCCCTGTCAACCACACACTAGCGGTATGAAACATCTTCCCACCCGTCCTCACTATAATGGCTAGCTCACTCAAGGGACCTCGGTGCCTTTTGGTGCACTGGCAAAATATAGGCACACGTGGTCACATATTTGTGCAAATGGCACAAAAATCCGCGAGTTCGCGGGAAAATTCGCGAACTCGCTGATTTTTTGCCATTTGGCACGAATTTGCGGACCGCGAATTCGGAAAATTCGCCCATACTTATTCAGCACTATGTACTAACCCATTTACTGCGCCAAAACCCAACCCCTTATAAATTCACCCAGGCACTCCTGTTGCAGTACTCTAATAATTCAGTCAGTACCCAAGTACTCATACAGAGACCCAGGTCTTAACACATGCACTGCTACAAACCCCTGTCCATTATGCATGCAGTCCTCTAACCACCTACATACTTGTCTTTCACATCTTCAATTCCCCAGTCAGTATCCATACACTCCAGCAAACACCTTGTTACTCCCCATGCACTCCACTAGTCACCCATTCAGCACCATCTACTAATCCATTCACTACACCAAAACCCAACCACTTACAAATTCACTCAGGCACTCTCGTGTCGACTACGCATGCAGTCCTCTAACCACCTACACACTTGTCTATCACACCTTCAATTCCCCAGGCAGTATCCATACACTCCGGCAAACACCCTGTCACTCCCCTTGCACTCCTCCAGTGACCCATTCAGCACCATGTACTAATCCATTCACTGCTCTAAACCCGAAACGCTTATCAATTCATACATGCAGTCTCCTTGCAGTACTCTAATCATTCAGTCACTACACAAGTACTCATACAGTAACACAGACCTTAACACATGCACTACTACAAACCCTTGGCCACTACGCATACAGTCATTTAAACACCTACACACTTGTCTTTCACACCTTCAATTACCCAGGCGATACCTCTGCACTCCAGCAATCACCCTGTTACTCCCATGATCTCCTCCGATCAGCCATCCAGCGCCATATACTAATCCATACACTACGCCAAAACCCAATAACTTATGAATTCACCCATGCACTCTCCTTGCAGAACTCTAACCATTTACTCAGTACCCAAGTACTCAGGCAGTTACCCAGGCCTTAACACATGCACTGCTACAAACCCCAGTCCATTATCCATGCAGTCCTCTAACCACCTACACTTTTGTCTATCACATCTTCAATTCCCCAGTCAGTATCCATACACTCCAGCAAACACCTTGTTGCTCCCAATGTACTCCTCTAGTCACCCATTGAGCACCGTGTACTAATCCATTCACTGCACCAAAACCCAACCACTTATAAATTCACCCAGGCACTCTCCTTGCAGTACTCTAAGCATTCAGTCAGTACCCAAGTACTCATGCAGTGACCCAGGCCTTAACACATGCACTGCTACAAAACCCTGTCCACTATGCATGCAGTGCTGTAAACACATTCACAATTGTCTTTCAGACCTTCAATCAACCAAGCAGTACCTATACACTCCAGCAATCACCCTGTCTCTCCACATGCATTCCTCCAGTCCCCTATCCAGCTCCATGTACTAATCCATTCACTGCGCCAAAACCCAACCACTAATAAATTCACCCAGGTACTCTCCTTGTTGCAGTACTCTCATCATTCAGTCACTGCCCAAGTACTCACGCAATGACCCAGGCCTTAACAAATGCTCTGCTTCAAACCCCTGTCTACTACGCATGCAGTCCACTAAACACCTACACACTTCTCTTTCACACCTTCAATTACTCAGGTAGTACCCATACAATTCAGCAAATACCCTGTCACTCCCTATGCACTCCTCAAGTCACCCACTCAGCGCCATGTAGGAATCCATTCACTGCACCAAAACCCAACCACTTATAAATCCACCCAGGCACTCTCCTTGCAGTACTCTAATGAGTTAGCCAGTGCCCAAGTACTCATGCAGTTACCCAGGCCTTAACATATGCACTGCTACAAACCCCTGTCCATTATGCATGCAGTCCTCTAACCACCTACATACTTGTCTTTCACATCTTCAATTCCCCAGTCAGTATCCATACACTCCAGAAAACACCTTGTTACTCCCCATTCACTCCACTAGTCACCCATTCAGCACCATCTACTAATCCATTCACTACACCAAAACCCAACCACTTATAAATTCACCCAGGCACTCTCCTTGTAGCACTTCAATCATTCAGTCAGTACCCAAGTACTCATGCAGTGACCCAGGCTTTAACACATGCACTGCTACAAACCCCTGTGCACTTGGCATGCAGTCCTCTAACTACCTTCACACTTGTATTTCAGACCTTCAATATCCCAGACAGTGCCTATACACTCCAGCAATCACCCTGTCACTCCCCATGCATTCCCCCAGTCATCTATCCAGCACCATGTACTAATACAAACACTGCACCAAAACGCAACCACTTATAAATTCATCCAGAAACTCTCCTTGCAGTACTCTAATCATTCAGTCGGTACCCAAGTACTCATGTAGTAACACAGGCCTTAACACATGCACTGCTACAAACCTCTGTCCACTACGCATTCAATCCTCTAACCACCTGCACACTTGTCTTTCACACCTTCAATTCCCCAGGCAGTATCCATACACTCCAGCAAACACCCTGTCACTCCCCTTGCACTCCTCCAGTGACCCATTCAGCACTATGTACTAATCTAGTCACTGTGCCAAAACAGTCTCAAATGAGATGGCACAGCAACAAGATTCTTCAATCAATGGATGTGGGGAGAAGGACATTGCTCATCCATCCAGTTTCCTTTAATTCAATTCTTTCATTCAATATTGGGGTGGATCACTTGTCCTGCCAACCTGGATTCCTCAGGTATTTTGTCCGTCCCTTGGTAAAAGAACCCTCATGCACTCGAGTTATTGGCGTAAATAGCGGTATATCTTGATTCTCCGCTAAAATACTCGGGTGTCTGCATAATCACAGGGTTGCTTTGTATGCAGCCTCCACCAGGAAGTAGTCATCCAAGGTTATGTGCAGTAGTGTCCAGTGATAAGTGAAGGTGGTGCAATTTAAAATAACTCGAACATCCAGAGAATGAATTTTATTATTCCAGAGTTGAGTTAGGTTAGTTGAAAATATCTCTCGTATGCGTTTCGAGAATTTTAGGGTTCTCTACGCTACCTATTCTCGTGATCTAAAAGGTCGACATGTTTCAGCCCTTTCCGTCAGTATGATCAGTGGGCTTTCTTCAGGACCAAGTTGTGAAGGTGGGAAGGCGACATATTAATCCCTTCTTTCTTTGAGTCTATCTTTGTGCCTAAAAAATAAAAAATGTCACCTTGGGTGAGGGTAAAGGGATTTGTCCTATATTTTTAAAAAAGGAGGACTCTCAGATTATTTGTTACTTCTATGTATATCTTTTCAGTAATGCCAAATAACATCAATCACTTGTCCTGCTTCGAGTAACCACATACCCAAACTCTACTCATTGTTAATTCGGAAAGATTTCCCATCTTTTAATTTCCCTTTTTATCACAGTTCTAACACATCTTCCAATTTTTTATCTCTCTTTCGTTAATCGTTTCTATTAGGAACTATGCTTTATGTACTTCACTCTCATTATGATTGTATTTCGCATTTGGTAAGTCAAGCTCCACCTTCTCATACAATAAGAAAACCGTATAGTTTTCTATCATTATGCTCTTATAACAAGGCAGCTGCACCACGTTTGTTTCTAATATTGGTATTTAACTAATCGCCTTTGTTTCGGTATAATTCGGTTGTGCTATGGCTTAAATTGTTCTATCTTATTGTCCTTAAATCCTTATGCATTACATCTGGTATCAGTGGCTCAACTCTTATCACGCTTTTACTTCAACATGGTGTTAAAATTTGGTGTTTTTATCTATTTTCAAAAGTCGCCCAAACATTATTAGAATCCCATACAGAGGACGAGATTAGTAACGTTCTAATCATTCATGCGTTCTTAATCCCATTTAAAATCACGTACCTCTGCACGTGTTAATACGTGCTTCCTCGGGTGCCCAGGGAGTCTATGCGGAGGTTTTATTCTATGGATCACAAAAAGTGGGGATTGGTCAGGATATTAAATAACAAATACTCATCTGTTTGTAAGGAAGGTTGGCGTCTCCCTCGTGTTACCTGCCGATCCTCCGTATCCGTTATTTACATGATCACGTGTCCTTGCAGCATGAAGTATATTGGAATGACGTGCCGAAAGGCGAAACAGAGAATATGTGAACATCGCAGTAACGTCAAATGCAAGAAGATGACAACAAAGATGGCAACACATTATCTGGAAAAGGGCCACACAGTAGACGATTTGCAGTGGGTGATCCTGGAGACACTACAAACTAAGACCACAATGCAGAACGCATCCTATTTGAAAAAGAACAGAGGTGGGTGCACCGATTGGGCACGGACGTACGAGGTCTGAATGATAATGTCCCATGGGCAAGTATGAGCAGATTGTGATTGGTAACAAACATATATAAACCTGCTAAGGGTATATTAAAATCAACAGCCCTTGAGATCAGGTCCCAAGATCTGGTTTGATTATAACTAGCTCTTAGTACCAATCTAGAGGTACTGAAGAAACAAGATTGTCTCCTATGAGGAATCGTGATTCACATCAAAGGGTAAAAATCATAACAAACCCCCCTTTTTTAAAATAGACACTAAATTAAATATAGAGGATTGCAATAGTTCTCTATAAAGACTGAGACTTCCAACCAAAACCTAGAAAAGAATATTGCTATTACCGAAATCGTCTTAGGCCAAGAGCAAATAATGTACATTCGATAATAATTTAAAAAAAGACACTCGTGGAAACATGGTCCTCTCATGGCATCACAATCACGCTTTTATTACAACGTCATTTAAAAATTAGAAAAATCCCAACAAACTCCACTGAAAAAAAAGACCATCTCAGTAGTCTTCCCTCACTGTCGACACATGAAATCAGCTAGATAAATGACTCTCGGAAACCCGGCAACCCTACCGGGTCCAGGAAAGCAGAGTCAGCACAAGCAGCATACGGAGGATCGGCAGGTAACACGAGGGAGACGCCAACCTTCCTTACAAACAGATGAGTATTTGTTATTTAATATCCTGACCAATCCCCACTTTTTGTGATCCATAGAATAAGACCTCCGCATTGACTCCCTGGGCACCCGAGGAAGCACGTATTAACACGTGCAGAGGTACGTGATTTTAAATGGGATTAAGAACGCATGAATGATTAGAACGTTACTAATCTCT
The DNA here is from genome assembly GCF_964261635.1 of Lissotriton helveticus. Taxonomy (NCBI): domain Eukaryota; kingdom Metazoa; phylum Chordata; class Amphibia; order Caudata; family Salamandridae; genus Lissotriton; species Lissotriton helveticus. Next base: position 85,312,528 of record NC_136060.1, on the reverse strand, counting down.
TCCTCTGTATGGGATTCTAATAATGTTTGGGTGACTTTTGAAAATAGATAAAAACACCAAATGTTAACACCATGTTGAAGTAAAAGCGTGATAAGAGTTGAGCCACTGATACCACATGTAATGCATAAGGATTTAAGGACAATAAGATAGAACAATTTAAGCCATAGCACAACCGAATTGTACAGAAACAAAGGCGATTAGTTAAATACCAATATTAGAAACAAACGTGGTGCAGCTGCCTTGTTATAAGAGCATAATGATAGAAAACTATACGGTTTTCTTATTGTATGAGAAGGTGGAGCTTGACTTACCAAATGCGAAATACAATCATAATGAGAGTGAAGTACATAAAGCATAGTTCCTAATAGAAACGATTAACGAAAGAGAGATAAAAAATTGGAAGATGTGTGTTAGAACTGTGATAAAAAGGGAAATTAAAAGATGGGAAATCTTTCCGAATTAACAATGAGTAGAGTTTGGGTATGTGGTTACTCGAAGCAGGACAAGTGATTGATGTTATTTGGCATTACTGAAAAGATATACATAGAAGTAACAAATAATCTGAGAGTCCTCCTTTTTTAAAAATATAGGACAAATCCCTTTACCCTCACCCAAGGTGACATTTTTTATTTTTTAGGCACAAAGATAGACTCAAAGAAAGAAGGGATTCATATGTCACCTTCCCACCTTCACAACTTGGTCCTGAAGAAAGCCCACTGATCATACTGACGAAAAGGGCTGAAACATGTCGACCTTTTAGATCACGAGAATAGGTAGCGTAGAGAACCCTAAAATTCTCGAAACGCATACCAGAGATATTTTCAACTAACCTAACTCAACTCTGGAATAATAAAATTCATTCTCTGGATGTTCGAGTTATTTTAAATTGCACCACCTTCACTTATCACTGGACACTACTGCACATAACCTTGGATGACTACCTCCTGGTGGAGGCTGCATACAAAGCAACCCTGTGATTATGCAGACACCCGAGTATTTTAGCGGAGAATCAAGATATACCGCTATTTACGCCAATAACTCGAGTGCATGAGGGTTCTTTACCAAGGGACGGACAAAATACCTGAGGAATCCAGGTTGGCAGGACAAGTGATCCACCCCAATATTGATTGAAAGAACAGCAACAAGATGACAGTATTCGTAGCCAAGGTAGTGGCATCGATGTTTGAGACACTGGAAAGGCCACGCTTGAAGAACGGAAAAAAACGTGTTTGGGAGAATGAAAACACCATAGAAAACATGCTGACTAGAAACAAAATGCCTCATGAGTAAGATGGCGGTACGTTATTCACGTTATGCCGGGTGGTTCAAGGTGTGCAGATGCCCTCAAACGTCGTGAAACAATCAACAGCCTTGTAATGAATAAGACGTCACAGTAGCTCCGGAAAAACATTGATGAGCTGCAGAGGAGGTAGGACTTACTGAAACACTTTTTGAAAGATGCAATGCCACGCTCTGAATGCGCGTGCTAAGCGCAGCTCGAGCTGAATTTAAAAAATGGATGAACTGTCACTTCGCAAAGCAGAGTTTCAAATTCAAATGAGCTGTAAAAAAAAAAAAGGCTTTTTCTTTACAGTTCGACATCTTCTTACGTGACGAAGCAGGCTATTAAAAGACAAAGTTGCGTCCATTAGGTGGCAGCACATAACCACTTGTTGCTGGTAAACAATACATATACGTAATATTTACTTCAGCTCGCCTCATGAGCCTGTGTTTCACTTTATCTTGTTTCATCCCCCAGACGCAGGGATCAGGTGTAGTGTTGCGCTCCAGTTCTTGCGAGCTACGTCACGATGTAGCGCGCGAGGACGCCATTTGGTCAGCGTCTGCGCATGCGTGCAGAAAGGGAAAGTATTAGAGAATGCCCGACGCTCAGCGCTCTCCCGCGATATATATATATATAAATAAATAAGGAGTTAATCCTCAACACCTCGAGTCTCATGGTTCTTTGTTCCTGGCTAAAATAACATCTTTACAGTGGCGACGAGGGCTGGGATGCCAGTGAAAGAAAACCTAGATGGAAAGAAACCATCAGGACCCAGCAACAGCACAGGAAGGCATAGTCCCAGTCAGAGGCCCACCACGAGGATCTGCAGGTAGGCGGACAGTCATCGCAGCAACACAGAACAGCGGGGGAGCGTGGCAGAAGCGTGCAGAAAGGAGGAGAACACCACCCACACGTTAAGGTGCCTGAAGCAGTAGCACAAAGCAGCAGAAGATAGGGCGAGAGAATAGCGACAATCCACAGTGGCCCTGGTGGAGCAAGAAAGACGCAGAGAAGGGGGAGCAAAAGAGCCCTGACCGAACCAAGTACGAGACAAGAGCGCGAACGCGCCAGGCAGCCCGAGAGGTCTAGGGGCGGAACCAGAAAGACGCACCACAATGAGCGGGCAGGCGTATCACTCACGACGCCGATCCCGTTTTTGCCGAAACCTGGAGATCCCCAAATGAAGTGGGAGGACTGGAGAGAACTATATTGAAGCCCTAGAAGACGAAAATGGGGAAGCCTTCCCCAGTGCGAGGAAGAGAATTATACTCCTGCACAACCTAGACCCGGAAGGTATAAGGGTCTTTCAGAACCTGGTGCCCACACCCAGAACTAATGCAAACAACGATGTATTTAAACACGCTACAGAAGATCTCAACAACCACTACCGTCCCGCGGTGTGCGTTTCTATCGACCGTTACAGTTTCCAGCAGAGGAAACAAGAAACCGGCGAATCCATAGATGACTACGTCGCAGCGTTGAGGAAGTTGGTGGTGACGTGCAAGTATGGGGCTCTGCACGACAAATTCATAAAAGATCAGATAGTCATGCATACCACCAACAAGACAGTAGAAGACAAGTTGTGGGTAAACGGAGAAGCATCGCTTAAGGAAGTAATAGCAATGGTAAAAAAGGCAGAGTTGTCGAAACGGTGTGCTGACGCAGCTAAAAGAGAAGCTGTCCAGAAGACCATGGTGAACAAGGTGGATGACGCAGAGCCACCGGGAAGGAGTAAAGCAACGACGAGGGAAGGAAAAGGGCCAATCGAGTGGATGGGGAAACCAAGACAACAATGGAAGCAGAACAAATAAAGCAAAACCACGTGCTACAGGTGCGGAAGCCAGGCCCATGCGGCCCAGGAAAAAACGTTGTCCAGCGTTCAGAGCAAAATGCATGTTCTGTGGCATAGTGGGCCACTATGAAAAGGTACGTCGCCGAAAAATAAGGAGACCCACAGTGAAGTTCGTGGCGCAGGATCAACAGGAGGAAGAAGAAGAACTGGACGAGGAAGACAATGTACTATGTGTGTAAGGACAAGTGCTGGGCATTGACTGTAAGCGTTCCCGCAAGCCACAATGCGACATGGTGATATGAGGAGTGAAAATCAAAATCGTAGTAGACTCGGGATCCCCGTACACCATCGTCCAAAGAGCAGTGTGGAATGAAGAATTCAGACCCAGCTTGGGCCCAAGATTAGAACCACCTGATATACGACCAGTGTCATACACAGGCGTAACCATTCCTATGGTCGTATACAGAGCTCTAACCTTCGAGTTCAGAGGAAGGAGTGTGGAGTGCAAATTGTATGTAGCTGGGAAGGGCCTATCAGTCTTAGGATGGATGGACCAAGGTGACCTGGGGATAAAATTGGACCCAGGGGGGGACACGCAAGTGCTGATGACAGCCCCAGAGAGCTGGCCTGACCTGGAGAAGATGAAGAGTGAGTTCCCGAAAGTGTTTGGCGGTAAGGTCGGCAAGCTGGAGAAGTTCACACATAGAATCGTACTCAAAGAGAACTCCAAGCCTATATCCCACAAGGTCAGGAACGTGCCCCTAGCCGTAAGAGAAGCAGTGCAGCAGGAACTGCGCATGTTAGAAGAAAATGGAATTATCGAGCCAATAGACAGCTCGGAGTGGCTGGCACCCCTGGTGGTAGCGATGAAACCTAATGGCAAGGTCCGTCTCTGCTCTGTGTAGACCTTCGCAAAGTGCCTAATTGTCGAAAAATTCCATTGCCTCGCATAGAAGAAATGCTGGCCAACACGAAGGGAGTAAAGTGGTTCACCATTGACCTCACCTCTGCCTATCACCAGATAGATCTACATCCAACAAGCCGGAAACTCACATCCTTCATAACACCCTTCGGATGCTATCAATTCCGCAGAATGCACTTTGGCCTGGCTTCGGCAGCCGCGGTGTTCCAGAAGCTAATGCAATGTATCTTCAAGGACATCGATGGTATCCAGTACTTCCAGGACGATATACTAGTGATGGGGACAGACAGGAAGGATCATGATAAGAAGCTAGACAAGGTGCTTCGTGTACAAGAGAGTAATGACCTTACAGCAGAATGGGAGAAGTGTTGACTCGGAATGACGTCGGTCACCTACTTGCGACATGAGATAGGAGGACACGACATCACGCCTAAATGAGCAAATGTGAAAGCAATCTGGGACGCTAGGGCCCCAACCAACAAAGAAGAGGTGAGATCCTTCCTAGGGATGGCCGAATAATATAGCAAGTTCGTACAACACTTTGCCACCAAAACTCACCACCTGAGGCAGCTGATAAGGGACAAAACGGTGTTCAAGTGGACAGAAGAGACACAAAAGGAATTTGATGCCTTAAAGAATGACATTAGTCACGCCGTACCACTACAGGGATACGACCCACTTGGGCAGTCGATATTAACTACGGATGCCAGTAAGAAAGGACTGGGAGCAGTCCTCATGCAGGAGAGGAAAGATGGAACGATGGAGACCCTCAGTTTCGCCTCGAGATCCCTATCGCCCACAGAACAGAAATTTAGTGTGATCGAGAAGGAGATGCTGGCGGTGGTGTGGGCCATGGGGAAGTTCCGCCAATTCCTATGGGGCACAAGATTCCAACTCAAGACAGATCACAAGCCGTTGGTCAAAGTGCTCACCTCGAGTGGGCATGCGAGCGCCACGCCGCGCATTGCCAAGATGACATTGAAATTGCTAGAGTACAGGTATGACGTGGAATACATACCGGGGACACAAAACAAAGTGGCAGACTACCTCAGAGAAGCTTCAGCTATGGAAGGAGCTCCCAACCCATCTGCAGAAAATGAGGAGATGGTAGCAGTGATGGAAGACCCAGAACGGGTGGTAAGCAATCAGGAGTGGACCCAAGCATATGAAGAAGACAAGGACATCTGCGAGGTCAAGGAGTGCATAATACACGGGTGGCCAGAGAAGAATCGATTGCTAGGAGAGCTCCGGAAATTCTATGAAGTAAGAGAAGAACTGTCAGTGGGGGACAAGGGAATATTCCTGTACAGAGGTGACAAAGTGGTCCACCCAACAACGCTGGTTCCTCACTTGTTGGCGTTACTGCATGAAGGACATCTAGGAATTGTAAAAACCAAGATGAGGGCAAAGCAGATGTACTGGTGGCCAGGAGTAGACATTTAAGTAGAGAGACACGTGAGAGAGTGTCATCAATGCCAAAGAGCGCACAAAACCCTGAAGCCCTTAAGGCCGGCCTTAGGAAAGTTCGCCCAACCGAGTAACCCCTGGGAAGAAGTGTGTGTAGACATTCTGGGATCCGTGCTGGACACCCTGGGGACGCCTAAATATCTGTGCGTCCTCGTTGACAAGTACTCACAATGGCCAGAGGTGCACATACAGGAAGAGATGGATGCTGAGACAGTGCTTAAGTTCCTTACTTCCATCTTCCTCAGGGAAGGTATTCCCAGATCTATTCTGAGCGACAATGGACCGTAATTCACCTCGGAGAAGTGGTATAAGTACGCGGAGAGGAACAGGATCAAAATCAAGCATACCTCCATATACCATCCTTCAAGTAATAGAGAGGTGGAGTGGTTCAATAGAGTCATAATGGGGTCCATCCAAGCTGCCATAACGATGGGTAAAGACTGGAAAAAGGAAGTACAAAGTATGATGTGGGCCTACCGCATCACCCTTCCCCAGCACAGGGTATAGCCCTTTCCAAATCTCAAGATGAAGACACCCCTTCACCAAGGACAATGTAGCATGGAGGGAAAAGACAATCACTAGCAAGTGGTCTCCTGCGTTGGTGCAGCACAACCTAGAGAAGGCTCAGAGGATAAATACCGAGCACTACAACCAGAGGAGAAAGTGAAGGAAACAGCCCTTGAGAGAGGGGAATGGGTGTGAGTCAAATTAGCGGTACTAAGAAGAAAAGGAGACAGCAAATACTGTCAACCACTACAAGTGAAAGAAGTGTATGATAGGGCAGCACTGCTCAGTGACGGGAATGTGTGGTCCCAAGACCGCATGTCCAAATGCAACAAGATCCTACAATGGTCCCTGGAAGAGAACGGGAAGACACAACAAGACCAAAGACGAAGAGAGAAGGAGGGAAGTACCCCTGCAGGAGAAGAGGACCCGGGAGTAGAAGAAAACCGTGAGGAGTCTGGAGACCAGGGAATGCCGGAGATGGGGGAACAACATGGTGGGGAGAGTGTGACCCAGAGGAGAGAAGGGCCAGGTACCCTGAGAGACACGGTGGTGAGCCCTGCAGAGAATGGCAATGGGGAAGCCCTCTCCACTCCGGTAAGACGCACACAGGCAGGCAGAGTGTGGGTAAGGCCCACCCGCTTCCGAGACTTTGAACTGGGGGGAAGTTAAGCATCCCGCAGGGCATTCAATGACTATGTTTCTGTTGGTAATAAAAAGGGGGAGCTATGTAGTGTTGAGCTCCAGTTCTCGCGTGCTACGTCAAGACGTAGCACGTGAGGACGCCATTTGGTCAGCGTCTTTGCATGCGTGCAGAAAGGGAAAGTATTAGAGAACGCCGGACGCTCGGCGCTCTCCCGCGATATATATATATATATATATAAATAAGGAGTTAATCCCCAACACCTCGAGTCTCATGGTTCTTTGTTCCTGGCTAAAATAACGTCTTTACATCAGGTAGTTCCATAAGTGACAGTTGTCCCTTAGCAATTGCTATTTCCCGTAGTAAGACCACTGGGGAATTCAGTCCTCAAATCACTGGTGGCGCTTGAACCGAAAGTAACAAAGTATGTAAAACAGTTCAAGGACATTAATAACAACAAAAAATAACGAAGATCACTGGGAATAAAAGTGCAGGCACACCTCCTAAGCACTCGGTTGAAAAGGGAGACTGTGGGTAGGTTGCACGCACTGGAGATGCACTCAGAAAGCAGGGGACATGCAGCCAGCAGTAAAACAGTGCTTCAGGGCAGCAATACCAACGGGCAGCAGGGCAGCACTCAAGGGCAGTCCTCCAAAGGCAGTATAAGAGGCAAGCAGAAGGAAAACAGGCATGCTGAAAAGCTTGAGAATCCTCCACGAAGGCAAGCAGCAAATTAAAGCAGAGTAGGAAGGATTTTAGACATCTCCACAATGACATTATTTTCAAGGCAGTAGGTAACCTCAAAGCAAACAGGCAGCAGGTTACAGCAGGGAGAAAGGCAGAAGAATTCTCCAAGGATTTTACGAGAAACATGTAGGTAAATTACAGCAGGGACTGGCACTTAGGAGATGTGGGCGACCGGTGGAATGGTCACTGGTGGGGTTCGCAGGGTGCCAGTATGCGTAAGAATCAGTGGTTAGAAGAAAAGGAAGTCCATTACCTTGAAGTTTCTTTAATCTTAGAAGTCCTTTAAGTAGTAAGCGGAAGTTCAGCCAGATCGTCACCAAAATATGTGTAGTGAATGAAGATCCGGAATCAGACCAAGTAGTAGGTTTAGGTGTTTATTCCAAGTTGAATAAATAAGTATAAGTCAAGACCCCACCAGGAGCAGTATGATACTTGCTCAGCCTAGCTCTCAACTGACTCCTAGAGTCCAGTTCACCACATTCCTTGACATCACATGAATGAAGAACATTCACTTTTTGCTTTCTGTTGTATTTACTGAAAAATTATCTAGTATCACTCATTAGTCAAATGAGTACAGGGCTCTTAACATGCGAGGATATGTATGGATCCTGTTGTCAGCTTCCACATAGAACCCTGCAGGAAGCCAAGTTCCTAAAAAAATGTATCCTTATCACTGATCAAGTGGTTCATACCTGCTCTGGCCATTGGCAGGATTCCCCTAGGGGCGGGCGGAATTCTGTAGATTTCCACTCCGCCCTACGTTAAATGTAGCTTTTTAGCAGTGTGGAGAACTTTTCAAATAACACAAAATAAATACTGCACAGTCCTCTTTACAAACCCTTGAAACTACAACACAGTCCTTTCATGATATACTCAAGCCCTTCCATTCTCTCCTTTCTCACAATGCATGCCAACATTTTGAAACACTGGGTTGTATGGCAATAACTCACTGCAGTGCCCAGGCCATCCATATCAGAAGGACGCAACTTTAGCAATGACTTGGCCCCAGGAGGCCACAGCTGCGGTCCCCTCTATCTGTGATAGGGCCGATGTCAGGGCCACAGGACGTCAGGAGTCCAGCTCTTCACCGGATGGCACAGGCTGCAGGTACGGAAAACAGCCCACTGTCATCCTCACGCTGCCACTGTGCTTCCATCTACAGCATTGTTAGAGTTTAACTCCTCTCTCCAGTGCTCTGATTGGTTTGCGTATGACTCGGCTCATGTCTTTCCACAGTGAGGTAAGGTTTGGAAGACCTCTTTGAACGACAGGATATGAAGTCTTATATGTGCCGACTAGGAGGATTGGTGGTGACAGGCAAGGACTACAGCTCCATATACACTCATGCAGAGGCAGAGAGTCCGCTTGGCTGCATATAGACTAGCAAGAGCATCAATACCAGCATGTACATATTCATAAAGGCAAACAGAAGCAGGATCGGCATGAGTGCGGGACGTGCAAACTGGATGAGGGAGGGATGTGTTTTATTTAGATGGTTTTCCCTAATGTACTGCTGCTGTGATCCTTAGATAGACTTCAATGTCCTTTATGTATGGGTTCCCTCTATCCTATAGAGCCGGGGAAACCAACTTAAAAGTTCATATTTCCTTTTGCAAAAACACACACAGCATTAGCATCCTTTTTTAAGCCTCTTACTGCTTTCCTCGGCTGTGCACATTTAAAAAAACACAACTGATAGCTTGCAATACACATCAGAAACTCACTAAATAAGTTTGCGCAATTTGTTCTTTTATGATAAATCAGATAAGTACAGCATTTGTGTGCACAAATAAGCTGCCGCAGAGCCCAGGCAATATTTTTAAAGAATCAGTCAGCATGTCTAGTAATTTAAGGCGCCCTTGGCAAACCTGCTGGCATCTGTTGTAAATGGGGCTAGACAATTGTCAGATATTAGCCAAATTGAATTCATCAATGGGGCCAATGCTGGGGCCCCATTGATCTTTATTTTTCTCCAAGATGAGGACCTCGGTCTTGTTGCCATTAAGTTTAAGCAGATTAGTTTGCACCCATGCTGCAATTTTTCTTAAGCCGTCCTGAAGAACTGATGGGCCAGATACCTTCTCTGTGGAAAGCGAGAAGATAACCTGGGTATCGTCAGCATATGAGAAAAGGGACTCGGCCTCCTCTGCAATGATGGTCAGAGGTTTGACGTAGATATTGAATGACAACAGGCTGAGAATCGTCCCCTGATGACTGCCCCGGCAAAAGAATGTTCGAATGGCCCTTGTCGGAAACATATTTTATAAGCCAGCCTCAATGACTGAAAGCCGTTCTAGCACAGGGTGGAGATTTAAATTCAGCAAATCATTGAGAGACCACTTATATGTGCCCAAGCAACCAGACTTGGTGATGACAGATGCGATACAGTGCCTCTTATGCCCTTGTGCCTCCTGGTCACAGTTTACTTTGCTCTACTTATGTTTTTGTGTCCTTTTCCTTTGTTTCAACACAGGTTCAGTCTCCAGTGAATGAACTGTGGATTTAGATCTCACACTCTGTGCTGGCACGCCCCGCCCACATTTTCTGTGGCATCTGCTGTTGCCTCAGTGATTACCCAGTAACCACCCAGTTGGGTTTGTATGTTAGGTTGACAAGGTGGGGCATGGTGAAAGTGGGATCAGCAGAAGGGAACAACCTTGGTGGCATAGGAGGCCAGGTCAAAAGAAGGTCCTATGCTGGGAAGCAAAGCTGCTTTTCCATCAGTTTTATTTCATTCGTTATGACATCACCTGCACGCACCAAAAAGCTGTCAGTATTTGAAGGCAGTTGAGCTTGAGAGGATGCGACCACTCTGGTGGTGGCTTTCCTTTCCCCTCATTACCACAAGACGGTGCGCCCAGATAATTCGGAATGCCCAAGAATGAAGGGCAACGTAATTGCACAGTATCTTGTTCTTTAAGTTGCATGACAATCAGAAACTGTATCAAAGGAAGCCACCAGAAAGAGGGAGGGCCCGGCCTCTGCCAGGCTATGATGGCGTAATACAGGCTTTCTTGTCCCGGTCTTTTCTTGGGCATGCACCAGGGCGTGTTCCACACTGCGGGACTACACTCACACTTTTGAGTGTGTCAGAATTCTCCTGGGCTCCACCTGCCTTGTGTGAGTCCGTGGTATGTAGTACTACCCCAGACTGGGAGGAGAAGAGGTCAGGGAGGCTGGAGGCAGAAAGCAGCACACAAACACCAAGTCTGTCACTGTCAACATTAGTTTATTCACAAATAGTGAGATACAATGCTCCTTCCCTCAGAACACAACCCCCACATTTAGAAAAATCTAAATAAATGCAGGTACTGCTATTTAATATCACAAAAACAGTCAATGATTCTTCATAACTCGTATCCATATATTACCGTGCAGTCCATCAGAATTGTTGATTCTTCATTCATTCCATTAATACAAAGGTGTTGAATCCAAAAGTGTTTATTCTTCATACACATATTCTCATCCCAGCCAATGCATTTTGTCTTTTCTAAGAGGACTTTATCAGGGATAAAGAGAGTTGACAAACAATCTCAATCTCCATCAAAAAGATATTGTTTACTCAACATGTACTGGGGTCACTCAATTAGCATTTGTGATTCTGGTCTTTCTTAATCCAATTTCAAAGCATACTGTGCCCTTCTACTCAAACATTCTGCTATCTAATCTTTAGGTAGAAGGGACATGGCAGATTTGGGTATTAGATTTTCCCTCTTCTTTTTAATCTTTATATCTATCCCCTTATCGTTTCTCTGCTTAGCATGGAGGTCTCTGTGTATAATTACCAGATGACCTTCAGCTAGTTTTTGATCTTTCCCCTGGCCCTGATTCTTGCCTTAAATTCCAATCTGTACTTATTTTTATTTCCAAATGGATGAATCAAAATCATCTCAAGCTAAACCCGGACAAAACGGAGTTGGTCCTGACTGGGGGTGCCGCCAGTCTTTGGACTCCTGCCTTTTGGCCTTCCATCTTCGCCCCCCCCCCCCGGTCCCTTCGGGGACAGTTAGAACTCTGGGTATTAAAATCAGTCAGGACCTTTCCCTGCGTCCCCAGGTTAGCTCTGTTGTGTCATCCTGCTTTCTTTCCCTTAGGATAATCCGTAAAATTTCTCGTTTTTTTTCTACTGATGCCCTTAAAACAATTGTTTTGGCTATGATTCTTTCACGGTTGAACTATGGGAATTGCCTGTATGTGGGTATCCCTGCTTATGAACTTCAGCGCCTCCAGATTATACAGAATGAGGCTGCCGCCTTATACATCGGCTTCCCAGGTCCAACCATGCCACTCCCCTACTCAAATCCCTTCACTGGCTCCCCATCCTACAGAGAACTCTCTTCAAGATGGGATGTCTAGTTTTTAGGGCTCAGGACTGTACTGCCCCCCTTTTCATCAATTCCTTGATTGCTCATTATCCCCCTTGTCGCAACCTTCGTTCCTCCACTCAGGCCCTCCTCACCGTCCCCCGTTTCCCCAAATCCAGAACTGGTGGCACTAGTTTTTCCATTCATGCCCCCCGTTTCTGGAACAGTCTCCCACTTACCCTTAGATCCATAACTGATTATTTGCTTTTTCGTAAAGCGCTAAAAACCCATCTGTTTACCCAAGCCTTTACAAATCTGTAAACTCCTGGCTGCCCCCACCTTCTGACACTATCAACCCTAGCGCCAGGAAACCGCTTGGTCACAGTGCGCTTTACAAATACTTTCAACATCAACATTAAGAAGGCCCAGGATCACAAATGCCAGTTACTCCTCTCAAGAAGAAGTTGTTTGTCCTGTTGAAAGCTTTTTTTATTCTTTACATGCTAGGCTTCATGACAAAGTAAGCAATTCTCCCTATGTTTTCAAATGAGTGACACACATATAAAACGTCCTGGCCCTCGTGGACCAAGTCAGAAAAATATGTCAGCTAGTCAAGATACCAAGATCTTATCTTTTGCATTGACCATTGGTATAGGTATAGTTCTATAGGTGTGACACAAGTATGGTGCTGTCCAGCTTTGGGAACACCACCACATCTGTATTTAGGGCCTGATTACGAGTTTGGTGGATTGGATAAACTATCACAAATGTGACGGATATCCTGTCTGCCAAATTACAATTAAAAGTTTTATAGCATTTTCTAGTGAAGCAGTCTGGCAGGGAACCTAAGAGATCTAGTTGTTTTTATTGCTGCCTAAATATATGTATGTTTGTATGTATGTATTTATTTATTTTAGCACTTTTATGCAAAGTGTTTACCAGAAAAGTAACTATAAAAGTCTCCAATTAAAAAATAATTAAATTAAATAAAAGGATCAAACTTAATTGCATGATGACACAAGTTCATTGATGAGGCAGATCGTACATGCTTAGGAAGTGCATTTCATAGATTAGGTGCTAATAGAGTGAAGAACAAAAATGGTATGACGCAAAGAGAAGTCTTTGGCCAGCAAGAAAAAACAGGAAGCAGAGTGCATTGTTCAAGGTGGTTAAAGAAAGTGAAAAAGAACAGGGGTAGGGTATAGAATGCAAACAGTTCAAATATGCAAGTAATGCAATTTAAATTGTTTATAGAAAGGTATGCAGCCAACTTGAAATAATAAGGACAGTAAAAGCATTTGAGGCAAAAGAAGAGAAAATAGAGGAGGTTTTTTGAAAAGCTTGAAATGGACCAGTTAAATATTTTGGAAGTCTGAATTAGGATGTGACATAACTAGTATTTACAAGAGCAGTTTCAAAGAAGAAACGTATAGAAACTATTTAATTTTCCAAATATTCTAAGGCTGAAAATGACAGGATTTAATCACAGCGGTAATCTGAGTGAAAAAGTCCAGAGATTTAATTAATAAAGATCCAAGAATAAAAGCACTAGAAGAGCAATGAAGTTGAATGAAAAGTAAAAGGGGTGTAAAAGAATGATAATTGTTAGGGTTTATGCTTAGGAAAATATGAAATCATCTAAGATGTTATTAAAGAAAGACTGCCAGACAGACATTGGTGTAAAGAAGAAAAATAAGTGAGAGAAAACATTTTCTGTGGCATCTGCTGTTGCCTCAGTGATTACCCAGTAACCACCCTGTTGGGTTTGTATGTTAGGTTGACAAGGTGGGGCATGGTGAAAGTGGGATCAGCAGAAGGGAACAACATTGGTGGCATAGGAGGCCAGGTCAAAAGAAGGTCCTATGCTGGGAAGCAAAGCTGCTTTTCCATCAGTTTTATTTCATTCGTTATGACATCACCTGCACGTACCAAAAAGCTGTCAGTATTTGAAGGCAGTTGAGCTTGAGAGGATGCGACCACTCTGGTGGTGGCTTTCCTTTCCCCTCATTACCACAAGACGGTGCGCCCAGATAATTCGGAATGCCCAAGAATGAAGGGCAACGTAATTGCACAGTATCTTGTTCTTTAAGTTGCATGACAATCAGAAACTGTATCAAAGGAAGCCACCAGAAAGAGGGAGGGCCCGGCCTCTGCCAGGCTATGATGGCGTAATACAGGCTTTCTTGTCCCGGTCTTTTCTTGGGCATGCACCAGGGCGTGTTCCACACTGCGGGACTACACTCACACTTTTGAGTGTGTCAGAATTCTCCTGGGCTCCACCTGCCTTGTGTGAGTCCGTGGTATGTAGTACTACCCCAGACTGGGAAGAGAAGAGGTCAGGGAGGCTGGAGGCAGAAAGCAGCACACAAACACCAAGTCTGTCACTGTCAACATTAGTTTATTCACAAATAGTGAGATACAATGCTCCTTCCCTCAGAACACAACCCCCACATTTAGAAAAATATAAATAAATGCAGGTACTGCTATTTAATATCACAAAAACAGTCAATGATTCTTCATAACTTGTATCCATATATTACCGTGCAGTCCATCAGAATTGTTGATTCTTCATTCATTCCATTAATACAAAGGTGTTGAATCCAAAAGTGTTTATTCTTCATACACATATTCTCATCCCAGCCAATGCATTTTGTCTTTTCTAAGAGGACTTTATCAGGGATAAAGAGAGTTGACAAAAATCTCAATCTCCATCAAAAAGATATTGTTTACTCAACATGTACTGGGGTCACTCAATTAGCATTTGTGATTCTGGTCTTTCTTAATCCAATTTCAAAGCATACTGTGCACTTCTACTCAAACATTCTGCTATCTAATCTTTAGGTAGAAGGGACATGGCAGATTTGGGTATTAGATTTTCCCTCTTCTTTTTAATCTTTATATCTATCCCCTTATCGTTTCTCTGCTTAGCATGGAGGTCTCTGTGTATAATTACGCAGATGACCTTCAGCTAGTTTTTGATCTTTCCCCTGGCCCTGATTCTTGCCTTAAATTCCAATCTGTACTTATTTTTATTTCCAAATGGATGAATCAAAATCATCTCAAGCTAAACCCGGACAAAACGGAGTTGGTCCTGACTGGGGGTGCCGCCAGTCTTTGGACTCCTGCCTTTTGGCCTTCCATCTTCGGCCCCCCCCCGGTCCCTTCGGGGACAGTTAGAACTCTGGGTATTAAAATCAGTCAGGACCTTTCCCTGCATCCCCATGTTAGCTCTGTTGTGTCATCCTGCTTTCTTTCCCTTAGGATAATCCGTAAAATTTCTCGTTTTTTTTCTACTGATGCCCTTAAAACAATTGTTTTGGCTATGATTCTTTCACGGTTGAACTATGGGAATTGCCTGTATGTGGGTATCCCTGCTTATGAACTTCAGCGCCTCCAGATTATACAGAATGAGGCTGCCGCCTTATACATCGGCTTCCCAGGTCCAACCATGCCACTCCCCTACTCAAATCCCTTCACTGGCTCCCCATCCTACAGAGAACTCTCTTCAAGATGGGATGTCTAGTTTTTAGGGCTCAGGACTGTACTGCCCCCCTTTTCATCAATTCCTTGATTGCTCATTATCCCCCTTGTCGCAACCTTCGTTCCTCCACTCAGGCCCTCCTCACCGTCCCCCGTTTCCCCAAATCCAGAACTGGTGGCACTAGTTTTTCCATTCTCGCCCCCCGTTTCTGGAACAGTCTCCCACTTACCCTTAGATCCATAACTGATTATTTGCTTTTTCGTAAAGCGCTAAAAACCCATCTGTTTACCCAAGCCTTTACAAATCTGTAAACTCCTGGCTGCCCCCACCTTCTGACACTATCAACCCTAGCGCCAGGAAACCGCTTGGTCACAGTGCGCTTTACAAATACTTTCAACATCAACATTAAGAAGGCCCAGGATCACAAATGCCAGTTACTCCTCTCAAGAAGAAGTTGTTTGTCCTGTTGAAAGCTTTTCTTATTCTTTACATGCTAGGCTTCATGACAAAGTAAGCAATTCTCCCAATGTTTTCAAATGTGTGACACACATATAAAACGTCCTGGCCCTCGTGGACCAAGTCAGAAAAATATTTCAGCTAGTCAAGATACCAAGATCTTATCTTTTGCATTGACCATTGGTATAGGTATAGTTCTATAGGTGTGACACAAGTATGGTGCTGTCCAGCTTTGGGAACACCACCACATCTGTATTTAGGGCCTGATTACGAGTTTGGTGGATTGGATAAACTATCACAAATGTGACGGATATCCTGTCTGCCAAATTACAATTAAAAGTTTTATAGCATTTTCTAGTGAAGCAGTCTGGCAGGGAACCTAAGAGATCTAGTTGTTTTTATTGCTGCCTAAATATATGTATGTTTGTATGTATGTATTTATTTATTTTAGCACTTTTATGCAAAGTGTTTACCAGAAAAGTAACTATAAAAGTCTCCAATTAAAAAATAATTAAATTAAATAAAAGGATCAAACTTAATTGCATGATGACACAAGTTCATTGATGAGGCAGATCGTACATGCTTAGGAAGTGCATTTCATATATTAGGTGCTAATAGAGTGAAGAACAAAAATGGTATGACGCAAAGAGAAGTCTTTGGCCAGCAAGAAAAAACAGGAAGCAGAGTGCATTGTTCAAGGTGGTTAAAGAAAGTGAAAAAGAACAGGGGTAGGGTATAGAATGCAAACAGTTCAAATATGCAAGTAATGCAATTTAAATTGTTTATAGAAAGGTATGCAGCCAACTTGAAATAATAAGGACAGTAAAAGCATTTGAGGCAAAAGAAGAGAAAATAGAGGAGGTTTTTTGAAAAGCTTGAAATGGACCAGTTAAATATTTTGGAAGTCTGAATTAGGATGTGACATAACTAGTATTTACAAGAGCAGTTTCAAAGAAGAAACGTATAGAAACTATTTAATTTTCCAAATATTCTAAGGCTGAAAATGACAGGATTTAATCACAGCGGTAATCTGAGTGAAAAAGTCCAGAGATTTAATTAATAAAGATCCAAGAATAAAAGCACTAGAAGAGCAATGAAGTTGAATGAAAAGTAAAAGGGGTGTAAAAGAATGATAATTGTTAGGGTTTATGCTTAGGAAAATATGAAATCATCTAAGATGTTATTAAAGAAAGACTGCCAGACAGACATTGGTGTAAAGAAGAAAAATAAGTAAGAGAAAACAATTGAGAGTTGAAAGCATAAAAATGGAAGCCGCAGAAGACACCTGGAAATCTTGGGAGGCTGTTAATCATGATATGGGAACCTTTAAGAAAGGTCATGATCATTGGATATATTTTGAGAAAAATTCAACTTAAATTATATTTCTATACTGTGATGCCCAACCACCCACTTTTAGGGGTTTACACTGCTTCCAACATATAAGTTTGGTCTTACTTTTGAGTCAGAGGGTAAGCTGTATGCCAACCTTCTGTTCTAGAAATGTGTAAGTTGGGACACTGACAAACAACTTTTATGTGCTTCGAGATTGTTACTCTGAAAACAAGATTATAACATTATCATTATTAGCTATCACAATGCAGACACCTGGTCTTCACATATGTTGTGTATATTATAACACATTTTTCGAGATTGTGTCCACAGAGTGTGGTGCTAGTCCAAGCTGATAAATTGGGGATTGATCTGACATTGTTATACTTAGTTGCATAATGTCAGCAAGGCCGGATGGGAACCCTGGCAAATGTTGTCCGACAAGCCTCTGTATGGTGTGTAGCAAGCAATCCTGACCTCTACAGGGGGGGCAGGGAGGGTTGGGGAGTTCTCCCCCCAAGAATATTTGGAAAAATGTCAAGCATGGTGCACTCTCGGGGAGGAAAGGGAATGGCAGCAGATGTGACCCGTCGGCTCACCTGTGCCCAGCCCACTTTCTGCTTCCTGCCCTCGCCGATTGTCCGAGTTTGGATGGACACCTGTACGTTCGCGCTGTGTGGAGAAGAATCGCCGAGGAGGCGAGGAGACTTTAATGTCCCGATATCAGGGTCGAGAATGATGCCGTTCTGCCTGCTCTGTCTGTGTTCCACCGCTAACCGGCTCTACGGCTCTACCGCCTCAGAGGCAGCATACGAGCTACTGTGGCTGTGACTCTATCTGAGTAAGCTGTACGGCTGAGCGGCTGGGATATGGGCGAGTTGTGCATATTGTAGTGCGGTACGGCGGCTGGCGGCTGAGCTAGTCTGTTTTTAATTTTATTTCATTTAAAGAGTTTTATAGCGCGGATTTGACCCTTGGGTATCAGAGCGCTTAACAATTACATTTGGAACATTTGTGATACAATGCAAATAGCTATATATAGTTCCTGTACATGATTTTCTTAACAGTTTCCATAATAATAGTAGTAGCAATACTGTATATACAATTCCTGTACATGACATGATTCACTTATCAATTTCAACAATAAACAGCAACATTACTATATATAATATTCCTGTAAATGTCATTCCTATCCATTTTTGCACAAGTAACATTGTTTCTGTGCACATGGTTCTGATGTACTTTCAGAGGGATCCACAACAGGACCGGTTCGTGATCGACGTTTGGTATTAGTCTTAATGCTAAATAACCGCCTAGCCTTATGGAAGGAACTTGCTCATTAAGTAGCTCTTCGCTTTGCTATGTTTGGAATTTTTCTAATGTTTGGAGGGAGTGAGTTCCAGATTCTGGGGGTTGCTCCAGAGAATGCTCTGTCATATGTTTTCTTCTTCCAAAAGATGGGTGGTTTCAGCAGCAGTTCTATGGCGCTCCTAGCTGGTCTGCTTCCCCCTGATAGCTCTATTTTCTGGGCTAGGTACCTTGGAGTTTTGTAGTGTCTATATGTTCAGGCAGCATTGGTTTTGTGGTTTGCTACTTTGCTATTTGAGGAGCATGTCATGTAAGGTATAAGGAGCATTACGAACATTACGAGCACTATAGATGGACTGGTACATTCCAAACTTGAGCCTGAGTCAAATCCGAAAGCAGAAGCTAGTGTCTTTGGGAGGGGAGATAAATGGAGATGATTTGATAAAAACAATGTTAGCAATTATTTTAAACGAGATCAGGGAATTTAAAATATCTCAGTCACTCGAGATTGCCCAGCTGCATGAAAGATTGACTAAACCGGAAGAGAATATACTCAATGTCCCAAAGAGGCTAGCAGAGGCCGAAAGTCATATCTCTGATTTAGAAGATAATCTCTTGACAATGCAGCAAGATATGCAAGTTCTAAGCAAAAGCAAACACCAGATAGAGTTAAAACTCCAGGATTTAGAAAATTACAATAGACTATCCAATATCCGTCTAGTGGGAATTCCAGAAGGCTCTGAAAGTGGCGAAATGGTCGAATGGACTGGGTCACTCCTGAGGAAAGCAATACCAGAGCTGCAGGGAGATCTCACAATTACCAGGGCACATATGGTCCCACCTCAGAGGCAACAAAACGCCAAATATCCGGGCATGCTGTTACTAAATTTCTCAGGCTATAGAATTAAGGAGAAAATATTAAGCACTGCAATAGCAAAAAATCGTTCTCCACTACAGAGATTCAATACTTTAAAATATTTTCTGATATGTCCGCAGCTTCAGCACACAGGCGGAAGTATTTTATCAAGATGATTTCCTCTTTCAAAGGGAAGGGTGCCCAAGCAAAAATGATTCAACAATCAAAGCTTAAAGTACTGGCTAAAGGAAAATTTGATATTTCTGCAGACACACACGAGGCTCAATCACTTTTGCAAGAGTTGTCTGTTGCCTGAAAATAGGATCTGTCTGAGACACTGAAAAGGTGTGGATGACGATAGATTAAAAGCTGTATCAATGTAGAATTTGTAGAATTTGTTAGATGAAGGACGGGCGCGGGTGAACCGGAGGGTGCATTGGGATGCAGCAAGATGGCATCCCGTAAAGAGGGGTGGAAGGGGGGAATAGTGGGTAATATCGTCCTTCAGAGGGGGTGGCTGGGGTGAAGCATTTAGAAAAAAGAGTTCTTCTGTAGAGATTCAAAATGTCATGGTGTATATAGGTGCTTTTTTGAAATGTCAATTATAATTGCCTGCCTGGTTTTGTTAGAAAAAAATGGTGCACTCTAGAACACATTTTCATTAGCTTTTAGATCTGATTAAATAATGACCTTGCAGTGCACCAAGACACAGCAATCTTTATTGGCGCCCTTTCATGATGACATCACTATCGCCCTCAAACAGTGCCACTCTTCTCTCCATAGCCCCTCTCTCACATGTATTTCATTTGTTGTATAGCACCTTTCTTGACAGTGTAGGTTGTCAGAGCACTTTACATCACACACACATTCACACACACATTGGGGGATATTCTCAACAACATGTGATAATCATCGCAAAATAAGCTTAGCACAACTCTTCACATCGCAGTCTATCACACAAAAATAACACGGTGTTAACGTTGTATTCTCAACAGGGCGGTACCATGTGATCGTCTCACGATAACGCGTCACATGTCCACGATAAATTCACTGGGACGGCAATAAAAAAAGTTAATTCCAATGTGAAAAAAGTTGTGATGGGCTCAACCGCGAAAAAAAATCTGGAATCTTTCCCAGGCTTGCAATTCACAAACGTCAGGCAGGAAAAAATCACTATAAAAGTATAAAAAAAACATAGAAAAGCCAAACAACGGCGAAGCACACTGGAGGTAGCCAGCGCACGTACAGAGGACAACCAGAACCCCACAAGCCCCCCGGAGGACCAGCCTGGGACCTCGGGTCAGGGAAGGGCAAGGACAAGAAGAGTAGGAAGAAGCGGTTCAGTCCGCAGGAAAACAGGATCCTGATAACGGAGGTGGTAGAACACCATTAACAACTGTTCATCACCTCCACTCTGTCATTGGCAACAAAAAATGGAATATGGAAGTCCATCTTGGATAAGGTGAATGCAGTCGGAGTGCTGAAGAGGACAATGGAAGAGGTCAAGATGCACTGGAATGATGTGAAGCACAAAACCAAGCACAAAATCGCCAACAACCGGAAGGCAGCAATGCAGACTGTAGGTGGGAGTCCATCGCCACAGGAGGACCTGGACGAGATGGTGGAAATGGTGTCCACAGTAATCAGTGGTGAGACGGTGGCAGGATTTGGCGGACCGGACACTGCTCAACATGACCGGACACAACAGCACCAGGATGAGTAACAACCAGGGACTGGGAGGACGGGGGAGATGGGCACAATGGCAAACATGCACAATTAAGTAGAGCACAACTGCGGACAAACCATGCCCCAGACCCCAACTCTCACCTAGGGACCAATGTACCCAAGTATGCAACATCTCAGCACTGTGTAAGCACAGAAGTCAAAGGCACACCGCATGAAAGGGAGAAGGGGCAGCAAAATCAGAGCTGCAGGGGCGACTCCCCCAAAATGCTGTGCACACACATAATAGTCAGAGCACATCAACATTGACAACAATGTGGTAGAAACCACAAAAAGTCCACAACAGAACAGAGGACACAACTGCTGCGGCGTGTGCATAGAAACTGGCCAATCACATTTGGCTTTGCAGGGAAATGTAAGATGATGATGTACAAGTACAAACACACATCTGTGATGGTGTAGAAATGCTCACTATCCCGCATCAAATAGGCAACTCCTCCCAAACAGTCACAATGTACACTGTCATGCAGCTAGAATGTAAACATGTACAATGCGTCAACATGCCTGTGAACACAATGTTAAAATGCATCTCCCCTTCACATTACAGAGGGAAATCCAATGCCTCCTGCAGAGCAGGCTAAACCTCTCTTCTCTGATGATGAAGAGGACCACCACACCTTCGACCCTGACGCCCTCCAACAGCTCGTGGACAACCTTTGCACCCCACCTCCAGGAGCAGGGCAGCCCAGCTAGTACGAGGAGACCCCATCACCTGCACAGACCACACAGTAGGCAGCACCCACCACCACGGCTGCCTCCCAGGACCCCCACGAAGACCATATGGTCTTCCAATGCCGTGTGTTGGGGTGCCAGGAGCAGCTAGCTGAACAGGTGCGGGTGGGGTTTGACCGCATGGCACCCAAACTAGATGCCATACATGGGTGTCTGAGTCCCATAAGGGACCACTCACAGTTCCTAATGGACACCCACAGTCCACTCCATGCTCTCCAATGAACCATGGCTGACATAACTGGAGTCCTGACTCAGAGACAAGAACAACTGTCTAGTCATAGTGGCTCTATCGATGTCACCCAGGAGTTGGGACACATGCGGAGGATAAGAGAGACCATGGAGCAGATGCAGGCGGAAAGAGCGGCTGCCACAGCTGCACACCAGCGAGAGGTAGCTGGGTTCCTCAATTAACTAAAGACCCTCCTTATGGCATTTCGGCAACAAGGCCTGGCGCTGATGAATGCTGCTGCTACATCCACATCTCCGCCCTCTGTAGTGTCAGTGCCACACAGTGCGGCAGACATTCCACCTCAGGCCCCTGAGGTATCACTGCCACATAGTGCTGGGGACCGTGAGGCACATGAAACAGCAGAGGACGAAGATACGGATGAATATACCTTACTGGTAAGAAGAAAACTGTAGCATTCATCTCCGCCATATGGACGGTCTCCACTTGGTTCTGCCCTCTGAATCATCACATTCCACTGTCCCCCGATATACTCTGTGACACTCACCTTGGACCTCGACATGGACTGCCATATTCTGTTTGATCACCAATGACACATCATTCAGACTGCTGATTGAGCTCTTCCCCTGCAGTTGAACTTGTCATTCCATGAAGGACCCTGGCTGGCACTCCACGGCCTATAATGTAAAGTGGGGTTTGCATGGCCCAGTACTGCTCCAGCTACAACACTCCACTGAATGTGCATTACATATTCATTCCCACATAGATATGTCATGTCTATGAACATTCAAGTGTCAAAGTATGGATCAATGTAGGGTCAGTGATTTCCCATTGCGTCCATGTTGCTCATGTTGTGGGACTTGGGTCACAGGGTGAGACATTGCCTATTGAGGTCCGGGTGGCGCCGGCACTACAACAGGGACACACACAGTAGTTGCTGCCTTGTCCAGCCCAGGATGGAACCACGGCCAGAGCCCCGGGGTCATTTTTCACTCCCTTATGCTGAACTGGCACACGCCTGACCAGCCCACTACGCTTACACTTACAGGAGGGACGACAACGCTACAGGTCCCAGGTCTTCCTTGTAGTAATCTGCTGATCACAGGTCTAGTTGTCAGCATGCCACAGCCATTCCCTCACAGCTGGTTCACACCTACACCACACCCATCCAGCACTCACATCACAGGACATGTGACTCTGCCAATAATAAGGACCGGCGCACGTGCTTGATGCCATTTCCACTCTCTATCTGGGTGTATCTGTGTGCTACATATTTATGCATGAGGGCCTAAGGGCCCTACCACATCACATTTCCCACTGCTGGAGGTGACATGATTATGTCTGCACCACAATACCCAATCTTAGAGGGTCCATGACTTGCAGGGCACAGACTTGGTGGCACCGGATACACTGCGGCCAGCACCGGCACACCGCCATAGGACGGTGACTTTCGGTGCACTGAGCTAGGGGCACCTTAAGTGCTGAGCGGGTGTGCAGCCTGTGATGATGCCCCGTCCTGGCGGTCCGGACTGCTAAGGATTTGTGTGAGCCCTGCTGGAC
This sequence comes from Lissotriton helveticus, assembly GCF_964261635.1. Classification (NCBI taxonomy): domain Eukaryota; kingdom Metazoa; phylum Chordata; class Amphibia; order Caudata; family Salamandridae; genus Lissotriton; species Lissotriton helveticus. The sequence continues at coordinate 85,289,212 of NC_136060.1, read as the reverse complement.
AGCTGTGTAGGCCTGTGCCAGTGGGCAGCGTGGGCCTACAGGCATGTAGTGTTGCCTCGCGTGTCAAAGAGTTGGTGGCAACTGAAGGGCTGAGCGGGTGTGCTGCCTGCGATGACGCTGTGTGCACTGATGTGAACTCTGTCATAGCAAAATCAGGACCCAGAATGATGTGGAGGGTGCCATGTTTGCAGGCCCCGGGCATGGGGCTTTCAATGGCACGTGGTGGACCCTCTTGGGGACATGCAGATGGCAGAAGATGAGCAGTGGGGCCTGAGTGCACAGGGTTGGGCAGTCACAGCCGGGCAGCGGGAGGAGCTGGGGTGCAGCAGCCTGGGTGCACAGGGGCGGGCTGTCACTGCTGGGTGGCAGGAAGGGCTGGGGTGCAGCAGCCTGGGTGCGCAAGGGCAGGCAGTCACCGATGGGCGGCGGGAGGGGCTGGGGTGCAGCTGTCGGTGTGCGTAGGGGTGGGCAAGCGATGATGGCATGTGCAATTGTATGTACTCTGCCATTTATGAATCTGGACTCTGTTTCAGATAAGGGAACTAGTGGACTGCACTATATACTGGCATGTGGTTGGAGACACACCAGTGACAGCAGGTAAGCAGTGAGGCCTGGGTCCGCAGTGTCGGCTCTCTCTCTCCCTCTACCTCTCTTCTTTTCACTGTCTCTATCTCTCCCTCTCTTTCTCTCTCTCTCCCTCTCTTTCTCCCTCTCTCCCTCTCTTTCTCTCTCTCCCTATCTTTCTCCCTCTCTCTCCCTCTCTTTCTCTCTCTCTCTCTACTGCTCTCTCCCTCTCTTTTTCCCTCTCTTTTTCCCTCTCTTTCTCTCTCTCCCTATCTTTCTCCCTCTCTCTCCCTTCCTTTCTCTCTCTCCCTCTATTTCTCTCTCTCTCTATCTCTCCCTCTCTTTCTCTCTCTCTATCTCTCTTTCCCTGTCGCTCTCTCTCTCTGTCCTTTGGCAAGCTCATGACACACCTTCTTATCTGGAATTGTGTCTGCAGACTGTGACCTACAGATTGTCCTGAGAAGACCTGCCATGATCCTTCACAATAGTTATTTTGAGTTTAGTTGAATTAAATGTTTTGTTTGGTTGTTCAAAGATGCATGAGTCATTCTCCTTTTTTAGACCACTCATGCATGTTAAGTCTTGTGATTGTGCCACATCAGGCGAATTGTTTTGTTCATGGTTTTGTGAAGTTGATGTAACTTTTCTTTGTCTGGGTGAGGCGTTGGGGGTTGGGGGTTGCCCAGGGATAGGGCCCCTGGGCGGGAAGGGGGAGGGGGATAGGTCCTGTGGGTGGGGGTGGTGGTGGTAGGTGATGTGGCCCACTTGTGTGTCCGAGCTGCATGATCGGCTGCTCCATGGCATCTGTTGTTCTTCATATATGGGTCTGGGCTTGACTCCCTTTTCTGGTGCAGGTTGTCGTCCAACTTTACACCAGGTAAGAGCAGGTGTTAAATTCCTGCTGCTAACCCGCCTTATCGCCTATTTTGTGATCTTATTGCCGATCTGTCTGGTCGCTGAGAATGTTTTGGAGTAGTGTTTTCGCTGCTTTTTGCACGGGAACGCCTACTCTACATATCAGTAGCTTAAGTTTCCGGTGTCATCTGTGGCAATGTTTTTTGCTGCTGCTATCGCATGTAAACTGGTGACATGGGCTGTTAGCACCAGCTTGTGAATAGGGCGATACATTTATTGCCTCTTTGGCTGCGATAAAGTGCCGATAACTCAGCGATATGTCCTTGAGAATATGCCCCATGGAGAGACAATGAATCATACGTGTAAGAAAAACTGGAGTAAAAAGTGTAGGATTCACATGTCATCCATACTGGTAGACATTTTTAAGAGTGTTTGGTCTGGACAAGCACAACCTCGGGATTTAAAATATGCCATAGTGGTTGGGGTTGAGTTTACTAATAAGAATGTATTTCTCTCCAAACAAATTAGTTTTAGCTACATTAGGACAATGAAAGACTGGGTAAAACATCACTTTTGAACCTGTTTCATACAGTTTGCATGTAGCTCTTTAATGGCAGTTCATAGCTTACTGTGCTCAATCACAATTGTAAGTTATGAGCCGCAAGTAGCAAAAGGATCTCTGTGACTAAAGCAGCATCCCACTGACCTGTGCACATAAAATAGAGTTCTGTGATCTGTATCGTACATGTTCTTTGCAGCAGGCATAATAATCTTCGGTGCTACTTTAAACAAATCAAAACTGCCAAAAGACAAAACTCTAAACTCTCTCCAGCAGGAAGAATAATCACTAGACATATCAATCTTTACATTTTTATTCTTGCCTAAAACGGCTAGATATACAAGGATCTCTGAACCCAGAGTGATTTTTAGAACTGGGGGCCAGTATTGCAACCCAGTGACACAAATGGCTCCCAGTAACAAAACGGGTTCTCCATCCCTTCTGCCCCCCCAGGGAAATGCCCGATGCCTGGTATGGCCAATCTGACCTTAAATGTCACTCAGATACATGGATTTGAGTTACAATATCCAGTGCTATCAATGCCTAAGGCATATCACCTAGGAGTTCAACCACACATGGTTCAAAGCAGGGGTGTTTATTAGGCCACATGGTTTTCCGTTGTGGATGGGAGATGTTCCACTTCTTACCCAATTATGGGATTATTCTAAGTACAATTGTTTCAAGATTATTATTGTACAAAGCTACAACAATGAGCTTCACTAACATAAATGTAAAGGGAACCTGGTCTATAGTGATGAGCGATCTGTCACATAATTATCCACATGTGGGCTTTGTAAATGACAAGATAAAACGGCCATTACATCTGTAACCAGGCAAAGCAGTATGGCAAAATATTATGGTTTAAAGACAGTTGTTGCCAAATGAGAGGGTAGAGCCACCTATGAAGCCTTAACAGCATTCAAAAGTAAACGTCTCCCAGTGACCATATCTGACTTAGCTACTTTTATGGGCTGGCTGAATAGTGTACTGGATTTTATGGATCAGATCACAAAACATTTTTGATTGATGCTAATTCATATCCTTGTTTGTAAGTTAAGCCATTGCTTGCCTCAAATACCTTTTACCATCAAATTATGAAAATAGGATTTTGGACGTGATAATATGTAACAAGGCCAGTTGTACTGCATTATTGCAATGCAATTTGTGTTGTACTGTAGTTGTGTTTTGTTCAGTTTTGACTGCTTTGTTGTGATGGGTCCTCTGATTTTAACTGTTCTGTGCAATTGCTTGTGCATGTCATGGTGTTCTGTTCTGTTGGTTACTTTAGATATATCAACAAATGTTGCTACATTAATAGCTAAAAGCAGGACTTGCCTTGGACTTTCATGTGACAAAAAAACGACTTACCATTAATGTGCTAAAATAGCACAGCTCCGACTTTTCACCTTCTTAAGAAACCAGTCAGCTACAAGCTAGGCAGAGACTGTCTTAACTTAGCATTTCCAGTCTGTCCAATATGTGTTAACAGAATGCGTGAAATATTTAGCCATGGACCATTACCTCCATAGAACCAAATTAGACTACAATTAGGGCTTTTGCCAATTTCGGCTCTTGTGAATTGTTCTGCTGTAACAGTTTTGCTGACATGCTTTTCGACCGATTCAAGCAAGTTGAAAAGTATACATTATTCAGGTTATTGGAAAACCTAATCAACGGTTAGACAAATATGTTTTTCGAACACAATGCAAAGTCTGTAAAGTCCTCCGAACAACTTAGGACTTTCTTAAAGGGAATGGCCAATGAAGAAACAAGAATTATAATTTCATGGTCAATCGATACAAATTCGGTTTTTTTCTTGATAATGTTTCCTCAATAGCACTCTAAAAGCAAAGTTAAAAAATCGACTTTGTCTTTTTAGATAAAACCTACTGCAAGTCGAAGGTTCACCTTGCCCAAATGTCGATGAAGATGAAAGCTGCTTAAAATTCAACTGAAACATTTGAACTTATCTCATGGCCGTGCTCAGCTTTGTTTCACCATAGCAAAAACGTTTCTGCAGTGTCTGATCTGTGAATTAGGTTGCAGAACAATGGCCTCTGTCATCATTGAATGCCTCCAAAGACGTTCTAATCGAATGAGTGGATATGCCATTAAATGTAAAATTATTTTGTTGTCACCGTAAATAACATTCCAACAGCTGTAATATCACTGCAAGTACGGAATGCTTTGACTAATAATACATTATTGTATATGTGATTCTTTCTTGATAACTGAACCAGTCTTGATTAATTATGTATTTAGGGGCAGATTTACAAGCCCCTTGTGCCACTTTTGCAATGTTAAAAGTGGCGCAAGGGGCTTGCAAATCTGCCCCTTAGTTTGTATATTTGGCGAGGGTGGCCGTTTTCATTTATTTAAAACTTTTGTTCCTGATACCTTTGTGATCGTATGGTAAATTATGGTTATCACACACTAAAATATCAGCCCTTACCAATGGGTACTTGTTTACTTAGAAGGGGAGAGCTACCAAATAAATAAAAACAAAGGAACGTGTATTCCATTACAATTAAAAAAGGAGACCCGTCCCTTATGCATGGACTCTAAGATGGAACAATTTCAATGTCACTACAAAGCTTGATAAAGCAGTTTTATGGACTTGCAGCAGCAACACACATTGTCCAGACTGAAAACCCTCAGTGCACCGCTGCATGCTCACCCGGGGAACTTGTCTGAGGTGCGCTGTTTGTATAAATAAGTTACCACGGAGGAGGACAAAGCTGTGAAACTGATTAGGCTTACAGGTCACAATTTACCCACATAGGTTATGTTACTCCTACAAACAACAACAGAATGCCAGAGGAGGACAGAACTTCCAAGTCCAAGGGGAAAGGGAAACGGGAACCAAAGGCAGCCTGTTTCCATTAGAACCTAAGCCAAGGACACCACAAGGCACCTGAGAACCTACGCCCACAAACACTGCACCATAGGTACTCTGGCACACAATGATCCAGATCGCTAAGGGTGGCACGAGATCTGTTGCCTCTGCAGGACAACACTGCCATTGCCACTGCTGACACAGAAACGTTGAAAAGTATTAAGTTCTAAACTAACATTGCAAACCACCTATCATACAAAACGCACTACTCATGGGTTAAAAAGTTGTACAACCCCCCCCCACGAACGAATCTTGCAATCACTAAAATGTGATTTGGGTACAAGTTCCCTGGTGGAGAACATCTTTTGGGTAAATCATAACCATAGATCAACGTCTGCAAAAATACCAAGAGGTCAGGTGTTGTCCCTTGTTGAAGGGGTGGTTCCGGGTACGAGGACTTCTGTCTTCTCGGTATTGAGCTTGAGGCAGCTGTTGGTCATCCATACGGTGACCTCCCACATTCCTCTCTGGAAGTTGAGTCTGGCGGTTGCAGGATCTTTGGTGAGGGAGAGGATGAGCTGGGTGTCGTCAGCGTAAGAGACGATATTGAGGCAGTGTTTTCAGACAATGACGGTGAGGGGGCCATGTAGATTTTGAAGAGGGTCGGGCTCAGCGATGATCCCTGTGGGACTCTGCAGATGATTTCCGAGGTATCTGAGAGGAAGGGGGGTAGTCTAATTCTTTGACTTCTTCCGGTGAGGAAAGATCGGATCCAGTCTAGGGCTGTTCCTTGTATGCTGGAGTTGTGTAGTCTGGCGGCAAGTGTGCGGTGGGAGACTGTGTCAAAGGCTGCTGATAGGTCGAGGAGGATGAGGGCTGCTGAGTGGCCTAGGTCCAGGAGGGTGCGAATGTCATCTGTGATGGCAAGTAGGGCGATCTCTGTGCTCTGGTTGCTTCGGAAGCCGGATTGGGATGGGTCGAAGATGGCATTTTCTTCAATTAATCGTATCAGTTCCTTGTTGAATGTTTTCTCTGCCATTTTGGCCGCATAGGGGAGGAGCAAGATGGACCTGTAGTTTTTGAGGTCGGGGGGGTCAGCTTTCGGCTTCTTGAGCAGGGGCCTGACTTCTGTGCGTTTCCAGTAATCTGGGAAGGTGCCTGTTTCCAGGGTGGTGTTGATGGTGCACTGTAGCTCAGGTGCGATGGTGGTGGCGGCTCTGTAGTGGATGTGTGGGGGCAGGGGTCCGTGGGGGCTCCTGAGTGGACCCCTTTCATGGTTGCAGTGGTGTCTTTGACTGTGATCGGTATCCAGATAGAGATGGTGGGCTGGCCAGTGCGTGGGGGGGGGGGCAGGCCGGCTGTGGCATTAGTTGGAGGGTCGATGAAGTTGTCGATAGAGGTTTTTGATCTTGAGGTGGAAGTATGTTCCAAGCTTGTCGCAGAGGTCTTGGAACAGGGTGATGTCCAATGTTGGCGAGGTTGTCCTGGAGGGTGGTGGAGTTGGGGTCGCTAGGGTTGTCGAGGTGGAAGTTCAGGTCTCCAACGAGTATGTAGTTCATTGGGCTTTGGCCTGGGGTGCAATGCGGTCAGTGATGGTGGTAGTGAAGGATGCCCGGGGGCTGGGGAGTCCGTAGACGAGGGTTTCGCAGAGCGTGAAGTTGGGGCTGGTCTGGATCAGGAAGTGCAGGTGTTCGGTGGAGGGGAAAGTTTCGCTGGAGGTGGTGAGGCGGAGGGTGTTCTTGTGGAAGATGGCGAGGCCCCCTCCCGGGTGGTTGGGGCGGTCCTTCCTCTGGATCTTGTATCCTTCCTGGATGGCAATATTGATGCCAGGGCTGGAGGAGGTGTTGGTCTAGGTCGCCATGAAGAAGGCGATGTCTGACGAGAGAGAGTCGAGAAGGTTCCAGATCTCCACGGCGTGCTTGTGCAAGGAGCGCACATTGAAGAGGATACTTCTAAGGGCATTGCTGGTTTTGGTATGGTGGTGCTGGAGGCTGGGTTGGTAGTGAAGGTCTGGCGGCAGTGGAGGCAGAAGAACTGTCCATGGGTCTTGTTTGGCGTAGCCTGATGGCAGTTTCTGCATCTTCCGGGGTTGAGGGCATGGAGGGTGGCTGGGTTGTAGCGGTGGGTGGTGCGAGATGCAGGGTCCCTGGCACTAGTCACAGTCGGGTTGCGGATGGACGTAGACAGGCTTGCCTTTGGCGCGCCTTTGGCAGCGGCCTCCATTAAGTAGGGGAGGGCGGAGGGCAAGCGCAGCTGGGAGGCTGGAAGTGGCGAACGGGAGGTGGGCGGGGACTAACGAGTGTCAGAACTGGAGTAGGGCGGTCAGAGGCAAAAAGAGAAAACCACAATAATTAAAGCAAATACAGTGACAAAAAAGCAGGCAATCAGGTAATCAGGCAAATAAAAAGGCAACCAAGACTAAAGAAAAAAACAAGGCAATCAGGCAGTGTAAAGCAGTAATGCAGGACAGGCACAGAGGGCGGCTGGGTTGTAGCGATGGGTGGTGCGAGATGCAGGGTCCCTGGTGCTGGTTACGGTCGGGTTCGGACGGGCTAAATTATACAAACAGCCAATAATAATCCCTACCAGAACGGTTCTTCTTATGTAATTGAAGACCTCATTCAGGGCAACAACAAGGAACGAAGAAGGACGCAAACTGCACTTAGGCTTCATAGGTTTGGATTAATGCATATCAGCAATACCAAAGCAGCAACAACTGACTTTTGGAAAACTTCAGTGGTTGTAGTCTCTGGTGTGATCGTCAATGCCTTAATGCTGTTAATTGTAATGGGAGAGGATTGTGTAGGATAAAGCTTCTTGTGATAAAATATATTTTAATGAGTTCTTTATCCTTGCTTAGAATGAAGAATAGAATTGAGTACTAATGTAACTTATTTATCTAGCTAATTGCTTTGGCTTGAATGATTTATGTATTTTATTAATTCCTTTACAAATGTGCCTACTTAGTTCTGACCAGCAGCCGGGGTTATTTATTTTAGCCTTTTTTCCAAAAGAATATTTAGGCGTCGTAATTAACATGATGAGCTGTTTACCTTACAGTTACCAATTATCGCTCAAAGATCACCGTTTTTAAGAAATCTCTTCTCTCATGAGTTCATGTTATTCTGGAAATTACGCTCATTTATCCCAGTTTTGCACCAAATTTGTATTCTGTTTCTGTCTCTCTATTGGGATTCAAGGTCTGTATATTGAACACTGACACATGACTGCTTCAGACGTAATTGGAATTTAATGAGCAGGTCTCTCGACTGGACTTTTTAAAAAGTGATTCCTAAAATCAGCAGGCAGTTGTTCCTTTATATACTGTACTCTATAAGCACTATGTGGCTGTGCTTTAAATTATGCAAATTATAGAAGGGCCTCCCAAAACACTTCGGCGAAAAATCAATGTATTTATATTGACTCATTCCCCACTAATAGGAGTGCTTCAATTTAGTAAATGTAGTGTTTAATGTTTAAACGTTGCACGATTGTATATTAATGCACACGTTGTGTACTTTCTTTTTCAGAGGTTCAGCTGCCATCTGATAATTCTGCACATATGACAAAACTCTCGATTAAGTTGCACGTACATTATTAATGCTGAGCCATTATAGTTTTTGGCAGTGTAGGAGAAGGGATTTTATATGCAGTTCAAAATCCTGGCTGCATGCAGAAGCTGACACGGGTCATTAGCTGCTTTCAAACCTATAGAACTAATCACCTCTTAAAGGCGGAAAATGAAGTGAAACAGCTGCAACATTGAAGCACACTGTGATGAAAGGGCAGGAAAGAAATTGATCTAGCGAACTTTCAATATTTAAAACATGTAACTTATGCCTATCCTTGCAATGGGAACCCAGAAAGAGGCGATGGGCTATTGTTTTCAACAAACACGGATTAGATAATAATGCCGGATGACTACAATAATTTGGATTTAATTTCCGGCTTCCTACAGGCTGGAAGCACGCTGTAGTGGTAGGGGTTTTCCAATGTTGGTAAGGATGCGACTGAGGACGCACTACGGCTGATGATATTAAAAGTCTAATGACTATGAATGAACAAGGGCAAAAACCAAAGAGGTCTTCAGAAAATGAGAGAAAGGAATTCGATCTGTATGATCTCAGTAAGAGAGTGTTATCCTCCTATCTGAAATTGTCTACTCTCGAAGTCCGTCACAGATACCTTCCTAATACTATGTTGGATATTTATTGAATGCGCTATTTTATATTTAGGACAAAAGATATCTAAGTCTAGGTAATAAAGGGAGCATGGTGCATGGTCTAGTGTCTCTGTACTTATTATCCAGAAAGACCGTCACCCACGCACTCATAACAATCAGACTAAACTACCACAATGCCCTCTACGCCAGGATCAATAAGTCTCTCCTCGGCAAGCTCCAGACCATACAGAACACCGCAGCCAGACTCATACTCGGCATCCCTCGACATGAGCACATCACCCTACACCTGCGGAACCTCCAATGGCTCCCTGTTGAGAGGAGAGTCACCTTCAAGATTCTCACCCACGCCTACAACAGCTTCCACAACACCGGACCCCAATACCTCAACAAAAGAATCTCCTTTCACCTACCCAAAAGAAATCTCCGATCCGCCGCCCTCGCTGAAACCCACCGCATCCGCAGAGCCAGAACAGATGGAAGAGCCTTCTCCTACATACCGGCCAAAACTTGGAAGAAGCTCCTGTTCAACATCAGATGGTCCCCTCCCTGAATATCTTCAAGAAGACACGCAAGACCTCGCTCTTCGACTGAAAGGAGCTGCTACCCCCCCGCCCCCCGTGCCTTGAGACCCTCACGGGTGAGTAGTGTGCTTACAATTCTCATGATTAATTGAGTGATTGATTATAATTATGAAACTGAAAACATTGTATCACCTCACCCATTTAGTGCCCACCTCATCTATGTCACATTTCTAAATGAGTGGCAGGGGCTTTACCGTAGTGTAGTCCATTTCTTCCTAGGTAGGTTTGTTCTTTAGAAGTACTCATGCATACATACATACGTTCAGAAATAGAAATAGTTATCTAAGACATTTGTATAAATGCAAAGCTCAAAATTGTGCAGAAGAATTTAAACGCTTGCTAATTTTTCTAGACAATGAGCTATTTCTTCTGTATTCACTTTTTGCAAGCTATTTCAAACAGGAAAATATTAGGCTTAGAAATGTTTTTGAGAGCATTAATTTTACTGGTATGCTTGTATTGTAACTCACTATTCTACTCTATGAGGGTTGCGCTGCATTGTTATGTATGTATGCAGGCATGCATGTGTGTGTGAATGTTATCGTATGTCTGTACCACGAACCTAGCCAAAAGGCAGAAGACCGTTGTATATGGTCAAAGATGAGCGTAAAGTATCTTCTTTGTTATTATTATGAGCACAAGACATCTTGTGCGACAAGGTGGTTATTAATAATAGAATATTAGTTCATTCTTTATTTAATATAAATGGATTCCCAAAAAAGACGTATATTAGCTCAAACTAGGCTAGATCATTTTCTGTAATGCATGTGGGGCTAAAGAGAAATTGGAATTAAGCAAAGATAAAAATACATCAGATTTATTAGATCTTGACTAACAGTAACATGATTCTGAAACAAAAAAAAACATTTATGTGGCAGCTTTAAAAGAACATTAAAGGAATTCAGGTAAGCACCCTTGATGGACACCTCTCAACCAAACTTTTTTTATTTGCTCTAGTTCCTTCACACTGTGCTGCCTTGTCAAAATGGAATCCCTAAAAATTTGAACCTAAAACAAATCTAGTTGGGTTTCCACTGTCAATATAGTTCAAATAAATACAAAAGTTCACAAAGTTCACAATAATCTGATCTCCAAGGGTACATTTTGTCAGGTAAAGTTGAATAGTCAAGCAGTATATTTTCAAGTACGAAGCCTTACCTACAGGGTGAATCCAGAGAAACCAAATGATGACAACTATTGTAATATATCAAAATTGAAGGCTTCTCTTACTGAGGTTTGCTGCAGTGTACGTATGTATCAGGTATTCTGAGTGAGTTAAACATGGCTTTTAAGTGAACTTATCTTTTGTTATTTATCTTCATTCTCCCATCCTGCAATCAGGGCACTGGGCCAAATAGGGTTTCATAGTGAAAGCTATCGAGATCCAAGCACAACAAAACATATAACACCCTGAGCAACTGCCTGTTGGGCCTGGTATGGGGACATTGAAGGCAGGACTCCATAAGCATATTTTTGAGAAATTGTGTTATTGGTTCTGAAGTGCAGAGGAGCCCCACTCAGCCAACAAACACAATCCTTGTCGGGGTGATCCACAAAACTTAGCAAATGAACTTGTGCTTAACCCTCGAGTAACTTGGATCAAAAGCAGTTAAGCTTAACTTAGAGGTAATATGTAAAGTATGTATGCAGGACACAAACAGTTATGAAGTTTACACATCAGATAGGAAAAAAATCTCAATCCAATTTAGGAATACGTTTAAATAAATGAAATTATACCTGAACCACAAAAATTCAATCAGTATGACAGGAGAAATGCAATTTCAAAGTGTTAAGCTAAAATAGCACATACAATTGTAGCGCAAAGAGTGGGCCGGGCATTGTGGACAGTCATCGAGGTAGCATCACATTGGCTGTCATCGCTGGTTGTCATTGCTGTAGCATGAAGTAGTATTCTCATGTTGCCGGTCATCGCTGGTAGTCAATATTGGCCCAAAAGACTCACTGGAGCTTTGCATTTGACGGTCATTGCAGGAGGCAGATTATTTGTGTAAACGGGCTGGTGTCAGGTTACAGGGAGCCCAGATTTGATGATTTCTAACTTTTCTTCAGGAGGAGGACATTCTGATTTCAGTTGACGGTCTATGCCATGGGGTGCCACCACTTAGAGATCAAAGTCTTACTTTAGAACAGTGACCAGCAGGGCTTAGGATGGTCCAGTTACCGGTAGAGTCACATCAGGTCAGATGGGCAGTTGCAGGAAGACTCTGCAGCTTGTTTTGTCCCTATAGCTCACACAGAGGGGAAGCCAACTGACCACTGGATTCACTCTGGTTAGCCTTGGATGAAGGCAAGCAGGATCAGTCTTTCTACTCAGACAGCACAGCAGCTGTTCAAGCAGCAGGGCAGTGCTCTGGCAGCAGGGCAGCCCTTCTTCTGAAACTTCCACAAGTCCAGAAGTGTTCTGAAGAGTGGCTCTGGAGGTCCAATATTTATACCAGATGCCAGCCTTTGAGTTATGGAACTCCCTATCCTACCCCCACATGTGGCTCTGGAAAGCTTTTCCCTTCTTCTGTCAAGGCTTCAAACTATCTGAGGGTGGCAAAAGGCAGGGCTGCCCTGGTGTCAGGTTCCTTTGTGCATGCAGGAGACAACGCCATTTAAAGTGTAATTGGGGCTGAGGACACCCTGTTAGGATGTCTCAATCTGTTCACACCTAAGACCCCTTTGTGGTACAATTTGGAAAAAATGCACAAACCCCACAGCAGGGACATTCTCAGTCATGTGATCCAGGACCCAATCATAAGATACAAATGCTTAGGATTATCAAATGCACACTTTCTAAAAGTGCAGTTTTCAGAATTATGACTTAAAATCAAAGTTCATCATTAAAGAAGATTTTAAATTACAATTCATTTGAGTATAAACACCATATCTCTATCTGATCCCAATCAAATGTTAGCATTTAATACATGTAATAAGGTAACTCAGTGTTAGTGAATGGGGTAGATAGGCCTTACAACTGTGAAAAATTACTTTAGAAAATGTTCACTACCAGGACATGTAAAACATAATTCCACGTGTCCTAAATTTTAAATATTATGCACCCTACCCTCTAGGTGGTTAGGGCCTAGGGATGATATATAAGTATTAAAAAGGAAGTATTAGGCCTGGTAAAAGGTTTACTTTGCTAGGTTGAAATGGCAGTATAAAATTGCACTACAGGCTGCAATGGCAGGCCTTGTAGTGTAGTTCCTATATTCCCAATAGGCTCTGCGCATTGGAATAGTGTATCCTGTAGTTTAGACGTTGGACTGAAGTCAACTAGGTCTCCACCGAATATACTAAACTTAATTGTATGTGTGCCAGCTAGCTCAGAGGTCCATAGAAACTTTCTCGAATAAACAAGAAGGGATTAGTTTCTGACAACCGCTTAAAACATGACAACTTTGTTCCCCAAGAATAGGAAATATATCTCTAGATTCCCGGAAATAATAGATAGTTATTTCACTCAGTCAATCGTGCATGCTTCGCTTCACCAGAGGTGCAAAGAAATAGAGAGACGGGCGTTTTCAATTAAAGGGTATTTATTGAACAGTCTTCTTTCTCAAGTATAAGAAATGAACTGCTGCAATCGTAATACTTGCTGTAAAGTACAGAGCATATAAAATGAAGAGTATTATAAAATAATACTGTAAAAGCATGATATGGTTGCTAAGCCATAAGATACCTAAAATGCATAAAATACATACAGTGATAGATAATGACTAAAAGTACACAACTGGTGCTTCTAAAGTACGCCTACCCCGTGTACCTAACCTAGGTCAAGTACAAGGGAAGAAGTAAGTGAGGTGTAGCCTAGTTTTAGTATTATTTGCCAAGAATCTATTCCAAGAATTCTCTTAGGGTCTAATCAGCTCCGTACCTTGGTTTAGAATGTAGGAGGTCTTGTATCTCTCTCTCAGGACTCGATTTCCCAGCAACCCGCAAGGGTAGCCTGGAAACACTGGAGCTGGATTTCTTGGCTGGAGAAAGTACAGCGTCTCTCAGTGCGTCAGCTGGAGTCGGCTTCCTTCGGCACTTGCTGCAGCAGGGCGTGTCGGGCAAGTAGATAGTCGAACTGCTCCAAACCACCTTGTGTTTGTTTGGACAAGTGTGGGCATTTTTATACCTAGAAGGTGCCGAGTTTGACGTAAGATTGGACATAATAACGTCATTAGAGACTTACTTCTCTGAAAACTCCATGAGTTCTTGGATAAATCAATATTCATGCAGGGGGAAGTCCCTGAATGCTGGAGGCGGGATTATCCAAGAAATGGTTGTAGATTTTCGGAACTAGTGGAAGTAGCCAAGCCGTATTAGGACTACTTGAGTTGTGTCTTAATATGGTTATGATTTCTATGCCTCTATAAGGATACGGTATTTTATACCTATATAAGGGCATGAATCAGAAAATTACACTAGGGTCCTAAAACGCTATGCAACACCCACCCCACGTATTATGTCTAATATTTCTAAATCTATAAGCATAAGAAACATAACTAAAGCATGTGTTCATAATCCCACCCAAAATACATGAAATGCATTAAACATGGTTTATACACATACATGATTATTTGTCTTGTACGCATTTTACAAGCAATGTCTGTCATTAAAAAAATGCTATCTAAATGAAACATGAAATGACAGTTATGAAATGGCTCTAAATTTACAGAAGAAAAAGGTCGCAACCTTTCCATAGCATAATATATAAACAGTTAACGTTTTCATGAGATAATGCCAAATATTTGTCTATAGGAAGTATCAAATGAATCTCTTGTTCTCTAAGAATAGTTCTACTTTAAGCAGATTACTTTAGTGCCAAGTAAAAAGGGGCTATTCTGGGATGAAGAGAAAACGTTTTCAAATGTAGATTGTAGAAACAGAGTTCCCATGTTAGAGGGTTTGTTTTGAAAAACCGAAGGCCGAATTTCGGAGTTCATGGAACGCTGTTTGCACTTTCAAAAGTTATTCTTGGTGTTGGGAGAAAACATCTAAGATGGCAAAGAAGCCGTCTACCATATGTGGTGAAAGTGGAACTACTTGATCACGTAGATCAAATGTGCATAGATGTGAAACATCGCCATCAGCGTCAGTCGCATTAGCAAGGTTCGATGTAGATGGTACCTGTGTGCCTGATGTTCCACGTACCTCACCAAGAGCTGGATTTGCTGGTGGGATCTCAATGAATGCAGTCCTCAGGATTGGCAGCCGTTGGGGGCAACATGATGCATGAGTCGTTACCGGACCTAGCAAGTCGTCAAAATCCGTTGGCAGTGCTGATGGAAGTATAAGATAGATGTCTAACACGCATTCTTCTCCGCAAAGCAGGCATCGTAGAACAGGTAAGATGCAATCTTGCCAGATTGGTCTGAATGAAAGGAACCAAGTGGTATTCAGATCTCTTTAAACGAGCCAAGCCAAGAGTCTGTGTAATTCTGTCACGATACCGCATGGCAAGGAGAGCTTGTTCCATGGTAGTCTGAGTATCGCTGGTGACTGGACTTGCCATATCGGAGCAGGAGAAATAAAAATAGAATTCCTGCTACGAGTCCCAAAATGAGAGGCAGACCGCCAAACACAGAGTGCACGAAATTTTGAAAAATGCAGAGGACTGCTTCGAATGGTGTTAACAGTCCCAAAAAGATCGTCTTAAATACATGTGCGATGCCGCTGGTATCAGACATGTTTAAGATTTGACCTAACATTTGTGCGAAATGTACTGGACAGTTTGTTGATAATAATGCTTGTATCTCTGCAGAAGTCCTTGTAACTTGCAGATCATACGTTTCTCTAGACGAGGTCAGTGGCACAGTTTTTTGTAAAAGAATGGCTTTCATTCTGCTTGAAGTATCAATTCGTATAGAAGAGATATTCAGTGAAGGCCATAACGCCATCTCCCTGTCTCTAGTACTCTTTAGATACAATACTTGCATGCAACAAGTGACCCTCGCTGACACACTAACCAGATAGGCTCTTCCTGTCAACATGCCACAACAGCTGTGATCGTTGAGCATAACGTAGCTCCCATTGGAAAGCTGCCTAGAAATTGGTTTTATCACGGCCGCTGGAGTACCATGCATGTGGCAAGAAAGGGTATTTAAAGAACCTTCGAAGGCTCCATGTAAATTAATACCTTTACATAAAAGTGTACCGCTTAGTGAGTTTTTACAGTTCTTTGTACTAAGAAATACCTCCTTTCCCCCACTCCAACATTTGTGTGTATATGGTAAATTCCAGGTTGACTTAATGTATCCTTTACCCAACCTTTCATACAAGCCTGCTGGTATGTGCTGTAGACAATACTGAAATTGGAAAATCGTCAATGGTATTGAGATGGTAACAAATATTATCCATTCAACGACAGGTTTCTCAGAAACTGTCAATGGTAATCTTTCCAGTTTTTCAATGCTCAGCACCGTATAGTCTGCTCCTCTTTGTGCCAAAGAGATTTGTTTATCTGTAAAGTTAAGGATAGTAAACAATGACGTGGTAATGATTAGATGCCATGGCACATAGCCTGAACGGAGATTTTGCAAAGTCCAGCCTAGTAGCATTATAGAACGCAATTGAGACTGGCCATGTTGTAACATTAGCAAATCCTGTTCTATTATGTCAATGGCGGATGATACAATGCTGTCCAAAGAATAAATTCTGGAGGACAGAGTCGTTAACCCATTGTCCACTACAGAGAGTGCTTTCTCTAAATTATTACGATCAATTTCTCGTATTTTTTCTGCAGTTTCCATTTGCGTTATTTTCCAAGCTTCGTTGTACGCAGCGTATATACCGACGTATATGAAACATTTTTGTTGTTGTTTGCGAGGCCCGAGTAAGAAGTCTCGCAAGTCAATGCCTTCTTTAAGTAAAGTCAAGTGTTGTTTAATTTCTGGGAGTGTGGATTTCTGTAGCCAATCAAGGCATAGTTTTCCCACACTGTATGTGGTGACTATTCCTGGATGTTGTCTCTGGGAGTATCTTGGATCTGGCCTATTCATTTTGAACCCTTCTGTTTTGTTCATGAATCTATCCTGACTGTTATTGGTGTCTATGGGCCAGATTAACCATTGTTTCCAATCAGGATTGGTTCTGTTGTGTTTTAAAATCCGTTTTAATTCTACCCCCTCATCTGCAGTGCCATTACTGTCAGGTGTGGCCTTAGGTATGGGTGGTTTGTTTAAATCTTTTATCTTAGCTATGCCAAGACATGATGTTTGTTGAACGGTGTCGTTCAAAAATATGATTTGTTCTGGTATAATGCAGGCTCTGAACAAGGCTTCTAAACCCTGCACCTGCCATTCTTTTGTGCCCCAGACAGTTTTTGTCTCAATGTTGTCTTTCCAAAAGTTAAAACCCAATGTAGACAGCTGAGCATAAAAGTTTGCAGAATAAATTTGTTTAGTATTGGTCAACATTGTTTTCATTCCTGTCTTATTCACATTTTTTAAATAAAACGTTTCTGGGTTTGTGACATTAAAACCTGTAAAGAATGGAAATTTGTCATAGAATGTTTTAGAGCTGCCTTTTGGCGGTGTTGGACAATGTTCCCATTGATTGTAAGTAAAAACATTTCTAGGCTTTACAGATTTGTGCAAATAATGGTGACCTAAATGATTGTAACAATACAGTTCTTCATAACTTGTTGAACCTTCTAAGTGTTCATGTTTTTTAAATTTTGCTGACATTTCTAAGTCTGACATCCTATTATTAACAGTTTTAAAGTCCCAATCATCTGAAAAGGTTTTGATGAAAGAAAATCACTTAAAGAAACCTTAAACTGGTGTAGAATCTTCAACAGCTCCACCGGGCCATATATGTCATAGTCAGTTGTGTCCCATGCTATACCACCAGGTATAGGAATGGCTGTGATGTTCAATGATGACAGGTCTCTTCGCTCACGATGAGATGATTTGTAAGGTTGCAGGAGTAAGTTGATGTTCTTACTTGCTGTGTCCATTGTACTATATTTTCCATCTATCATTCGTCCCAAACTTAAATCCAGAATGAGCCATAGTAGTAAAAAAAGTACACCCAATCCTTTCCAAAATTCAACCCATGGTGAAACCAGATATGTTTTCTCAAGTTGATGAAAGAGTTATGTTATTTTTTCTTTGAAAGTTTTATTAACTGGCGTTGTTTCAGGTTCACTGGGATCCTCAGAAAAGTTATCAAAGTTGATAAAATAGCCAGATGCAGTTCTGTCGATAGTTGGTAACGCATCCAGATTCTTTGAAATCACTGGAGTTGCTTCCTCCTTTGACATGTTTGTATAGTCAGATGTTACATCATTGTAGACAGGAGTTTCTTGACAAACTGATATTTGGGTATCAAGAGGGACGAGTTCATTAGCTTTGTTGCTTAGTCCTTCTTTTATTACTGCAGGTTTATCGAAGGTGATAAGTCTTTCAGTTTGAACCTCTTGAATAGTAGCCAGATTTGGTTGTCTGCTACTTCTTGGGAGTCCACTGGGCCTACTACTTATTATCGGCCACATGATGTGGTTTTACCAGGTCAATTGATACTGTTCTGTTCTCCCTTTTACCAGCAAGCGGCGGTAGTAACACTGATCTTGTTCCAAGAATTGCTAAGACAGGTACTGCTTTTCTATAAGAAGGCCCAAATTCCTTCTTCACCCCGATCTTTTCCCTGACTAGATCCCCAATCTTTGGAATCCAGACAGGTCTTGCAGGGACAGGTGGTTTTTCTTCAGTGGGCTTCGGCTTTTGTGTTGTGCTACTCAGACTTCTTCTTGTTTCATTTAAGTCCTGTAAAACAGCCCAACGGTCTTTGATATCAAAGGGTTTCTGTTCCACCACTGAAGTTTGACAATCAAGGTCCTGGATAAGCATTCTAGTACCAAATATTAATTCATATGGAGTGATTCCCCCCAGAGAATTTCTTGCCAGGTTATTAAGACTTCTTTGGACCCTATTTAGATGTTTGACCCACCCGTTACCCGAACCTAATACTCTAGCAGTTATAGATTGCTTTATGTCACAGTTTTTTCTTTCCACTACCACATTTCCCTCAGGATGGAAGGGACTCGAAAACCGCAATGCAACCCCCAAGCTGGCCATGGCCTCCTTGTAAGCTCGAGAGCTAAACGCAGGACCCTGGTCAGAATGTAGCGTGCCGATTGCGTATGTGCTGATAAAGACTCGCAAATCTTTTATAACAGTTCTGGCGTCAGCCGAGCGCTGGGGCCACATCCAAATGAATCTTGTGCAGGAATCCACTGCGATCAGAATATATTTATGGTTACCATCCCTCTGTAAGGGACCACAGTCGTCCAGGTAAACACATGATAATGGTTTATCTGAAATTAGAAGGGGCGTCTGCGCAGGTCGTTTCACTGTAGAAACTTTCATTTTTTGGCAGATTTCACATTCTAGCACATACTTTCTAGTTTGTTTCCTCATGCGTGGCCACCAGTATCTCTGTTTTAACAATGATACTGTGGCGGAAATTCCTGGGTGTGCAGAGGCGAGCCATTCATGTGCTGCTAACATTAGTCCTAACCTATGTTCCATGTTTGGGATTGCCCTATCCCCCACTCCAGGGATTTGAGCAAAAGGAACATTGTTTGCATCAGTTATATATGAGTACTTTACTGGAAAGCCTTTCGGGAGGGTCTTACCACTGTCTTTTACTGAAGCAGTGACAGCTTGCATTATTTTGCTGTCTATTTTCGAGTGATTGCAGCTACGGAAGCCGTTTGCCCAGCTGCCTTTGCGGCTTTGTCAGCCCATGAATTCCCTGCAACGTGAACACCATCACGCTGATGACTCAGTGTATGAATCACGTGAGTCTTTTGTAGTTCTTTTTGCAAAAGAACTACTTGTTCCCATAACAGTTTATGCTTAATTGTCCCACCTTTAGCGTCTTTGAAACCATTTTGAACCCAGTCTGCAAATATTCATTGTAAGATTGTACGCAGTAATATCAATCGCACACTATCAGTGTGGGGAATTCGCGATCAATATTTTCAAGCGCCATCTTAAAAGCCTGTAGTTCAGCTCGCTGAGCTGTACAGTCTCCGAGTGATTGAGTTTTAGTGACCATTGGTCTAAATTTACCTTCGGGCCAGCGACCTTTAACAATCGTGCATGCACCACTATAAGGTTGTTTACCCCCAATTGCGGGTTGTGCTGATCCATCTGTATATATTATACAGCCGTAATGTTCAAGTGGCAGAATTTCAGTTGGCAGAGGACATTCTAATTCGTATTGTAGGAATTCTTGTGTTTTTAAATACGGGTCAAAAACGTATTCAACGTCTGTTGCAGCAAGAGAATTAACCCATTGTATCCATCTCGGATGTAGAGATTTAGCATTTGGAATGCTTGCCTTTGTCACTGCCTCTAAGGCAGGTACAGGTGTAACGATTTTTGTGCGTTTACCCTGTGCGAGGGCTCCATCTTTTGCTACTGCAGTCTGAACCACTGTCAGTATCTTTTCTGTTGAAGTGAATTTCATTTCAGCTTGTGTGTACAAGTGTGACTTGTATGCTATTGGTACCGTCTCACCTTCGTTAAAGGTTAGGCATGGGATTCTGCATCTCCCTTGCATGATTCAGATCACTAGGTTACGCACGTTGTCACGTGTTTGTAACTGTGTTTTTGCTAACATGTCTGTTTGCACTGAACGCAAAATTTCTGTGTGTTTTTGTGTCCAATTTGTAGGTTTGAAATCAGGTTTCATTAGATCGTAGAGAGGTTTAACCCTTTCTGCGTAATTTAGAACATAAGTTCTTCCAAAATTCAGGAAACCTAGAATTGACTGTACGTTTTTCAGCGTTTTTGGAGGTTGGAGCAGCGCACATTTCTCTAAAAAGTTTGCTGCCAGGCTCTTGCCTTCACTTGATAACTCATATCCCAAAAACAGGACGTTGAGATGAGCAATTCGCGATTTCTTAAAATTGAATCTTACCCTTCAGTTTCAAGTGTACGTCCAAATCATCATCTGTAAGATAGATGTCATCGAGGTAGGACAAGGCCTCATCATCGTACATTTGTTGTAACTCTGTTACTCTGGCTGAAAATAACTCTGTACTATTCTTGAATCCCTGGGGGAGACGGCAAAATTGTTGTTGTGCCCCCATTATGGAGAAAGTGGTCAAATACCTGCTTTCAGGTGCACTGTTTTGACAAAAGAAACCATTTGAGATATCTAATGTAAATGTAAATGTAAATGTATGTGTCTTGTAAAGCGCACTGCTGCCCTGAGGCATGTAGTTTTATATTTTTTATATAGTTTTATATTTTTTGCACACAATGTTATTCATCAGTGCTGCACTGTGTGCGTTTTGTACTGCAACAGGAATTTAGATGTCTGTAATCCAAAACTAGACAATATGAATTATCTGGTCTGGAGACTGGAAACAAAGGATTGTTCATTGATGAGGTGCATATTTCAATCACCCCTTGGTATTCAAGTTGATTATTTAAAATCTCCTTGACCTGTTTTTTAGCTTCCTGTTTTACAGGATATTGCCTTTGCACTGTTGGTTGAGTTTTCAACTGGATTTTATGGTGAGGGGAATCCTCATCATATCCTACATGTTTTTTGTATAGTGCTGGGGCCTGGGCCACAGCTCATTTCCTAGCATATGTGTATTTTTCATGAATTGGAATGTGATTTGAGAAGGCAGGCATAATTATATCTTCGCCATGTGGGCACTCCCTGATAAATTCAGGTGGCCAGTCTTGTTCAGCTAGTAGGATGTCATAACCCTTAGAGAGCTTCTCCCAAAAGAGTGCTCTGATTTTTCTTGGTTTGTCACCCTCCATCCGGAGTCTTACTTCATATAACTTATGTGGTACACTAACCCTGCAGTTTCAACTTGGATGCTTTCATTCAAGTCCACTGTCTCCAGAAGATCCTTCAGGATCTTGCGAGCTATGGTTACCTCTGATGCGCTGTCTAGCATTGTTTGGGCCCATTCCCCGTTCTTGAGTTGTGTCCTCAAGATCCTCGGCATGTCTGATCTTTACACTTGCTACCTTCTTTTTTGGAAATTGGCTTTTCTTATTTTTTGGAACGTGCTGTTCGTCTTTGGACTACACTTGTTCTTCTTTTAGTTCTGAACGTCCTCTTCTTTCAGATTTCTGCGAGGAAGCCTGAAAGGCACGAGAGAAACTTGTATCATTATCTTGATATCTATCAGATTTTCTCAAATTATCCCTATTTCTAAGGTTGTACCTTTTTTCGGAAGGCTCCTGCTGAAGAGACCTTCCTCTGGACTGGGCACGCTTTTCTTTAGGAAATGTCTCTTTTAGTGATTTCCCACTTCTTTTTAGGAGTAGTGAGATTATTTTTAATACAAACTTTTTCAGGATTTTCAGTTAGTTGGGGTTTTACTGGTTTCCCACCCAAACTATCTCTACCTAGTTCTTCATAGGATTGTTTTCAATGTTTCTGGCAAGCTCATACGGATGCTCAGTAATATCTGTTTCTTTTAGTTTTTGGCGGATCGCCACTGATGCTGCTTCACCTTTTATGTTGACTAATAGTACAGCGGAGACCTGTTTGAAATCCTTCAGTAATTTCATACCCAGATTCAAGGCAGGTTCTGGACCGTATTCATTTTGAATCTGTCTTAGAACGTCTGGTATTAATGCCATAGACAGAACACCCTGTGTTTTTGTGTAGATTGGAGCAAAGACTGTACCCCAAGTGTCGCAATCCGCTACGTGTGGTGCCATACCCCATTGGTAAACAGATTGTCAGAATCCTGTGTTTCTCATGAGGTGTACTATCAGGGAATACTGCCTCTATTTGAGTAGTTTTTTGTGCTAACCAGAACGGAATTTGTTCTCGTTTTGCGGGCCATTTACCAATGACTGACTGTAGTCTGTGGTGTAATTTTGTTTGTGTTCCCTTGATAAGGGATGTGCCGGAGAATTCTTACAGCTGGTTGGACTGTTAAAGTCCTCATGACATATTGAATCAACTGCCTGTGTTTTTTAATCAGCTGTTTTAGCTGAGCTAATAGTTCAGGACCTTTCATTGTTTCAATATCAGGATGTGGTGTATAGCTGGCTGGTACCGGCCATGTTGCTCCTGGTCTACCTAGTGGACCGAGCCCGGTAATGTGATTTTGATGTTGTAGGGTGCCTTTAAACTAGAGTTGATGCTCTTGGTAAGTTCGTGGAATTTCAACGTCCTCGAAAGGAACGTATTCCGCTGGAGGTTCCTCTTCTTTGTAGTAGTGGAACATATGTGTTGTTGGATTTGCTTGTGGAAAGATAATCCATGAATAGAATACCTCTGTCTGCCGATATTCATCTGCCTCTATGACAAATATAACTCTACCATCTCTGGGTGATAGACCATTTTGTATAAGTTGTATAGCTATGATTTTCCTTAAGTTTTCCAGGAATGATTATAGCATCGTCGTGGTATATTTGTAGAGTGCAGACCTGTCACCCCAAGGGCATCCTGGCGCTTCGAACGATGAAACCAACAATTTCAGCGACTTAGCCTGTCCTGGGAAAAAGGTAGGTTTTTAACGCCTTCCTAAAGGCTAAGAGATCCTCAAGACTCCTTAGAGATATCGGCAGGGAGTTCCAGAGTTTGGCCGCCGCTACTCTGAAAGATCGGCCGCCCATCCTCACTCTCTGGAAACGCGGTACTACGAGTAACCTGGATGAGGAGGAGCGTAAGGCTCGAGGTGGAAGATACCAGGCGAACATTTTCCGCAAAGAGACCGGGCCCAGGCCATAGATAGCCCTAAACACAATGCAAGCTGCTTTGTAGCAAATGCGTAGATGGACCGGCAGCCAGTGGAGTTCCTGTAGCGCTGCCGTGGATGAGCTGTAGTAGGGGCGGGAGATGGCGAGTTTGGCAGCCATGTTTTGCACCCTTTGTAGCTTGCCCAGTAGTGTTATCGGGGCCTCCAGAAGTAGTGCGTTACAATAGTCGAGTCGACTTAAGATGGTACTCCGCACTACTTCGGGTCTGGCTTGCTCAGGGAGGAGGAGCAGAACTTTGCGCAGCATGTGGATCAGCATCATGCACGTTGAGGTGGTCTTATTTACGTGCAGATCTAGCTGCAAGTTGGGCCCGAAACTGACACCCAAGTTGCGCGCCGATTGTGCAGCTGACACCGTCTCTGAGAATGACGAAGGCCAGAAGTCGTCTGGGAGATCCCGGGGAACTCGGTCGTTGGAACAGTACAGGACCTCTGTCTTAGTCCCATTAAACTGCAGCGAGTTCAATCGGAGCCATTCCGCTGTAGCCTGCATGCATCGGTGGAAGGTTTCCAATGGGACTGCGTCCTGTCCCTCCAGTGAAAAGACCAGCTGGGTGTCGTCCGCATAATTAAATGCGGAGATCCCAAATGATTTAATAAGCTGGACCAGAGGGCGGAGGTAAATATTAAAGAGTATAGGGCTGATGGCTGAGCCCTGGGGTACTCCTTGTCCTACTCTCTGCTCCTCTGAGCTGAAGGTAGGGAGCGATACCCGTTGCTGACGGTTGTCCAGATAAGAGATCAGCCAATCCCTGGCCTTATCTTTAACCCCGTACTCTTCCAGCCTCCTGATCAAGGTAGGATGGCTGACCGTGTCGAAGCATCATCGTCTTCTTCATTAAACCCTGTAATGTCTCCACCCGGCTGGGTTGCATTTACTGCAGCTCCACCGGTTGCGTTAGTGTCGCCGTTATCCGGCATTGTTTATGGAAAGTTTGCAGAGCAAGTTTTCAAGGAAACAAATATTAGGTGCACAATATTTTGGAACACTGTATCCTTCAATGTTGAACATACTAAAAACTAACACATAGGATTTTTTCGTCCCACTCAGTTTAAACTGAATATTTTATCCTTTAACCCACTCCAGACGTCTATTGGACTATTTTATGGGAAAAAGGGGTCTGTGTGAAAAGCACAACTCTGTTACTCTAGTATCTAGCGTTAAATTATCGCCTTACCAAACGTTGGGCGCCATGTAGTGTAGTTCCTATATTCCCAATAGGCTATGCGAATTGGAATAGTGCATCCTGTAGTTTAGACTTAGGACTGAAGTCAACTTGGTCTCTACCGAATATACTAAACTTAATTGTGTGTGTGCCAGCTAGCTCAGAGGTCACTAGAAACTTTCTTGAATAATCAAGAAGGGATTAGTTTCTGACAACCGCTTAAAACATGACAAATTTGTTCCCCAAGAATAAGAAATATATCTCTAGAGTCGCAGAAACAATAGATAGTTATTTCACTCAGTCAATCGTGCATGCTTCGTTTCACCAGAGGTGCAGAGAAATAGAGAGATGGGCGTTTTCACTAAGAAGGTATTTATTGAACAGCCTTCTTTCTCAAGCATAAGAAATGAACTGCTGCAATCATAATACGTGCTGTAAAGTACAGAGCATATAATATGAAGAGTATTATAAAATAATACTGTAAAAGCATGATATGGTTTCTAAGCCATAAGATACCTAAAATGCATAAAATATATACAATAATGACTAAAAGTACTCAACTGGTGCCTCTAAAATACGCCTACCCCGGTGTACCTAACCTAGGTCTAGTACAAGGGAAGAAGTAAGTGAGGTGTAGCCTAGTTTTAGTATAATTTGCCAAGAATCAATTCCAAGAATTCTCTTTGGTCTAATCAGCTCCGTACCTTGGTTTAGAATGTAGGAGGTCATGTAGGAGGTCTTGTATCTTTCTCTCAGGACTCGATTTCCCAGCAAACCACAAGGGTAGCCTGGAAACACTGGAGCTGGATTTCTCAGCTGGAGAAAGTACAGCGTCTCTCAGTGCGCCACCTGGAGTGTCGGCTTCCTTCGGCACTTGCTGCAACAGGGCGCGTCGGGCAAGTAGATAGTAGAACTGCTCCAAACCACCGTGTGTTTGTTTGGACAAGTATGGGCATTTTCATACCTTGAAGGTGCCAAGTTTGACGTAAGATTGGACATAATAACGTCATTAGAGACTTAATTCTCTGAAAACTCCATGAGTTCTTGCGTAAATCAATATTCATGCAGGGGGAAGTCCCTGACTGCTGAAGGTGGGTTTTTCCCAGAAATTGTTGTAAACTTTCAGAACTAGTGGAAGTAGCCAAGCCGTATTAGGACTACTTGAGTTGTATATTAATATGGTTATGATTTCTATGCCTATATAAGGATACGGTATTTTATAACTATATAAGGGCATGAATCGGGAAAATTACACTAGGGTGCTAAAACGCTATACAACAGCCTGAGGCAGATTTTAAAAGAATACTTCAGTGGGTGGCACAATGCGTGCTGTAGGCCCACCAGTAGCATTAATTTACAGGCCATAGGTACATGTAGTAAAATACACCAGGAACGTACAAGTTAATTACTTAAGGCACGGCGCGCGGTCCAAATCGCAACCATGCATTGGCAGTCCTGGTGGAGTTCGAGTTTATTCAGATGGTACTCTGAAAATGTCGGATACTGACACAGTGCAAGAATCCAAAATAGCAACTCAGAGCTCGGGAGGTGACCAAGAGCAGCAGGAGGACTTGACTGGGTGAACATGAGGGCCTACCAGACCCTTCCACAGAGGAACAATGAAGGTTTGAGCAGGAGGGTAAAGGTGAGCAGGACTAAAAACAAGTAGACATTTCGACATTGTTCACATGAGATCTGTGTAGATAACAGTTGACTGGCTTGAAATATATTGTATTCCCCGGGGTCATCACGTCATGCCCATAGGGGTCGATTCCAGAGAGTGAGTGGTAGAGGTTTCCTCACACCTTCTGCGGTGAATGGACCACTGGCAACGCATGCAATAATCTGAACTATATTGTTTGGCATTGTAACCTCCAGGTGGAGGACGAAAATCACAAGTACTTGAGTTAATAGTTTTTGGGGGGTGGGGAGTCGGGTGTGCCTGTAAACTGTTATACCGCACCATGCCAGGGGGTTGAGACCTTCAGGAATGCCCAGTGGGGGGGCAGGTTGGGAGTTAAAAGTTAATGTTTATGGGGGAACCATTGTATTATTCTTGCAAAAGTGTCTAGTGTCCAGAGCTGAACCATTACTTGAGAATCAACAATGGGGGTACAAAAACTGAAAGTGCTCACATGGAATGTACAGGGTATGGCGAACTTTCAAAAACAACGTAAAGTGTTTGAATATCTGAAACATTACAAAATTATGATTGCCTGTTTACAGGAGACGTATGGGGGAGGCAATACCATATGTTCGTAGGCGATGGAGAGGGCAAATGTATGCCACTTCGTACTCTGGGTTCGCTAGAGAGACAATGATATGGGTGGCTCCAGGGGTACTATTTCAGAGCCTTAAACACAGAGTAGACCCGGAAGGTTGGTATATCATATTGTATGGGAGGTGGGAGGGACAGGCACTTATGCCCCAACACGGACAGCCCAGAATTTTTCACGAACCTATTGGAGTCCGCTGCCTCTTTTTTGGGAGCCTAAGTGTTATTGTTGGGATACTTTAATTGTCCACTAGATGCACAATTGGATAAGGAAAGATCAATCAATCATTCGACGGGGAGAGCATTCAGGGTTGTCTGAAGAGGGTCTTTGGCTGGTTTCAGCAGAATGGTCTTAAGGCCAACTCTAGTAAATCAGAGGTTCTGCTTTTTGGGTGCGCGTCGGAACCGGAATGGCGTGATTGGTGGCCGGCTGACATGTGCCCCCCCGCCCAGCCGTCTGTGCCTGCCAAAAATCTTGGTGTCAAGGTCGATAATGACCTCACGTTCAGATCGCACATTCTTGGTCTGACGGGCACCTGCTTTGGCATCCTTAAGATGCTCCGGAAGTTCCTACCCCTGCTCACAGAGGAGCATAGGAAGATCATTGTCCAAGCTCTTATAGGATCTAGACTGGACTACGCTAATGCTCTCTATTTAGGGCTTCCGGAGTATCTGATCCAAAGGCTGCAGGTGGCGCAGAACTCTGCGGCTCGCGCCATCTACGGCCTTCCTAGGCGGGCAAGAACATCGGGGGTGCTACAGTCACTTCACTGGCTCCCTATCCGAAAGCGGATAATGTTTAAAACGCTGACGTTGGTGCATAAGGCACTTTCTGGCTCCGGTGCTAAGTATCTGCAGCGCAGACTGGCCTTCTACCGTCCGGCCCGCTCCTTGCGGTCGGAATCTTTGTTGCTTGCCGTGGTGCCCCGTGTGAGGAAGGCTCGCATCGGGGGTCGTTCTTTCAGCTTTAAGGCCCCCCAGTTGTGGAACTCTTTGCCCCTTGCTCTACGCAGCATTCCGAGCCTGCTCCTGTTCAGGAAAAACCTGAAGACCTGGCTTTTTAATCTATAGGCTATTTATCTTTTCACCTCACTTTTAGTTTTTTTTGTCTGTTGTCTGTTATGTTTTTTTAACTGCTGAGCCGCCCTCTGAAAGCGCCGGGACACTCTTGTTGAGTAGCCGTGCGCTATATAAATAAAATCATAACATAACATAACATAACATAAGGATCCCTGAGGGACCAAAATAAACCTAGAACACTTAAAGGGCTCCAGGAAACTATTGCCGGCCTATATCTTAATGACGTATGGCAGGAAAGGAATGGATTAAAGAGAGTGTTCTTATGTTATACACCAGCTGCTCCGACACACAGTCGGATAGATTATTGCTGTATTTCCACAGGTTTGATGACTGCAGTAGAGGGGTCACATACTTACCTCGATATCTGTTGGATCATTCTCTACTTCTACTGAACTTGAAAGCAGGAAGAGGTCGGCCAGCAGTGCATTGTGGAGACTCAGAGCTGAGGGTCTGCAGGATCCCCCCTATGTTGCGACACTTCAAGACACTTTAACACAAAATTTCACTGAAAATTGGGGGACTTCAACAACCAGAGCAATAGAATGGGAGGAAATGAAAGTTGTGGTCCGAGGTGTGGCTATTAAGACAACATATGGGGTTTGACAGAAATTAGAGCAGGACATCAAGAAGCAGGAGCAAAAATTAGGAGACTTAGAAAAAACCATACACGAAGATCCACAAACGATGGAGGAATGGGGAAGGTTGCGGGAGGATTTGTTGGAATCTTGGGGTAGAATGGAAAAACACACCCTTCTCATTTAGAGACAAAAACTACACAGGGAGGGCAATAAATCTGCGGTACTCCTAGCCAGGTTAATACGATAGGAGTCTATGTCATCCCCAATAATTCAGCTCGGAGGTAACAATGGAGAAATGATAGGCACACAGCGAGCGATAGCTGACACCTTGGCGCATCACCTGGCAAAAACATGCGTGGTTGCATCGAATGCTACACCAGAGGGTATACAAGCCTATGTGACTGATATAGAGCTTCCACAGATAGATCCAGAGGAAGCAGAGTCGTTAGTCGCCCCCATCACCAGGGAGAAAATATGATGAGCTATAAAAAAATCTTAATTGGGGTAAGTGTCCCAGGGGCGATGGCCTGAATTTTATCAGCTGTTTGTTCTGCTATTAGTGGATAAACTACTGGAGTTTTATACTGAAGCCTATGAAAATAAGTCTCTTCCTGGATTGATTCAAGAGGCGTTGGTGTCTATGATTCCAAAGCCTGATAAAGACCTGCTGCAGTCCAGCTCCTACAGACCAATCTCTTTATTGAATCTAGATATTAAGATGCTGAGCCCGGTGCTAGCAACTAGGTTGATCCCTCCTGTCTATACCCCATCTTACTCAACCCGATAAGGCAGGTTTTATACCTCACAGGAATACAACATATAACCTGCAAAGGCTGGCATGCACCGATTGTGCAGACTGAGGATTGTGCCTTAGCCCTCTTGGATATTAAACAAGCCTTTGATTTGGTGGAATGGAATTACATTTGGGCTGTTCTACAGAAGATGGGGAAGCGGAAGGAGTTCTTTCTGTGGTTCCAGTTATCATATAGTAACCCCTTGGCCCGGGTACGACTCAGAGGGGTGGTATCAGAGCGGTTTGCATTGTTATGGGGCACAGGACAGGGGTGTCCCCTATTGCCGCTGTTATTTACGGTGGCGATGGAACCATTAGCAGCGACCCTCAGGAAAAATATGAGAGATTGTGGAATCCTTATAGGACACACAGAGCACATAGTGTCCATGTATGCTGACGGTATGTTGGTATATTTGCGGCACCCGGGACGAACAGCAACGTTCCTGATGGAAGAATTTCGGAAAGTTGGGGGGCTTTGGGGGCTCTGTGTCAACCAAAGTAAGTCATCCCTGGTTCCTATTGGGGAGGCTGGTAGGGGGGCATGTTTCAGCATATGCCGGTGTGGGACTGCAATGGAAACTAGAGGGAGTATGCTATCTGGGGGTTCATTTATGGCAGACCTCATCAGAGTTCCTGGCTAATAATGTAGGGAAAGTAATAGCAGGAATACAGGCCTCAGTAGGCTTTTGGAAGTCTCTGCCTCTTTCTTTGATGGGCAAGGTGGAACTTGTAAAAATGGTTGTTTTGCCCCGTTGCCTCTATGAGATGCAACATACGTTTTATGACATCCCAATACCACTCTTCAAGACACTGGTTAGCTTACTAGTGGAGCTTTTATGGGAGAATAAGCGTAAGCGGTTTAAACTGGAAACTCTTCAAAGGAAGTGGGTGGACGGCGGGGTGGAGCTGCCCAGCTTATATCTTTATTATCTGGTGGCACATCTTCAACATGCAGTACATTGGTTGGTGGACGGTAATAATTGGGCAAAATCCCTATCAGTGGGCACTTTTGAGGAAATCATATTACCGGAATTGCCTATGATGTGGTCCGCAACGCCCAGGGACTCTTGTTACTTAGTTTAAAGAGGGAAAAGACTCTGGGAAGATACCGTAAAAAAGGTGATACGGAAAGCACCATATGCGCCCGACATGCCACTATGCGCTGTACAACATAAAAAATAAATAGCACAAGCCATGACCATATAGAGATGGAAAGACTGTGGTTGCCTCACCATGGGGGATTTATATAGCAATAATCTGCATATAACAAGAGATGAGGTGATGACTACGTTTAAATTAGGATTGGGTCAGTTCCTGCAGTATAAAAAGATAGCGGCTGAAGCTAGGGAATTATGGCCATCGCTTTCAGTGGAGCCCCCACGGTTGAACTCAAGTCACAACTCTACTTACAATGTCTGAAGGGTGGTGCCTGAATTCACATATTCATAAGGTCCATAGGGATGATAGTCCGATTAGTGCTCAGCCGATACAGGCAAGGTGGGAAGAAGATTCTGAGAATTCTCAGACAGAGAGAGACTGGATGAAGATTCACAAGGGAGGCTGAGAGCCGAGCTCCAACTCCTGATTCAAACTAATTTAATATAATGTAGTTCACCAATTATACATGACCCCACATATACTGAATAAAATCTATCGGGATAGATCGGATGAGTGCTAGAGGTGTGGAATGGTTGCTGCACGTTTTGTGTATATGGTATGGAAATGCGGGAAACTGCGCACATTCTGGCAGGATGTGATAGATATACTCCATGTGGCAAGGTGATTGGTTTTCCCTGGCATGGTTCACACAATCCCCCTGAACCTGCTGCCTGCCCCAAAAGAGAAACAACTGAGTAGAACATGTGTCTTAGTGGGACTAGCACTCGCAAAAAGGATAGTGGCAATTTCATGGAAAAGCCCCAAATCTCCACTAATACATAAATGGGTTCAGGATTTGAGGGAATGGGCAATGGTGGAACTAATCAGAATGAAGCACATTAGATATGATGAGCGACTTGAGTAGCTATTGTCTGCAGTGATCTCAGATGTTCAAATAGTAGAAGAAACGGGAATTACAAGATGAAAATAATAGTCCAAGCACAAGCACCAAAGTGGAGGAATAGCTTATGTGAGTGTGGGACCAAGAAAGCAGGAGGCAGGCAGAAGGCTCAAACCCGAATGTTGCAAGGCAGGAGGAATGGGAGAAGGTACTCTAAGCCACTGTGGTGAAGGGAAGTGGCGACCTGTACCAGGGAAGGTAAAGGGCTATATACCAACCCATTCATACATGCTTTGTGGAGTTTTCTCGCATTTATCTCCATTCCAAACCACATTTCTAGTGTCCCTGTTTACTGCTTCTAGTGCCTTCTAGCTTGCCTAGTCATTCACTCTTCAAGTCCAAAGCATATGCTTATGCTTTAATGGAGCACTGATTTTCAGCACCTGGTCAATCACTCTCACCTGGTTTCTGCCTGTACCTATGCTCTCAGATATTTCTGCCCTATAAGGTAAGTGCTCAGCATTCTCACAACTGTCTTTCCTGCTGATACAGTGCACAAACTGTTACGGTCTTGTTGTTTTGCTTTAAGGTTTGTTGCTAGCTTCTTTGAGCTTTAGGCATTATTATGTACTTGTGAATTCCATTAGCTATGTTGCTGTTGTTAGTTATTCTGCTTTTGTCCTAGTTTGCAAGCAGATTCCTAGTTTTGTATTCCAGACTTCCTAGTGTTTCCTTTTATGTACCTTCAGTCCAGTTTTTACTTCTTATAATCCCGTCCATATTTTCTTTGAGCCCAGTCTCCATATTCACTACCTCTTTTTTTGTTCTCTTTATCCTCTCTATGTTCATGTTGAAATATGTTATTGCTGCCAGAGAGTCCAAATTAAGTCAGAGACTTGATGCAGTGCTCACCTTCCATAGGAACTGAGGTCCTAAGTAAGAGAATGTAGTCCTCGATCTGCTGCATCTGTGGATGGCAGTCTGATTGCCACAATCCCGTCAGGCCATCCACCCAATTATGATGATGGAGCAGGGACTGCCACAAGACCACTGCCAGGATCCAGGATCCCACAGCAGTGAGGAAAGCAGATGGAAATCACGGCAGCACTGATGCTGACATGGCCAAGCAGATTCCGACCTACCTTTCCACAAAGCATTTCATGGCGGGACCCCGCCATGTTATGCTTGGTGGAAAGCCATGTAAAGGGGCCCCAAACAGGGTCCTGCGCAAATCTGCCCATGGGGGTGCATGCACTATGTGGCATGCATGACATGCGTGTCAAAAATATTGTTTACCACAATATTGTGTCAGTGATCCCAATGCTCGCCAATATGACAGCACACACCCTAGGTTTATATTCAGTTTTAGGTTGCAAAGGTAAACTTTTGTTTAATGGTTTTAAGCAGTAAAATCAAGTAAAACAAATGTAAATAATCCTATACGAGAAGGAGAGTGACACATCCATCTTTATGTCCAGATACTTTACCATATCTTTTGGCATAGGGGTTAAAATGGCTTTGAAGGCCACACTTTAATCCAACGGAATCAAGACGGCTGAGGTTCCACTGACTAACCTCATACAGAACACAGTGTATGAAGCAGCCTTGGTCCCATGTAATGGACAAAACCCAGCCTGGTGGGAATGAAGCAAATGTTTAGATTCAACAGAGGTGGCTACAGAACCATTTACACTTTTTTTTCCGTGACCATAGCAGAGTAGTGGAAGTAAAGAAATAGGATGGAAGTTTGCCAAGTCTTTGGGGTTAGCAGTTGGCTTCCTCAGTTGAGGGAGCATAAGGGCTCTCTTCCAAAGCTGAAAAACAGTAGCAGCAATTAGCAATGCACAGCTCAAATTTAGAAGATGATGACTAACAAAACAAAGGTTTTCACAAGGTCTGGTTACAAGGTCATGGGAGCAACAGCAAAGTATCCCGATTACCTAGCAAGAAAGCTCTGAACCACATGGAATCTTATAGTTGACATTTTAAAATAGATACTTCCAGTCCTGTGGCGTCCGGGGAACTGAAGCTTCCAAACTTGTCTTCACACTTTTTCTGCCAGGAATGAGTGATGCCTTTGTGAGTTCAGAGTATTACATCAGTATGTGCCATGTATGTGAGCGCAGAACCGTGAGTCCTTGCCACAGATCATGATGTATACACCTTTAACAGTAGTTTAACAGTAGTTTATAAGATTAAAGGCTACAAGCCTTCCTCAGGTTCATTTGCGTTTTGTAATGATTAATCTATTTGTGTTCAACATCACTTTCTCGAACCTAGCAACTTCTATCCAGTTTAGTAGCTTTTAATGTTAACAAGCAATGACTATGGAAACATGATTTTGGTGGGCAATTCATTTTTCTCTTTAGCAACACTGTTCTCCACTCAGTGGCAAGGTTTATATCTGGCATAAGAAAATATGACCACTATTCCCACATTTCAATGGATCCACATTGGGTTCTGTAAAAGCCAAAAGAAGTACACCTGAATACAACCTGTATACCTTTTCACCCCCCGTCCCTCCCCCCTTCATAGTATCTGGTTCCAAAAGGAACCTAAGTATTCAACATAACTGAAGCCTGGAAATAAAATAAAAACTCAGCACAATCATTCAGCCAGGTATCAGGCATGACTCTTCTTTGTACACCCAGAAAAATACACCAGAAATGCGACTGCAGCAAAAGCAGATAGTCACCTCCTGAATAAGGACACGGGTGGATGACACTGCCTAAGAACAGCAGTTTACCTGTCATGACTGACTGCATTATCAATACCTCAGAAACCCATCGCATTGTTCTATAAAAGAACCTCTGTAAATGTAAAACTTTGTGTAGAATACGTTTGTCTCACACTCTTATGCATTGTAGTCTATAGTGTGCTAATCCACTTCCTCATAATTTCCTTTCAAGGGGCATTTCCGAATAGACAAAAAATGGTTCTTGTTTCAGTCTTTCATAATTATTAATCACCCAAATTGGGCATTCCAACATGCTCTTTTATTTAATGAGGTGTGCTTATTTCTTTAGACCTTTTGCGACATCATTCACTGGATGTTCTCATAATGCAACTCCTAAACATTCACCCTGGTGCTCATCAGAGGAGTATCCACCCAAAAACACCACTGGGTTTGGGCTCCCAACAGTAAGGCCAAGCCACTGACCAACATAGAACAAAACAACTGCCAATACTGTTCCCTTCAATACTTCTGTATTAACACTGACACATTGGAACTGAACACAATATGGGTACTAGGCTTGTAATTCTGTCTGAATAAATCTGTATGTTTTATTTTTATTTTTTTCTCAGTACATTAAATGGTTAAATTTTCACCAATTCTGCATTTTGGACATCTACATCACATATACAACAATATTTACATTTCATAAAAAAACTTACATAGTCAAAAACATTCCATATACACTATCATTCATCCTTGCCAAACATTCAAACACAGCACTCTCACATTCGCAACAACAAGATTGTATTTACAATTAATTTTGTAATTTGGACTTTTTTACATTAATACAAGAACCATAGTAACCACTTTTACAATGAAATTCACTAATCACATGAATTTGGAGCAATTTTGTTAAATTTCATATTCTTATGGCTCAACAAAAATGGTTTACGCGTTTCGAACTCCTGCTTGCTATGGAGTTCTCATTAGGACCAAAAAGCTGTGAAAAGAGCAAAAAGACCTTCTGTAAACCTCAAGCCCTTAGATATCAATGTGTGAAGCTGCCCTCTTTTTGCAACTCTTCCTCTTACCTTAGATGAACAGACATAATATCGAAGGAAAAATATAGGATGGACATAATATCGAGTTAAAAATATAGAATGGACATAATATCGAATGAACAGAATATAGTGGTTATAAATATCGAATTAAAGGTAAGTAATATCGAATTTTAAAATATAGAAAGTCATAATATCGAAGTAAGTAATATCTATTTTTAAAATATAGAAACTCAAAATATTGAAGTAAGTAATATCGATATTTAAAATATAGAAGGTCATCGAATTTTTAATAATATCACATTTTTTTAAGTGTTTTTGTATGTGATTTAATTTTTGCGTAATCTAATTCTGTAGCTGGTTGTGGGTTTATAGGGGAATAGGGTGGGAAGTAATTTAATTGTAATTAATTAAAAATGTTAATTTACTTATTGGTATTTATATTGAATTGTTAATTATTTTTAATTGGTAATTAATTAATTTTTAATTGATAATTAATTTTTAATTGGTAATGTATTTTTATTTATTAATTAATTGATAATTATGTTTATTTTATTAATTTATTTTCCGTAGCGGGTTGTGGGTTTATAGGGGAATAGGGTGGGAAGTAATTTTATTGTAATTAATTAAGTATGTTCATTTTTTAATTGGTATTTATTTTGAATTAATTGTTAATTATTTTTTAATTGGCAATTTATTAGTTTTAAATTGATAATTCATGTTTATTAATTGATTAATTGATAATTATGTTAATTTAATTAATTTATTTTTTGTAGCGGGTTGTGGGTTTATAGGGGAGTAGGGTGGGAAGTAATTTAATTGTAATTAATTACATATGTTAATTTATTTATTGGTATTCAGTTTGAATTGTTAATTAATGATTAATTAATTAATTTTTAATTGGTAATTTATTTTTATTAATTGATTATTTGATAATTAAGTTAATTGTATTAATTTATTTTCTGTAGTGGGTTGTGGGTTTATAGGGGAAAAGGGGGGAAGTAATTTAATTGTAATTAAGTAAATCATTTTTATTTATTAATTGGTATTTATTTTTAATGTATTAATTAATTGGTAATTAATTGGTATTAATAGGTAATTAATTGTATTTATTAATATTAATTTGTAATTGATTAATTATTATATAATATTAAATTGGTAATATATTTTAATTAATATTTTCTTGGTATTGATATTTAATACATTTTTATTAATATATTAAATCTTTACTTTCCCTACTATTGCACTCACTGGAGTTGGAATAGTAATTTTTACCCCTAGGCTATCCAACACTTTCCCTACTGTTGCACTCTCTCGAGTGGGAATAGTAACTTTTACCCCTACGCTATCCATCGCTTTCCCTACTGTTGCACTCTCTGGAGTGGGACTAGAAATATTTAACCCTACGCTAACCAGCACTTTCCCTACTGTTGCACTGTCTGGAGTGGGAATAGTAATTTTTACCCCTACGCTATCCAACACTTTCCTTACTGTTGCACTCTCTGGAGTGGGAATAGTAATTTTTACCCCTACGCTATCCAACGCTTTCCCTACTGTTGCACTTTCTGGAGTGGGAATAGTAATTGTTACCCTTCCACTATCCAACGCTTTCCCTACTGTTGCACTCGCTGGAGTGGGAATAGCAATTTTTACCCCTACGCTATCCAACGCTTTCCCTACTGTTGCACTCACTGGAGTGGTAATAGTAAATTTTACCCTTTCCGCTATCCTACGGTAAAAATATTGTAAATTTTTTATTAATATTACGTTTATATATATATATATATATGTATTAACAAATCAATTTGTATGTTTTTTTTACTTACATTAATTATTTATTAATTTTGAGGTTATTTAAGTTAATTATATTTATTATTTAATTAATTTTGAATTCATTAAAAAAAATCGATATTTTGACTAACTATATTTTTTACATCGAAATTTTTGATTCGATATTTTTGTACTTACCTGTTTGGAGATAGGAGGTCGATATTTTTGTATTCTATATTTTTACCTCGATATTCTTGTAGTTCTATATTTTTGACATCAATATTGTTTCAGTGATTCCTTACCTTACACAGTGAAAAGCCAGGTTTACTAACCACGACGCTGGACACTAAAATAGAAAGCGAGTGAAACATCATCACTACTTTGAATAAGCTGCTCTATAAGTACACCACCATCACATCTTATTAAGGGGTACTTACATCAAACAGACCCATGAATTCTCATCGGTAGGTGTAAATAATGCCGGTGACCTGGGGTGTAACAGAGCGGTTTCCATTACACATTGTAATTCAAAACATAGTTGGAGAAGAAGGTTACATTAATTGGGCACTTACTCGTTTTGTGTATTTTGAAGAGTCGTTTTATCAGTAAAGCGGGCACTCAGGGCACACCTAAAAAAACAACGGAAGCTACTTAGCAAACTAATAACCTTGTGGAAAACTGCTTCAAAGATTCGACCGTGGAGGCGACGTTGCCTTACCTCTGAGCACCGCTGTTCAAGCAGAATGGTTACGGCGGCGTTTCCTCCAATGGTGAACTGCATGCGCCATCGGAACTGCTAGCTATTTACAGAAGCCCCTTCCTGGTTTAAAGGATCATGGGGGATGTAGTTCGTTGGCGATTATAACTACAAAAATTTGATGTGTTATCCTTCATGGAAATTACTGCTTTGTCGTCATGGAGTAGACTTGATTTCCCTTTTGTGCTGGTGGTTCACGACAATTCAACGTAATGCGTAAAAACCTGAGGCAACAGAACTGCCTATTGTGGGGTGCGCGCCGCGGCGGCGGTAAGATGGCCGCGTCCTAGGAGAGCTCTGCGGCGCCGGCTTTTCTCTTTCGACGGAGGTCCCAGAAATTGGCCCGACTTCAGCCTTCACCAAGACGCAAAGATGTCGGATGTTTCCTGGCTCCGTTTGGTGCGCTTTGTGGCTGACGGCGCCTGAAGGAAGGTGTGTTATTTCCGAAAATGCTTTTTTCCCTTTCACTCTGAGGGCACTTTACGGCCGCCATTTTAACTTTACTTCTCGGCGCGAATACTCCCTCACCTCAAAACGGAGCGTTTTTTGTACTTTTGCTCCCTGCAGCTATACATATTGTTGCCGTTTCATATTAAAAAATACCCAAATAGACTCCATCTGCTACATGGGTGTTTCTCCTCAACAAAAGGCTTGGTCTGTCTTACTTTCGGAGGCTTCTCAGTAAATTCTTGCATTGCGCACGTGCCGCACTAATATTTACCCTCCGGAATGCTGTACTTTCACTCAGGGAATTGCGCAGCTCCTTTTTTTTTTTTCTTCATGACTGTTTGTGCGTATCTTCCCTAAAAGTGTGACTTTGGCATTGTTTTACACACAACCTAGTTACTTGATGATTTTCTTATAAAGACTTCCTCTTTTTGGTCTCTGTGTACATTTTATTGCTATATTTTTCAATATCAACCTTTCCTGACGGACACTCAATATTGCTTGTTTCAACGCTTCTTTTTTACCCCTGCGCTGTATACTACTTTATCACGATGGATCCTAAACAGTCAAACAAAGCTCATGGTACCTCTGGAACTGCCTCAGGAAAGCGCAAAGACTCCTCTACCAATGCAAGTAAGCGCCTGAAAAAAGACCCTTCTTCTCCAACCAAATCCCATTTACCTATTACGCTAGAGGATATAATGGATGAACTGCGTCTTATTCGTACATTTATCTCGGATATTACTACAACTCTCCTTAGAATTGAGGAAAAATGTTCTGGCCTAGATTTACGTTTATCAGATGTTGAACAAAAAGTTAGCAATGCTGAAGATGTTGTGGCAAGAGTTGATGCTCTCACCAAGGAAGTAACTCAACTTAAGAAATCCACAGAGAATTTGGAAAATCCGAATCGTCACAACAACCTGCAAATTGATGGTATTCCAGAAGGTTTGGATGGGTCAGACTTGACTCTCTTCCTGAAATCCCAGGTTTTACCAATCGCCAGTGTCTCTAACTCGGCTGACTTCAACATCCAGAGGGCACATAGATTAGGTCCTCAAAGTTCATCCTCAGCTGCCAAACCTAGAGGTATCATAGCACATTTTTTGATGTACTCCGACTTAATGTTTATACTAACTGCAGCTAAACAGCATAAACAAATGTTCTGGTCAGGACATAACATTTTCTTCAGTCAAGATATCTTCAAACAAACTGCCATTAGGCGCAAAGAATTTTTGGATCTCGGGCCAGCTTTGAAGTCGATGAATGCTCATTTTGGCCTCATACATCCTTGCTTCTTCAAAGTGACTTATAAGGACCAGTCTTTTTCCTTTGATGATCCAGCTGATCTCCGGAGGTTCATCCATAAACACAGGGAAGAATAGATGGAACTGAGCAAACACTAACAATCTTCTTTTTTGATTGTTCTAGGTCCCACTCTGTTTTCCCCTTGTGCTTTTTTTTGTTTTTTTGTTCCCATCTCACAATGCAGCTCAAGGTTCCTTGTTTCTTTGTTGTTTCAGATCCATCTGTTGTTGAAGTGTATAGAATCCTGTGTTTACCTTTCGTATTTGTATGACTCCTATACCCCATTGATGTCTCTCCATTTATCCTGGTAAGCTCCCCTTTTACATTGTCTTATCTCCATTTTATGTTGTATTTTATTTATGCTAGTTCTTGTTACTTGTCCACACCTGCTCAGGTCTGTTTACCTCCTTCATGTTATCTCATTATATATTGTCGGCTCCACCTTGCTCCCTTTCCCTGTGATCCGGCCTTCTTGGTTTCTCTCTTTTGCCCCCCCTCCCCTTTTATTGATTGTTCTCCTTTTTATGTGCTCTATGGCTAAAGCCCCTTGGCTTTCTGTCATATCTTTCTTTATTGATATGGGAACTCTCGTTCCCATCTTTCTGTCCCTTTCTATCCTTCCCCTTCTTTTCTCTCCAGTGCTAAATACCCTTTCTCTCTCTAAATTCCTCATTTTCTTGCTTTTCTTTGTTGTATTTTCTCCACTTTCCTCTTGTTACTATGCTTCTTCTATTTCTTTCGCTTTCCTATCGCATCTTGGATCTTTCATTGGTGGTGGTTACAATTGCTTTCTTTTCATCACACGGTTATACTGTGTTTTTTTCTATCTTTAATTGCTTTATCTAACTCATCCTTTTCTTTTCTCTTTTATCTTAACTGGCTTATGCCTCCTTTTCTACTTTATCTTTCTCTCCTCCAATGAACAACCTTCGCATTATTTCATGGAATGTTAAGGCTCTTCGTAACCCTATCAAAAAGCAACGTATTTTATCTAATTTGGCTCCTCTTAAATGTCAAGTAGCTTTGTTGCAGGAAATCCCTCTTTCTTTGCAGGACTTGTCTTCGATACGCAAGCATTGGGTAGGAGAAGCTTTCTGCTCTCCAGCTGTCAATAACAAAAATGGTGTTGTTATTTTATTTCACAAATCGCTTTCTGTTCAAGTTCAAAATGAAATTTCTGATTCTAATGGTAGACGGTTATTTCTTGACAGTACTGTTAACAATGTTTATCTCTCCTTCTGTAATGTTTATGGACCCAATGGCGTAGATATATCCTTCTGGAATTATTTTTCTTCTCTTCTTTCCTCTCAAGCTACCAAAGATTTGATTGTTGGTGGTGATTGTAATCAACTTATGGATCCCTTCATAGATCGTAAATCACAAACACGATATGTCCCCAATAAAATGCAAAAATAATTTCATAAACCCATCTCTTCTAGAGGCTTAGTGGACTCATGGAGAATATCCCACCCTGATTCATTTGAATTCTCCTTTTTTTCTCCAGTTCACTCATCATACTCCCGTATCAATTACATATTTCTCTCACAACATGCTTTTCAATCCATGACTCACTCTGAAATGGGCTCTATCCTTATCTCAGATCACGCTCCTCTAATCCTTTATATGGATTATCCTTCCCGCACTCCTGCTTCACGACGCTGGCGTTTTAATAACTCTTTAGTTCTTGATCCCCTCTTCACCACCCACTTTACTTCTTTTATGGATGAATTTTTTTGCAATAATTTAAACACTACCTCAGATTTTCACTTCATGTGGGATGCTTTCAAAGACGCTGCCCGTGGCAATATCAAGACTTTGTCTCTCGTAAAAGGAAAGAAGCTCTCAACCAAGAATCCCGCATTCTTAAACAAATTAAAGACCTTGAACACCTCTATTTCACTACTAATTCACCTGATTCTCTATCTTCCCTTATTAAAGCTAAGTTAGATTACAATAAACACACGTGGGACTCCGCTTCTAACCATCTTCTTAAATTTAATGCCAAAATATATGGTGGACGTAATAAAACAGGTAAATCACTTGCAAATTATCTTAAAATTAAAAATCAGAAATCCAAGATTGTTGTAATTAAAGATTCTCAAGGAACTTCTCATTCTTCGGATGCCAAGATTCTTGATTGTTTTGTTAACTATTATTCCTCCCTCTACACACCTGTATCTAACCCTTCCCCTGAACAAATCGACTCCTTCTTTAACTCCATTCCTAAATCACATAATACGCCTGTCGATCTTTCCTCCTTAAATGTTCCCATTTCAGAAAAAGAGATCATTGCTGCACTCTCTCTTTTACCCAAAGATAAAACTCCAGGCCCGTATGGCTTTACTGTGCGCTTCTTTCTTCATTTTAAATCAGTTTTATTACCTCACCTACTTACTCTAATTAATCATTTTCTTGCTACTGGCGAATCCAAAGGTTCCTTCACGCAGGCAATGATCTGCCTCCTCCCCAAAAAAGATAAAGATCCTTCCCTCTGCAAAAACTATAGACCCATTTCTCTTATAAAGACAGATTGTAAAATATATGCAAAAATTGTGGCTATCTGAATCAATAAAGTTCTTCCTGAATTAGTGAATATCTATCAATCTGGCTTTGTTAAAGGTAGGTCTATTACCGATAACTCAAGAACCCTTCTGAACATCATACATCTAGCTTCTAAAATAGACTCGCCTATTGCTGCCAGCACATTAGATGCTGAAGAGGCTTTTGATCGCGTCAATTGGTACTTCATGTTTGGAGAGCTTAGATGGCATGGTTTCAGTCCACATATTCTTAAGTACATACAACTACTATACTCTGCACCTAAAACTTCTATTTGGGTTAATGGCTCGCAATCAGACTATTTTCCCCTGCATAGAGGAACCAGGCAAGGGTGCCCTCTTTCTCCTCTCCTCTTTATCCTTGCTTTAGAACCCTTTTTGGAAAAAATAAAAAATTCTTCTTCTTACTCTGTATTTCATTATAAGGATGTAGAAATTAAATTTACTGCTTATGCAGACGATATTTTGCTTTATATCTCTAATCCCACTGCTTCACTACCTGCACTTTTCTCTTTACTCAACGACTATTCCTTGGTTTCTGGTTATAAACTAAACATCGATAAATCTGAAGTACTCCCCCTCAATAAATTTTGTCTATCCCATATGTTCAAAGGCTCAGGATTCGAATGGAACACCGGTTATATTAAATATTTAGGCATTCTCTATGCTAACACCGTCAGAGAGACTATTAAAATTAATCATTCTGATATACTTAAAAAAATCTCTTTACTCATTGAACCCTGGACACCGCTATTCCTCTTTTGGTGGGGTAGATTAGCTACTCTCAAGATGATGCTACTCCCTATTGTAAA
The DNA here is from genome assembly GCF_964261635.1 of Lissotriton helveticus. NCBI lineage: Eukaryota > Metazoa > Chordata > Amphibia > Caudata > Salamandridae > Lissotriton > Lissotriton helveticus. Next base: position 85,246,606 of record NC_136060.1, on the reverse strand, counting down.
CTTCTACCTTTCTATGCTTCCTATTTCTCTTCCTCATTACTTTTTCAAATCCATTAATCGTATTCTAACAAAATATTTATGGAATAATCGTAAAGCTAGAATCTCCATCTCTCGCCTCCAACAACCTAAAAATCTGGGTGGTGTAAATTTTCCTAATATTTCCCGTTTTCATTCTGCGTTTACACTCAAACAGATTTGGCCCTTCCTTACTGATTCATCTGCTTCCCTTCCGACAGCTTTGAGTCCTATAGAATTAGCACAACTTGCCCCCATTTCATTCCTCACAGCAACCCGTCTATCTCAACCTCCTAATAGATTTATATCCCCTGTTTTTAAGCACTCTAAGGCTTTAGCACTTTCACTTCTTCGTTCTTTTCTGCCTCCTTCATCCCTTCATATACAGACCCCGATTCGGTACAACAAATTCCTTAAGATTAAGAATAGAGCATTTTCTGGAAGGAATGGATTGATAAAGGCATTATTACCTACGCTCACTTGCTCACAGACAACTCTTTAAGATCCCTTCAAGATCTACAGGACTCGTTTAATCTCTCTAACACACACTCTTCCCATTTTCTTTCACTTACACATACACTCTCTTCCACTATTCTTCTGCACACCCCTCCTTCTGATGTTGCGCTTTCTCTTTCCTCCCCACCAGACTTTACCATTCCCTTTAGAGATTCAGCCATTTATAAGCTCCTCTCTCAATTCCATACTGCCCGGTCCAAAACCAAGCTAGAACTCCTATGGGAATTGGACCTAGCCCAAGATTTTCCCTTGACTGTTTGGGATGATATTTGGTCTAAAATATATACAGTTTCTCGCTCTGCTAGTACAACACAGACCTTTTACTTTTTTTTCAATCGTCTCTTTTTTACTCCTGTAGACCTCTATAAATTTAAGCTATTACACTCCAAAAAATGTTGGTCCTGCCCATGCGAACATAGTGACTTTATTCGTATGTTTTTCCATTGCCCTGCAGTCACAGCTCTTTGGTCCCGTTTTTGGTCTACACTTAATAGTATTTTGTCCACTGATGTTCCCTTTGAGATCATACACGTATTTCTGGGGGGTTCTTCCCCCTATTTGGAATGTTCATAACAATGTTTGTAAATTTATTGACCTTTTCACAGCAATCTCTTTTCAAATGATCACTACTAACTGGAAAGATACTTCCAAAATACCATATAATGCTTGGAGGAACCTGTTATGTCACCATCACAGACTTAATCGTGCTTATGCTACAACTGTACCATTATTAATCAAAAGAGATTTGTTATGGTTACTTTTAACCACATATCTATCTAGATACACCCCTTGATTTGTAGCATTTTTCAATTGTAATTTTTTTATCCTTTTGCTATTTGATATAGTATTTGAATTTATTGTTGCCTCCTTTTCCCTTTTCCCTTTCTTTCCTTCCCTTTCCCTCCTTTCTCCCTACTGAAACTTTCCCCATAAAAAGCTACATTTATTGGTATAGTTATATACCCCCCTTTTGGGGTTGGCAGTTCCAATTTTTGTGTCTTTCAGATTTCTCATGTATCTTGAAAATATTTACCTTTGTACTGATGTTTTACATCGTTTTATTTTTGCTCAATAAAGCTTTCTAAACTTAAAGAACTGCTTATTGTTAACGGAATGCTCTTCCTGATCTGGGGGATCATGGGGAATGTAGTTTGTTTGCTCAACAGGCTGCGGTAGTTCTGTATGTTGTTTTTCACAATCTGTTCTTCGTTGTGGAGGTTCACAAATTGTTTTGTAGTCATGAGGTGAACATGGTTCCCCTCTTGTGCTGATGGTTTGCCACTGTCCATCGTGATATAAAGAATCATAATGAACGGAAATGGGGTGGTTGAAAAGATGGTGCCGTTATATATTGGCAATATGTACTTTGTATCAATAGGTTATACCGTAATCAAGTTTGTTCCATGAAACAAATCCAATATCAACATCATGGCTGGATTGAATCCACTTGGAAACCATCATAGGAGTATAGCAGTACCTGGTTGCAAGCAATTAAATGTTCAAATGCCTCAAAGGTGTTTAAATAACAGTAAGACTGCAAGTGGGAATTTCTTCAGTGCTTTGCCACCACACAGCAAGAATGCAAAACGTATTAAAAAAATACTGTATTGTTGTAACAACTACTGTGCTTGAATGTTTTACTTTCTTTAACCTGATTTTAGAGTATTCTAAAAGAGGTGTAGGTGCTTTATAAACTCAGGGTTCTGTAACAATCATTACATAGTAATATTCCACCAAAACACATTATTCCACATCTAACTTGTTTGAAACACTAATTTGAATCTGCTACAGGTTCGTTCACACATTTATTTTGAACTGAACAGCAGTGCCGCAAACGTGTTAAACATATCCCGACTTCTTCTCTTGACTGCTTATTCTAGTTAACCTTTGTGAATGTTTGATCCATTAATCTACTACAGGTATTATGCTTTTTGTATGTTGACATAAACGTAGCTTTTGGAATTATAATACGTATCTACTTAAGTTTATGTAGGTAGGAAGTAATGTGTTCTTGTATTCACGGGTCTCACCTGCAGATAAATGCTTTTATGGACGCGCTAAAAAACGGGTGATTTGCCTAATAATGACTATTCAATGTAATAAAAATTTCTATACGAAAGGCCCAAAGACAATTATCGCAAATAATGATCATCTGCACTTTCCCATCAGAAGACATGGGCTTTAGTTTGTTAGCTAATGTTATGGCATTTAGAGGCATATGTTTTATTTAAAGCACATGATCTTCATAAGCTGAAAAAATCTTGTATTGCCATGTATAACTCTGCGTCATGATTAGAAAGGCAAGGACGCCACATTTCAATACATCATATTGGGTTTTATTATATGAAACCTTTTAATTGAAAAGAAAACAAGGGCGTATTTTGGGTTTTGCTTTCAAGGGGCTTTGGAGACATGCATGCTCATGCTTTTTGGGGATATGCAAGAAAATTGGAGAGTTGATCAGATTTCAGAGTAATGACTGGTGTTTGTTGAGGAATGCAAATGAATAATGGGTGGCATAGAGCTGTTACCATAGTGAATTTTCTTTTTTATTTCATGGGAGATATCTTGATAATATAGGACAGTGCTCCAGTACTTACCGGAAGTCAGCCATGAAGTGTATACGAGGGCCCATTGTCAAATAAACTCATTGTCCTTATCTGTCACATTGAAAAAAATATATATATTACATTTTGTCATCTCACATGATGGCACACAGGAACTTCAAGATGATAGATTATGTGTACTTTTCAAAAGACTGTCCCTATCACCGTGGTCATATGTCCTAATTTCATGAGCATAATGCTTTGAATCGCTAACTTAAGATGGGACCTATCCCCTGTCTTCATCTCATGTCAGGCATAGTTCATAGAAAGTGTGCATAAAACATATAAGACATTTTTACAATGTAAATAGGCATGCAGTGAAATTCCCAACGTGAGCAACATTTCCTTTCAACTGAACTGTCAACAAATATTTCTAGTTTTATCAGAGCATACCATTTGAGAAATTATTTAGCACCAACCTACAAATGTAAAAGCTAAAAGCAGTTCTTCTAACACGAGCAACTAGGAAATCAACTAAAAATTAAGGGGTCATTAGGATGGCCATCCAATCATATTTGGAACCACCCGCCTACAAGGCGGCGGCCCTGCATCGCAAATTAGGATGCAACGGTGGCCGTCGCATTGCCCATGTTTTGTAATGCGACTGGTGCTGTGCTCTGTAGCAGCCTTCGCAAGACAAACCAGATACCCCACACATATCCCTGTGCTACATGGCAGGCACCATGTGGTGTCTACCGCATGGTGTAGAGATATGTAGGGGGCACCTATATCCCTGGCGCAGGGGGATAGGAGGGCCCCCCTACGGGTCCCCAAATCTTTTTACACCTGCTGTAATTCCGGCAGGTCCATTCTGGGACTATTGGTTGGATAAAGACCGCCTGTTGGGACAATGGCAGTCAGTGTTTCCGACTGCCACCCGTTGAGAAGCCAATGTAATATGGCAGACGGAGATCCCTGTTACGATGGCCTAGGGATCGCAACGGACCGCCTGTCAGTGGCGGTCCCTCGGCCTTTGTAATCAGGCCCTACGTTTTCAAGTTGACTTTCTACCCAACCAAGTCCATTTGATTAATTTTTTACCATGAAACTTATTTTTCAGCTTTTTTTAACAGGATGAAAGTATTATAGAGACCAAGATGCTACTATATATACTGTAACAATTTCCTCTCCCTGTGCTGAAGACTCCTCCCTCTGCTTTGTTCTATCTTGGGTCATTTCAGATTCGAATTTTGGAGGGAAAACATTTCTCTCTTTTTGTATCCTATCTGTTCTGCATCCACACCCTTTGAATTTTTAATTTTTTGGAACAATTTAGTTCAATGCATTACTTTGCAAAACGTTTGTTCATTGAGAGAGGTCAGGCACCACTATTTGTGTTCCTTTTTTTCTTTTTGTTTCTTTGCTATTGGATGGCCTGGAGGTGTGAGTAGGGTCCTGGTGGGATTACATTTTTTAAGGGAAAATGTTTGAAAATGTTTTGGGGGGAGGAAGGCCTGGCGTTATAAACGCATTTTCCCATACTCTTTTAGTTTCTGTTTGGAATTTGTACAGATGTATTAATCATTTTACTGTATAGTTTAACTGTTTAGGGCTCAACCTGCCCTGCAGATGGCCTTGGGTATAATTTGTAAAATGTTTTCACAATCTCATTGTTGGCGTGCTTTATGATTTTAATCATTTAAGGGGCTGGTGGATGGCCTTTTATTAAATGCAAAAAAAAGAAACTATTTTGTGTGTGTGTACCTATTAGTGGCTAGGGTTGAAGTCTCCTGGAATCCAGGAACGTGTAGCTCCAGATCTTCCTTTGTTCTCAGTTGCCTTCCTATTCTAGTCTTGCCCACCAATCCTTCTGAGTTTGTGTATGTGTGAAATGGTTGATATTGTGTTTCACTTTAATTCTTCAACTTTTAAAATAACTTTTGGAGGTAATTGATGTTGCCCTAGGCTCTTTATAGCTGAGGATTCTTTTTTCATTTATTTCAATTTTTTGGCTGACTTTGCTGATTTTTTTTATGTGGGGATGTCACAGGTGTATGTCCAGACACATTTTGGCTAAATGATATAGACCTGCATAAATCTTCGCCTGCAATGCCACACGATTATTTTGGAGTTTTGGGGAGGAAGGTGCTCCAGGCAGTAGAGGGCAACCATGTTCTTTATTCTCCACGCTTCCTTCTTTGCTAGTTATGTGGTAGTCCCAATTTTGTCTAGCCAGCGTGTGTGCGTGTGTGTGTGTTTGTTTGTCGGGGCCATCCTGTCTTTGTTCTTTATGCATCCATCTAAGCTTGCAATGTAGCAACCACCATTTTGTGGAGCTAGTAAGTGTGTGGGTGGGACCGTTTTGTCTTTGTTTTCCATGCCTCCTTTTTTGTTGCCCATATTGTGAATGAGCTAGCCACCTCTAATGTGTGCAGCCAGTGTGTGCTTCAATCATTTTATTTCACTTTTAAAAGTTAATTTCAAGAAACAAGGATAGCTTTTTTTCCTGATATAAATATTTGTGTGTGTGTGTGTATGGTTGTTGTATTGCCTATAAGGTGACGGTTCCTGACATTGTGACCTTTTGAACGCAAGTACCGTTTCCACATGCCCCTACGGATAGGGATGCAATGCTTTGGCCTTTAATAAAGCTTTTGAATGTACACTTTGATGCTTTGAGCAGGCTGAAAGCCTTATTGTTTCAGAATAATGTAGCATTAACATTTGCACAGGAGATGTTTGATCTTCAAGTTGCATGATCTTCTTTTAAGATACTGTTGCTACTCCAAACTAATTTCCCACATCTTTTTGGGGAGATTGTGCACCACATTTTTAACATGTCTAGCACTGCGGGGTAGCACACTTTTTTAAATTATTTGGCTCCGGGTTGGTTAGCACCTACAAGATGGTCTTTAGAGTTATTCCATCAGTCATACACTCTCTGCTTCTGAAGCATTGTTTTAGGCTTAGCACCTGTCCTAATCCTAATGGTCAGACTGTGCTTTTATTTGTCCTGCTCCACAATGTATTCCCATCATGCGACTAAATCAGAATGGCACTGTCACATGAGCTCCTGTGCCATGAATGGATGATAGAGTCTTTTGGCGCACCCTTGCTCCCAGGAAACGAACAAAGACTGGTTCTTGTCCTTTAAGACTGTCTGGCTACACTACAATTAGTCCATTCTTCAATGCCTGCTGTGCACTTTCACGTATGCCCTGAACATATGCCTTGGAATACAACTGGTTCAATCTCTGGATATAGAACTGCTGGTGGTGGATCCCTAAAGGCCCACTTGTACCATTATCTATTGTGCTTGCCATTGCTTCCAGTGATGCTTCAGCTTCTGGTGATCTGGATCCTGACTCTTCTTCTATGGATTTAGAACTGACGGTTTCTTCTTAGGTGGTTACTGAGGGGGTTGGATTTGACCATGCTTGCTGCATACAGCTGGTGTGATGGGTGCAACTGGAATTACTGTCTGCAGATGCTGGGAACAGCAATGTTTTATTTGCTCCTCAGAACATTTAAACAATCTGGGAGCTTCAAATAGTACAGCTTTTAATTCGACCTTCAAAAATTGCTTTTAAATTTGTATCACTTATATTTGGTCAAGGCTTCCTGCATGACGCTGCCCTGCACTTCCCAGCGTTTTTTTCATCTAAAAATTGAGAACATCATAGCTGCCCTGCCACAGGTCGCACAGGTTGTACAGATAGGCAATCAGATAGCAGGAGAAGGCCCCCGCCTGGATACCTTCGGTCCAATCTCTGTAGCTGAAGTCGCAAAGGAGCTGGGATCCATGAAGAGTGGCTCACCAGAGGACCCAGCCCCAATGAGATTTTTGAAACAAGCTACATCTGTGGTTGCAGCTCCTATAGCGAACTTGATTAATACATCACTTACTCAGGGTGTGGTGCCGCCAAGCTGGAAAAGAGCGGTCGTAAAGGCTCTTCTGAAGAAACCCAATCTAGATTCGTCAAATTTGGCCAACTTCAGGCCCATCTCTCTGTTGCCGGGTCTTGGTAAGATCGCTGAAAGACTGGTTAATCGACAACTATCCGTCTTTCTGGAATCCAACGGCTTGCTGAGAGATTCTCCAACTGGCTTCCGGCCGGGGCAGGGCACAGACACCACCCTCTTGGCAGTCGTAGAGGAAGCAAGGAGCATTTTGGATTCAGGAGGGTCAGTGGCAGTGATCCTCCTGGACCTCAGTGCTGCCTTTGACACTGTAAACCACCAAGTGTTGATCCAACGGGTGTCCAATGTGGGGGTTACAGGAGTTGCGTTGCAATGGCTCAGGTCGTTTCTGCATGGCCGTACCTATCAGGTCTGGGAAGGCAGCAGAAGTCTCCATCTATCCCCCTCCAGTGTGGTGTGCCACAGGGCTCTTCATTGAGCCCTACGTTATTTAACGTCTATATGGCCCCCCTGGAGGATGTGGTGGCCCCTGTTGGGATAAAGATTGTAAGCTATGCTGATGACACCCAGCTGGTGGTCGCTTTATCCCAATTGGAGAAGAATCCAGACGTGCTGCGCCTATGCCTGACTAATGTACATACCTGGATGAGTGAATCGTCACTTAAACTAAACGGTTCTAAGACGGAGATTATGCTGTTAGGGCACAAGACTCCCTCTCTCCCCTTGTCCGTCTGGCCCAGCTGCCTGGGGGAGCTCCCCAGCCCCAAGCAGGAGATCAAGAGCTTGGGAGTCTGGCTGCAGCAGGATCTCTCTTTTAAAACTCAGGCCGAGAAAACGGCGGGGGTTTGCTTCGGGCTTCTTCGCTCAGCCCGTAAAATCTTGCCCCTCCTCCCCTTGTCATCAAGGAGGTTACTCATCCAGGGGTTAATTATCTCCAGGCTTGACTACTGCAATGCTATTTTCCTTGGTGCTCCGGAAGCCACACTCAGTAAGCTGCAGCAGGTGCAAAATGCTGCGGCCAGGTTGCTGACTAATACATCAAGGCGACAATCAGCTAAGCCCGCCTTAAAAGCATTGCATTGGCTCCCGGTGAGAGAGAGGGTCAAGTTTAAGGCCCTCTTTACGGCCCATAAGATTCTTCAAGGGAAAGGACCCCCTTCTTTAAGGAAGCTAGTGGTGCCTTATAAACTCAACAGAGCTCTTCGTTCTGATCAAAAACTTTTGTTACAGGTTCCCAGAGTTCATAAGGCTCGCACTGGAGGTAGGAGATTCTCGGTGCATACAGCCACCCTTTGGAATTCGCTCCCTTTGCAGCTGCGTTGTGAGACTTGCTTTCTTCGTTTTCGGAAGCTTCTGAAAACATATCTTTTCCCATCTTAAACACGCTGAATAGCTTTGCATTGTTTGACGGACTCCTTGCCAAGCGCTGGGATGCCCAAGGGTAACCATGCGCTATATAAGACTCAAATCAATAAATAAATAAATAAATTTGCTTTTTATTGACTTTATTCGAATTGGCCATCTGAATGTTTTTACTTTCAAAGAGCACAATAAGTTTATATTATGCTTTTAACTTTCTATATCACTACAGCATTATTTTTAGGAATCTTTTTACTCAACTCATCTCAAAGGAGTGTGTCATATGGTTAAATTTTTGGACCCAGTAGGAGCACCACTATTTCACATGCTCATGTTTTTAAGTTGCCTTCTTTTCTTAAACACAATTACATTTGACACAAATTTGTTACCGTGCCTGTGCAGGATAATATTCTTTGAACTGGCTATGCTTACATTTGTAATATGTAGACATATTATCAAATACCTTGAACATTCTGCACAAGGACTATGTTCACTGAACCAAATATTGTTGTTTGTTATTGTATGCTCGGCGACAGAACGTTCACAATAGAATTAACAATAGTGGCCTGACTGGGACTTCACAATGGCAACATGGGTTATATTTATTATATAAATGGCATCTCTCCCTTATTTAGGTAGAGGAGTATTTCACTGGCACTAAGAGAATGCTCCATGTTGGGAATCCAGCCCAGCTGATTCCTGTTTACCTCTTGCGAGAGAGGATGAGGCCCAGCTTTCCATCAAGACGGGCTCCCCGATGACACTGACCCACAGGTAAAAGGGGAGTTAGATCATCCTTCACAGATTCTGGAAGATTCACCCACCCTTGGCACATTAGGATAGGTAGTGCTAGGTCGGAGTACAATATATCACTGTACTTATGTACCAGCATATATTAGCTATACCAACAAAACTCTTGAATTGTTTATATTCTTCACCATTCTTGTAATGCTAATAATGTTATTATGTTGTCTTCTATTGATTATTGGAGTGCACATATTTTATTCAACAACCATGATGCTTAAATGATGTTTCAATAAATAAATTGGTTAATTGGTTCATTTGGTTACTCATACATACCCAAGGTTATACACATGAAATACATAAGGAATGGCTTCCCATTTATTTGGGCCTAGAGACCCGTAGGAAAAAATGGGAATTGCATGCGCAATTTGCCATTCCCTAATAGGTACTCGCAAATTGCACATGCAATTTCAAAGCTGCAAGAGGCCAAAAGGCCACCCTGAAGCACCCCTGAAATTTGCACATGTGCACATGTTGCACACATACATGCCCTAGCAGCATGTATGTGCTCCACATGGCACTTAGAAAAATGCAAAATTGTGCATTTTTCTAAGGATTTGCAATTTACGATATTTACAATAAGCATGTGTGCACAGGTGGCGCACATACATGCCCCAAGGGCATCTTTGTGCACCACATAGCATTAGAAAAATGCTAAATTATGCATTTTTCTTAGGATTTGCAATTTACCACGAACTTGAAGGTGGTGGTAAATTGCGATTCCTTAAAGCAGGGTCGCAATGTAAAAAGCGATTCCTGCATTGCGTTTAGAGAATCGCAAATTGCGATTCTCTAAATGCATTTGCAAAATAGGTAATCACAAAAATTGCGATTCTCTATTGTGCGGTTGCCTTTTGGAGTGATACATCTCAAAAGGCTTTTTCCCAGTCGCAAACGGGACGATTCTGTGAATCGGCCCATTTGCGAACAGGAATACACTTGATACATCTGGCCCATAAACTGTGGAATTAGGTTTCCATACTGCTGAATATAAAATAATGAAACAAGAAACAAACTCCTGACTGGCTGCACACCTTAGTAGGAAAATAGATTTGCCATTTTTTGAAACAGTGCAGGAGACAAGTTACTAAACACACCCGCACAAACCATGACATACTTGCTGAGATTTGAAGATGGATTTTTTAACAGACAGCTGACTAATCAAGTTTTTCACTGAGTCTTCCTGCATCACTCTAAATTTGAATGACCATTGCTTGTACAAAGTATGTGATGGGCCTCCAAGACAAAGGCAAAAAGGCCAATACCCTATTTTCTAATAAAGGCACACTATTTTTGACACTCCTTATCTTATATTTATTACTAACATACATTTTTGCATGACTTGTTGCATGAATCACTTGTTTTCTCACTGCAATTTCGAGAAGTCTTTTAAAAGAAGATCTCAAACAACTATGGCATTTCTTAGAGTAAACTTTAGAAAGAGTAAATTATGATGGTAATTCAAATAGTGATGGTTGTAAAATGGCCCTCTTGGAAGGGTCACCCCAAACCTTTTGCTTCCCTTCTCCTCTTTTTGCTAATTCTTTTTGTTGGCTTTAGGCATCTGAGTACTTTGCCACTGCTGATCAGTACTAAAGTGCATGTGCTCTCTCTTCTAAACATGGTATAATTAATTTACACCTGTTTGGTATATTTATGGACTCATAAGAGATATACCATATACCCAGGGGTTGTTAATTAGATGCTACTAGTGAACCTGTAACACTGATTGTGCCACCCATACAAGTAGCCCTGTAAACATGTCTCAGGCTTGCCAATGCAAAGCCTGCATGCACAGTTGTACTGCAATTTCAACTTGGCATTTAAAAACTTTTAGCAAACCCTAAACTATCTTTTTATTATACCTAAGTCAAACCAAAGGTGGGCCTTAGGTGGCCCATAAGGCAGAGTGCTGTGTAAGTAAAACGGTGCGACATTTACTTTTAGGTTTTGCATGTCCTGCTAGTGGAAAACGCTGAAAACCTTTTCTTGCTACTGCGAGGCCTACTTCTCTCATAGGTTAACATTGGAAGTTCCTTAATACAATTTTAAGCTATAAATCCTGATTAGAAATGTATAGCTGTGTCATGTTTTATATCTTTGGAGTGGTAATGATAAATACACGTTACTGGTAAGTTGGTTTTGACATTGCTATTTTAGAAATGCCACTTTTAGAAAGTGATACAAAATCAATGGGGTTTGCCCATATCACCCTCCTGTACCTGGGGAGGAAAAGAATATAGTGTGCAGAAGTCTGGTATGGAGGAAAAAATCTATCTACTTAAATAAAATTGTTATATGTTTATGTCCATAAATGTTTGTCACGTAAATGTTTATATATGTGTAAAATAATCATTGATTTTTCAAAAGGAAGTCATTGTGGTATGTGTATCTTTTGAATTGTTTAAAAGTAGGAATAGGATATTGACCAAGTAAAGGACAATTTAATGTTCCGTATGAGTAAATAAGTAGATAGATTTTTTCCTCCACAGCAAACCTTTGCACAATGTGTACTTTTAGCAAGTGGACATTTTTCTGCTCTTACAGGTCTGGGGTGGGTGACAGCTACACTTTGTACATTCCCTCTACACAGCCACAAACATAGAAATGTTAGATGTGTCTGAGTACTCACCTGTATTCTGATGGCTCTTACTGGACAAGAAGGGAGAGAGGGGCTGACATACCTGAATAGGCAGTGCCCTGTCCCCAAACAAAAGACTGATTACCCCTGGCTGATAGTCTGGAGTAAGGGCAGGGATGAAAGGACTTCTGTGCACTTCAAAGACCCTTCTTTGAAGTCACCCAGTTCAAAAGCACAACTAGGTATAAGTACTGGGACTCCGACCCCACCAAATAGAATCTTCTGGACCTACAACTGGACCCTGTCAGAAGAACAGCTTTGCTGCCTCAAGAACTGACACTCTGCTAGACTGGAGACCTGAAAGCCTTGTTATTCTTCTGCTGCCATGCTGCTTGTTGCTCTCTGACCCAGAGGAGGAGAGCTAGACTCTGCCTTGCAACATAATTGATCTTTAAGGGCTTGTTGGCTTGCCTCCTGTTTTCTGAGACTCATGGCTATAAAATTCTCTATCCCTGCACCTGGTTCAGGGAAAATGGACCCAGATATGTGCACCAGAGAAATTGACGTATCTCCAGTCTCTGTGTAGCAGAAACAGTACATTGACCTTGTTGGGCATCTAGAATCGACAATTCATACTTGGAATCACTGTATCAAGTCCAGAACCACTGCTTTGGAACCAATTATTCACCGCCACTGCTTTGAGAAGATCGACACATCACCCCTCCAGCGCCAGCGTGGGTTAACCTGGCACATCTTCTTTGGAACCACAACACTCAGAACAGGTGATTTTCTCAATGATCCAATCCATCACCACCACTGTGTGAAGAAAATCATTGCTTCCCTTCGCCAAAGAAGCATCACTTGTCTGCACCCTGTATCTTGCTTTGCGACCATGATCAAGGTTTTCTGTTCACTCAGCCTGCATAACTCTTGTCGCCGGCCGACACTCCATTACAGTTGGCTTGAACTGTTGACTTTGCCCCGGTCCAGGCAGACCAGATAATCCCTATAGACACTTGATGATTTGAAGCACTAGAACTCTTTTTATTCTTTAAAAATGTATAACTCAACTTCTACTCATTAGATTTTTGTTGTTTTGTACTATTTTTCTTAAAATGTCTGAAGTCTTTTTGAGGTGTTTTCAGTGTGTTACTGTGTGTGTTTGTGTGTGTTACACAAATACTTTACACATTGCCTCCTTAGATAAGCCTGACTTTCCCTAACCTAAATTAATACGTAAGTGGAGTAAGGAGTCAGTTCAGAATCTCAATAAACAGCTCTGAAGAGATAATAAATGCATTAGTATAAAGGTACATCACTTCAGACAATAAAGAATTATTAAGCTCGAAAGTATTCCCAGCTATATTCAGCAGATATCTTTTGCAAGGAAATAAAGGGCCAGATGTACGACCAGTGTAAATTGCAACACGCAATTTGCGCTCAATTGCAAGTCACAATTTACAATGTACAACAGTGTCAGAGACACTGATTGCGATTCACAATAGGGTTGCAAAATGCATCATATTATAATTAATATTAATTAGGCACTCGCTATTTTCAACCCCATTGGGAATGGCTGGCCCTCCCAGGGATGGTGGCCTCCTGGGCTCAGCAGACCTCCATGTCTGGGACTGTATTTCAATAAAGCAGTTATTTTTAAATGCCGGCCATTTTCCTTAAACTAAAACGGGATGCATTTTTTTAAAAATGAAACGTGTTTGTTTCATTTTTTAAGGGCAGGTAGTTGTCCCTGTGACCACTGCCTTCCCCTAAAAAATATTTACCTCTTTATTTGCAAGGGGGAATGGGTTCCCTGGGGGACCCTTTTCCATTTGTGACCGCAATTGAGGTCACAAAACATTCATACGTGGCTTGTAAGTCGCTATTGGGAAGGGAACAGTTCTGTCTATAAAATAAACTAAACAATATACTACATTTAACTGCATATACAAGTGGAATATGGTGATAGGTTACATCTTCAGCAGCTGAAGAAGGTAAGTTTGACCAAACATAACAGTGTTTATCATCTAAAGCTTGGGTATATTCCTGCCTGAATTATTCTAGAAGAGACATTCATTGTAAAATCTTCTTTTGAAACATCTATAAATGAAAGCCATTAGTTTGTCCTCATTTATTGTGTGTGGAGGTGATGTTGGTGCAGGTGTAGATCTACGTGATTATGCCTCTGGGGTAAAATTCTTACCAACTAAAAGAACTATGAATGGTAGCATACCATCTATTAGCGTGACAATAATGACTAGTCCACATCTAGCCTTGGTAATAAACCATGTTTGTCTACAGTCAGACCTTTAATCAAACATAGCAACAGCCAGATTCAATATTCTGCATTGACCTTTCTTTGGAAAAATGAGCAAATAATTTAATTTGGTTTACTTATAATAATCTTCATAAGACATTCCTAGCCCTACTTTGTCTTCGTCTCAGAAAAATGAGCAAAACCTGTCATTCGGTTTATTTATAATAATCTTCCTAAGACATCCCTATCCCTACTTTGTCTTCTTCTAGAAGTGTTATCCCTAATCTTCTATTGCAACCTTGACCATACGGAATTTTTCTTAAATATTTGTATTTGTCTTTGTTGGAGAATAATTACCATGTCATTTATCACAGTCTTTATAGTTCATTGTTTGTGGGATCAGAACTCTCTGCCTTGAATTAGTTAAATATTGCTTGTCAGGTCTTGTTTAGTAGTATTGTTTCAGGAATTTAAATGAAATGTTCTCTCAGTGTAGCATATCATGGAGGTTCAAGTGATTCTGATCTGAGTTCATTGAGATTGTGGTCTGTTTCTTTAGGCACATATTCTGTATAGCAAATCTACTCAGGTGCTGCATACATGCAGTAAGGTGCTTTTGCTCTCTTGGGTGTCTAATGATCTTCTGACTCACTTATGCCACTAGTTTCTGATTAGGAAATCTGTTGTACCCCACCCTCCTCCAGGCCTTCAGGATTAATGGCACAGAAGGTCTCAGACTTAGCTCAAATGTCACCAATTCATCAAGCCGACACCGCACTCTCAGGGGCATGAGAGGCACACACCCAAGGCAGTGTTGGAGATTAAAATCAGGAGAGTTCTTTCCATCTTGGTTCCTGGTTAGAATTCAAATGTGATATAACCTGGGTTATGGTTGTACCATTGAAAAAAAAAAATATATATATATATATATATTACATTTTGTCATCTCACATGATGGCACACAGGAACTTCAAGATGATAGATTATGTGCACTTTTCAAAAGACTGTCCCTATCACCGTGGTCATATGTCCTAATTTCATGAGCATAATGCTTTGAATCGCTAACTTAAGATGGGACCTATCCCCTGTCTTCATCTCATGTCAGGCATAGTTGATAGAAAGTGTGCATAAAACATATAAGACATTTTTACATTGTAAATAGTCATGCAGTGAAATTCCCAACGCGAGCAACATTTCCTTTCAAATTAACTGTCAACAAATATTTCTAGTTTTATCAGAGCATACCATTTGAGAAATTATTTAGCACCAACCTACAAATGTAAAAGCTAAAAGCAGTTCTTCTAACACGAGCAACTAGGAAATCAACTAAAAATTAAGGGGTCATTAGGATGGCCATCCAATCATATTTGGAACCACCCGCCTACAAGGCGGCGGTCCTGCATCGCAAATTAGGATGCAACCGTGGCAGTCGCATTGCCCATGTTTTGTAAGGCGACTGGTGCTGTGCTCTGTAGCAGCCGTCGCACGACAAACCAGATACACCACACATATCCCTGCGCTACATGGCAGGCACCATGTGGTGGCACCTATATCCCTGGCGCAGGAGGATAGGAGGGCCCCCCTACGGGTCCCCAAATCTTTTTACACCTGCTGTATTTCCGGCAGGTCCATTCTGGGACTATTGGTTGGATAAAGACCGCCTGTTGGGACCATGGCAGTCGGTGTTTCCGACTGCCACCCGTTGAGAAGCCAATGTAATATGGCAGACGGAGATCCCTGTTACGATGGCCGAGGGATCGCAACGGACCGCCTGTCAGTGGCAGTCCCTCGGCCTTCGTAATCAGGCCCTACGTTTTCAAGTTGACTTTCTACTCAACCAAGTCCATTTGATTAATTTTTTACCATGAAACTTATTTTTCAGCTTTTTTTAATAGGATGAAAGTACTATAGAGACCAAGTTGCTACTATTGTAGTGTAGTTCCTATCTTCCCAATAGGCTCTGCGCATTGGAATAATACCTACAGCAGTAAAGGCCTAGGCCAGACGTTAACTAGGTCTACTACTGTCGATACTAGACTTAAGTTTTGGGTTTGCCAGCGTAGCTCAGAGTTCGCTAGAAACTTTCTCGAATGTTCAGGAAAGAATTAACTCCCCTGATTAGACAAGAAGGGATTTAGTTTCTGACAACCATAGAACATGACAACTTTGCTCTCCCCTAATCAAGAGTGTATCTCCAGAGTCGTGTGAGCACAAGGCAATTATTTTACTCAGTCAGTACGTGCATTCTTAGTCTCATCAGATTGTAGAGAAAAGGAAGAGACGGGCGTGTTCAATAAAAAGGTGTTATTTATTGATCAGTCTCTTTTCTCGTACAAGAGAAATGGATCGATATTATTGCAATACTTATAGTTAAGTAAAGTGCATACATTAAAAGCAATAGTATAAAGTAATACTGTAAAAACATTGATATGGTTTCTGAGCCATATGATGTTTAAAATGATTAAAATATATTTACATACACATATACATTTGACTAAACGTACTCAACTGGTGTTTCTAAATACGCCTACCCCGTGTACCTGACCTAAGTCTAATGCGTGGGCGGGAATAGAAAGTTACAGTTTAAGTTAAGTTTGTTTTTGCCAAGTGAATAACTAAAGAATTCTCTGTGAGGGGTTATTCAGTTCTGTACCTGGAAGTTAGGATGAATGAGGAATGGTATCTCTTTCTCTGCTCTCGATATTCCAGGCTGCCTGCGAGGGCTGCCCAGAAACGCCGGTGCTGGATTCTCGGCAGGAGAAAGCAGCGCGTCAGGAAGGCGGGGCTGCTGCCAGCGGGGTCTGCTCTGCTTCTGGGCTTCGGCAAGTATGGCTGCTCCGTCTCGTCACCACGCGTGTGTTTGCATAGGGCAAGATCGGCAATATTTATACCTTAAAGGTGCCGAGATTGACGTAAGGATGGACATAGATACGTCAATAAAGATGCCATACGACTTGCTCGTTAGCACATTCTTTTACTGAAGTTCTCTGTGAAATCAAAACAATGGCCACACGGATTTTCCAGGTTGTCATAGGTTTGATTTGTTATGAGAACGTCGTATGCCTTATCAGGGGCTGGAGGAATGTCGCTTGTCTAATTAGATCTCAAGCGTTATGACCTAATCAGATAACACGTTCCTGTGCCGTAGTGTGACTGCGTCAGATAACGGTATCTGCATCATGGGGGCTTTTCTTGCCTCATGGGCTGACTGTTAGTTAACTTGATAGTTAGTTTAACCAGAATAGGGTCAGGAATAGGGGGATCGATTCAGAACCTATAGGAATACATGACACCCACTCCACGCTAACTATGGTCATATTTACTAATCTATGCATAGTATAACATAGTACAACATACTATAGAGTATAGTGTATACCTCACCACCCCAAAATACATAAATGCATTTTGAAATTTTCAAATATACTGAAAAATTGCAGTCATATATATTGTATGCACTTAAGCTATGAATTAAACGCTAAAGTAAACACGCATTTGTAGACATTATTGCTTATTTGGTATATGAGAAATACACATGAAATGGCTCTTAATATGGCTATACAGAAAGAAAGTTCGAGACCATTTCATCACATAATAAAATATTTGTGAACATACCAGCGGGCAACTAAAGTTTATAAAGTATCTAAAAATAGAAATCTTAGTTCTCTAGGAATAGTTTCTTACTTTAAGCAGAAGATAAGTGTCCCGAAAATTTTGTAAAAAATAATTTGGGGCTGCTAAAAAATTGCTGTCCGTGAACTGGTGGGAAAAATTGTTCATGTGACTTTATTTTTAAAGTTGAAGGCCGAATTCAGGGAACGCCGTGTGCGAGCTTGCTCAAAAGTCTCTATTTCTGTTCTGGAGAGAACATCATATCATTAAGGCTTTCGAAAAAACTGTCAACAGCTTCATGGGAAAGTTCCACTAAGTCGGAAATAGGTGTAACCATGCATTCGTGCGCATGATTGTCTCCATTGACATTCTGATTCGCATTGCTGACAGAAGGTCGTACCTGATCAATGCTGCTTTCATCTTGAACTTCACTACTCTTCAATCGTAGTGGTGAAGATTCCACGAATGCCGTCATCAGGATTGGCAGCCTTTGAGGGCAGCACAAAGCGTGAACCTTGGTAGGAACCAACAATGTATCTGCATCCACTGGCGCATCCGATTGTAGCGTCAGACAGGTGTCTAACACGCATTCTTCTCCGCATAGCAGACATCTCAATACAGGTAAAACACATCTTTGCCACATTGGTCGAAATGATAGAAACCAAGTCATGTTCAGGTCTCTAAGCCGGGAGAGTCCCAGGATTTTTGATATCCGGTCCCGGTATCCAATGGCTAGGATTGTTTCTTCCATTGTCGCGAGAGTTTGATCTGTGACATGGGTTGCCATAACGAAAAATAAGGACTAAGAATAGGATTCCTGCAATTAGTCCCAGGATCAGGGGAAGTCCGCCAAAAATCGAATGGACGAAATCTGGAAAAATACCCAGTATGGCTTTGAATGGTGTTAATGCCATCGAAAATACTGTCTTAAATACCTTTGAGACCCCAGTGGTATCAGAAATATTTAAGATTTCGCTCAGGATTTCCGCGAAATGTACGGGGGAATTAGTTGATAATAATGTATGTATCTCTGCAGTCGTCCTTGCGACTTGTAGATCATACGTTTCTTTTGATGACGAGAGCCTTGTAGGCGTCTGAAGAAGCACTGTTTTCATTCTGCTTAAAGTATCTATTTGAATAGAAGTAATTTTCAAATTGGGCCATGCTCCCTGTCTGGAAAGGAGCTGGGGAACAAAGAACGTCCACAGCACTTGACCTTCGCAGTCGTAGTGACTAGATAAGGAGTCCCGGGCATAAGACTACAACATTTGCGGTCTACAATAAGAATGTAACTCCCATTATAGAGTCTTTGAAAGAATGGTTCTATTTCAGTTGCAGGTGCGCCTTGCTGGTGACATGAAAGGTTGTATGAATTCCCTTCACAGGCTCCATGCAAACTAATTCCGTTACACAGAAGCGTGCCGCTTAGTGACATGGCACAATTGTTGCCACTAAGAAACACTTTCTGTCCTTTATTACTGACACATGCATGTGAATAGGGCAGGTTCCAAGTTGTTTTAAGGTACCCCTTCCCCAATTTCTCGTACATGCCAGCCTGTATATATTTTTGGCAGTATTGAAACCTGAAGGTTGAGATTGGAATATTTATAATTCCGTGGATTATCCATTCACTGACAGGTCGTTCTGACATTGTCATTGGTAATCTTTCTAGTTTTTCAATGCTCAAGATTGTATAATCAGCACCCTTTTGCGCCATACCGATTTGTCTATCAGTAAGGTTAAAGATTTGGAATAGTGACGTTGTGTTGATTAAACGCCAAGGCACATAGCCTGAACGCAGATTTTGTAACGTCCAGCCAAGCTGTACAATAGAACGCAATTGTGACTGACCATGTTGTAATAACAGTAAGTCTTGCGATAATATATCGATTGCTGAAGACACAATGCTGTCCAATGAAAAAATTCTGGAGGACAGAGTCATTAACCCATTGTCCACTACAGAAAGTGATTTTTCCAAATTAATACGGTCAATTTCCCGTATTCTCTCTGCTGTTTCAATTTGATTAACCTTCCAGGCCTCATTGTATGCTGCATATACAGAGGCTGCTATGAAACGCTTTTGACGCTGTTTGCGTGGTCCCATTATGAAATCACGCAAGTCAGCACCATCAGTAAGTAAAGTTAGGTGTTGCTTAATTTCAGGCAGTGTGGAAGTTTGTAGCCACTGAAGGCATAATTTGCCCACACTGTAGGTTGTTATTATCCCTGGGTGATGTCTTTGGGGATATCTAGGGTCTGGCCTGGTCATTTTGAACCCCTGTGTTTTATTCAGGAATCTGTCTTGACAGTTATTTGTATCTGTGGGCCAGATTAACCATTGTTTCCAATCAGGATGTGTTCTGTTCTGGTTTAATATATGGTTTACGTCTATCTCTTCATCCGTATCAGAGCTATTGCTAAACATTGTTGGCTTTGGAATAGACGGTTTATTTAAATCTTTGATTTTGGCTAGGCCAAGACAGGTGGTTTGTTGAACAGTGTCATTTAAAAATATCATTTGTTCTGGGATCATGCAAGCTCTAAACAAAGCTCCTAAACCCTGTACTTGCCATTCTTTTGTACCCCAAACACTTTTCAAATCAACATTTTTGTCCCAATAATCAAATCCAAAAGTATTCATTTCTTCGAAGAATGAATCTGAATATATCAACTTTGTGTTGGTTATCATGGTTTTCATCCCTGTCTTGTTTGACAATTTAAAATAAAATGTTTCAGCATTACTTGTGTTAAAACCTGAAAAATATGAATATTTGTCGTAAACGGTTCTTGAGCTCCCTTTTGGAGGTGTTGCACAATGTTCCCATTGATTATAATTTAAAACATTTCTAGGTTGTGCAGATTTATGTAAAAAATGGTTACCATAGTGGTTATAGCAATACATACTATCATAATTTGTAGAACCTTGCAAATCATCATGTTTTGTAAATTTAGCAGACATTACTAAGTCAGACATCATGTTATTAATGCTTTCGAAGTCCCAATCATCAGCAAATGAGTTTGGTTTTGCAAAGTCACTCAAGGAGATCTTGATTTGGTGTGGATATTTCAGGATCTCGACCGGACCATAAATTTCATAGTCAGTGTTGTCCCAGGCTATCCCACCAGGTATAGGATTGGCTGTGAAGTTGGCTGAAGAAAGTTCTCTTTTCTCGACGTGTGAAGATGTGTGTGGTTTGAGGACCAAGTTGATGTTCTGACTTGCTGTGTCCATTTTAGCATATTTTCCCTCAATGAAGCGTCCCAAAGTTAATACCATGATGAGCCAAAGTATGAGGATAAATGCACCAAAACCCACCCAAAATTCAATCCATGAAGAAATCAGATATGTTTCTTTCAGTTGGTTCAAAAGTTCCTTAGCTTTGTCTTTAAAGGGTTTTGATGATGGCTGTGTCTTTGATTCACTGAGGCTTTCAGAGGAATCATCGAAGTTGATGAAGTAGCCGGATGCAGTTCTGTCAATTGTTCCAATTGGTTCAGCATTTTTGTTTCTTGCATTTTCACCTGGTACTTCATTGTAGATTGGTGTGTCTCTGCTAAATGTTTTTATTTGTGTTTTCAGAGGTCTGAGTTCTATTGCATCGTTGCATAGTCCTTGTTTTTCTTCTGTAGGCTTTTCGAATGTGATGAGCCTCTTTGGTAGGACCTCTGTACTGGTAGCAAACCTTGGTGTTCTGCTACTTATTTGGAGTCCAATTGGCCTACTGTTTGTTATCGGCCACATGTTGTGGTTTTACCAGGTCGATGGATACAACTCGGTTCTCCTTTTTACCAGCAAGTGGCGGTAGTACAACTGATCTTGTCCCGTTGACAGACAAGACAGGAACTGCTTTTCTGTAAGAAGGCCCAAATTCCTTCTTTACCGCGATCTTCTCCGTGACTAGATCCCCGACTTTTGGAATCCAGACAGGTCTTGCTGGGACAGGTGGTGATTCTTCAGTGGTTGTTGGCTGTTGTTTCAACTGTATGTTGCTCAGGTCTTTTCTTGTTTTGTTTAAGTCCTGCAAAATAGCCAAACGGTCTTTGACATCAAAGCTTTTTTCTTTAACCACTGAAGTCTGACTGTCGAGGTCAGAGATAATCATTCTAGTTCCGAATAATAATTCGTACGGACTGAATCCCTTCAGAGAATTTCTTGGCAAGTTATTTAGACTACGTTGGACACTTATTAGATGTTTGACCCACCCAGCTCCCGAACCTAATACCTTTGCCGTTATAGATTGCTTTATGTCTTGGTTTTTTCTTTACACCATCCCGTACCCTCAGGAAGGAAGTGAGAAGATTCCCGCTGGACTGTGCTCATTCGGCCATGTTTCCCCCCAGGCTGGTGGGCTTGAGTGAAAACAGTGGTCGAACGTAGCATGCTCTTAGCGTATATGCCATTTAGACTCGCAAATCTTTGTATAACAGTCCGGACGTCAGCCGAGTGCTGGTGATCTACATTATAAGTGGAAACTAGCCTGTATATGTTAATCGCAAGCCCTGCTTTTTATTGGTCATATTATCTGCCTTGATACGACGAGGTATTAAACTGTTTCTCTCCCCACTGCGATCTCTGTTGCAGTTTGGGCAGTTTTTTACAAACATGGTGTAATGCAGGCTCATGCCTGGCCACCAGTACCGTGATTGTAATTCTTCCAGAGAATCTTTCAGTTTGAGGTGTCTGAGACCCTCGCCCATATGTGCGTCTGCGATTAACAAGCTTCTCCTGTCCATGTTTGGAATCACTCTATCCCCCACTCCAGGGATTCGAGCAAAAGGGACGGAGTTTGCATCGATTATGTATGTATAATTGAGTGGATAGTTGATCGGTAACGCTGAGCAGTCGCCTTTTGATGACGTTTTCACCGCCAGCACTGTTTCGCCGTCAATGTATTTTAATGTACGCTTTTTTCGAACTACGGGAGCCGATTTAGTGGCTGCCGCTGCGGCTGTTTCAGCCAATGAATTCCCTACAACGTGAACGCCATCACGCTGATGACTCAGTGAGTGTGTCACGTGAGTCCTTGGTAGTTCTTTTTGTAAAAGAGCTATTTGTTCCCAGAGCAATTTCTGCTTTATTGGTGCATCTGTGTCATCTTTGTAACCGTTCTGAATCCATGTCTGCAAATCCTTGTTATATGATTTGACGCAGTAATATGAATCTGACACTATAAGTGTCGGGAATTCGCGATCCGCATTATCTAGCGCCATTTTCAATGCTATTATTTCAGTTTGTTGTTCTGAATTAGTTTCAACTGAGTGTGTTTTTGTTAATAGAGGTCTTAGTTTACCTCCGCGCCACACTTCTTTTGTAATCTCACATGTGGGGTTGTATGCTTGTTCTCCCCAAACGGAGGGTTGAGCATGTCCGTCTGTATAGATTACACAGGCGTAATGTCGTAGAGGCAGAATGTCGATTGGCAGAGGATACGTCTTTTCATATTTTAGATTTTTTAATTCTTCTAGTTCTTTAGAAAATTGTCAACCAGGCTATACTTGATAATTCATATCCTACGTATAAGACCGTTAAATGGGCAATTCTGGATTTTTTAAAGTTGAATTTGTAACCCTCTGCTGCGAACCCAAGTATTATGATGTTCACTCTTTTCAAGTGAGTATCCAGGTCATCGTCTGTTAAGTAAATGTCATCGACATAAGATAATGCTTCATCATCATATAGTTGCAGTAATTCTGTTACTCTCGCTGAGAATACCCCAGGGCTGTTCTTGTACCCCTGGGCTAACCGACAGAATTGCTTTTGAGTGCCATTTACTGAGAATGCAGTTAAATATCTGCTCTCTGGTGCTATGTTTTGACAAAAGAATCCATTGGAGATGTCCAAGGTTGTTTTGTATTTTTTGCGCACTATGTTATTCATTAGTGCAGCACTGTGTGAGTTTTGCACTGCAAAGGTTTTGCAACATGTGTTAAGGTGTCGGTAATCCAGAACTAGACAATATGAATTGTCTGGTTTGGAGACCGGAAACAAAGGATTGTTCATTTGTGAGGTGCAAGTTTCAATCACCCCCTGGTATTCTAGCTGATCTAGTATTTCATTTACCTGTTTTTTAGCTTCTTGCTTAATTGGGTACTGCCTTTGTGCAGTAGGTTGTGATTTTAACTGGATTTTGTGAGGAGGAGAATCCTCATCCCATCCTACATGATTTTTATATAAAGCAGGTGCTAAGGCCACTGCCCACTTTCTAGCAAGTGTGTATTTTTTATGAATCGGGATTTGATTCGAGAAGGCAGGCATAATTACTTCTTCGCCATGAGGGCACTCCCTGACAAACTCTGGTGGCCAGTCTTTTTCAGCTAGAAGGATGTCATAACCCTTGGAGAGGTTATCCCAAAATAGTCCCCTTATTTTCCTAGTCTTATCTCCCTCTATACGTAATGTTATCTCGTATATCTTGTGGGGTTTGCTAACTCTGGTGTCTGCAGTTTCCACTTGAAGATATTCATTCGTGTCCACTGTCTCCAGATGATTCATAAGGACTTTGCGAGCTATGCTCACTTCTGCTGCGCTGTCTAGCATTGTCTGAGCCCACTCTCCGTTTTTCAGTTGTGTCCTCAGTATTCTCGGCATTGATAACTACCTTGATACTGGCTACCTTCTTTTTTGGAAATTGTAATTTCTTTTTTTGTTGAGCAGGTTCCTTGTCTTTGGACTTGGCGTGCTCTTCTCTTTGTTCTGATCGTCCTCTTCTTTCCGATTTCTGCGAGGAAGTCTGAAAAGATTGAGAGGGACGTGTATCAATGTCTTGATATCTATCAGGTTTTTTAATATTATCCCTATTTCTAAGGTTATATCTTTTCCCAGAGGGGTCACTCTGGGGTGACCTGTGTCTCTGGTTCGGAGATTTCTCCCTTCGCCTAGGAGACCTTCCTCGGGACTGGAATTTCTTTTCTTTTGGATTGGATTGTTTGTTTCCATCCCAGTTCTTTTTTGGTGAATTATTATTAAAAAATATTTTTTCTGGACTTTCAGTCAGTTGCGGTTTTACTGGTATTCCACCTAAACTGTCTCTACCTAGTTCTTCATGGGATTTTTCTATGATTCTGGCAATTTCAGCTGGTTGGTCTGCTATATCTGTCTCTTTTAACCTCTGGCGGATCGCCACGTTTGCTGCTTCGCCTGAGACCTGCTTGAAGTCTTTCAGTAATTTCATACCAAGAGTTAAAGCTGGTTCTGGACCGTATTCATCTTGAATTTGTTTTAGCACATCTGGTATTACCGAAATGGATGGAACACCGTGCGTTTTTGTGTAGATTGAAGCAAAGACTGTACCCCAAGTGTCACAGTCCTCTATGTGTGGTGCGATTCCCATTGGGAGACATATAGTCAGAATCCTGTGTTTTTCTAGCGGGGTGGTGTCAGGAAACACCGCCTCTATTTGGGTGATTTTCTGTGCCAACCAGAATGGTATCTGTTCCCGTTTAGCCGGAACTTTACCTAGGCAGGATTGGATGTTCTGTGGTGTGATTTTATTTGTGTTCCCCTGGTGAGGGGTCAGCTGTGGAAGTTTAATCGCTGGCTGAATTGTTGAAGTCCGCATTACATACTGGACTAATTGTCTATGAATTTTTAGTAATTGTTTTAGCTGTATTAACAGCTCTCCTGTAGACATTCCTTCGATGTCTGGGTGTGGTGTGTATCCGGCTAAGACCGGCCACGTTGCTCCTGGTCTACCTAAAGGACCGAGCCTGGTGATGTGATTATTATGTATTAGGGCGCCATCAAATAAGAGCAAATGCTCTTGGAATTTGAGTGGTACTTCCACCTCCTCGAAAGGAGTGTAAATGTCGGGTGGAACCTCTATTTTGTAATAGTGGAAGTACTTTGTTACAGCATTTGCTGCTGGAAAATGTATCCATGTATAGTATACCTCTGTCTGCCGATATTCGTGTGCCTCAATTACGAATATGACTGTGCCACCTCTAGGTGTCAGTCCATTTTCTATAAGTTTCAGGGTTATAGATCTCCTTTTGATGACCGGGATGAGTATTATATCCCCGTCCGCATCTAGTGCTGCAGTATCAGCTGCTACTATTTCAGCTGCTAATCTAACTGCCTCTCTTTCTTCATCACTGTCTCCCATTTTACCGACAGGATGGTATTGTTTGTTTGCAGATCAGGTTTCTTATGGAACAAAGATTAGATGCACAATATTTTGGAACTGTTTATCCTTCAACGTTGACTATACCAAGAACCTTACATAGGAGTTCCCTCCTGCGAGGTTTTGGAGGATATTACCTTTCACCCACTCCAGACGTCTTTGGAGTATTTGGGAAAAGGGGTCTGAGTGAGAAAGCACGACTGAGTTACTCTAAATGTCTTACGTTAGTTTTATCGCCCTTTCCAAACGCGTTGGGCGCCATGTAGTGTAGTTCCTATCTTCCCAATAGGCTCTGCGCATTGGAATAATACCTACAGCAGTAAAGGCCTAGGCCAGACGTTAACTAGGTCTACTACTGTCGATACTAGACTTAAGTTTTGGGTTTGCCAGCGTAGCTCAGAGTTCGCTAGAAACTTTCTCGAATGTTCAGGAAAGAATTAACTCCCCTGATTAGACAAGAAGGGATTTAGTTTCTGACAACCATAGAACATGACAACTTTGCTCTCCCCTAATCAAGAGTGTATCTCCAGAGTCGTGTGAGCACAAGGCAATTATTTTACTCAGTCAGTACGTGCATTCTTAGTCTCATCAGATTGTAGAGAAAAGGAAGAGACGGGCGTGTTCAATAAAAAGGTGTTATTTATTGATCAGTCTCTTTTCTCGTACAAGAGAAATGGATCGATATTATTGCAATACTTATAGTTAAGTAAAGTGCATACATTAAAAGCAATAGTATAAAGTAATACTGTAAAAACATTGATATGGTTTCTGAGCCATATGATGTTTAAAATGATTAAAATATATTTACATACACATATACATTTGACTAAACGTACTCAACTGGTGTTTCTAAATACGCCTACCCCGTGTACCTGACCTAAGTCTAATGCGTGGGCGGGAATAGAAAGTTACAGTTTAAGTTAAGTTTGTTTTTGCCAAGTGAATAACTAAAGAATTCTCTGTGAGGGGTTATTCAGTTCTGTACCTGGAAGTTAGGATGAATGAGGAATGGTATCTCTTTCTCTGCTCTCGATATTCCAGGCTGCCTGCGAGGGCTGCCCAGAAACGCCGGTGCTGGATTCTCGGCAGGAGAAAGCAGCGCGTCTCTCAGCGCGTCAGGAAGGCGGGGCTGCTGCCAGCGGGGTCTGCTCTGCTTCTGGGCTTCGGCAAGTATGGCTGCTCCGTCTCGTCACCACGCGTGTGTTTGCATAGGGCAAGATCGGCAATATTTATACCTTAAAGGTGCCGAGATTGACGTAAGGATGGACATAGATACGTCAATAAAGATGTCATACGACTTGCTCGTTAGCACATTCTTTTACTGAAGTTCTCTGTGAAATCAAAACAATGGCCGCACGGATTTTCCAGGTTGTCATAGGTTTGATTTGTTATGAGAACGTCGTATGCCTTATCAGGGGCTGGAGGAATGTCGCTTGTCTAATTAGATCTCAAGCGTT
This sequence comes from Lissotriton helveticus, assembly GCF_964261635.1. Classification (NCBI taxonomy): domain Eukaryota; kingdom Metazoa; phylum Chordata; class Amphibia; order Caudata; family Salamandridae; genus Lissotriton; species Lissotriton helveticus. Next base: position 85,219,421 of record NC_136060.1, on the reverse strand, counting down.
ATGACCTAATCAGATAACACGTTCCTGTGCCGTAGTGTGACTGCGTCAGATAACGGTATCTGCATCATGGGGGCTTTTCTTGCCTCATGGGCTGACTGTTAGTTAACTTGATAGTTAGTTTAACCAGAATAGGGTCAGGAATAGGGGGATCGATTCAGAACCTATAGGAATACATGACACTATATATACTGTAACAATTTCCTCTCCCTGTGCTGAAACTCCTCCCTCTGCTTTGTTCTATCTTGGGTCATTTCAGATTCGAATTTTGGAGGGAAAACGTTTCTCTCTTTTTGTATCCTATCTCTTCTGCATCCACACCCTTGGAATTTTTACTTTTTTGGAACAATTTAGTTCAATGCATTACTTTGCAAAACGTTTGTTCATTGAGAGAGGTCAGGCACCACTATTTGTGTGCATTTTTTTCTTTTTGTTTCTTTGCTATTGGATGGCCTGGAGGTGTGAGTAGGGTCCTGGTGGGATTACATTTTTTAAGGGAAAATGTTTGAAAATGTTTTGGGGGTTGGAAGGCCTGGCGTTATAAACGCATTTTCCCATACTCTTTGAGTTTCTGTGTGGAATTTGTACAGATATATTAATCATTTTACTGTATAGTTTAACTGTTTAGGGCTCAACCTGCCCTGCAGAAGGCCTTGGGTATAATTTGTAAATTGTTTTCACAATCTCATTGTTGGTGTGCTTTATGATTTTAATAATTTAAGGGGCTGGTGGATGGCCTTTTATTAAATGCAAAAAAACAAAACAATTTTGTGTGTGTGTACCTATTAGTGGCCAGGGTTGAAGTCTCCTGGAATCCAGGAACGTGTAGCTCCAGATCTTCCTTTGTTCTCAGTTGCCTTCCTATTCTAGTCTTGCCCACCAATCCTTCTAAGTTTGTGTATGTGTGAAATGGTTGATATTGTGTTTTACTTTAATTCTTCAACTTTTAAAATAACTTTTGGAGGTATTTGATGTTGCCCTAGGCTCTTTAAGGCTGAGGATTCTTTTTTCATTTATTTCAATTTTTTGGCAGACTTTGCTGATTTTTTTTATGTGGGGATGTCACATGTCTATGTCCAGACACATTTTGGCTAAATGATATAGACCTGCATAAATCTTCGCCTGCAATGCCACACGATTATTTTGGAGTTTTTGGGAGGAAGGTGCTCTAGGCAGTAGAGGGCAACCATGTTCTTTATTCTCCACGCTTCCTTCTTTGCTAGTTATGTGGTAGTCCCAATTTTGTCTAGCCAGCGTGTGTGCGTGTGTGTGTGTTTGTTTGTCGGGCCATCCTGTCTTTGTTCTTTATGCCTCCATCTAAGCTTGCAAGTAGCAACCACCATTTTGTGGAGCTAGTAAGTGTGTGGGTGGGACCGTTTTGTCTTTGTTTTCTGTGCCTCCTTTTTTGTTGCCCATATTGTGAATGAGCTAGCCACCTCTATTGTGTGCAGCCAGTGTGTGCTTCAATCATTTTATTTCACTTTTAAAAGTTAATTTCAAGAAACAAGGATAGCTTTTTTTCCTGATATAAATATTTGTGTGTGTGTGTGTATGGTTGTTGTATTGCGTATCTGGTGACGGTTCCTGACATTGTGACCTTTTGAACGCAAGTACCATTTCCACATGCCCCCACGGATAGAGATGCAATGCTTTGGCATTTAATAAAGCTTTTGAATGTACACTTTGATGCTTTGAGCAGGCTGAAAGCCTTATTGTTTCAGAATAATTTAGCTTTAACATTTGCATAGGAGATGTTTGATCTTCAAGTTGCATGATCTTCTTTTAAGATACTGTTGCTACTCCAAACTAATTTCCCACATCTTTTTGGGGAGATTGTGCACCACATTTTTAACGTGTCTAGCACTGCGGGGTAGCACACTTTTTTAAATTAATTGGCACCGGGTTGGTTAGCACCTTCAAGATGGTCTCTAGAGTTATTCCATCAGTCATACACTCTCTGCTTCGGAAGCATTGTTTTAGGCTTAGCACCTGTCCTAATCCTAATGGTCAGACTGTGCTTTTATTTGTCCTGCTCCACAATGGATTCCCATCATGTGACTAAATCAGAATGGCACTGTCACATGAGCTCCTGTGCCAGGAATGGATGATAGAGTCTTTTGGCGCACCCTTGCTCCCAAGAAATGAACCAAGACTGGTTCTTGCCCTTTAAGTCTGTCTGGCTACACTACAATCAGTCCATTCTTCAATGCCTGCTGTGCACTTTCAAGTATGCCCTGAACACATGCCTTGGAATGCAACTGGTTCAATCTCTGGATATAGAACTGCTGGTGGTGGATCCCTAAAGGCCCACTTGTACCATTATCTATTGTGCTTGCCATTGCTTCCAGTGATGCTTCAGCTTCTGGTGATCTGGATCCTGACTCTTCTTTTATGGATTTAGAACTGACGGTTTCTTCTTTGGTGGCTACTGAGGGAGTTGGATTTGACCATGCTTGCTCCATACAGCTGGTGTGATGGGTGCAACTGGAATTACTGTCTGCAGATGCTGGGAACAGCAATGTTTTATTTACTCCTCAGAACATTTAAACAATCTGGGAACTTCAAATAGTACAGCTTTTAATTCGACCTTGACTTCATCATTCAAAAATTGCTTTTAAATTTGTATCACTTATATTTGCTTTTTATTGACTTTATTAGAATTGGCCATCTGAATGTTTTTACTTTCAAAGAGCACAATAAGTTTATATTATGCTTTTAACTTTCTATATCACTACATCATTATTTTTAGGAATCTTTTTACTCAACTCATCTCAAAGGAGTGTGTCATATGGTTACATTTTTGGACCCAGTAGGAGCACCACTATTTTACATGCTCATGTTTTTAAGTTGCTTTCTTTTCTTAAACACAATTACATTTGACACAAAGTTGTTACCGTGCCTGTGCAGGATAATATTCTTTGAACTGTCTATGCTTACATTTGTAATATGTAGGCATATTATCAAATACCTTGAACATTCTGCACAAGGACTATGTTCACTGAACCAAATATTGTTGTTTGTTATTGTATGCTCGGCGACAGAACGTTCACAATAGAATTAACAATAGTGGCCTGACAGGGACTTCACAATGGCTACATGGGTTATATTTATTATATAAATGGCATCTCTCCCTTATTTAGGTAGAGGAGTATTTCACTGGCACTAAGAGAATGCTCCATGTTGGGAATCCAGCCCAGCTGATTCCTGTTTACCTCTTGCGAGAGAGGATGAGGCCCAGCTTTCCATCAAGACGGGCTCCCTGATGACACTGACCCACAGGTAAAAGGGGAGTTAGATCATCCTTCACAGATTCTGGAAGATTCACCCACCCTAGGCACATTAGGATAGGTAGTGCTAGGTCGGAGTACAATATATCACAGTACTTATGTACCAGCATATATTCCCTATACCAACAAAACTCTTGAATTGTTTATATTCTTCACCATTCTTGTAATGCTAATAATGTTATTATGTTTTCTTCTATTGATTATTGGAGTGCACATATTGTATTCAACAATCATGATGCTTAAATGATGTTTCAATAAATAAATTGGTTAATTGGTTCATTTGGTTACTCATACATACCCAAGGTTATACACATGAAATACATAAGGAATGGCTTCCCATGTATTTGGGCCTAGAGGCCCGTAGGAAAAAATGGGAATTGCATGCGCAATTTGCGATTCCCTAATAGGTACTCGCAAATTGCACATGCAATTTCAAGGGTGCAAGAGGCCAAAAGGCCACCCTGAAGCACCCCTGAAATTTGCATGTGTGCACATGTTGCACACATACATGCCCTAGGGGCATGTATGTGCTCCACATGGCACTTAGAAAAATGCAAAATTGTGCATTTTTCTAAGGATTTGCAATTTACCATATTTACAATTAGCATGTGTGCACAGGTGGCGCACATATATGCCCCAAGGGCATCTTTGTGCACCACATAGCATTAGAAAAATGCTAAATTATGCCTTTTTCTTAGGATTTGCAATTTACCACCAACTTGAAGGTGGTGGTAAATTGCGATTCCTTAAAGCAGGGTCACAATGTAAAAAGCGCTTCCTGCATTGCGTTTAGAGAATCGCAAATTGCGATTCTCTAAATGCATTTGAAAAATAGGTAATCACAAAAATTGCGATTCTCTATTGTGCGGTTGCCTTTTTGAGTGATACATCTCAAAAGACATTTTCCCAGTCGCAAACGGGACGATTCTGTGAATCGGCCCATTTGCGAACAGGAATACACTTGATACATCTGGCCCATAGACTGTGGAATTAGGTTTCCATACTGCTGAATATAAAATAATGAAACAAGAAACAAACTCCTGACTGGCTGCACACCTTAGTAGGAAAATAGATTTGCCATTTTGGAGAACTCACAAAGATTGGCTAGATTTCTCCGCCCTTGTTTTGAAACAGTGCAGGAGACAAGTTACTAAACACACCCGCACAAACCATGACATACTTGCTGAGATTTGAAGATGGATTTTTTAACAGTCAGCTGACTAATCAAGTTTTTCACTGAGTCTTCCTGCATCACTCTAAATTTGAATGACCATTGCTTGTACAAAGTATGTGATGAGCCTCCAAGACAAAGGCAAAAAGGCCAATGCCCTATGTTCTAAGTTAAGGCACACTATTTTTGATTCTCCTTATCTTATATTTATTACTAACATACATTTTTGCATGACTTGTTGCATGAATCACTTGTTTTCTCACTGCAATTTCGAGAAGTATTTTAAAAGAAGATCTCAAACAACTATGGCATTTCTTAGAGTAAACTTTAGAAAGAGTAAATTATGATGGTAATTCAAATAGTGACACATCATTGGGCATATAAATAAAGGCAAATAGGACATCAGCTAATATAGGTGATATGGAGGTCTAATTTGGACAAAATGTGAAACACCAACTGATGGTGCAGGGAATTTTATATTTTAATCTTTGGGTATAATCATTAAACAACCCTTTCCCCTGGTCATATGGACCTTTGTTTGACAACAAAATAAGTTTAAAAGGAGTTATAATTTACATCAAAACTTCAATAACAACAATTTTTTTGACATTTGTAAAACCAATAAGGATAATTTGTTAAGTGTTTTATTAATAAGTGTAATTAATACAAATGGTTGTAAAATGGCCCTCTTGGAAGGGTCACCCCAAACCTTTTGCTTCCCTTCTCCTCTTTTTGCTAATTCTTTTTGTTGGCTTTAGGAATCTGAGTACTTTGCCACTGCTGATCAGTACTAAAGTGCATGTGCTCTCTCTTCTAAACATGGTATAATTAATTTACACCTGTTTGGTATATTATGGACTAATAAGAGATATACCATATACCCAGGGGTTGTTAATTAGATGCTACTAGTGAACCTGTAACACTGATTGTGCCACCCACACAAGTAGCCCTGTAAACATATCTCAGGCTTGCCAATGCAAAGCCTGCATGTACAGTTGTACTGCAATTTCAACTTGGCATTTAAAACCTTTTAGCAAACCCTAAACTATCTTTTTATTATACCTAAGTCAAACCTAAGGTGGGCCTTAGGTGGCCCATAAGGCAGAGTGCTGTGTAAGTAAAAAAGGTGCGACATTTACTTTTAGGTTTTGCATGTCCTGCTAGTGGAAAACGCTGAAAACCTTTTCTTGCTACTGCGAAGCCTACTTCTCTCATAGGTTAACATTGGAAATTCCTTAATACAATTTTAAGCTGTAAATCCTGATTAAAAAAAGTATAGCTGTATCATGTTTTATATCTTTGGAGTGGTAATGATCAATACACGTTACTGGTAAGTTGGTTTTGACATTGCTATTTTAGAAATGCCACTTTTAGAAAGTGATACAAAATCAATGGGGTTTGCCCATATCACCCTCCTGTACCTGGGGAGGAAAAGAATATAGTGTGCAGAAGTCTGGTATGGAGGAAAAAATCTATCTACTTAAATAAAATTGTTATATGTTTATGTCCATAAATGTTTGTCACGTAAATGTTTATATATGTGTAAAATAATCATTGATTTTTCAAAAGGAAGTCATTGTGGTATGTGTATCTTTTGAATTGTTTAAAAGTGGGAATAGGATATTGACCAAGTAAAGGATAATTTAATGTTCCGTATGAGTAAATAAGTAGATAGATTTTTTCCTCCACAGTAAACCTTTGCACAATGTGTACTTTTAGCAAGTGGACATTTTTCTGCTCTTACAGGTCTGGGGTGGGTGACAGCTACACTTTGTACATTCCCTCTACACACCCACAAACACAGAAATGTTAGATGTGTCTGAGTACTCACCTGTATTCTGATGGCTCTTACTGGACAAGAAGTGAGAGAGGGGCTGACATGCCTGAATAGGCAGTGCCCTGTCCCCAAACAAAAGACTGATTACCCCCTGCTGATAGTCTGGAGTAAGGGCAGGGATGAAAGGACTTCTGTGCACTTCAAAGACCCTTCTTTGAAGTCACCCAGTTCAAAAGCACAACTAGGTATAAGTACTCGGACTCTGACCCCACCAAATTAGAATCTTCTGGACCTACAACTGGACCCTGTCAGAAGAACAGCTTTGCTGCCTCAAGAACTGACACTCTGCTAGACTGGAGACCTGAAAGCCTTGTTATTCTTCTGCTGCCATGCCGCTTGTTGCTCTCTGACCCAGAGGAGGAGAGCTAGACTCTGCCTTGCAACAGAATTGATCTTTAAGGGCTTGTTGGCTTGCCTCCTGTTTTCTGAGACTCATGGCTATAAAATTCTCTATCCCTGCACCTGGTTCAGGGAAAATGGACCCAGATCTGTGCACCAGAGAAATTGACGCATCTCCAGTCTCTGTGTAGCAGAAACAGTACATCGACCTTGTTGGGCGTCTAGAATCGACAATTCATACTTGGAATCACTGTATCAAGTCCAGAACCACTGCTTTGGAACCAATTATTCACCGCCACTGCTTTGAGAAGATCGACACATCACCCCTCCAGCATGGGTTAACCTGGCACATCATCTTTGGAACCACAACACTCAGAACAGGTGATTTTCTCAATGACCCAATCCATCACCACCACTGTGTGAAGAAAATCATTGCTTCCCTTCGACAAAGAAGCATCACTTGTCTGCACCCTATATCTTGCTTTTGCGACCATGATCAAGGTTTTCTGTTCACTCGGCCTGAATAACTCTTGTCGCCGGCCTGCACTCCATTACAGTTGGCTTGAACTGTTGACTTTGCCCCGGTCCAGGCAGACCAGATAATCCCTATAGACACTTGATGATTTGAAGCACTAGAACTCTTTTTATTCTTTAAAAATGTATAACTCAACTTCTACTCATTAGATTTTTGTTGTTTTGTACTATTTTTCTTAAAATGTCTGAAGTCTTTTTGTGGTGTTTTCAGTGTGTTAGTGTGTGTGTTTGTGTGTGTTACACAAATACTTTACACATTGCCTCCTTAGATAAGCCTGACTTTCCCTAACCTAAATTAATACGTAAGTGGAGTAAGGTGTCAGTTCGAAATGTCAATAAACAGCTCTGAAGAGATAATAAATGCATTAGCATAAAGGTACAGCACTTCAGACAATAAAGAATTATTAAGCTAAAAAGTATTCCCAGCTATATTCAGCAGATATCTTTTGCAAGGAAATAAAGGGCCAGATGTACGACCAGTGTAAATTGCAACACGCAATTTGCGCTCAATTGCAAGTCACAATTTACAATGTACAACAGTGTCAGAGACACTGATTGCGATTCACAATAGGGTCGCAAAACGCGTCATATTATAATTAATATTAATTAGGCACTCGCTATTTTCAACCCCATTGGGAATGGCTGGCCCTCCCAGGGATGGTGGCCTCCTGGGCTCAGCAGACCTCCATGTCTGGGACTGTATTTCAATAAAGCAGTTTTTTTTAAAATGCAGGACATTTTCCTTAAACTAAAATGGGATGCATTTTTAAAAAAATGAAACGTGTTTGTTTCATTTTTTAAGGGCAGGTAGTTGTCCCTGTGACCACTGCCTGCCCCTAGAAAATATTTACCTCTTTATTTGCAAGGGGAATGGGTTCCCTGGGGGACCCTTTTCCATTTGTGACCGCAATTGAGGTCACAAAGCATTCATACGTGGCTTGTAAGTCGCTATTGGGAAGGAAACATTTCTGTCTATAAAATAAACTAAACAATATACTACATTTAACTGCATATACAAGTGGAATATGGTGATAGGTTACATCTTCAGCAGCTGAAGAAGGTAAGTTTGACCAAACATAACAGTGTTTATCATCTAAAGCTTGGGTATATTCCTGCCTGAATTATTCTAGAAGAGACATTCATTGTAAAATCTTCTTTCGAAACATCTATAAATGAAAGCCATTAGTTTGTCCTCATTTATTGTGTGTGGAGGTGATGTTGGTGCAGGTGTAGATCTACGTGATTATGCCTCTGGGGTAAAATTCTTACCAACTAAAAGAACTATGAATGGCAGCATACCATTTATTAGCGTGACAATAATGACTAGTCCACAATTAGCCTTGGTAATAAACCATGTTTGTCTACAGTCAGACCTTTAATCAAACATAGCAACAGCCAGATTCAATATTCTGCATTGACTTTTCTTTGGAAAAATGAGCAAATAATTTAATTTGGTTTACTTATAATAATCTTCATAAGACATTCCTAGCCCTACTTTGTCTTCGTCTCAGAAAAATGAGCAAAACCTGTCATTCGGTTTATTTATTATAATCTTCCTAAGACATCCCTATCCCTACTTTGTCTTCTTCTAGAAGTGTTATCCCTACTCTTCTATTGCAACCTTGACCCTAAGGAATTTTTCTTAAATATTTGTATTTGTCTTTGTTGGAGAATAATTGCCATGTCATTTATCACAGTCTTTATAGTTCATTGTTTGTGGGATGAGAACTCTCTGCCTTGAATTAGTTAAATATTGCTTGTCAGGTCTTGTTTAGTAGTATTGTTTCAGGAATTTAAATGAAATGTTCTCTCAGTGTAGCATATCATGGAGTTTCAAGTGATTCTGGTCTGAGTTCATTGAGATTGTGGTCTGTTTCTTTAGGCACATATTCTGTATAGCAAATCCACTCAGGTGCTGCATACATGCAGTAAGGTGCTTTTGCTCTCTTGGGTGTCTAATGATCTTCTGACTCACTTATGCCACTGGTTTCTGATTAGGAAATCTGTTGTACCCCACCCTCCTCCGGGCCTTCAGGATTAATGGCACAGAAGGTCTCAGACTTAGCTCAAATGTCACCAATTCATCAAGCCAACACCGCACTCTCAGGGGCATGAGAGGCACACACCCAAATCATCTGGAAGAGTTCTTTCCATCTTGGTTCCTGGTTAGAATTCAAATGTGCTATAACCTGGTTTTTTGGTTGTACCACTGCTCATGGCGTTGAGTGGCAGTGATAGCTCCAAACTCATGAGAAAAAGAATGCACCACATCAGCCAATTCTTTGCAATAGTCAAGGATCATGTCATCTGTGATATTCTCAGGCACAGCAGGCAGTTGTATAGCATGTCACATGAATATCTTGTGAGCCGAAAATACAGTCCTCCTGTCAGGAGTGCTTCTGAGACTCATCAATAGCAAAGGCAAAACATCTAGGCATTTTAATGAATTGGAATCAGAGACTTTGCCACAACGTGATTCCAGCATCCCATTTAGCTATTCAACTATACCTGAAGGTTTTGGACAACAGCTGCACTACAATATTTGTTCCACTTGAAGTGCCAGACACAGCATTCTAAGGACCTGGCCGTTAAAGTTGGTCCTCAGTCTGACTCAAGGGAAACCAGAAATCTGAACTGTGATATTAGTACACATGACAGCAGTTTGGCTACAGCGAGACTGCAATTTCTCCTTGTTGGATCTGCTTTAACCCATCAGGAGAATTTTCACCCTTTAACCATGAAATATCTCAGATCTTTGCAAACAGGCATCTCGATAAAATCTAAGTGCATGCTGTTAAAGGGTCCTGCCTATATGGCTCAGTTTGCAGGGTTTCCACTCCTACGTGCATCTGCTGACACATCACACAACTATTATCTCACACACGAGCAAATGATTGATAAGAATTCTAAATGGGGAAGATTTTAGATTCCCTCCTTATCAAGAAGTTGGTATTCACCTCTGCTGTATCCAAAGGTGTTGGGATATCCAGAGATATTGGAATAGACACCTCACTCACCTATTGTGACATGCTTCATCATCGGCGCCTATCCAAATCCTGGTAAGATAGAACCACCATGGACGACTCAACCATAAATTAATGGAAGTTCTTAGATAAAGTCAAGCTTGACATGCAGGGATCCAGTAGAGTGATATGAGGCATTAGGAATTCAAAACTTCTGCATTTTATTTCAGCTCCTTTCCCTCTTGTGACAATAATTGTTAATCTTACAATTGACCCTCACGGGTATGTAGTGCACGCTACAAGTGTCCTGATTGATTGATTGATTGAATCTTCCTGTGTAATCATTAAATAACCCCCACCATTGGTCATACGGATCTTTGCTCATCAACATAGAGAGTTTATAAGGAGAAATCATTTACATGAATCATTCAATTACAACAATTCTTTTGACAGATCCAAGGGTTGGATTGCTCACTGACAAGCTAGAATCATGCCAAAACCAGCATAGCTAACATGATGGAGGAGAAATATACTCCCGCTAAACAGTGGAAATAGCCGGTGAATGCTTCAGCATGATAAGCTTTGGATCAACAGAAACCGCCACATTTGATATGCTTCTCAATATAGCAAAGATATATTGCCAAAACAGTCTCAGCACAGTGCAGAATGCAAAGACATGGACTGTATTAGCACCCGCCAGCCCACAGTGAAAACACCAGGCATCAGGCCGTAGCATCATACTAAAAAGATGATGTTGAGTATTTTAACAGTTAATAATACATTTAAGGTGATGTACCTTGATCTGAGATTCATTCAAAACTAAATCAGACATCATATTGCTAGCTGAAGATCGGCCTCTGTGATTTCCGAACCAAGACAATAACTCCACTTATCAGCCGTCTGCTGGGGCCAATCCTCAACTAGATTATGTGAAACAATAGAAATTGAGTTATAGACAAACCCAATATTTTTCTTACAAGAACTTTTTCTAATAAGATGCAAGCCAGAATTATCAATGCAGTTCAGGTCCTCACCCTTAAGGCTGAAAATAAAATTCTGCAACTGTAAATATCTAAAAAATAAAAACAAAGATAGGAGGGGAGCTTGCTGCTGCAAACTGCTAAAACAAGAAAAGACATTACCCATAAAAGTTGACCTAAGGTCAGAAGAATGACTCTTTCCCATATCTTTTGGAACCCATCATGAATGCCCTTAGGAAATTTGGGGTTATAACCCAAGTATGTAAGCAATTTAAACAGGTCGATACCCAGATATAATCTTTTAAAAGTGAACCAGATCTGATAAAAACGTTTAGAGTCTTAAAGTGAGTATGTTTGAAATACATTGTGTCTACAATACTGGAACTGGGGACAATTAATTCACCCAACAGGAGAAATTCAGAAAACATGCCAGCCAGTTGCCAAGGCAACCACCCCACCTCCGACAGGAGTCGGGTTAAGAATGCCGCCAAAAAGTAATAACTAAGAATAGGAAGTGATATCCCCCCCATCTTCCTTGGTCTGCTATAAAAACTGAATCCTACATTGAGGTTTACGGTTGGTTCAGATACACTTCTGCCATAAGGCCTCCAATCTGACAAAAAAGGCCTCTGAAAGAAAGAGTGGAATACAACAACAAAAATAAAGATACTGCTTCCCATAATTATGCTCCAAAATATCAGGAATATAAACAAGCGACTGCACCCACCTCTGATCCTGGAGAGGTTGGGCTACATTAGAAAAAATTTGAGTTGTTTCAGAGTTCAACTTGTAGCCAGGAAAGTCCTCAAATGATTGGGCTGCTGCCACCACCACCTTTAAACCTCCAATCAGTGTTGGCATCAAAAGCGAATGTCATCCTCATACGCGAGAATTTTTACTTCGTATCAGTGAAGCCTCAAGGGTTGTATCGCCTCATTCCATTTCACAGATTGAATAAATGGTTCAATATATAATGTGCAAACAACCGTGGGGAGATAGAGCATCCCTGTCTGGTACAGTGGAGAATAGCAAAAAGGTCTGAGAGAAGGCCCGCACTGTGGACTCTTGCTTTCAGACCCAGGTAAAGATGCTGAGCCCTAGAATCAAAAATGGAACCCAAACCCACAGACTCCACTAACTGCCAAAGGGAGGGTCAAGACAACCAATCGAAGACCTTCTCAGCATTCAGACAATCTATACCAACAGAGCTACCTGACGCAGAGGCCACCTCCGAAGCCCAAATTGCTGCGTTAACATGTAACACAGTATCCCGGCCCAGAATGAAACCATGCTAGTTTGGGCCACCAATTTCAAGATAATTGCTGACAGCTGAATAACTAGAATGTATAGATTTTAGAATCAGAATTAATTAGAGAAATAGGATAGTATGACCCAAAAGATGTGAGAGTGTTCCCCTTTTTTGGAAAGACCACCATATGTGTCACCCTCCAAGACTCCAACTAATTAAAAACATCCGTTAACACTGGGGACAAAATCTGTGAAAAAGGGACATATTATTCTGAATGTATCTGGCTGGAACCTGATGCCTTGATGCTAGCCACAAAACTAATGGCCTCTTGAATCTCAGTAAGAGCCTTAGGTGCCTGTAAATTAGACCCACTAGCCAAGGAACTAGCCAAGGCCTCTTGAACCTCAGTAAGAGTGATAGGTGCCTGTAACTTAGACCGCTGGGTAGCAGTTGCACAGAAGTCTAAATATTGTGGAGTAAATTGAGAGATATCCTCAGCAGAGGAGAGACAATCCTCCCTATAGAGGCCCTGACTTCGACAGAATGCTTATAAGAATCCCAAACCACTGGAAGTAATGCTCTCCCTATATTAAATTCATGAAGCTCCTTTATATGCGACTTCAGTGAGCTAACACAACCATCTTCCAAGAGCATGCACACTCACAAGACTTACAACGTAGGGGATATCAGAAAAGAAGGACAAAGAGGAGGAGGAAGGAGAGTGGCGATGTCTAGGAGTAGGCAGCCGTGGGGCAGGTAAGTGCATTTTAATTACTTTGCGAGGATAGAGGGGCTGGCTAACTACGCTCCACCATGGAGTTGTAGTTTTGCCTGAACTCTGCGTTCACAATGGAATGCCGAGTAGGAAAAACTATGTAAACTCCGCTGGTGGAGTGTTGGTACCCGCCCAGGCTTAATTAAGACATCTCCCAATGTATCTGTGTTCTAAAGTGCATCACACTTGCAAAGTTCGTTAATTATGGAGACTTTTAAACGTTGCTCCACTATTATTCCTTTTGATGGAACATCATTTTGTGGCTCAATTCCCCATCTATTAATGGTATTAGGTAGGGTTTCACCTCAAAATCCATGAGTGGTTGCATGGGAATGCCCATGTACCGCCTATAGTATGCCCACTGATGAAAAGAAGCACAATTTAGTGCATAGTGCTACTTTGTGTTACTGTGGGCAACTTACCTACACATATCATGATGTGCCTTGGAAAGTAAATCCAACCACAACAATAGGTGCTGGGTTTGTGTCACTTTTGTGATGCAAACAAATCGCAGAGTTAGTAGATCTGGATCAGATTCTCTAAAAAGGTACTTGTCAATATTATGAGGATATTTTGTGTACTTACTGAAAGCTTACATAAGGTTACCAAATGACCAAGGAAGAGCAAATGTAGCTTTACTTTGCAAAATCAAAAGGCAAAGAAGATGCCATAGAGAAGGGGCCACTGAAGCATGAGAGAAAAAAGATTTGCATCTGGCATTGAGCATGGCAAATTTCTGTAGACAGGTTTCGGATTTGAATAGAACGGGGATTGGAAAGTAAGAAAAGGTACTGGAAAGGAAATTAGAAAAGTAGGAAGGACAGAAATAATAGAGAGATTGAGAGGAAAGACAATTTGTGAGTGTGAGGAAGAGGGGAGATTTGAGTGTAGACAGAAAAGGAAACATGTATGGAGAAGATGAGATATGGACGTGAGATAGAAAGCAAGAAAGGGAAAGGAAAAGAAAGAAAGGGTAGTGAAACATAGAAAAGAAAGGAAAATGGGAGGGAAAAAAACAGAAGGATAGAATTAAAGAAACTTGAGGGGATAGGTAGACCTAGAGGTGGCATACAAGGAGGTCAGAAACAAGGAGAGGAACTAGATGAGAGAGGAGTATAGTCAAGATATAGATTTGACAGTGTAAGAGTCGAATGAGCGATAACAGAGAGATTAGAGAAACTTTGTGGGCGAGAAAAGAGTAGGACATAGATTAAAGAGAGGCGAAAGAATGAGGCAGAAGTGTGGCAGAGCAGGTATAGAGAAAGAAAAGTGGGATTGTAAGGAAGAGCAAGGAGAGAAAAAAAGCTAACCAAGGGAAGAAGGCTATAAGGACAAGCTAGAAGATTAAGTGGTAGTGGATACAGATGGGAAAAGGTGTGAGGAGGAGATAATAGTGGCATGGAGATAGCAAATAGAGAGGAATTATAGGTAGAATGGTTAGGACACAAGATACAGTGGCAGCTATACCCAGGGGGTGCAATGAGTCCTTTGCACCCCAGTGATGGGTGTCTTTTAGTACCAACCCAGAGGAGTGTGTGAGTGTTTGGGGATGTTCTTTTTTTACTGGTCTGCGTTAGGGCCCATGGCACCCTTACTAGGCCACCGATTTTGATAGCTTGCACACTGCACATGCTTGTATATTAAGATTTTGGTTATCTTCAGTGCACGCAGCTTTAGCTGCAGTGCACAAAGCACCTTTATTGCCACAACACAGAGAAACAAAATTAGAGGGAACATTGGTCTTATGCCAGAGAACTTTCAATACAGGATGATCAATCTGATTCAGAAGAGTCTCTTGGAGACACAGTGGGGCTTATTGACATGCTTCTTGTGCCACTTTTGCGTCATTTTTAACATGCAAAAAGTAACATACGGGTTGCACAAGGGGTTTGTAGTTAAGCCCCAGGATTTGCCGTTTAAGATTTTTTTAGTTCCTCCCGTACAAGTTTCTGCTTTTGTAACAACTTGACCCCTATTAATGTTCCATGATAAAATATGCAGCTGCTACCCAGGACCTCTGCCCCTATTAGCTGTTGGCATACCATGGGCTACTTTTCCTCACAGCACAATAAGATATGCTAACTCCAAGGCACATCTGCAAAATCAAGCTGAATATTGCTCTTGCAGTGATGGCAACCTTTCTCCAGGTAAAATTGTCAAAAAACAATAAACGAAATGCTCTGAAGAATAAAAATGTAAGCTCCTAGCACAACACCCACCCTTGACTCCATATGGGCGAGCCAGCTCACTCCCTCATGCCAAGCACCAAGGACCGAACTCCATCCTGGCTTGTGGTTTAGAACCGGCCCTCCACCAAAGCGGCCCCAGGCCCGGCCCCCTATAACCAAGAGTCCCATCAACACAACAACAAATCAATAAAATAGAGAAGAGCTTGTTCTCCAAGTCCTCCACCTTAGAGGACAAGGTAGTTATCCTTTGTGGTTAAATGGAAGTTTCTGGGGCAAGATGGTAGCTCAAGGCTGACCTGGCTCTGCAGTCGGGCGTCTTCGAGCCTGAGAGTCCCTCTATGGGGTGCTGACACCTGGAAGGTCCACCCCGTTCCCCTGTCTTATTGCTCACCCTATTTCTCGGTGTCGTACAGATGGTTTGCAGGCCTTCTGTGGCTTCCTCGTTACAGCACCAGCTACCAGTGTCAAGGGAGAGAGCTGGAAGCGGTGGACCCGTCGACTGGTGACCGCCAATGGCAGAGACTAGAGGGGCCTTGTCAGGAGCCATATGTCTGCAGGCAGCAGCTCGATCTGAGTGAACATTGATTTTCGAGGCCTCTGTTTCTCGTGAGACCCGCTGCTGTCAGATCTGTGAGCATGGTTTGGGGTCGGTTCTACTGTGGAGGAAGTGCATACCTGTGAGAATGGCCACTTTGTTGCAGGATTCACCCTCCAGGCTCCACTTCTCTACTTGCATGCTCCCACGCTGGATACATTGTTGCAGGCTGAAAGGTTTGGGCCCTGCCTGTTGACAGCTAAGTTGCAGTTTCTGAATTGGAGGAGAAAGTATTTGGGCACTGCCTTTCTTGCATGGAGGATGGGGTGAGGATGCCAGCAAAGGGTATCCTGGGGAAGGGTGGGCAACTCGTGAGAGATGCCCCCCACATCTCCAATATCTCCCTGAAGCTGGAGAAGAAGCGTTTGCTGTCTGGAAAGGTGGGCTATTGCAGTATGAATACCCAGAGTGCTCTTAAGGGGGAGAAAGTGTGGTCTCCTGTTCCCCACCTCCCCCCTAGAGGTCAGGAGAGGGTAGAGAACTCCCCTGTGTTCGCTACTGTAGAGACATATCAACTTGAAAAAGCATCAGGAGACACTACTGGATCAAGCTCAATCGTACCTCGCACCCAAAACGCAATAGATATCCACTGCAACTGCAAAGCCTGGTCATGATGGGGGGGCTGGTGCACCTATTGGAAGCAACAGATTTTCCCTTCCATGCTAGTGAAACTACATCTGGTAATGAGAAGTTGCCTCAGTCGATTCATATTTTGCCTCCTCAGCAGGCTCCTCTTGAGGTCCCAGTCCTAGAGAATACCAGGTTAATAGCCCATTATTGTTGATCTAGCCCTAAAAGAAAGAAATATAGGTCAGGTGGGAGGTTTTGAGAATCTGAATCTGACTCACAAGGTAGAGCCTTCAGTGGTCTCTCAGATACCTTCAGTCAGGTCCCAATCTCTTCAGGCTGCTCACTTTCTCTGCCCAGGCAGATTGGAGATGGCTTCAATAGAGGGGACTGTCCTTAGGTCTTTTTTGATTTTCAGATCTCTCAGACAGTGACTTGGATGAAGATCTATAACAGGAAACCCATTAGGTACTGGCCTCAAATGCCTGTAACAGCCATTCCAAGTTAATGCCTGAGCACTTTGCCCCTTCCACTTCTTTTCCCCCATGGAGAAGTAAAGCAGATGGCCTATCATGGATTCTGCAGAGGGTCTCATTATGGCAGTGTTTGATCAAGGTCTAATCAATGGTGTTGTCCCTCTGGAGGTGGGAAATGTCCTTATATGGTATCCCGTTGGAACTGAGTTGACCCCTACGAACCGTTCTCACCTGGGTGGCTCGTCCTAGTTGTACAATCTGGCTCTAAGGATCCAGTATCCCATCTGGATCTCCACCTGCTTCCTTGACACAGGACTCTGCCATGTTAGGGACCATTCATCATCTCATTTTGCGGCATAGAGAGGATTATTTTAAGGACTCAATGGCATTGAAGGGCACCCACCTTAAGAACCAAGTGGTTCTCCCAAACTATTGAAAAATATGAGCAATATTCAGTCACGGTTGGAGTTGGGGAAGCCTTCCAGGTGACCATTGAAAAGGTAGTGGAATCCCACAACTGGGGGGTGAACACCCTATTATTATCAGGATCCCCAGGTGGCCTGCAAAGCGTTGTTCATTAAGTTTTCAAGTTGCTGTGAGTCACATGGATTATAAATCACACCACTAAAACAAAATTCAATGGCCTTCAATCCCCATAGGTCATTCTGAGGGAAAATACATATTCAAGGTGTCTCTCTTGAGAGTGTGAAGGAGTTTGATTACCTGGGGATTAAGCTGACAAATACTTTGTTGTGGCAGCACAGATTAAGAAACATAATGTACTTTTGAAACACAGTGCTTAGACTGCATTGACAAATTTAAAATCTTCTACCAATTGCCCTTTATCACCTGCTCTGGAGATTAACCAAGGAAAAGCAACTAGTGCAGCTCTCTATGGTGCTGAGGTTTGTAGCTTTGAAAACGGTTGTTAATAATTCAGAATAGATTCATTAGCTCTCTTACTGCTGTCACAAAAAATGACCCCTGGACTCCATTACGACTAGCTCTTGCACAGCACATTACCATGCACGCTGCAAATCTTAAATCACTCTTGTAATGGGTAAGGTTATGGTCGAGGAAGAATTTAGACCAGCGCAAATTCCCCTCACTATGTTAATACATTTAGATTAGGTTGCAAGATACCTTGGTTTAATTACATCAAAGTATGGTTCAATAATCCTGATATAAGGGAATTGTGGGATAACACATCCTCAAGTAGTAAGGGGGTGATTGAGCAACTGAAGACCAGATACTGGGTATATATCAGTGAAAGGTGTTACTTGAAGTCCTCTTTGGGGAGCCTGACAGAAAAAGTCCTCTATGTTAAATGCTCACTGCTTTTTTAACAGTTTCTTGATAAGATTGAGCCACCTGAAGCGAGAGCTATATATTTTGAAATTTCGTTATGGCATTCTTCCTGTGAGCAAGTTTCTCAGTAGGTGGTGTCTCCAATTTGTCCAGCCTGTGTTCCCCCCTGTGAAACAGTTGCTCATTTTATGTTTTTTTGTCCAGTATATGCTCGCATCAGGAGGCTATGTCTGGCTGCTGCAAACTGCTAAAACAAGAAAAGACATTACCCATAAAAGTTGACCTAAGGTCAGAAGAATGACTCTTTCCCATATCTTTTGGAACCCATCATGAATGCCCTTAGGAAATTTGGGGTTATAACCCAAGTATGTAAGCAATTTAAACAGGTCGATACCCAGAAATAATCTTTTAAAAGTGAACCAGATCTGATAAAAACGTTTAGAGTCTTAAAGTGAGTATGTTTGAAATACATTGTGTCTACAATACTGGAACTGGGGACAATTAATTCACCCAACAGGAGAAATTCAGAAAACATGCCAGCCAGTTGCCAAGGCAACCACCCCACCTCCGACAGGAGTCGGGTTAAGAATGCCGCCAAAAAGTAATAACTAAGAATAGGAAGTGATATCCCCCCATCTTCCTTGGTCTGCTATAAAAACTGAATCCTACATTGAGGTTTACGGTTGGTTCAGATAAACTTCTGCCATAAGGCCTCCAATCTGACAAAAAAGGCCTCTGAAAGAAAGAGTGGAATACAACAACAAAAATAAAGATACTGCTTCCCATAATTATGCTCCAAAATATCAGGAATATAAACAAGCAACTGCACCCACCTCTGATCCTGGAGAGGTTGGGCTACATTAGAAAAAATTTGAGTTGTTTCAGAGTTCAACTTGTAGCCAGGAAAGTCCTCAAATGATTGGGCTGCTGCCACCACCACCTTTAAACCTCCAATCAGTGTTGGCATCAAAAGCGAATGTCATCCTCATAAGCGAGAATTTTTACTTCGTATCAGTGAAGCCTCAAGGGTTGTATCGCCTCATTCCATTTCACAGATTGAATAAATGGTTCAATATATAATGTGCAAACAACAGTGGGGAGATAGAGCATCCCTGTCTGGTACAGTGGAGAATAGCAAAAAGGTCTGAGAGAAGGCCCGCACTGTGGACTCTTGCTTTCAGACCCAGGTAAAGATGCTGAGCCCTAGAATCAAAAATGGAACCCAAACCCACAGACTCCACTAACTGCCAAAGGGAGGGCCAAGACAACCAATCGAAGGCCTTCTCAGCATTCAGACAAACTATACCAACAGAGCTACCTGACGCAGAGGCCACCTCCGAAGCCCAAATTGCTGCGTTAACATGTAACACAGTATCCCGGCCCAGAATGAAACCATGCTAGTTTGGGCCACCAATTTCAAGATAATTGCTGACAGCTGAATAACTAGAATGTATAGATTTTAGAATCAGAATTAATTAGAGAAATAGGATAGTATGACCCAAAAGATGTGAGAGTGTTCCCCTTTTTTGGAAAGACCACCATATGTGTCACCCTCCACGACTCCAACTAATTAAAAACATCCGTTAACACTGGGGACAAAATCTGTGAAAAAGGGACATATTATTCTGAATGTATCTGGCTGGAACCTGATGCCTTGATGCTAGCCACAAAACTAATGGCCTCTTGAATCTCAGTAAGAGCCTTAGGTGCCTGTAAATTAGACCCACTAGCCAAGGAACTAGCCAAGGCCTCTTGAACCTCAGTAAGAGTGATAGGTGCCTGTAACTTAGACCGCTGGGTAGCAGTTGCACAGAAGTCTAAATATTGTGGAGTAAATTGAGAGATATCCTCAGCAGAGGAGAGACAATCCTCCCTATAGAGGCCCTGACTTCGACAGAATGCTTATAAGAATCCCAAACCACTGGAAGTAATGCTCTCCCTATATTAAATTCATGAAGCTCCTTTATATGCGACTTCAGTGAGCTAACACAACCATCTTCCAAGAGCATGCACACTCACAAGACTTACAACGTAGGGGATATCAGAAAAGAAGGACAAAGAGGAGGAGGAAGGAGAGTGGCGATGTCTAGGAGTAGGCAGTTGTGGGGCAGGTAAGTGCATTTTAATTACTTTGCGAGGATTGAGGGGCTGGCTAACTACGCTCCACCATGGAGTTGTAGTTTTGCCTGAACTCTGCGTTCACAACAGAACGCCGAGTAGGAAAAACTATGTAAACTCCGCTGGTGGAGTGTTGGTACCCGCCCAGGTTTAATTAAGACATCTCTCAATGTATCTGTGTTCTAAAGTGCATCACACTTGCAAAGTTCGTTAATTATGGAGACTTTTAAACATTGCTCCACTATTATTCCTGGTTTGATGGAACATCATTTTGTGGCTCATTTCCCCATCTATTAATGGTATTAGGTAGGGTTTCACCTCAAAATCCATGAGTGGTTGCATGGGAATGCCCATGTACCGCCTATAGTATGCCCCCTGATGAAAAGAAGCACAATTTAGTGCATAGTGCTACTTTGTGTTACTGTGGGCAACTTACCTACACATATCATGATGTGCCTTGGAAAGTAAATCCGACCACAACAATAGGTGCTGGGTTTGTGTCACTTTTGTGATGCAAACAAATCGCAGAGTTAGTAGATCTGCATCAGATTCTCTAAAAAGGTACTTGTCAATATTATGAGGATATTTTGTGTACTTACTGAAAGCTTACATAAGGTTACCAAATGACCAAGGAAGAGCAAATGTAGCTTTACTTTGCAAAATCAAAAAGCAAAGAAGATGCCATAGAGAAGGGGCCACTGAAGCATGAGAGAAAAAAGATTTGCATCTGTCATTGAGCATGGCAAATTTCTGTAGACAGGTTTCGGATTTGAATAGAACGGGGATTGGAAAGTAAGAAAAGGTACTGGAAAGGAAATTAGAAAGGTAGGAAGGACAGAAATAATAGAGAGATTGAGAGGAAAGACAATTTGTGAGTGTGAGGAAGAGGGGAGATTTGAGTGTAGACAAAAAAGGAAACATGTATGGAGAAGATGAGATATGGACGTGAGATAGAAAGCAAGAAAGGGAGAGGAAAAGAAAGAAAGGGTAGTGAAACATAGAAAAGAAAGGAAAATGGGAGGGAAAAAAAGAAGGATAGAATTAAAGAAACTTGAGGGGATAGGTAGACCTAGAGGTGGCATACAAGGAGGTCAGAAACAAGGAGAGGAACTAGATGAGAGAGGAGTATAGTCAAGATATAGATTTGACAGTGTAAGAGTCGAATGAGCGATAACAGAGAGATTAGAGAAACTTTGTGGGCGAGAAAAGAGTAGGACATAGATTAAAGAGAGGCGAAAGAATGAGGCAGAAGTGTGGCAGAGCAGGTATAGAGAAAGAAAAGTGTGATTGTAAGGAAGAGCAAGGAGAGAAAAAAAGCTAACCAAGGGAAGAAGGCTATAAGGACAAGCTAGAAGATTAAGTGGTAGTGGATACAGATGGGAAAAGGTGTGAGGAGGAGATAATAGTGGCATGGAGATAGCAAATAAAGAGGAATTATAGGTAGAATGGTTAGGACACAAGATACAGTGGCAGCTATACCCAGGGGGTGCAATGAGTCCTTTGCACCCCAGTGATGGGTGTCTTTTAGTACCAACCCAGAGGAGTGTGTGAGTGTTTGGGGATGTTCTTTTTTTACTGGTCTGCGTTAGGGCCCATGGCACCCTTACTAGGCCACCGATTTTGATAGCTTGCACACTGCACATGATTGTATATTAAGATTTTGCTTATCTTCAGTGCACGCAGCTTTAGCTGCAGTGCACAAAGCACCTTTATTGCCACAACACAGAGAAACAAAATTAGAGGGAACATTGGTCTTATGCCAGAGAACTTTCAATACAGGATGATCAATCTGATTCAGAAGAGTCTCTTGGAGACACAGTGGGGCTTATTGACATGCTTCTTGTGCCACTTTTGCGTCATTTTTAACATGCAAAAAGTAACATACGGGTTGCACAAGGGGTTTGTAGTTAAGCCCCAGGATTTGCCGTTTAAGATTTTTTTAGTTCCTCCCGTACAAGTTTCTGCTTTTGTAACAACTTGACCCCTATTAATGTTCCATGATAAAATATGCAGCTGCTACCCAGGACCTCTGCCCCTATTAGCTGTTGTCATAGCCACACATTATCCATGGGCTACTTTTCCTCACAGCACAATAAGATATGCTAACTCCAAGGCACATCTGCCAAATCAAGCTGAATATTGCTCTTGCAGTGATGGCAACCTTTCTCCAGGTAAAATTGTCAAAAAACAATAAACGAAATGCTCTGAAGAATAAAAATGTAAGCCCCTAGCACAACACCCACCCTTGACTCCATATGGGCGAGCCAGCTCACTCCCTCATGCCAAGCACCAAGGAACGAACTCCATCCTGGCTTGTGGTTTAGAACCGGCCCTCCACCAAAGTGGCCCCAGGCCCGGCCCCCTATACCCAAGAGTCCCATCAACACAACAACAAATCAATAAAATAGAGAAGAGCTTGTTCTCCAAGTCCTCCACCTTAGAGGACAAGGTAGTTATCCTTTGTGGTTAAATAGAAGTTTCTGGGGCAAGATGGTAGCTCAAGGCTGACCTGGCTCTGCAGTCGGGCGTCTTCGAGCCTGAGAGTCCCTCTATGGGGTGCTGACACCTGGAAGGTCCACCCCGTTCCCCTGTCTTATTGCTCACCCTATTTCTCGGTGTCGTACAGATGGTTTGCAGGCCTTCTGTGGCTTCCTTGTTACAGCACCAGCTACCAGTGTCAAGGGAGAGAGCTGGAAGCGGTGGACCCGTCGACTGGTGACCGCCAATGGCAGAGACTAGAGGGGCCTTGTCAGGAGCCATATGTCTGCAGGCAGCATCTCTATCTGAGTGAACATTGATTTACGAGGCCTCTGTTTCTCGTGAGACCCGCTGCTGTCAGATCTGTGAGCATGGTTTGGGGTCGGTTCTACTGCGGAGGAAGTGCATACCTGTGAGAATGGCCACTTTGTTGCAGGATTCACCCTCCAGGCTCCACTTCTCTACTTGCATTCTCCCATGCTGGATACATTGTTGCAGGCTGAAAGGTTTGGGCCCTGCCTGTTGACAGCTAAGTTGCAGTTTCTGAATTGGAGGAGAAAGGATTTGGGCACTGCCTTTCTTGCAAGGAGGATGGGGTGAGGATGCCAGCAAAGGGTACCCTGGGGAAGGGTGGGCAACTCTTGAGAGATGCCCCCCACATCTCCAATATCTCCCTGAAGCTGGAGAAGAAGCGTTTGCTGTCTGGCAAGGTGGGCTATTGCAGTATGAATACCCAGAGTGCTCTTAAGGGGGAGAAAGTGTGGTCTCCTGTTCCCCACCTCCCCCCTAGAGGTCAGGAGAGGGTAGAGAACTCCCCTGTGTTCGCTACTGTAGAGACATATCAACTTGAAAAAGCATCAGGAGACACTACTGGATCAAGCTCAATCGTACCTCGCACCCAAAACGCAATGGATATCCACTGCAACTGCAAAGCCCGGTCATGATGGGGGGCTGGTGCACCTATTGGAAGCAACAGATTTTCCCTTCCATGCTAGTGAAACTACATCTGGTAATGAGAAGTTGCATCAGTCGATTCATATTTTGCCTCCTCAGCAGGCTCCTCTTGAGGTCCCAGTCCTGGAGAATACCAGGTTAATAGCCCATTATTGTTGATCTAGCCCTAAAAGAAAGAAATATAGGTCAGGTGGGAGGTTTTGAGAATCTGAATCTGACTCACAAGGTAGAGCCTTCAGTGGTCTCTCAGATACCTTCAGTCAGGTCCCAATCTCTTCAGGCTGCTCACTTTCTCTGCCCAGGCAGATTGGAGATGGCTTCAATAGAGGGGACTGTCCTTAGGTCTTTTTTGATTTTCAGATCTCTCAGACAGTGACTTGGATGAAGATCTATAACAGGAAACCCATTAGGTACTGGCCTCAAATGCCTGTAACAGCCATTCCAAGTTAATGCCTGAGCACTTTGCCCCTTCCACTTCTTTTCCCCCATGGAGAAGTAAAGCAGATGGCCTATCATGGATTCTGCAGAGGGTCTCATTATGGCAGTGTTTGATCAAGGTCTAATCAATGGTGTTGTCCCTCTGGAGGTGGGAAATGTCCTTATATGGTATCCCGTTGGAACTGAGTTGACCCCTACGAACCGTTCTCACCTGGGTGGCTCGTCCTAGTTGTACAATCTGGCTCTAAGGATCCAGTATCCCATCTGGATCTCCACCTGCTTCCTTGACACAGGATTCTGCCATGTTAGGGACCATTCATCATCTCATTTTGCGGCATAGAGAGGATTATTTTAAGGACTCAATGGCATTGAAGGGCACCCACCTTAAGACCCAAGTGGTTCTCCCAAACTATTGAAAAATATGAGCAATATTCAGTCACGGTTGGAGGTTGGGGAAGCCTTCCAGGTGACCATTGAAAAGGTAGTGGAATCCCACAACTGGGGGGTGAACACCCTATTATTATCAGGAACCCCAGGTGGCCTGCAAAGCGTTGTTCATTAAGTTTTCAAGTTGCTGTGAGTCACATGGATTATAAATCACACCAATAAAACAAAATTCAATGGCCTTCAATCCCCATAGGTCATTCTGAGGGAAAATACATATTCAAGGTGTCTCTCTTGAGAGTGTGAAGGAGTTTGATTACCTGGGGATTCAGCTGACAAATACTTTGTTGTGGCAGCACAGATTAAGAAACATAATGTACTTTTGAAACATAGTGCTTAGACTGCATTGACAAATTTAAAATCTTCTACCAATTGCCCTTTATCACCTGCTCTGGAGATTAACCAAGGAAAAGCAACTAGTGCAGCTCTCTATGGTGCTGAGGTTTGTAGCTTTGAAAACGGTTGTTAATAATTAAAAATAGATTCATTAGCTCTCTTACTGCTGTCACAAAAAATGACCCCTGGACTCCATTACGACTAGCTCTAGCACAGCACATTACCATGCACGCTGCAAATCTTAAATCACTCTTGTAATGGGTAAGGTTATGGTCGAGGAAAAATTTAGACCAGCACAAATTCCCCTCACTATGTTAATACATTTAGATGTAGGTTGCAAGATACCTTGGTTTAATTACATCAAAGTATGGTTCAATAATCCTGATATAAGGGAATTGTGGGATAACACATCCTCAAGTAGAAAAGGGGGTGATTGAGCAACTGAAGACCAGATACTGGGTATATATCAGTGAAAGGTGTTACTTGAAGTCCTCCTTGGGCAGCCTGACAGGAAAAGTCCTCTATATTAAATGCTCACTGCTTTTTTAACAGTTTCTTGATAAGATTGAGCCACCTGAAGCGAGAGCTATATATTTTGAAATTTCGTTATGGCATTCTTCCTGTGAGCAAGTTTCTCAGTAGGTGGTGTCTCCAATTTGTCCAGCCTGTGTTCCCCCCTGTGAAACAGTTGCTCATTTTATGTTTTTTTGTCCAGTATATGCTCGCATCAGGAGGCTATGTCTGGCTCCCGTGTGTAGGAAGCTGGGCGTGAGTAAGTAGTCTTAGGGTTTGAAAAACAGTTGACAATTAATTATATGTGTGTGTTGTGGCTGAATATTGACTTAGCCGAAGACGGCTGTAATGCCAGAAACCGGTCCCCGGAAGCTTGTTTCCTTCCCAGTGTAAGAATTGGCTTTTGTAGTTTGGTTTGCCCTGTTCCCATCATGCACTGGGACAGGAACAGACTAATTTGCATACAGCCAGGTTCTGAAACTGGGATGGTGCAATGAGCTAAAAAACGGTGTTGGATCTAGCCCTGATCTTTTGACTGGGTGAGAGTATTCTGCTTAATTCAGAGACTCTGTCCCTCACCACCCCTTGTTGTAAATAATTTTGTCCACCCTAAGCGTGGAAGGGCATACTCAGACATGAGTCCCTTGCTCATTGCACCATCAGGATTCAAGCAAGCCGGGCCGAAGACGGCTGTAATGCCAGAAACCGGTCCCCGGAAGCTTGTTTCCTTCCCAGTGTAAGAATTGGCTTTTGTAGTTTGGTTTGCCCTGTTCCCATCATGCACTGGGACAGGAACAGACTAATTTGCATACAGCCAGGTTCTGAAACTGGGATGGTGCAATGAGCTAAAAAACGGTGTTGGATCTAGCCCTGATCTTTTGACTGGAGAGTATTCTGCTTAATTCAGAGACTCTGTCCCTCACCACCCCTTGGTGTAAATAATTTTGTCCACCCTAAGCGTGGAAGGGCATACTCAGACATGAGTCCCTTGCTCATTGCACCATCAGGATTCAAGCAAGCCGGGCCGAAGACGGCTGTAATGCCAGAAACCGGTCCCCGGAAGCTTGTTTCCTTCCCAGTGTAAGAATTGGCTTTTGTAGTTTGGTTTGCCCTGTTCCCATCATGCACTGGGACAGGAACAGACTAATTTGCATACAGCCAGGTTCTGAAACTGGGATGGTGCAATGAGCTAAAAAACGGTGTTGGATCTAGCCCTGATCTTTTGACTGGGTGAGAGTATTCTGCTTAATTCAGAGACTCTGTCCCTCACCACCCCTTGTTGTAAATAATTTTGTCCACCCTAAGCGTGGAAGGGCATACTCAGACATGAGTCCCTTGCTCATTGCACCATCAGGATTCAAGCAAGCCGGGCCGAAGACGGCTGTAATGCCAGAAAACGGTCCCCGGAAGCTTGTTTCCTTCCCAGTGTAAGAATTGGCTTTTGTAGTTTGGTTTGCCCTGTTCTCATCATGCAATGGGACAGGAACAGACTAATTTGCATACAGCCAGGTTCTGAAACTGGGATGGTGCAATGAGCTAAAAAACGGTGTTGGATCTAGCCCTGATCTTTTGACTGGGTGAGAGTATTCTGCTTAATTCAGAGACTCTGTCCCTCACCACCCCTTGTTGTAAATAATTTTGTCCACCCTAAGCGTGGAAGGGCATACTCAGACATGAGTCCCTTGCTCATTGCACCATCAGGATTCAAGCAAGCCGGGCCGAAGACGGCTGTAATGCCAGAAACCGGTCCCCAGAAGCTTGTTTCCTTCCCAGTGTAAGAATTGGCTTTTGTAGTTTGGTTTGCCCTGTTCCCATCATGCACTGGGACAGGAACAGACTAATTTGCATACAGCCAGGTTCTGAAACTGGGATGGTGCAATGAGCTAAAAAACGGTGTTGGATCTAGCCCTGATCTTTTGACTGGGTGAGAGTATTCTGCTTAATTCAGAGACTCTGTCCCTCACCACCCCTTGTTGTAAATAATTTTGTCCACCCTAAGCGTGGAAGGGCATACTCAGACATGAGTCCCTTGCTCATTGCACCATCAGGATTCAAGCAAGCCGGGCCGAAGATGGCTGTAATGCCAGAAACCGGTCCCCGGAAGCTTGTTTCCTTCCCAGTGTAAGAATTGGCTTTTGTAGTTTGGTTTGCCCTGTTCCCATCATGCACTGGGACAGGAACAGACTAATTTGCATACAGCCAGGTTCTGACACTGGGATGGTGCAATGAGCTTAAAAACG
This sequence comes from Lissotriton helveticus, assembly GCF_964261635.1. Classification (NCBI taxonomy): domain Eukaryota; kingdom Metazoa; phylum Chordata; class Amphibia; order Caudata; family Salamandridae; genus Lissotriton; species Lissotriton helveticus. Next base: position 85,191,633 of record NC_136060.1, on the reverse strand, counting down.
GTGTTGGATCTAGCCCTGATCTTTTGACTGGGTGAGAGTATTCTGCTTAATTCAGAGACTCTGTCCCTCACCACCCCTTGTTGTAAATAATTTTGTCCACCCTAAGCGTGGAAGGGCATACTCAGACATGAGTCCCTTGCTCATTGCACCATCAGGATTCAAGCAAGCCGGGCCGAAGACGGCTGTAATGCCAGAAACCGGTCCCCGGAAGCTTGTTTCCTTCCCAGTGTAAGAATTGGCTTTTTTAGTTTGGTTTGCCCTCTTCCCATCATGCACTGGGACAGGAACAGACTAATTTGCATACAGCCAGGTTCTGAAACTGGGATGGTGCAATGAGCTAAAAAACGGTGTTGGATCTAGCCCTGATCTTTTGACTGGGTGAGAGTATTCTGCTTAATTCAGAGACTCTGTCCCTCACCACCCCTTGTTGTAAATAATTTTGTCCACCCTAAGCGTGGAAGGGCATACCCAGACATGAGTCCCTTGCTCATTGCACCATCAGGATTCAAGCAAGCCGGGCCGAAGACGGCTGTAATGCCAGAAACCGGTCCCCGGAAGCTTGTTTCCTTCCCAGTGTAAGAATTGGCTTTTGTAGCTTGGTTTGCCCTGTTCCCATCATGCACTGGGACAGGAACAGACTAATTTGCATACAGCCAGGTTCTGAAACTGGGATGGTGCAATGAGCTAAAAAACGGTGTTGGATCTAGCCCTGATCTTTTGACTGGGTGAGAGTATTCTGCTTAATTCAGAGACTCTGTCCCTCACCACCCCTTGTTGTAAATAAGAATATTGACTTAAGGCATGAAGGATGAGGCACAAGATGTATAATGAATAACAGGGGGCATATGCAAATATGAATAACTACTCTGTGATGTTTTAATCTATATTAATTATATAGATTGTAATGAATTTTAGGTGGTCTTGAAGTACATTTGACATATTTTGTAACATAATTAGCCAATTTTAAAAGTGTCTGTTGTTTGGCATGTTTTTAATTACCCAATGGACAAAAGGCTGCCTGTCCATACCATGCAACTTGTAGAAACTTCTTAGAATTTCTGAATGTTATTATCTGGACCACATCTCACCTTCCAAACATAATTAAGACCTGGCCATCGCCGTGGAAACCTATCTCACCCAGTCACTTCAAGATTCCCTGTTTGACATCCTCCTGCTTTGACATATGTGGTATAGTCCGACATTTCTATTTCCAAATCCCACTTTACAAGTGGTATATCTTCACCAAAATCCACATCACATAGAGGATGTAGATTGCAAATGCTGCCTTCTATGGCATCCCTTCCCAGCTGCATCACAAGTGTGACACTATCAGACAGAGCAGTGCATGAGTTCACTCAGGCTACCTCTTAGTACACACATCACTTCTCGCCTTATTGCAATGCAAATTCTCCCAATTTAGACACAGTGCAGTTCAATTTGCTCAGCCATGCCTACATTGTACTACATTACCAGGGGCCCACCAGACTCACACACAAACATTTTTCCAACAAACACTTATGGTCCTCTGGTGTGCATCACTTGCATTCACCCCCACCCCAATATACATTTATACATGACAGGAGATAGGGTGGTCTCTCCCATGGCAGCTGACATCTGTGTGCTCCCACCCTGCACCCCAGGACAGCTGCATGCCATATAGTTTCATGATAGTGATTGTACATTTGGTTCTTTGCATTTTCATATGGGGTGATATCTCACATACACCACACCTGAACCCCCTCTCGGGTAAGTATTCTATCCTGTGGCAACCCCATCCTATCCCAATGCTTTGCAGTCCAGATTTGGCTGTATGACCCCGAGACAGACACACTCGCCTCATGGTGTAAGGGCGCCTGCATTGTCAAAGTCACGGCCAGCAGGGCTCCAGAGTCCATGCATTATGTGGTGTTCTATTCCAGGTTTTTTGCTTTGTATTGTAGGACTTGTAACCCTAGTCACTCGTTCTGCATTCCACTACAAGTATACAAAGCTGAACTTGAACTAATGCTTCACATCACACATGGGCTGGACAAACTTGACAGAGGTGGACTGGTCTGTACATCATGCAACTGGCCAGTATGACTTACAGTTATGTGATGTATGAATTAACAAGTGTACAATTCCTGCCCTTTCCCTTGCATACAGCACAGTGCACTGCAGGAACGTAGGGTGCTGCCCTGCACAGTATGGCGTTTTTCACCATATTGTCCTTTGTTGCAACTTACTTTAACTCGGCTGGTGTGACTGATGCCACTTGCTCCTCCAAGGCATCCAGCTCCTCCTGATCCACAGGTCCTCCTCCTCCGGTCCGCATGGCTGCCCTCTGGTTGTTGACAAGTTTCACTGTGTTCCTACTCTTAAAATCATGCCAATGATTCTTGCACTCCGGCACTGTCCTTTTAGCTTGCCCTACACTATTATTCTTGTCCACTATGGTCTGCCAAATTACCTCTTTCCTCCCTATTGGCACTTTTGAGGTGATGAAGAGTTGATGTGCATGCTTTGCCAACTCTGTTAGTAGAATTTGATCTCCTCCTCACTGAAATTGCTAGTCCTCTTACCTTGGGGTTCTGTTTGGACATCCTGGCTGGTGTTGAGGTTGTTGCCCTGACTGAAGGAACAAGAGATGTATCACAACTTTTTCGGCAAAAAGCACAGAAAATGCAGCAATTGTTTTTATCTCCATATCTTCAAGTCATCGCTAACATGCATTAGCGCATGTTAGCAGCCGATTTCGTAACGCATGTTGCCTCCTAAGACAACATGTGAAATGTGCGCAAAACCAACAAATAAAGCTGCCCCTGAACAGCGAAGCGATAACAAAACGCGTGCTAAGCCCCCATTATTGCATGTTCCTAGCGCCTGAAAAAAACCTGACTTAGCAGAATTGCCTATGGGAGGTGGATTGTGTGGTTAGGTACACAGTCCCCTATTAACAAGCATTTCATTAGCGCAGGATTTCACAAGCTAATGATGATTATCGCAGTCTATCGCTGGATTGCACTTCGCCTGTTAGCAAAGCGATGCTAATACGCCGCTAACATGGCGATGTAATTCAGCGATAGAGGGAATAATGAAAAACGTGCTAAGCGCGATTTGCGATATTCATCGTGTATCCTTGATAATATGGCCCCTAGAATTTTATACAAGATGATGTGAGTGGTTTTGAATTGGTAGTCTTGAGAAATGGTTTCATTCTTTAAAAAAATAGATCAGCTATTCTTAAGATGCCCTTATTTGACTTAATGTGATAAGCTGTCTCCTTCAAGCGTTCTCAAGGTCCTTTAATGTAGTGTAGTATCGTGAAAACCTAGAAAAGAGGCAGTTTATGTCATACCAAAAAATATGTGTTCCTAACTGGGGGAAGATGTAGATAAAGGCACTATTGACTAAGGGTGGATGCTCTTTGTGTGCAATTCAATGTGCAATTTTTGCTGGGGGAGTATCTTAAGACTGAATAATGACATAGACATAGATTCATCAAGCAAAAATCCGCTTGCAAAGGGGCAGATTCTCAGAATGCAACATCCCAAATGCAAAAATTGCAATTTAAGAAATCGCAAAATTGCGATTACTTAAATTGCTATTGCATTTAAGGAATCTCAAATTGAGATTCCTTAAATGCAATGCATTAAAGTTTTAAAAATAGCGATTTCGCTAATAGGGCACGCAAATTACCATGAAGTTGAACTTCATGGTAATTTGCAAAAACTTTAAAAAATGCACTAAAGTGCATTTTTCAAAGTTTCATGTTGCGCACACACATGCCCTAAGGGCATGTGTGCGCGCAACATATGTACACAGATCAATTTCAGGGTGTCCTTTGGACACCCCTGCACCCTTGAAATCGCATTCTCAGTTTGCAATTCGCAAATTGCGATTCGCAAATTGAGAATGTCTTCCCATTCATTCCTATGGAATGAATGGGGAGGTATTCCTTAATTGCGACTCGCAATTTGCGAGTCGCAATTTGTGAGTCGCACTTAAGGAATTTTAAGAAATCGCTATTTTTTTAGTGATTTCTCATGCATGGCATTTTGCTATTCCTTAATAGCAAATATTTATTTTTCGCTATTAAGGAATAGCAAAATGGGTTATTGATGCATCTGGGGGTTAGATTTGAGAGGAGCGCCCTGACGTTAATAAAGGAAGGAATATTTAAAAATAATTAAGTAATTAAATCAAGTGTTCTCGGGTGCTAACAAATAGAAAGAAAAAAAAACTGATGGAGTTAATAGAAATTGTATATTACATTAAAAAAATGAATTCAATAAAGCTAATCTGTAGGAAACCAGATCATAAAGCATGCCAGTCGAAAATATATTTTCATAATGCCTGTGAGAGAGCGCAAACTGACCTAAATGTATGAGTGCATCACACTTACCTGTAGTAAGCACAAATCATGAGGAGAAATGCCATGAGTGCTAATAGTATCTGCAATTATATTCTGAATGTATAGCTAATGTAGAGATTTAAGTAGAAGTGGAACTAATACAGAAATGTGTGACACTATATGATTTTATTAGATGTGATTATTCCTGAATCCATGTCGTGTAGCTGTTAAAATGTAAGATGGCATGTGGTTAAACGCAGAATGTGGTAGGCCTCAGGGCCAGAGCTAGAAGGGAAGGGGAAGGTGTTTCTTTTCACGACATAGATTGTACTAATGTTTTGGTCATTGCATTGATGGGCCATGATTTATAGATGTGTTTACTGAATAATAGAATAAGAGTATTAACATGCTTTAATTAATGAAGAAGTTGAATGCTATAATCATTATGAGAAATATTGTAGGCCTGAAATGTTTTAACGTTGGTTTACACGTACATGTCTGGGCCAAGAAATGTTGCGAACCTTTTTGGAAGTCTATGAGAGTTGGGATCTTGGCTGCAGATGTCTGTCTGCAAGAGAAAAGGGGGAATCCAATTATAAATAAAATGAATAGAGGTCTGTTCAGGAGACGGCCCAGACATGGAGGAGGGTTCCGGAATGTTTAAGGGGTATCAGCGGGCCGGAGAAGAGTCTGAGAAGCAAGGTCAACTCCAACGTATGAGGCCCAATACAAAGCAGCATGGAAAAAGCCAGAAGCTACACCACGTGAGGGGCGTCTCACGAGGGGCGTCTCAAATGTTGTTGACTGTTTTGTATTAGGGACAGCACCCCTGGGTAGAGAGAGAGCAGATACCTGAGGACCCTTTAGAGAGCGGATGGGTAGGCAGAGAGGGGTCATGACTGGAGAACTATAGGTTTTCACCAAGAGACTAAGAGTGAGTGACTTCCCTTGGGGGTCATTCACTGCTGACACCTTTGTTAGGTTGGGATTTGGTTAAGTAGGGATACCATCTAGAGCAGGGTAGGGACAGCCTAACCTGTGCGTTTTTCCTCCAACTTAAATGAAGGAGAGATCTCAATATGCGTCAATGCTGATAGCTTTATTATTCTTAGAACTTGTGTTAGTAATTTCCGTTGCTCGTCTGAGGGCTTTCAGAGAGCACATGTATGTAGTTGGACCTGTGTATCTCGTGAATCTCATTCTGAGATGCCTGTATTTGCAGCTTATCCTAAGCTTACAATAAACTTTTGAAAGCTAGAAGTTGTTTGTGATCTTTGGGAGCGGAGTCCTTTATTGGGTGCGCTAGCTTGGTAAGAGATGCACTTTCTTCCTCAAAGACAGGCAACAAAGGTTCAGTCGACCAGATCGAGGTTTGGATCAATAGTGATAAGGTATCGATCAAAATCTCGCCCTTCCAGTTGGTAGCTATAGAGGATGGTTGCCTTCTTGAGGACGGTGACCTAGGCCAGGTTAGATTACCCCAAGGCCCCTAGAAATCGATGATCGGAAGAACCGCCCGCTGAAGAAGATCCGGATGACGTGAGACAGAAAAAGCAGCAGTATCGGTCGAGAGTGAGTATAAAGGGTTATGCGTGTTAGATTGCGGTGTTTTGTATTGTATCTATGTTGTAATGTCTGGCGGAGTTGAATGTCTGTAGAGTGACTGTGGAACAGGTTGTGAGCGCGCGCAACCGGTGGAAATCTTAAGTTCAAGGAGAGCTTAAGTGGTTCGGGTGTATCGGACACCCAGAGTAATTGTCAACTGGAGTGAAGGGGGTCATGAGGTACCATTGATCACCCGAAAGACCGAGATAGGGGGAACGTAAGAGTGAGTGCGTGAGTAACGGACGCTGGTCGGAGGTTACTGTGTGTGTAAGCAACCTATCAGAGAGACGATAGACATTTCGTCAGTTGTGTTGACAATTACATATAGACTGTGGACGTACAGTCGAGGGAAGTGACCGCTTGGTCGGAAGTAGTCATTTTTCGGTGTATGAATGGGACGCATGCATGACCGGGAGACGAGTTGAGAAAGGAGGGGTGCTGCTGCGAAGCGGAGAAAAGTGACGTCAGGAAGTGTCGCGACGTGATTGGCCGACAGGAGAAAGACCGCGCTGTGATAGGCCAGCTAGCAAAGACGTCAGAAAGTGTCGCGACGTGATTGGCCGACCGGAGAAAGACCGCGCTGCAATAGGCCAAGTTAGCAAAGCCGCGTTAGGATTGGTGGATTGTCATCAGGAAGTAAACAGAGTAGCGAGGCTGGATATTGTGCGTATAATTATGAAGTGTTTTAAATGGCTGAGAGCGGTGTTTAAAAAAGAGAAGCGGGGATCGGAAGAAGGGGAAGAAGCCCCGCCGGAGGGTACGCCGGCTCGTTACATGGCAGTGAATGTTGGGTTGCATACGATCCTTTGGATATCAGAGTGGAGTAAGATTACGGAAGGAAATGAGGAACTGACGTTCCCGAAGTACGGGACGTTCAGATTAGAGGTGTTACATCGATTAAAATCAGTCATGACCTCAATGAGACCCTTGCCTAGACCGACCCAGTTTGAAGCTCTTGATGCATGGATTAGGGCAGCGCATGAAAAGAATATGAACAGACGACAAGAAAGGGTGAAACGATCGGTAAGGGCAGTGCAGGATGCCAGGTGGGATGCGGATGCTAAAAGATGGAGAGTGCATAACATGGAAGTAAATAAACTGTACCCGGTGTTAGAGGTGCCCGGAAATAAAAGCCCCCTAGAAGAAGATGATGAGAGCGAAACAGAGGACAGCCTGATAAACAGATTATTGACAGACAGGCCACCCCCGTATAATAGAGCAGGGGGGGAGGTCGAGCATAGTGAAAGAGAAAAGGGGGGCAATGCAGGGGAGCATGGACCGCTTCCCAGTTCAGAGTGGGATCCTGAGGCAAAGAAAGAGCTGTCCCAGCCTAGTCAGGTGCAACAGGTAGTCGGGAGGTTTGTGGTACAAAGAGCGCCGGAAACGGAGAGCGCCACATCCTACGCATTACCAGATGCACTACAGGTACCTGTTACCATAGGTCCTATAATATCGATATATGACCAAGAAAGAGCAAGAGGGGAAGAACGGGTACGGAAGGACAGAGAAAGAGCAGGGACGGCAAGGAGGAACGATACGATTAATTCCCCAAGTCAGATGCCGATACCAAGAGAGTGGAGCACCCCGATGCACACAGCAGGGGATCCAGGAGGGGACCCTGGGGGCCCTAGATGGCCAGTGGATCTGAGGGGATCTGGACGAAAATCCTTTCAAGAGCTAAATGAGTACATGAAGAAGTGGGATGAGGCAGTGGAGGCTCACAAGAGCATCATAGCTGCAGAAGCTGAAAGGGAAAGTCAGGACAGCAGAGCTCGGACTCACTGCGGGGCTGGGGAGAGCAACCCGGAGTGGGACGGGAGAGAGAGAGATAGTAGGGGAGTCACCCATTGGGCCCGGAGTGGGGATAGAACAGACCTGGAAAACGGGGGCCCCGGGAGTGGAGGGGTGGCGCGCCCAATACTCAGTGAAGGGGAGAGGAGAGCGCAAGAGTACAGAAACAGCTTTAAGTGTCCACACTGTGTGCCCGGCACCAGAGAACTGAATGGGAGTTGTGAGAGGTCGCATCATAGTCCCTGTGATGACGGAAATGAGCGCAGCCCAGGGAATATGGGGAACCAGGAAGGATCGTATCGGATACTGAGCGATACTAGGCAAAGGGAGAGTAGCGACCAGAGGGAAAATAACAGAGAGGCGTACGGTGAAAGGAGAGAAGAAGAAGAGAGTGGGCAGAGCAAGAGTGGGGGTAACAGGCCCGTGTTCCATCACCTTCCAAGATCGGATGGCCGAGCATGGGACCTGGAGAGATGGGAGCAAGGGAGAGCACTCATTAACTCTCCCGAGCCCAAACGTAGAGCTCGGAGTTGGGATGGTAGGGAGACCAGTGAGCCCCCTTCGAAAGACATATTGCGAGCTGAGATAAAAGCTAAGAGACTCGATGTCGCCAGCTTAAGGTCAGACCTGGATGACATGATAGATGGTACCCTGCCTTTAGAAAGAATAGAAATGTATGAGCAGGATGAAATACTGTATATGGCAAAGGACATCACTCGAAAAGCGAGAGCAATCCATGAGAAGTTAGTCGAACTAGCAGGCAAATATATGGTGGACCTGTCAAGAACCAAAGCATTACAGGGTAACCACAGGCTACATTACACAGATCGAGACCTAGATGAGAGGAGAACGATTGGGCTGAAAACGCACATAAGGGAACTGATCACTGGAATAAGGACATGGAGGGCACTAGATAAGTGGGAAGAGAGGTGGTCCAAGAAAGGGACCGTCAGGAGAAGCACGCTTGGTATGACACCAGGAAGGCTGCAGGGAATAGAAGCATACCCTTTGCGTGAAGTCGCCAATGGGAACTATGTGCATGTCCCTTGGAGTAGGGGAGATTTAGCTGCTTTTACCACCTCCTTCCCCAAATTGCGGGAAAACCCAGTGGAGTGGTACAAGCAAGTCGAGAGATTTGTAAAAATCTCAAAGGTCCTATGGATAGATCTGAACACGCTGTTCGACATTGTAGTACCAGGAGATCTGTGGACAGCATGCAAGGTTAGCGCTGAGTGGCCCACAACGGAGCCGGAGAGAGATGCTAAGACTAATGGGCCGTCCGAGATTGTGATGGCAAAATTCGAGAGAGTGATGACTTGGCTGAAAGAGAAAGTGCCAATGCAAGACATAGATTGGGTCAGAATAGACCGAACCAGACAGGAACCCAAAGAGACCGTCCACGAATATTACGAGAGATTGCTGAAGGCGTTTAAACAGTATAGCGGCCTGGATGTAATGGATCCAAAAGACATAGGGCAATTCGTGTCCAAGTTCGTCCTGGGACTGAGACCGGATATTAGTTTAATGATTCAGCAACACTCGATTTGTTGGCAAAATAAACCCCTAGACGAAATACTGAGGTATGCCAGGTACTGCTGTGATGAGATAGACTCCAAGGCTAAGAAACTAAAAGAAAAGTTGATGGTGGTACAGATGCAGGCAGCAGGAAAGGGGGGACAGCAGCAACAGCAGCAAGGAATAGGTACAGGAGGAAAGAAGCAGTACAGTCAGAACAAGGGCAATGAGGAGAGTTCCACCTTTAGACCCAGATTAGACATAGCTGCCTTGAAGAAAACGACTAGGTGCCACCAGTGTAACGAGGTGGGGCATTGGAAACGCGAGTGTCCCTACAATGTAGAGATAGGAGAACAAGAGATAGAGGAGGAAGAGGTCCAGAGCGCGCCTACAAGAGGGGTGACGCCATACCAGGGAAAGGTGCTCAAAGGGGGGGGGGCTCCTCCCCGAGCCCAGTTCCCGCAACCTCCTCGAGTAGGGACTATGGGTAAGACCTATAGACAGATGCCCCTGTTTGTAGAAGGAGAAGAGTGCTATTATGTGGACCCATTAACCGGACAGAGAGTGGAAAGAGAAGACTGCACCCTCGGGGCAGCCTTGGAGGTGGACCAGAGGGGACCCTATGTCGAAGCAGAAGTAGCAGGGTGCCCCACGACATTTCTGGTGGACACAGGAGCCACTAGGTCCACGATCAGATCAGCTGCAGTTCCAGACCTGCCCATGTCTGGAGAGACCATACAAGTGGTGGGGGTCGCAAACAGGAGAATAACCAGCCAATTGACAGAACCGGTACAGGTGAAAATAGGGAAGTACAGCGATGAGCACCAGTTTGTGGTTTGCGATTCAAGTCCTGTGTGTCTGCTAGGGAGAGACCTGTTGTGTAAATTGAATTGTACTATATACTGTACACCTCAGGGAGTGGAGGTATTGACCAATGATGATGACGCAGACTTCAAAGTTGCAAACTCAAGAATATGCGTGGAGCTGTACCCTACTTTGACAGTAGATGAGCTCCCCTGGGACTTGAGAGAGACAGTGGCACCAGAAGTATGGGATTTCACTGGGGAAGAGATAGGATTGGTCAAAGGGGTGGACCCAGTGAAAATTGTAGTGAAACCGCATGCTGAGTTCCCAAGAACACCCCAATATAAATTGACTCCAGAAACGATTGCAGGCATAAAACCCGTGATCGAGTCCATGATTAAACAGGGAATACTGAAAGAAATCGTGGGTAGTCCATGCAACTCCCCGATTATGGGTCTGCAGAAACCAAATGGGAAATTTCGGATAGTGCAGGACCTCCGAAAGATTAATAACATAGTCGTTTCGTGTTGTCCAGTGGTGCCGAATCCATCAGTGATACTGTTTCAGATTCCATTCCAAGCTGAGTGGTTCACTGTGATCGATCTTTGTCAGGCTTTCTTTTCGATCCCTCTGGACGAAGAAAGCCATTTTCTTTTCGCATTTAAGCTGGAAGGTCGCGTCCTAACATGGTGTCGCATTCCTCAGGGGTATACAGAGAGCCCATCGATCTTTAACCAGCTTTTGAAGAAAAATCTTGAAAGTCTAGTGCTGCCCCAGAAGTCAGTTCTGGTCCAGTACATAGACGACCTCCTCGTGGCGTCAGAAACAGAAGAAGCTTGCAGGGAGGACTCCATTGCTTTGTTAAATCACCTAGCTGCCAATGGGCACAAGGTGTCCCCGGGAAAATTGCAGTACTGCCTGACAGAAGTGCAGTACTTGGGACACAGAATAGAGAAAGGCAAACGAAAGGTGTCACCAGACAGGATAGAGGCGATCATGAAAATGAATGCGCCTAAGACACAGAGAGAGGTCAGGATGTTCCTAGGGATGGTGGGTTATTGCCGACAGTGGATCGCGAACTTTTCACTGAAAGCAAAGCCCTTGCAAAAACTGACGCACAAGGAGGTGAGCGATCCGGTACCATGGGACAAAGACTGTTTGATGGCATTCCTACAGCTGCGAGAGGACCTGTGTCGTGCTCCGGCATTGGGAATGCCTGATTACAATAAACCATTTTTGCTTTACTGTTGTGAGAGAGAAGGTTGCGCGTTGTCTGTGTTAGTCCAAATCCATGGGAATGCCCGCAGACCAGTTGCTTATTTCTCGGCTACTTTAGACCCAGTAGCCGCAGCGTTGCCCGGATGTCTCAAATCCGTTGCTGCAACGGGTGTCAGCATTGAAAGATGTGAAAATATCGTCATGGGGCACCCGTTAGAGGTGTGCGTGCCCCATTCTGTTGAACTGTTGATGACCAGGACCAAAACACAGCATCTGACCAACAGCAGGCTCACGCGCTATGAGCAAGTTATTCTTGCTGCAGAGAATGTGACCCTCAGGAGATGCTCTGTTTTGAACCCTGCCACCTTGATGCCACTCCCAAATGATATCGAGGATGATGATGAATGTACAGACCATGACTGCCTCGATGTGACTGAACTATGCACCAAACCCAGACCCGACATCGTAGATGAGCCACTGACCGACCCAGACGAAATTTTCTTTGTCGATGGCTCATGTGTAAGAGACGAAGTTGGGCAGTTGAGAGCAGCTTATGCTGTTTGTACAATTACTGGAGTTGTGGAAGCTGGGTGCCTGGAAGGAGTACACTCCGCTCAGGTAGCCGAGATTATTGCCTTGACACGTGCTTGCTTGGCAAGCAATCAAATTCGAGTCACCATATACACCGACAGCCAATATGGTTATGGGGTGGTTCATGATTACGGGCAGTTATGGTCTCAAAGAGGGTTCATGACCTCTTCAGGCTCTCCCATTCGCAATGGAGAGTTTGTGCGCCTGTTGTTAGAGGCGTTGCAATGCCCAGCAGGTATCGCAGTTGTAAAGTGCACCGCACATACCAGAAATGAGGACTTCGTTTCGAAAGGCAATAGATATGCTGATGAAGTTGCGCGGTATTGCGCGGAGCAAGGGTACTCTTTCACAGAGGTGGAAGTGGGTGGAATAAATGTAAGGACTGAATTAGCCATGATATTGGAAACTGTTGATACTTGGGATGAACTGTCAAACATGCAAGAAAATGCTCCTGATTTTGAAAAAGAAACATGGGAAAAGGCAGGATGTGTAATGGGTGAGTCCCATTTTTGGGTCTCAGCAGACGGCAGAGCAGTGTTGCCCAATGAGATGGTGAGTCCAATGGCCAGACTCATACATGGTCCCGTACACTTAGGGAGAGATGCTATGCTGAGAGTGTTTAGACAGACCTGGTACAATCCTAAGTTTAGAATAGCAGCAGAAGCAGTGTGCCAGCGTTGTGTGACCTGTCAGCAGCTGAACGTAGGAAAAAGAACACCAGTTGCACTGAGTCACATAGGAAGGTCTGGAGGTCCATTCAATCGAATGCAGATAGATTTCATTGAAATGCCGAGGTGCAACCGCCTCCGCTATGTCCTGGTGGTTGTTTGTGTATTCTCCAGATGGGTTGAGGCATACCCTACACGTAGGTGCGACACCCTCACAGTGGCCAAGTTACTGCTTAGGGAACTCATTCCGCGCTTCGGGGTGCCGGCCTTTTTGGAATCAGATAGGGGAACGCATTTCAACAGCGAGCTTGTGAAGATGATTTGTGCGGCTCTGAACATAGATCAGAAATTGCATTGCAGTTACCGACCAGAAGCCTCAGGAATTGTGGAGCAGATCAATGGCACGATCAAGGCCAGAATTGCAAAAGTGTGTTCCTCAACGACCCTGAGTTGGCCTGACGCCCTGCCATTGGTCCTCATGAGCCTTCGTAGTACCCCAGACAGAAGAACGGGGTTGTCACCACATGAGGTGTTAATGGGGAGAGCAATGAGGCTGCCATCTGTCCCAACTACTGCACTGTTAAATATCACAGATGATATGATCCTGGACTATTGTAAGGGGCTGTCTGACGCCATTCGTTCTGTGTCCCTTCAGGTGCAGGCTGCCGAGGTTCCATCGTGCCAGGGCCCGTGCCATGACCTGTACCCTGGGGACTGGGTCCTGGTGAAAAAACATGTGAGAAGAAGCTGCCTGGATGTTCGTTGGCGTGGGCCCTTCCAGATCATCCTGATCACGAACACGGCTGTGAAGGTGGGAGGCCTGCCCAATTGGATCCACGCGTCACATACGCGAAGGGTTCCAGCACCTCTGGAAGAAACAGCTCCTCTCTCGGATAGACGTCCAACAGAGGACCGAGAAGCCATAGAGGGGGCTAGCCAAGCTGTAGAGGTGCCAGCGGAAGCAGGGAACGAGTCTGACCAAGCTGAGGACGGTCAGTACAACAGCGAAACAGACGACGCTACAGAAGGAGAAAGTAGCTGGGAGTACGAGTCAGACACTGACAGGTCTGACAGAGAGCGAGAACAGACAAGAAGGAGAAGGAGTAGAAGGGCACGTGGAGAAGCTAATTGGCCGCAAAGAAGGAGCTCTAGCTTGAGGTCAACTCCAGAGATAACCCTTCCTCCGATATCAGAAGACTCAGACCCGGAAGAAGGTGTTCAGGGCGCTGAAGCACCGGACCGAAGAAGGTCAAGAAGAGTGCGTGTGCCTAGCAGAAGATACTCCACCCCTGAGTGGACATATCTGGCGACAAATGTCTGTGAAACAGGAGACAGGGAGGATCCGAGCGGTGGTGGTGTCCAGTTCTGAGCCCATCGTCACCGTGGAAATACGACTGTTGGTACCCGGAGTCGAACAAGAAGGGTCACTAACATTCATGCTCCCCAGACCTCCCCGCCTCAGCAAGTTAAAACATATGTTTCTCTCAGAATTGCAATTCCCCGACTTTGGTACAACGATAACAGCCCATGAAGAGCACAATCTTCGTTTGGAAATACTGAACTTTGCTATCGAAGCTGCAGGCACAAACCTGATAGTAGATGCTTAAAGGACTTTGTAAATAAAGCGAGCAGAAAAAGAAGATTACCTAGCGCCCAGGAAGCAGAGAATATTAGGGAACTTCCCTTGAGTTGATGGAGAAGGGCTAGGGTTGTCTTTATTGAACTGTTAAAGGACTTTTGCGAAGAAGGTTGTCAGCTTCCAGTTGTGTGGATTCTAAAGACAAAAGGATTAAAAAGAGACTGTAAAGGAACGAGAAGAAAAGAACTTTTTGCTAAGATAAGAGAGAGCCATATTGTCTGACGAAATGGAAGCCGGCACCCAGAACCGCAGAGCTAAATGTATAATAGGTACACTAATAGTAGGAGTGATAATATTGATAGCTTTAGTGGTAACAATTTCTTATGTAAAGGGACATGAGGAAGAGGCGAAGGTAACTGATGTGAAATCTGTAGAAACGCTTACACCCACTGTTGCTGGTGAGAAAAGGGAAAACACTCAAGAGAAAGCGTTATTAGCTGCAGAAGCCCGCAGGTTACACGTAGATGAGTCCCAAGGAGACTTTAGGTCAAATGCTTATGCTAAACTCTTATATGAATACGTGGATGCCATGGAGGTTAAGGACTGTTACGTCTGCATGCAGTTGCCGGCGTCTGTAGATGAAGGCATTAGATATCATCACCTCCCGCTGACATATGGCATTACATGTAGCTTATTGCTTAGTATATTTTATGAGAGAGATAGTTTTGAATACTATTTCTCCAACTATGATTCAGTGTTGCCAGAAGTCCCAAATTATAAGCAGATGAACAAATGGGACTACTGGAAGAGTGAAGACAGATTGGCCAAGTTCTTCATTCCTTGGATTACCTTAGATACTTCACATGCCCGTAGAAATAACCTGACATGCAAGGTGTCAGAAGTCGAGAAGAAGTTCATAGGGCAGGTGGATGATCGTTACAGGAGACAAAAGATTTTGAAAAAATCAGGACAATGGAAAACAGATTGGACCGAGGAAGAGAAGGCACACAAGAGAAAGGGTAGTAGTGGTCCAATAGCTTTAGATAAGACGCAGAGAGGAAAGCTATGTCTTCACCGAGCCAAAACGTATTATGAAAATGTATACGTGGGAGAAGTCGACTGTGAACATGCTTTCAATATAGAGTACTATACTAAAGATTTCCTGAAGGGAATGCAAGTGATTCCAAATGTGTATTTTGTATGTGGAAGAAATGCCTACGTGAGACTACCTGACAACTGGTATGGATCATGTTACCTAGCAATTGTCTTCCCCAAAATATATCATGCACAAGACTTAGAGATCATTGAGGGCAAGACATCATCGAGGGGAAGGAGAGATGTAGGAGATGCAGAAATGGTTGGAGATGTCTTTGGAGCTATGTTCCCTCTTTTGGGACTAATCCTTAATGATGTTAAAATTAGACGACTGGCAACAGTCGTCGACAGGTTGTCTGCCAGCACTGCTCAGTCCTTAATGCTGGTAGAAGGAGAGATGCAATCGATAAGGGCTATGGTTCTTCAGAACCGTCTTGCGTTAGACGTCCTACTAGCAAAAGAGGGCGGAGTCTGTAAGGCTTTGAAGGTCCAGGAATGTTGTACTTACATTCCAGACAATTCAAAGCCCCTTGAGAAAGTTATTAGGAACATAACTGATATTCACAAGGAGATCGAAGACTTGAGTAGAGAAAATGTCTGGGAAAAGGTGGGCCACGGAATGAGTGAAGTTGGAGGGTGGATTTCCACCCTAGGCAAAAGCTTTGTGTGGTATATACTAAAACCTATCATCATAATATTGATCTGTGGGATCGTATTGTGGGGGTTGGTGAGGGTATTCAAATGGTACAGAGCAAAAAGGTCAGAAAGGGCCCAAAGAGAGCAGCTGCAGAGATTGGCTGCCATACAAGATAATCAGTACAGGAGTCTGAGGGCTCTGGAAGCGCAGAGACAAGTTATGCTAGCAATAACTGCAGTTTAAATGTTAGTGATGACCCCGAGAGGTCATCAAAGGGGGGAACTGAGAGAGCGCAAACTGACCTAAATGTATGAGTGCATCACACTTACCTGTAGTAAGCACAAATCATGAGGAGAAATGCCATGAGTGCTAATAGTATCTGCAATTATATTCTGAATGTATAGCTAATGTAGAGATTTAAGTAGAAGTGGAACTAATACAGAAATGTGTGACACTATATGATTTTATTAGATGTGATTATTCCTGAATCCATGTCGTGTAGCTGTTAAAATGTAAGATGGCATGTGGTTAAACGCAGAATGTGGTAGGCCTCAGGGCCAGAGCTAGAAGGGAAGGGGAAGGTGTTTCTTTTCACGACATAGATTGTACTAATGTTTTGGTCATTGCATTGATGGGCCATGATTTATAGATGTGTTTACTGAATAATAGAATAAGAGTATTAACATGCTTTAATTAATGAAGAAGTTGAATGCTATAATCATTATGAGAAATATTGTAGGCCTGAAATGTTTTAACGTTGGTTTACACGTACATGTCTGGGCCAAGAAATGTTGCGAACCTTTTTGGAAGTCTATGAGAGTTGGGATCTTGGCTGCAGATGTCTGTCTGCAAGAGAAAAGGGGGAATCCAATTATAAATAAAATGAATAGAGGTCTGTTCAGGAGACGGCCCAGACATGGAGGAGGGTTCCGGAATGTTTAAGGGGTATCAGCGGGCCGGAGAAGAGTCTGAGAAGCAAGGTCAACTCCAACGTATGAGGCCCAATACAAAGCAGCATGGAAAAAGCCAGAAGCTACACCACGTGAGGGGCGTCTCACGAGGGGCGTCTCAAATGTTGTTGACTGTTTTGTATTAGGGACAGCACCCCTTGGTAGAGAGAGAGCAGATACCTGAGGACCCTTTAGAGAGCGGATGGGTAGGCAGAGAGGGGTCATGACTGGAGAACTATAGGTTTTCACCAAGAGACTAAGAGTGAGTGACTTCCCTTGGGGGTCATTCACTGCTGACACCTTTGTTAGGTTGGGATTTGGTTAAGTAGGGATACCATCTAGAGCAGGGTAGGGACAGCCTAACCTGTGCGTTTTTCCTCCAACTTAAATGAAGGAGAGATCTCAATATGCGTCAATGCTGATAGCTTTATTATTCTTAGAACTTGTGTTAGTAATTTCCGTTGCTCGTCTGAGGGCTTTCAGAGAGCACATGTATGTAGTTGGACCTGTGTATCTCGTGAATCTCATTCTGAGATGCCTGTATTTGCAGCTTATCCTAAGCTTACAATAAACTTTTGAAAGCTAGAAGTTGTTTGTGATCTTTGGGAGCGGAGTCCTTTATTGGGTGCGCTAGCTTGGTAAGAGATGCACTTTCTTCCTCAAAGACAGGCAACAAAGGTTCAGTCGACCAGATCGAGGTTTGGATCAATAGTGATAAGGTATCGATCAAAATCTCGCCCTTCCACCTGCTTTCTTGTTGTCGCGCAAGCTAGAGAGAATGGTGTAATAACGGGGTCACATATATTAACTACCTTAAAAATACAGTGCATGTTTCTGAGTGGGTGAAGATGAAAAACGAGTAAAATGCTGAATAGCCTTTCAATGCATCTGAAAAATATGTTCAGCCATCACAAATAATGGTTGTAAAGTGTTTAATGCTTATGTGCTTTCAGCATCAGTAAAAATGATCATGTAAAACGAATCTTTCATGCTGCCCTGTCGGGATTGAGCAGCATGATTAAGAGAAGGCTACTCTAAGCATCACAGACCAACGCTTATGTAGTAAGCTTTTCACAAAAGCCTCAGGTCTTTCTGAGTGTCTTAAGTATGACATTATAATACTAATTATTAGGAGGAACATTTCTGTGAATGTGGCTTGAATTGAAAACAGAACAGAAGTACTTTCCTGGTGAGGAGTTTGACCAGCTTGCCCTTCCATCTGCACATAATTCAGTCAGGATCGCAGCCTGGATATTTCTTTCTTCCTCCCCGAGCCCTCATAAATCTAAACTGCTACCTCTTCTTGCGACGTTGCAGGATTGCGGATTATAGGGCTTCTGCTCTTTAATTTGCGCTTTTGTTGACCGACAGATAATCATCCTTTAACTCGACCTCTATTTACATCCTTCCAGATGCTTGGAAAGAGGGACTTTACAAAAACTACAGACGTAAACAAAGGTAGGTTTAAATGAAATGATGCGAAAATATAGATTGTACTGTGGTTGAAACATGTTTATATGTACAGTATTATGAGTGACAGTAGGAATCCTGCAAAAGAAATATCGGCCAGATTCATCAAAGTCCTTAATAGCGATTATTAAGGAATCGCTATTAAAGACTCGCAAAACGGGATTCATGTAGAAATCGCAAAAATAATTGCGATTTCTACAGCTTCCTTATTTGCGATTAGCAAATTGCTAATCGCAAATAAGGAATGACTCCCCATTCATTCCTATGGGCGCATAGGAATCAATGGGGAGTCATTCCTTATTTGCGATTAGCAATTTGCTAATCGCAAATAAGGATGCGATTTCAAGGGTGCCAGGGGTGTCCAAAGGACACCCTGTAGCACCCCTGAAATGGTGATTTACACTGGTGTTGAGCACACAAATGTCCAAAGGACATGTGTGTGTGTGTGTGTGTGTGTAACATACAACTTAGAAAAATGCACTAAAGAGCATTTTTCTAAGTTTTTGCTATTTACCACGAAGTCAGACTTCGCGGTAAATAGCGGCTAAAAATTGCGATTTCGCAATTCTAAAATGGTTCATGAATTGCATTTAAGTAATCTCAAATAGAGATTCCTTAAATGCAATTCCTCACAATTTAGCGATTTTGCAATTTGCGATTTTTGCATTTGGGATGATGAATCCCAAATGCACAAATTGTGCTCGCAAAGGGCCAGATTCTCGGAATCTGGCCCTTTGCGAGACGAATTTCCGTTGATGAATCTGGCTGTATGTGCCTTCAAAGAAACAGTTAAAACAAATGCATCTTGTTTTATTGAGAAACTGATCCGGTTTTTCAAATAATGTTTGAATCTAAATCGGTATACAAACAAACGGCCAGATTCATCAATGTCCCGTTTTGCGAGTCCTTAATAGCGATTATTAAGGAATCGCTATTAATGACTCGCAAAACAGGATTCATGTAGAAATCGCAAAAATAATTGCCATTTTTACAGCTTCCTTATTTGCGATTAGCAAATTGCTAATCGCAAATAAGGATGCGATTTCTAGGGTGCCAGGGGTGTCCAAAGGACACCCTGTAGCACCCCTGAAATGGTGATTTACACTGGTGTTGCGCACACACATGTCCAAAGGACATATGTGTGTGTAACATACAACTTAGAAAAATGCACTAAAGTGCATTTTTTTAGGTTTTCGCTATTTACCACGAAGTCAGACTTCGAGGTAGATAGCGGCCAAAAATTGCGATTTTGCAATTCTGAAATGGTTCATGAATTGCATTTAAGGAATCTCAAATAGAGATTCCTTAAATGCAATTCCTCGCAATTTAGCGATTTCGCATTTTGCGATTTTTGCATTTGGGATGATGAATCCCAAATGCAAAAATTGCGCTCGCAAAGGGCCAGATTCTCAGAATCTGGCCCTTTGTAAGCCGAATTTCCGTTGATGAATCTGGCTGTAAGTGCGTGTACTAGATAGGAGGGAAAGAAGACATGGGGGAGTTCGACGGAAGGAGCAATTTATGTGAGCGTGCATGTGTGCTACTCACCAGATATTCACCAGGGATAGTCATTAGGGACACAAGAACATGCCTCATGTCCAGCTCAAGACTTTGTGGCATTAGCGCAAACCGGGCAGGGAGAAGCACACATTTTAAGTGCCACATGGATAGCTAGTGCTATCAAACACTGGTTGTGAGGATGTGGCAGACAACTTCATCAAGCATATGTCTTCCCTAAACAATGGTAAGCGTCTAGCTAATTAACTATAATATTTGGCTTATATTTAAGTCTGCCATATGTGAGTACAAACTACAAATATGGTTTAAAAGTCAAATCACCATCACCATATCATTATCGAAACTATTGACAGACCTGGACTTTTGTGTGATATCCTAATGCATTCTAGGCGTTGTACATTTGTTTTCCACATAAATAACTTGAATAACACACCTGCAATTAAATAATTTGTAGGTGAAATGATCACTACAGAAAGGACCATCTTCGACGTGATTCCCCCCAGTTTGTGTATTCTGTTTTTCGAGACTGAGAACTGCAAAAAAGAAGTACAGTGCTTGTGCTCCCCCTTAAAATATTGTTAAATTAACTTACCCCTGATTCACATATTTAATATCACTACGTGTCCCTAGTATATGGTGTAGAAAAAGCACCAAAGGCTGGAAGTGAAACACCAACTGTAGACTGCAGCACCATCCATAGAGTGGGCCTGTAAAACATGGCTACAAGACTACTATGTGTAGCCTGACTGTGGAATCCAAAAACCTGCTGTCAAATCTGTCAAAATACCGCCTTTTAACTGACAGGAAACCAGGCTTTTTAACTTTTACAAGTCACCCCTAAGTACACCTTGCTGTTCACAAAGTAGAGTGCCTAACATTTAAAATATTGAAGCATTTCTTTAAATTTATACACATTTTTTTCACTTCCCCATAGTTTACCATTAAATCCTATGGGTGTAGTTGTCCTTTTTCTATTTTTACAGCAATACATTCTTTTAATGTATTGTTTACTTTTAGGTTTGGTTTTTTAGTTGGTGGAGCATTGTGGTTGTGGGTAGATGGGTGCTGCTCTGTCGGTTAGGTAGGGCCTCGTTGTATTTACCTAAAGCATTATTAATGGTATATTATGTTAGTTAAGTTAAATACTGTATTTATTGTGTGGTTTACTTGTATTATTAAACTGTTTTCCTTATGAGGATACCAAAGATAATGTCTGCTGGGCCTCTTTTTTTAATTGGGATAGTTTTTTATTCTTTTTTGCCCTTTCTTTTCTATAACTATAACTTGGGCCCTGCCATGTACATTCTTGTAACTAAATACATCATTTCAGATGTTGCAGTGATGTAATGAATAATGAAATAAAACATATCATGAGTGATGTAATATGGGAGGTGTTAGATCTTAGTTCTGTAGTTGGCAGAGATATGCACCCTGTCCAAGTAGGTACCACAATCCTAGTCAATGTAAGCTAGATACACTCTAAAAGATAACCTGCTCATCCTCTGGTAGCTTGGCACAGAGCAGTCAGGCTTAGATAAAAAGGTAACGTGTAACGTATTTGTGCAACGCACAGATACACACACAGTAACACAATGAAAGCACGGCAAAAATACTCCCCACATGTTTAGAAAAATAGATAGTATTGTTATGCATGGAGTTATGAACCAGACACAGGAGGCGTACTGGTTGAATAGAAGCAACCGGGAATATACGCCAGAGTGGTGTGATATATTTGTTGCAGAAATCTCACACATCACCACGGGGTGGGTTTGAGGTAGGAGCATTGAGGGCAACCACCTGGCTCATTATGGAATACTAGTGTGGTGAAGACTGACCACGAGCCTTGACGAAATTGCCTGAAGTTACTTTGGCAATGAAACATGTTTGCCTTCCCTAAACTGTAGTGGTTTGCAACACTGTGTGTTTTTTAATGGGAGTGGGTCCACGTCATCAATTAAAGTTGGCAGTGTCGCCAGTGGGTCCCACATAATTATTGGCCTGGAAAAGCGGAAAACTTTCCTCTTTTGTCTTTTAACTATGGGGTCATAGTGGGTTGGCACATGATTAACATGTGCAGTGCATTTTTCCACACATGACTAGGTTTTCCTTGTTTCACATTTTTTCACACATTTAATTTTGATCTTGAAAGATACCGATGATGATGAAGACGTGAGCATACTTGTGAGTACCTACCAGCAGCTCCTTTGGTGGTGCTTACAAGAGTACTTTCAGACTTTCACACATGTTTTTCCAATGGGCACTTGCAGAAAGGGATTCAAGTACACATGTTAGACACACTTTTTAGAATTTGACAGCAAAACTCTATTTCGAGTAGCATTTTTGAAGCTCTCCCATTAGCATAACAGCTGAGTACTGTGTTTGTGTTTTTTTTTTTAAAACAGTGGTCCAGTATCAGAGCAGGTCCTTGTTGATATATTCCGAAAAAATCAAGACCAAAATAACAACAATCCAATAAGAACTGAGCTTATAAATTGTTTTATTAAATAAACCAAAAATAGTGCTTAGAAGTCAATAGCTCTAAGGGGTTACTTGAGGTCACGCTAGAATGGGTAAAATCCGAAGTTCAGTTTAAACATGAAGGAGGGCATGCTGGCTACAGGACTCAGACAGGTCTCACAGACAAAGTACCTAGGATAGAGGAGGCACCACTTCAAAGACTCAATGCTGGGAGGCACCGCGTCGATCCTGTGGATGGTGGTGAAGCATTGGTGCCAATCTGCACAGTCAAGGAGGGCTTTGGCGTCTAACCCCTTTATGATGCAGGTGCTGCGTCGATGATGAGCCACGCTGTTCATTGGCCTCAAGCTGCGCAGTCCATAATTGCGATGTTGTTGATCAGCTCATGCATTGCCATTGAAATGCAAAGCGTCAGTTCCGATCAGTACAAAGTCATCACTGTATTGGTTCTGAACAACAGAAATCACCTTTTAAGGGTAAAGGACTGGATTGGAACCACTTGGCAGGGCCAGACTCACATGTGGCAGAGTCCAGGTGCAGTTGCAGAGCTGAAGGAAGTCTTTGATGGCCCTGGGACTTTAGAACAGGGGCAAGCCAGCAAGCCCTTGGAGTCACTGGATTCACATGAGATGAGTTTATTCCTAAGGCTCAGCAGGGCACAGATCAGAAAGCAGCAGGGCAGCAAAGCAGAAAGCAGTTCCTTCAGAGCACCAGTCAGACAAAATGGCAGACCTTGTGGCACAGCAGTCCATACTCCTGGCAGAGGTCTTCACAAGTCCAGTATTGAGCCGTCACCATTCCCAGATGTGTATTGGATACAGGCTGCAAAACACACAGAGCGGAAAAATGTCTACTTTCTAAAAGTGGC
Source organism: Lissotriton helveticus (assembly GCF_964261635.1). NCBI lineage: Eukaryota > Metazoa > Chordata > Amphibia > Caudata > Salamandridae > Lissotriton > Lissotriton helveticus. The sequence goes on along the minus strand of NC_136060.1, from coordinate 85,168,513 downwards.
CTTTCCAAAACAGTAATTTTAAATCCAACTTTTCCAGTAAAGAGAATTTGTCATTACCAGGACAACGATATTAAACATGAGGTAGCTACTCCTTTCTAATCAGGAATTACAACTTAAAAGTGTTTTAAGGAATTCAAAATGCTAGCCTATGAGTGGCGTAGGCATCACAGTAGTGAAAAATGAATTTAGCTATCTGTCACTACCAGGACATGTAAACCTAACAGGTACATGCAATACCTTTTACTTATACAGCACCCTGCCTTTAAGGCTACCCAGGGCCTACCATGGGGCTGCCTTTTGTATAATAAATAGGGGTTTAAGGCTTGGCAAGTGGTTTTAAATGCCAAGTCAAAGTGGCAGTAAACTGCAGCTACAGGCTTTACAATAGCAGGCCTGAGACAGGTTTGAAAGTGAAAGGCTACTTGTATGGGTTGCACAACCAGTGCAGCAGGCCCACTAGTAGCATTTAGATCACAGGCCCTGTGTACATGGTATACCACTTTACAAGGGAAGAAATTACAGTGCATGGTGATGGCACGAGTTATAATTACCTTAGGGAATGAGCTGTAGTTACTATAGATAACTATAACTAGTGAATTTCAGTGTTTGTTTTTGTTCAAAACGTAAAATTGGCACTAAAAGTTTCACCTAACTATAATATAACTTTAACCTTTGTTTTTTCTGAATGAATATCTAGGGCTGTTTTTTATCTAAGGGAATGTTACCAAACATAAAGCCAACTGCTGGCCCCGTATGCTCGTAAATCCCCCGACCCCCTTTGACAGATCATCCATAACTTTCCAGGAAGGAGCTGAGCAAAAAAGAGCACTTTGTCAAAATGTTGCGTAAATTATAAATTAAAGGTACAAGCATAACTTTTGAATTCCTAATTATATTCCTAATTATATGTAATTTAAGTTTGGTTTGTATCTAAAGAATATATAAAGTTACTGTGATTTAAATATCATGCGTAACTTATAAATTTAAGGTATAATTATAATGTAAAAATGTCAATGTTTTTGTATTTTATGTTTGATTTTTATAGAAAAAAACAATACAGTTTTTATACATATAACAAAGGTTTAACATTTCTTTTTTAAATGAATTTTAATATTTTTTATAAATAAACGTGTGGTGCGAATCATAGATTTCAGTGTCATTGAGTAGAATCTCTTTGAGTGTAGTGTTGTACAGTATAGTGGAGGAGAGTGTAGTGTCATAGAATGGAGTGGAGTAGAGTGGAGGATGATATAGTTGCATGCTATACAGATAAAAATTATACAGTGAAGTGGTGTAGAGTGGAGTGCCATGCAGTTATGTGTGGTACAGTGGAATGGTGCAGAGTGCAATAGTGTAAAGTGGAGTGGTGTAGAGTGAAGTGGCAGGGAGTGGCATTGAGTGGAACAGCATACCGTAGAGTGGCATAGAATCAAGTGGCATAGTGTGCAGTGGGGTAGGGGGAATAGCATGGAGGGAAGCAATGCACAGTGGAGTGTGGTAGAGTGGAGTGACTTAGAGTGGAATAGCATAGAGGGGAGTGGGGTAGAGGGTAGTTGTGCACAGTGGAATTGCATAAGGTGGAGTAGCATAAAGTGAAGTGGCATACAGTGGTCTGGCTTCTGTAGCAGTGGTGTAGAATGGAGAGGCATAGATTGGAACAGTGTAGAGTGGAGTGGTGTAGAGCAGAGTGGTGTATAGTGAAGTGGCATATGGTAGAGTGGCATACAGCGGAACAGCAGAGAGTGGAGTAGTGTGCAGTAGAATTCCACACAGTGGAGTAGAGTAGAGTGGAGTAGAGTGGAGTAGAAAACCATAGAGCTGAGTACATCGGAGTGGAATAGCATTGAATGAAGTGTTCTACGTTAGATTTGCGTAGCGTGTAGTGGCAAACAGTAGAATAGTGTAGGGTGTAGGTGAGTAGAGTGGAGTGCCATACAGTGGATGAGCATAAACTGGAGTAACCTAGAGTGGAGTGGCATACATTGGAGTGGTGTAGACTTTAGTAGCATAGTATAGAGTGATGTACAATGTAATCACATACAATAGAGTGGTGTACTGTGGAGTGACGTATAGTGGAATAACGTACAGCAGAGTGGCATAGAATGGAGTCATGTACAGTGAAATAGTGCAACGTGGAGTGTTGTAGACTGGAGTGGCAAAGAGTGCAATGGCACAGAGTGGAATAGCACAGAGTGTAGTGGCCGAGTGAAGTTGCTTACAGTGGAATAGTATAGGGAGGAGTGATGTAGAGTGGATAGCATAGAGTGGAGTTGCTTAGAGTGGAGTTGTGTACAGTGGAATGGTGTAGTGTAGAGTGATGTAGAATGTAGTGGCATACAGTGGGCTGGCATAAACTGGAGTGGTGTACATGTACTGTGTATTGTACTGTGGAGCGTACTGTACATTGGTGTAGTATGGAATGTCATAGAGTGGATTGGGGTACACCGGAGTTGTGTACAGTGGAATAGCGTACAGTGGAATAGCGTACAGTGGAGTGGTGTAAAGTGGAGAGGCATAGAGTGGAGTGGTGTAGGGTGGGATAGGGTACAGTAGAGTGGCATAGAGTGGAGTGACATAGAATGGAATAGCATACAGCACAGTGGTGTTCAGTGAAGTGCCATAGAGTGGAGTGGTGTAGAGTGGAATAGCGTAGAGTGGAGTTCATAGAGTGGAGTTGCATACAGTGGAATAGCGTAGAGTGGAGTAGTGTAAATTGTAGTGGTGTTCACTGAAGCGATGTAGACTGCGGTGGCATAAACTGGAGTGGTGTAGAGAGTAATAGTGTAGAGTGGGGTGGAGTAGAGTGGAATGGCGTGTCTTGAAGTGGCATAGAGTGGAGTGGCATAGAATCGAGTGGCATACAGCGGAATAGAGCACAGTTGAGTGGCATACAGAGGAGTAGCATAGACTGGAGTGGCAAAGAGTGAAATAGCATAGAGTGGAGTGGCATTCAGTAGAGCTGAATACTGTAGACTAGTGTATATTGGTGAAGAGAAGGCTGCAGTGGTGTCGTATGCAGTGTTATAAAGTGGAATAACATAGAGTGAAGTGTTGTGGAGTGGTGTAGGGTACAGTGGAGTTAGGTAGAGTTAGGTGGAGTGTAGTTATGTACAGTGCAATAATGTAGTCTGGTGTGACATAGAGTGAAGTAGCATGCAGTGAAGTGGCCTACAGTAGAGTTTAGTACAGTAGAATGATGTGGAGTGGAGTGGAGTGGAGTGGCATAGAGTTGAGTGGTGCACAGTGGAGTGGTGTAGACTGGTGGGGAGGGCTGCAGTGGTGCAGAGTCCTGTGACGTAGAGTGGAATAGCATAGAGTGAAGTGTAGTACAGTAGAATAGGGTACAGTGGAGGGGGTAGAGTGCAGTTTGCATAGGGTGTGATAGTATAGAGTGGAGTGGCATAGAGTGAAATAGTGTAGAATTTAGTGGCGTAGAGCGGAGTACCCTAGAGTGAAGTGGTATCAGGTGGAGCAACATAGATTAAAGTGGTGTAGAGTGGAGTGGCATAGAGTGGAATAGCATACAATAGAGGGACATACAATAGAGTAGCATAGAGTGGAGTGAGATACTGTGTAGTGGCATACAGTTGAATAGCATAGAGTGGAGTACATAGAGTGGAATAGTATACAGTGGCGTGGTACAGAGTGGAGTGATGTAGAATGGAGTGACATAGATTGGGATATCATTCATTGGAGTGGCATAGTGTAGAGAGGTGTACAGTGGAGTAGCATAGAGTGGAATAAGATACAGTGGAGTGATGTACAGTGGAATAGCATAGAGGGAAGTGGCATACAGTGGGATAGAGTAGAGTGCATAGAGTGGAATCGCATATAGTGGAGTGGTATAGAGTGGAGTAATGTAGTGTGGAGAGTGGTATACTGGAGTTGATTACAGGTGAGTAGGGTGCAGTGGAGTAGAGTGGCTTGACATAGTGTGGAGTGGTGTAAATAGTGAAATAGCATATAGTACTGTGGCATAGTGCAGAGTTGTGTATAGTGGAGAGGCATAGAGTGGAATGAGATAGAGTATAGTGGTGTACAGTGGAGTGGCATAGAGTGGAGTGGCGTACTGTTGAGTGGCATATAATGTAGTGGCATATAGTGGAACTGCGTCCAGTGGAGTAGCATAGTGTAGAATGGTGAACAGTGGAGTGGCATAGAGTCGAGTGAGATACAATGGAGTAGTGCAAAGTGGAATAGCGTACAGTGGAGTGGCGTACAGTGGAGTAGCTAAGAGTGGAGTTGCGTACAGTGGAACAGCTTACAGTGGGGTGGAATACAATGGAATAGCTTAGGGTGTGGTGGTGTAGAGAGGAGTGGTATAGAATGGAGTGCTGTAGAGTGGAGTGACATTCAGTGGAAATGCATGCAGTGGAGTGGCATAGACCGGAGTAGCGTAGAGTGAAATAGTATAAAGTGGAGTGGCTTACAGTAGATTTGTGTACAGTGGAATATGGTATGATAGAGTGCCTGAGAGCGGAGTGGCACACAATGGAGTGGTGGAAAGGGCAGTGAAGTAGAATTGAATAGTATAGAGTGGACTGCTGTAGAGTGGAGTAGGTATAGTGGAGGGGGCTATAGTGTACTGGTGTACAGTGTAATAGTGTAGTGTGGAGTGACATAGCGTAAAGTGGCATAGAGTGGAGTGGTGCAGGGGTGTAGAGAGAAATACCATAGAGTTAAGTGGCACAGAGTGGAATAGCATGTCATAGAGTGGAGTGGCATACAGTGGCGTAGCATAGTGTGCAGTAGTGTAGAGTGGAATAGCATGGAGTGGAGTGGTGTACAGTGGAGTGACATACAGTGGAATAGCATAGAATGGAGTGGTGTACAGTGGAAAATCATGGAGTATCATAGAGTGGAATGGCATACATTGGAGTAGCATAAACTGGAGTGGCATAGTGTGGAGTGGTGTACGAAGCAATAGCATACAATGGAGTGTTGAACAATGGAGTGCTTTATAGTGGTGTGGCGTACAGTGCAGTTGCATAGAGTGCAGTGGCGTAGACTGGAGTGGCATAGAGTGGAGTGCCATATAGTGGAATAGCATTGAGTGTAGTGGCATAGAGTGAGGTTGTGTACAATAGAATAGCATTGAGTGGAATGGCACATAGTGGAGGGGCATACAGTGGAGTGGTGTAGACTGGATTGATGTAGAGTATAAAAGCGTACAGTGGAGTGGTGTGGAGTGAAGTGGCATAGAGTGGAGTGACATAATAGAGTGAATGGTGTTGAGTGAATTGCGGTCATTTCAACAAACATAGACTGAAAGTGAGTTAATGGATGCAGATTTAATGTGGCAGAAATATAGGTCATGAGTTGTATATTGTAATTTGTGGTAGTAGGTGTAAATAGTTTAAGCAGTTTTAAAGTTATACATGTGAAAATGCTTAGTCATATATTGTACCATGCTATACCTCAGTAGCTTAGCGGTATACAGCTGTACATGCCGATAACAAGGCAGTGTATGAATGGGTAATGGCTTCAAGGCAGCTGTTAGAACTTGCGGTCTCTAATTGGCTAAGGCAGTTATCCTAGGCCAAATAGGGAACCTTGCTTCTAATCAGAGAAAAGAGAGACACCCTCTTTGATAACCCCTGCTCATCCCCTGGTAGCTTGGCACGAGCAGCCAGGCTTATCTTCAAGGCAATGTGTAAAGTATTTGCAACCACAATCCCAGTGACACAGTGATGACACCACAAATAGACACCACACTGATGTATGAAAATAGTGGTATCTTTAGCAATAAGAAAAATACGGTAAGAACAAACAATAATAATCCAACATATGTGTATTCATAATATTTCACTCTGCCGGTTATTAGGCCAACAAACACTTGACGGTTCTTGCGGTATCAATGAGCAGTTCATGATGTTCCAATGCAGTCCTAATGAAATGCTATGCAGTTCGTATTGTCAGACTAATGCAGTTCGTAATGCAAGAATAATGCAATCCTCAATGCAAGTAATCAGGCAGTTTGTAATGCAAGTATAACGCACTCCTTAATGCAAGTATAACACACTCCTTAATGCAAGTATAATGGCAGTTTATAATGCAAGAATAATTCAATCCTCAAAGCACATAATAAGGCAGTTCATAATGCGAGAATAATTCAGTCATCAATGCACGTAATAAGGCAGTTCGTAATGCAAGTATAACACACTCCTTAATGCACATAATCAGGCAGTCTGTAAGGCAGTAGTAATACAAACCCTAATGCAAGTAATAAGGCAGTTTGTAATGCAAGAACAATACTGGCCAATCGACGTGATTACCACAGGCACCCCTAGGACCCAACCACAGACAAAAGTTCTGAACTTCCGAGGCCAGCCCTGGTACTACCGGGCAGGTCCGGGCCATTCGAGGACTCAGCGCATCAAACGCGATGCAGCAGGAGAGAGGCAGTAGCACTCCTGTACTCCTCCCGCACCTCCCCAGGCCACACATTCTCGTGGCTCCTGACCGGAGTCTAAGCCTTACCTGGGGGGTGCGCTGCCTCTCTCTCTCTCTCTCTCTCCCTTCCCGCTCATCGGACGTCCTGCTGGGTGCTCTTGATGATGACACAGCTCTGATGCAAGGCGACCCTGCAGCAGGGCAGGTTATGGAACTGATCTTGGGCAGATTCCTCTTGTGAACAATGATCACGATTACCTCACAACCTTCTTAGCTTTACAAAATCCTTCAGCATGTTGTGGCTCGGGCCGGCAGTGGTGATCTTGATCCGCAGCCTCTATTATGATGATGGCTCTGGCCACAAGAACTTCACAGCAGCGTGGACGATGATTCACGCTGCAGGGGCTCTGCAGGCACAGGGCACTTTCCAACCAGCACCACGGACCCCAACGGCAGTCTCAGGCTGCACACGCACAAAGCGTCGGTGAGACTCGGTTGAGCTTCTGGCCACACAATCGCGGGGCAATGCTTACGAAGGTCTCAGGCTGCAGAAAGCAAACGTACACAGAGCCGCTGAGACGCACTTGGAAACTTTGTTATTCCTGAGTTTCCACAACAGGGAGCCAGCTCTCCTCGGGCCATAGGAGACAAGTTACTTCAGCACACAGCAAAGTCCTTTCAAGCAGGGGCACACAGTTCACAGCAAAGTCCATTAGCCTCTCCTTAGTTAAATCAGCAAACTACAGGCCAGCCCCAGAACACACAGCAAAGGTCAGTCCTTCTCTTCAGTCTCTTCAGCTGTTCTTCCTTGGCAGAGGTTCCTCTTGTCCACAAAGTAGTTTCAATCCTTTTTAGTCCTGATCAGTCCAACGTTCAGGGGTTTCAGCTCTCATAGTTATACCCCTAAATGTCTTTGAAGTCTCAGTGTTCTGGGGGGCACTGACCCCAGTCTAAACCAGCTCTGGGTGTTTCCCAGCCAATGGCACCTTCCTCCTTTGATTAGCGAGGGTCTAGTTCCTCAATCATTCAGCAGGAGGTGATGCCCTTCTTTTATGGCAGCAGCCCAGGTCTCTTCACCTCCAGGGGCCACTCTTCCCCCCTACACAGCAGATGCAGGTCAGCCTGTTGATGTCTCACCTTCTCCTCTGGGTCAAGACATTCCCCAGAGCCTATCACATTCAAATCCAGACAGTCAATCCACAACCCGACAGAGACACACAGAATTGTTAAAACAAAGAAACCAGCCACTTCTAAAAGTGCGGTTTCTAAACACACAATGTACAAACCACCTTCACAAAAAGATGTGTTATTAAATTGAGAGTTCAGGCACACGAAACTTCACCTCTCCATCTTAAGCCACTTAAGGAGGACTCTGAGCAGCCTTGTAGGGCTCTGTGCAGTCTTGGAGCAAGACCACTGATTCATTGTAAGTGAAATTGCTCCCCCTCCCTCGCAGCTCCACCATTAAGAGAGGACTGCCCCTGCACTCTCGAGTGTTGGTGATGGAGGCCCTCCTCCAATCGCAGCTTTCCCTGTGCCTCATTCCTGGTGGTACAGGGGACCTCTGTCTCCTTCCTCTCGCTCTGCTCTTTCATTTGTTTTCACTCGTTTTTGTGCTGTCTTCTATTTTTCACCTTCTGCACTTTTCTGCATCTCTGCTCTTTTGTGCCTTTTTTCTGCTTATTTTTTTTTTTTCACAACCAGTTTATTGATGAAGATAAGCATACGAAATAGAGTGGCAGCCCACAATCAGGACCATACCACCAGACATTTTGATACAATCACAGCAGTCAACCGAGTGTCCAAGCAAGGAGATAATGCAATCAAGGATATCAGAAAACAGTTACCCCACCTTCATCTTATTCCGCTATCTACCTACCCAACTCCCTGATCCCACCCTGGAACCCACCCTAACCCTATGCATGTGTGCACTAACTGTATCGACGTAAGTTTGTGACGTGGGTAATGTGTGTGTGGACATGGGCTTTGCCAGCCCGTACGGGGCTAAAGATCTTCTTCTTGCTCCACTGGGGGGTCCAGTGTCAGATCTCTATAGTCCGCCCACCTCTTCCATATCTTAAAGTGTTTGCGGGGGCATCCTCGTGCCTCAAATATAGGTCTCTCCAGGCCCATACAGAAGTCTATACCAGCCTTCCATGCATTCAGGGGGGGGGCCTCACATTCTTCCATGCTCGGGCCAGGTCTCTTTTAGCTACCACTAGCCCTAGTAGGAGTAGGTGCCGCTTATAAATATTACCACCAACCCCTTCCAGGACGTGCAATAGACCCAGACGGTGAGTACGGGGGAGGGTCCAGCCCAGCACCTCAGACAGACATCCCCAAACACCCCTCCAGAAGCCAACCAGCCGAGAGCACGACCACATCGTGTGAAGTAACGTACCCACCTCGGCCCCACACCGCAGACACTCTGGGGACCCAATCAGGCCCGCCTTCCACAGACGCTCTCGGGTATAGTATGCTCTATGGAGAATCTTGAACTGTATGAGTCGAAATCGCATTGCGATAGCCGCCCCCCTCGGGGATTCCAAGGCCTCTCGCCAGTCATCCTCGTCCAAGGGGCCGAGATCAGCCTCCCAAGTCGTCTTCAGTGAGAGAAGAGTAGGGGAGCAGTGGGTGACCATTGTTTGGTAAATGCGCGATACTTTTTTGTCCCCAAGATCACTCATGAAGACCTTCGCCTCGATCGGGCTAAATTCAGGGAGTGAGTCAAGGTTGGCAATACTGGGCGTCAGTGCATGTCGGAATTGCAGGTACCGAAAAAATTGAGATTGGGGCATATCAAATTCGGTACTGAGGGTCTGAAAGGATTTGAGCGACGTTCCAGACATCACCTGGCCTAACTGCGAGATACCTATTGCATCCCAGCCATCGAAGCCTGACAGTTTAGAGAGTTCAGGTAGCATACCGTTCCGCCATAAAGGCGTTTCCGCGGTTAGTTTGCCCCACCAGCCCACGCGACGCAAGGCCTGTCGCCATATAGCAAATACGAGTTTAGTAACCCTCGGCAGCGAGCTACGCAGTCGGGGTGAGTATAAGATGGTATGGAGCGAGTTATCGCCCATCAAAGCACGCTCGAGGGCATAGGCCGGATCCCCACCGTCACCGTACCACCATTCGTTCAGAATAAGGAGATGAGCGGCCTGGTAATACGACTGCAGATCCGAGGTGGCCAGGCCTCCACAGTAGGTGGACAAAAAACATGTGCGCAGTGCCACCCGGGCAGAACCTCCCGCCCAGAGAAAGCGACCCAGCACTGAGTTAACCTCTTTAAACCACCGAGGTGGGATAGGATACGGATGGTTTTGTAACTGGTAGAGCAGGCGCGGGAGCGCAACCATCTTGAAGATGGCAGAACGGCCAAAGATTGTCAGGGGCATTCGAGACCAAGTTTTGACGTCCGTCTGAACTCGTTCCCAGACGGGCTGCAGGTTATGGTCCCAGGCAGTGTCAGCCGAGTCCGAGAGAAACACCCCAAGGTATTTCAGCCCATTTGTGGCCATTCGTAATCCTGAAGCCCAGGGGTCTGTCACCGGGTCTCCTGATAGCACCCACAGGGTGGACTTGTGGAGGTTGAGATACAAGCCCGAGGCCTCCCCAAACTGGTGCATGATCTCCAAGACACGTGGACCCGAGCGTCGCAAATCCGTAAGGAAAAAGAGGACATCATCCGCGTACAACGCAATCTTATCCGACAGGGTAGCATTCCATACAAAGCCCCGTATCTGTGCATCCCGGCGCACTCTTGCCGCCAGGGGCTCCATGGCCAGAGCAAAAAGATAGGGGGAGAGCGGGCAGCCCTGCCTGGTCCCTCGGCCTATGCGGAATGTCTCCGATACCGCCCCGGCGACCCGCACCGAGGCTGTAACATCGGTGTAGAGGAGCTTTATATAGGACAGGAAGACCGGGCCCAAGTTGAGCCAAGATAGTAATGTAAATAGGTACGACCAGCCAACCGAGTCGAAGGCCTTGTTGATATCGGCCAGCAACAACGCCGCCTGGTCCCCCAAGGCCCCAACAGCGTCGATCGCCGCCTGTGCGCGCCGGATATTGTGTCGCGTTGCCCTGTGGGGCATAAAGCCTGCCTGGTCCGAATGGACTAAGTCCGTGATGTGTGGAGCCAGACGGTTCGCCAGAGCCTTGGCCAATATCTTAGCCTCAATATTAATTAAGGAGATGGGCCTATACGAATCATGGCTATCCGGGGGTCTGCCAGGCTTCTGAAAGACCACTATTTCTGCATGGCGCCAGTCTGATGGCAGCATACCCCGAGTACGGGCCGCTTCCAGCGCTCGGCGATAATGTGGTCCCAACTGCACATGGAATTTTTTAAAAAATTCACATGGGTAGCCATTCGGTCCAGGGGCCTTACCGGCATTGAGTTGCCCCAATGCGTCTCCCAGTTCCTCCGCCGTGAGGGGTGCATCTAGGGCCTCCCTGGTCTCGTCCGACACCGGCACCGGCGGGAACTCTGCGAAGAAGCGGGCCAAGTCGCCCTCAGGCAATTGGTCGCGCGAGGCATACTGATCAGTAAAGTATGTGGCGAAGCTTGCCGCCAAGTCGTTCGGGTCGGTCAGGACTTCCCCGTTGTCGTTCGTGAGACCCGGCAGTACGAGGGGCTGGAAGTTGTGCTGACACAATCTATGGAGCATGGAACACGACTTGTCCCCCCATTGATACACCCTACTTCTTGTGGCCAGCCACGCCTGCTTGGCTTCATCTAGCAACAGGGACGCGTACGATTGCTGTGCCTGCAGGAGCAGCCGCAGATCCACCCCATCACCACCAGCACTGTGTACTTGTTCGAGGGTCGCCACTCGGGCAGCCGCCTCTGTAGTATGCTCACGACGCTGCCGACGGGCCGCTGAGCACCATGCGATATCGACTCCCCGTATGGTAGGTTTCATAGCCTCCCACACCACACCTATGTCGGCACCCTCCACCAGGTTCTCCCGCCAATAATGGTCTATGGTTTCTCGCAAGTGTTTAGTATACGCCGGTTTCAGGAGATGCCACGAGGACATCCTCCATCTAAACGGCTGCCGTTTCTGAAGTAGATCTATGTTAACTGAAACTGGGGAGTGGTCGGACAGGCCCCTCGGGAAGATGTCTGCGCCCTTCACCCTACACAAGTATTCTCCAGGTAGAAACATATAATCCAACCGCGAGAACGAGCCATGTACTGCTGAGACATACGTATAATCTCGGGTTACAGGGTGCATATGTCGCCAAGCATCCACCCAGCCTAGCCCCTCACTCATTGCATGCAATCTGGTGGGCGGAAGGGAGGGGGGGTGGTCACGGTCACCTCTCGACGTCTCCGGCGATCCACACTCACGTCCATCACATCATTCCAATCACCCCCAATCACTGCCAATGATCCAGAGACGTCTTCCCACACCGCAAACAGCCGCTCTGCCAGGGCCCACTGCAGGGGAGGGGGGGCGTATACACTCCCAAACACCACGGGCTCCGTGCCCACCATGCCCTTAACAAACAAGTAGCGGCCCTGAGGATCCACCCACTGCTTCTTGTGCACATATGCCACCCTGCGGTGTATCAGTATGGCCACTCCCCTGGATCCCCTGGAGAACCCCGCGTGGAAAACCTGCTGATAACCAAATCTCTGTAGACCCAGTGCCTTCGTGCCCATCATGTGAGTCTCTTGAAGCAATAATACATCCGCCGCTTCTCTTTTCCCCCATCGCAACACCGCCCCACGTTTAATCTTGTCTAACAACCCCCTGACATTCCACGTAATCACCCGTATAGAGTCCACAGGGAGACGATTGGTCGATTCAGCCATAGTCAATCGGAGTCCACCACAAAAGCCCCTTAGGCCCGCTCCACCCGCCACACACCACACAAAGCATCATCTCGGTACACACATGCATTACACTAACTAACCCAAGAAAAACTACCCACCCCCATGTCCCACGATCCGCAACAGTTCCCTTCCCCAACTCAGCAGTCGCACCCCCGACCGCCCATTCCCCGCCTCCCCCCACCCTATACCTCAATGAACCATGAAGTACCTGTCGCGGCATGGGTAGTCTCGAGACCAAAACCGAGGGCCCGGGCCCACCCATACCAATGGATCCCAACATCCCAACCAGAAAAAACCGTAAACACACCCCCCTCCCCTTGACGTCCCACTCACAATTAGGAGAGTGGTAGCCCCTATCTCGTAGTCCCCAAGTCCCCAACCCCACCAAAACTCTTCCCACAATTAGGAGATCAAAGCAGTACTGTCTCAGAGCTGCAAAATAGTCAGCAATTCAAGGTCTCAAGCGACTCAGCGCACTCAGCCAGGAGTCACAGCATTACTAGCAAAAAAAAAAAAAATGGAGTCAAGGCTCCGAAGACTTCAGTGATCCGTTCCCGACTGCTCTGAATCTTCGGTTCTACCAGTGTCTTGTGAGCCATCCACCGAGGCCGCACGCCTGCGTGATTTGGAGCGTTTGGGTCGTCCGTTCCTTGTCGTTTGGTCTCTCTGCACCCGCGGTGAACCCTCAGGGGTGCCCGGATGAAGTCCTGGCTGAGAATTCGGTCTGACCCGCACTGTTTCATCCGTCCACTTGAAAAGGTCTTCCGGGGTATCAAAAAACAGTGTCCGTGACTGGAATATCACCCTCAGGCGCGCTGGGTACAACAGGGAGTATTGTAGTTTAAGACCTCTCAACTTAGCCTTAGCCGCCACGAAAGAATGGCGCTGTTGCTGCACGAGTCTAGTATAGTCAGGGAAAATCATGATCTTATGATTTTCATACAGGAGGGTTTCCTTGGTTCTGGTTTCCCTCAGTATAGCGTCCCTGTCGTGGTAATTTAACAGCCTAGCGATTACTGCCCTAGGCCGCTCGCCCTCAGGCGGCCTTTGCGTCAGGGCGCGGTGCGCTCTTTCGATAATAAAACAAGCAGATAGCGACCCCGGGGGCATCCATGACTCCAGCCACTGTGTGAGAAAGAGTGTCATATTGCCCTTGGCACAGCTCTCCGTAAATCCAAGAAAGCGGAGGTTATTACGCCGTGCCCGCCCTTCAGCATCCTCCACCCGGAGCGCTGTGGTTCGCTGCGCGTTCTCCATCGCCGCCATTCTCTTCTTAAGGGCACTGACGTCCTCTTCCACCACTGACACCCTGGACTCGGCTTCCGTGATCCGTGCCACTGCGTTTCTAAGATCCTGGCGCAACAGGGTTACATCTGCACCAACGGCCCCTATCTTTGCGTCCAGCATGTCTCTTGACTGGGTTATAGCCGCCATAAGGGCTGTATTGTCCGGCCCTCCTCCAGATGGACCACCCCCCGACGATCCAGGGCCCCCACCGGGGCCAGTAAATTTGTCGATGGTCACCTGCTTGGTGGATCCACCACCTCCCCTGGTCATGATTGTCCGGGTGGATGAGGGCCACTAGGGTCGCCGGCCCCCAGGAGGGGAGACCCGAAAGAAGTCTCTTCGGCAAGAACTAGTGGCAGATGAGAAATAGGGGGCAGGCTTCAGCCACTTCCCCCAGGAACAGCCCCCCCAGCCGCCGCCGACCAGGGCCCCCTGTGACCTGCGTCGCCCCTCAGGAGGCGCGGGGACCCCCAGCGTCCTGCGCTGCTGCACCGGCAATGTCACTGAACAGCGGGCCCCGGGGGGGGGGGGGCCGGGGAGGGCCACTACTCACGGTTGCTGCCCGCCGGGCCACGGGTCGCCCTTCGTCCGTCTGCTTCCGACCAGGGTCGCCGGGGGTGCCGGTCACTCCTCCAGGCCGCCGGCCCTGGCCCGACACGAGGCCGCGAAAATCGAGGTCCCGGCTGCGCCCAGGCCACCAGGCCGCTTCCGCAGCCACTGTCCACTTGTGGCGCCCGTGCCTCTCCTCGGCCCAGCCTGGCCCCGGGAGAAGGATCGTCAGCAGTGTCGCGGCCTCAGGGACAGCAAACACCGCGGTCACTCCCAGGCCAAGCAGCGCACTCTGCAGCTCCGCTAAAATCGAGGCCCCGGCTGCTCCGCGGCCACCAGGCCGCACCTCGTCCCTCACTGGCCAGCTCCGTCCGGGGGTACGAGATCGCCACCGAGCACACCGGATGACTCCCGGCGCCTCCAGGAACAACAGCCTTGGTCCGGTAGTGGGTTTGTGGGCTTGGGGACCAGGATAACTCGTCGGATAAATGGCGGGCCGGCGGGAGCTCTAGCAAGCTGCGACCGCCATCTCCGCTTGCGTAGCCACGCCCACCTTTCTGCTTATTTTCTCCCTTTTCTTTATTTCCTTCATTCCTTATTTCCCTGACGCTGCTGCGCCAGCCCCCCCCCCCCAAGCGTGACCGGCCAAATCCAACTTCCCTCCGCGCTCCTGCCCCCCAGCTGTCCATCCCTCCTCGACCCTAACTTAATGGCGGTCGCTGCGGGGACAGGCGAGGAAGACCTGACTCATTGGCAGTGAAATTGCTCCCCCTTCCTCGCAGCTCCACCATTAAGTGAGGCCTGCCCCTGCACTCTCGAGGGTTGGTGATCAAGGACCTCCTCCACCCGCAGGTTTCCCTGTGCCTCATCCCTGGTGGTCCAGTGGACCTTTGCCTCCCCATCTCGCTCTGCTCTTTCACTCATTTTCACTTGTATTTCTGCCCTCTTCTATTTTTCACCTTTCTGCACTTTTCTGCCTTAATTCTGCTTATTTTCCCCCTTTCCTTTATCTACTTTATCACTTATATCCCCGCTGCTGCTGCCCTCACAGCCCCTCCCCCCCGGCATGGACGGCCCAATCCAGCTCCCCTCCCCGCTCCCGCCTCCCAGCTGTCCAGCCCTCCCCCACCCCTACTTATTGGCGGCTGCTGCGGGAACAGGCGAGCAAGACCACTGACTCATTGTCAGTGAAATTGCTCCCCCTCCCTCGCAGCTCCACCATTAAGTGAGGCCTGCCCCTGTA
The DNA here is from genome assembly GCF_964261635.1 of Lissotriton helveticus. Classification (NCBI taxonomy): domain Eukaryota; kingdom Metazoa; phylum Chordata; class Amphibia; order Caudata; family Salamandridae; genus Lissotriton; species Lissotriton helveticus. The sequence continues at coordinate 85,153,196 of NC_136060.1, read as the reverse complement.
CACTCGAGTATTGAGGACCAAGACCCTCCTCCACCCGCAGGTTTTCCTGCGCCTTATCTCTTGTGGTCCAGTGGACCTCTGTCTCCTTCCTCTTGCTCTGCTCTTTCAATTGTTTTCACTGGTTTTTCTGCCCTTTTCTATTTTCACCTTTCTGCACTTTTCTGCATCTCTGCTCTTTTGTGCCTTATTTTTGCTTATTTTCCCCCTTTCCTTTATCTCCCTTATCTCTTATTTCCCTGCTGCTGCTGCCCTCATGGCCCCTACCCCCCTGCGCAACCAGCCCAATCCAGCTCCCGTCCCCGCTCCCACCTCCCAGTTGTCCAGCCCTCCCCGACCCCTTCTTAATGGTGGCCACTGCGGGGACAGGCAAGCAAAACCACAGACTCATTGTCAGTGAAATTGCTCCCCCACCCTTACAGCTCCATCATTAAGTGAGGCCTGTCCCTTCCCCTGCACACTAGAGTGTTGTTGATCGAGGCCGTCCTCCACCCGCAGGTTTTCCTGTGCCTCATCCCTGGTGGTCCAGTGGACCTCTGTCTCCTTCCTCTCGCTCTCCTCTTTCACTCGTTTTTACTGGTTTCTCCGCCCTCCTCTATTTTTCACCTTTCTGCACTTTTCTGCCTCTTTGCTCTTTTGTGCCTTATTTCTGCTTATTTTCCCCCTTTCCTTTATCTCTTTATGCCTTACTTTCCCACAGGTGCTGCCCCCCGTCCCATCCCCCCGAGCGTGACCGGCCCAATCTAGCACTCCTCCTCGCTCCTGCCTCCCAGCTGTCCAGTCCTCTCCGACCCCTACTTATTGGCGGCCATGCCGCTGATGCACCAAAGGGAAGCCCTTTTGAACCCATCCACGACGTGATCGCGACGAGCGCCAGGAACCCTGGACCTCCACTCTGCCAACGCTATGACCCAGTAGCACTCAACATACTCAACCCAGGCCACACTAACAACTGCAAGCTAGCATCACCAGCCGACACACATTGACCCTTCAGCTGTCACTGCTGCAGGCACACCTGCAGCACCACCAAGAACACGGATCCAGCACTACCCGCCCACAATAACACACCCGAACCGAAGGCCGTGCAATGCATCCTCCTCAACGTCCGATCCCTCCACAAACACACCACCGAAATCTGGGACCTCCTCGAAACATGGACCAACACCACCTCGGACAGGACATCTCTATCGCCAACCCCCAAGAATACAGGATCTCCAGGAAGGACAACCCCACCCTCCCGGTAGGAGGAATCACCATTGTCCACAAATCCAGCCTCCGCCCGAGCACACTCCCTGACGAGAACTGATGGAACACCTTCACTTCAAAATATTAGCCACCCTCCGAGGAACCCTCATCTACCGACCCCCTGGACACTGTGGACCCTTCCCCAACTCCATCACAGACACATCTCCCGCAGTCCATCGCATCCACCAACTACACCCTGCTGGGAGACCTCAACTTCCACCTCAACAACAACTGGACCCCAACACCACATCCCTCCTGGACAACCTCTACAACATTGAACTCCACCAGATCGTGACCGAGCCCACGCACTCAGCAGGACACACCCTCAACCTCCTCTTCACTACATGAAACTCCATCACCTTCAGCCACACCAGCGAACTCCCATGAACCTACCATTGTTGCGTCCACTTCACCTTCAGAACCCCCACCATCCACAGATACCAACACCTGCTCCCACATAGAAACTGGACCAAAATCACAGACGACCAGCTCACCTCTTCACTGAACAACTCCACACCAACCATTGTGGGAAAAGATGACCCCACACTGCAGCTTGACCCTGCATAGATGGATCTAGGACTGTGCCAACACCATAGCCCCCTCAAGAAAAAAAAAACAATACCTGCGCCAAGAAAGCCAGATGGTTTACTACCGAACTTGGAGAGTCCAGACGCACTTGCCACTGCCTCAAAAAGGCCTTGAGGAACACCAAATCCACAGAAGCCCACAACAACTTCAGAGCCGCAACCAATGCCCACCATCAACTCATCAGAGAAATGAGGAAGAAAGGGATTGAAGACAGAATCTCCATCCATGTGCACAACAGCAAGGAACTGTTCAGCATCATCAAGGAGTTCACCCAACCCTCCAGCGACTCTACCGACATCCCTCCCTCACAAGACGTCTGCGACAAACTCAGCACCTTTTTCCAACAAAAATCAAGAGCATCTACGACAACTTCCACGAAGACAACCAACACATTGAACCCTCACCAACCACCCCCGACACCTGTAAACTCGCGATTAACAACTCGACAGCCCTCACCACCAAAGACACACTGAAGACAATGAAGTCAATCCACTCCGAGGCCCTCACGGACCCCTTCCCCCACCACATCTTCAACATAGCTGCCAACACCATTGCACCCTCGCTCCGCCACACCATCAACCGCTCCCTGGTGACCGCCTCATTCCCCAATGACTGGAAACACACCAAGGTCAACCCCCTCCTAAAGAAACCCTCAGCAGACCCCCACCAATCTAAAAAACTACAGACCCATCTCCCTGCTCCCATTCCCAGCGTCATTGAGAAAGCCATCAACAGCCAACTCGCCACACTCATTGAAGAACACACCATCCTCGACTCCTCCCAATCCGGCTTCAGAAAAAAACTCACCCCATCATCAGAACCTATGGACTCAACATTGTGTCGTACATGGTATGGATTTCCCCTCTTCAATGAAATTGAACATTAGCTGTGCTGCTGTGTTGTTAGACAAAAATAGTTTCTTGATAAGACTACATCCTTAGGAACCTTTCCCTTTCTTTCTCAGAACTCCTACTCTAATATCTTTCAGAATATTTCTGTATTCCACGTCAGATGGTTGAAGCATATTTTTAAGTAGATCCTTGTATTCAGCGTTCAGCCAAATGTTTAAATTGCCAATACTTCTCAAAGAATTCAGAGTTTCATCATGGATAAGTGTCTTGAAAACAGGCTGTCCTTTGGTGGGTGTAATTTAGAGTAGGTCACAAAAGAAAATTAAATGCTTTCCTCCAAACAGCACGTCATACTCTTTAAATGTTTTGCTTTGTCAAGTGTACGAAGGCAAGCATTGAGTTTTAGACCATGCTCACCTCATCGATAATTAGAAGCTTCAGTTTCTTCAGTACTCTTGAGACTTCATGACAAGCTTCAATGGATAACTTCTATGCTCAACATTTATCATAAGTAGTCAATGTAAAGTAATTCCTTTAATGTTATGTGCAACTAATCCAGTTGGTGATGTTACTACACATGATACATTTGATTATGTAGTCCTGTGTAGGTAAGCAGAGAGAACTTTAATTAAAAAGCTTTTCCCAGTGCCAGTTTTACCACTGATGTATAATAGTATTGGCTTAAATGATGAGCATTTACATTCTTTCTTTTCATGGAGGAATCCATCCTCTACTTTCTCTTTTGCCTCCATATAAATTTCTTTCTGTTCAGTTGACCAACTAACTGTTCCTTTTCAACACTTTTCTGTCTCACTTATTCCATTGCACTTTCCACCTCATTCATGGCTATTGCAGCATAATTTTCAATAATTGGTTGTCCAAGAGGATCTTGATTCAGTGACTGAAATTTGGCTGTTCTGTGAGCTCTCTTTAGCTAACTCAGCAGTACTTGTTTCATCCTGGTCAATCTCCTCATTTAACATTTGAAAATAGTCTGGCAACACTGAACACTGAATATTGTCTTTCACAGCATTGAAAGAATCTTTGTAGCAGTCATAATCTCTGAGTAATTCTGATTTAGCATGCCAAGGCTGGAAGAGTTGTAGAAGTGCCTACTAGGTTTTCTCTGGTTAATTAGATCTCCTTTTGGGTGTCTGACCAAACAACCGTCACATCCAACTATTGCATATTTCCTTTCTTCTATGTTTTCTGTTACATTGCTTCTATATCTGTAGTGTTGGAGTACTTCATAAAGGCACATGTTCTCAAGATGTAGATCCCTTCTTGGATAGTATGTGTCTAACATGTTTGATTTCACAATGTCTGTACTTTCTGGGTTGAACTCTGCCAGATACCGAATTTCTGGGAAAGACTTCAACACCCTATTTTGTGTGCTTGCTAGGCCTAGACATACCCAAACAATTCCCCTTGACTTCGAGAACAAAGTGGCCCAGCTCAACCAATAACAGCGCTCATAGGAACCTGTGTCTCTATGGGAAAGCATTTTCAAGCTGATGCTGTAAAATGTCTTGGTTAGAGTATTTTATGCTGATATCCCCTACAACATCTCCTTCATCTCTGTCTTCCCTGATTTTGTAATATATGAAGTGACATAACAAACAACAGGGATGGACTTGTCCGCAACAAATTGCATATGTATATTAGCATTCCACATTTTGAGAATCACAGGGTTATAGTCATTAATATACTTGTTCTTCTGAGGCTGTGTGTTTTTATTGGTGATTTTCGTGCCAGTATATGCCTGAAGGCAGATAAGAAACCATTCACTATTCCTTGGGAAATTACAGGTCATGATATCCAAACCAACATCTTGTGTAAAACTTTCCTTTGCATCTGTATTTTCAACAACAGTTTTTCCCAAATCAATGTTTTTGAAAGGGCAGAACTTGGTGTCTCAAATCTTTTTCACCTCTTTTTTGGGATGGTGCATGTGACATACTGCTTTATGAAAGAGAGTACAGACTCATCACTGTCTTTTCCAAATATTGGTGAATTCTTTATTCATAATAGCATTTGAATATGAGGAGCACCACTTGTTTGGTACTTTTTAAGCCAAAAGAAATCAGTTACTTCACCAAGAAGGGGAATGGTTTTGTTGCAGATGAAAGACAGCATGATGTGATACCTGTGGTTAAAATATCCATAAACATTAGCAGGATGCAAAGAGCAAATTTTTCCTTCTGTCTTCACATTGATATCCATAAAGTCTGAGTTTGATTCAATCCAAAATTAAAGGAGCTCATCCCTTACATACTCAGAACAACAAAGTATTAGATACCAAGTAGATGCAGCCAAGTTTCGCAACATACAGTTCAGCCCTCCATGACAATGATACCAATACCCCTTGGTGCTATATTGGCACAACATAAAATAAATCTAGTTGTATTCTAACGTTTCATCCTTTCCATAAAATTTGAAAATGATTTCGTTTTGAGAAAGATTTTGAGGATAAACTCTTGTCTTCAGTTTGTGGTTTACAGCATATGACAGTCCTGATGAGTCACTTTTAAAGAGAATATTACATATATATGGCATACACAGAGACAATCTAGGATCCTCCGAATATAATCAGGTTGGCTGGTATTCAGCTGCTAGTATTTGTACGGGCAGTCATCATACCGGCAACTGGCTTCAGTGAGGAATAGCTGTGGAAAGCAGTGAGCCTCTAAACCTTTTTCCTGCACACTCATGGGATCTCCTTTTGCTTGTTTCATTTGAAAGAGATCAATAGCATCACTAAAAACTTCATTAGGATGTAATGGATGAATACTACAGTGTTTTTACATTTCTTCTGATCTGGATCATCCAATTTTTCAATCTGTCCACAACTTGTTATATACTGCTCTAACTGTCCTTTTGTGATCTTCTAACTTATCATAGCAATTTCTACGCATAATTTGATGTGTGTTCAAATCAAACTTTTGCTTAACAAATAGATATGCAGCAAATGATTGCCCCTTATCTCTGTTCTCCTGTTCAGTTTTTGAGAATAGAACAACATTATGTTTTTGTTTTTTCTAGTGAATGCATCAACAGCAAATACAAACACAGTTTGATTTCTCTGTAGAAACTGTGTTAAACTGTGTTAAACTTTGCGATCGCCTGCGAGAGTTACCAAGACTAATACCTGTGTCCTGTTTTTCTACACCTGTGTATACCAACTCCTTATTTTCCCTAGACTCCAGTTTAACACCAAAGAAACAAAACGAAACATCTTCACAAAACCTTTCTACGTCTGCTACTGGGCCATGCAAAAGAGATCTATTCATTTCTCCTAAACATAAGACAGGTCTTTTCATATAATAAAGCCTCCTAACCAATGTTCCCTCTAATTATTTTCCTCTGTATGCCGCAGCGTAAGCGCTGCAGCCAAGGCTATGTGCGCCAAGAACCTGACCGCACGTGTAGACCAGGGCTTTGAGTTGGATGAAAATACTCAGGGATCTTTCAAAGGGGCGTAATCGAAGCAATTAAGGGTGTGGCTTAAAAGCAATGAAGCTAAAAATATGTTCATCGCATAGTGTTCTACCCTACTGATATGTTGCTGCTTCTGTCATTGCATCGACTACAGAAAGCCAAGACTACTAGCTTTGTCAATGGTTGTTTTTTGCATCAAGTTGTATATAATAGTGAAAATGCTTCCGCTCTTGTGGTTGGGAATGTGGCTTAATGCTCGATCTGTCAATTTTGGAGATGGGTTTTTAGTCTTGGGTCAGGCTAACATCCTGTGATTCTGGGCAAATCAATTAATCTCCCCATGCATACCAAAAAATATATAATAATAAATCATGTAAAGTGCTCCAATACTTAAAAACTTGCTGCATTTCTTTTCTAAATGCGGGGTAGAAACCATGCACCATGTTGTGTGGTACAAACGCGTTTTCTAAATGCGGGGTAGAAACCATGCACCATGTTGTGTGGTGCAAACGTGACCCAAAACCCCTTCATAAATATACTCCTAGGTATCACTCATTACTTTTTCACTCGAGGGCTTATCTAGCATAAAAAAATATGTGAGAGACCAGCGAGAGCAGCACAACTGATTTCTCCTTGAATGCATAATTTACCTAAACATTTTGAAAACTTTAGTAAATTTTGAACAATGTTGGATGAAAAAACTTCAGAAATTTTGGCTGGTCTCAATAAAGTTTCACCCTGGGCTACTTTTGTTAAATTTTTGCTAAACACTGCTGCATCTTCTTTCAAAATAATTGCTAGAATTTCTTGGAATATGACAAATACCGCTATCTTTGAGTACGATGAGCTTAGCAGGTAAAAAATCCTGATGAACATGAGGAGTCATGCAGCAGCAAAAGCTACATGAATTCAGGATGATCTATGAGTATCTTGTCTCTGCAGGTCATTGGAGATCCTTGGATTTAACTTTCATCTGATTGGCTAGTATATCCCCTTAAAGGGCAAATATTAAATAGTTTCATTCCAGTTCTTCTCCATGTTGAGGGGTTTTAATGCTCTGTTAAGAGACTTAGGTCAAGGATGGCTGGGCGTGTCTTTTAGCGATAACATTTCTGCCGACAATAAAGATCTTCTAGTGAGGCCTATCATTTGTGAAAGAAGGTGGTTCGATGATTGGTCTATAACATATGCTCTGTCCATTGAAAACCACATACAATTATATTTTGCCAGTTCTAACTCAGTCTAGGGGAATCTTATGATTATTTTTAATTAGCACATAGTAAGAATTTCCCCAAAAATTAAATGTAGGTCCCTAATTGGGGGAAGACATGGAATGTGACATCTTGCCTCAGCTGTTTTTTCTTTTTTAGGTACAGTATAGTGACACTTCAGTAGCTATTGTGAAGAAAGGTTTAACATGATGGTGTAGGGCAGATGAGGTGGCTGACTGGTTAAGCTATGGACTGCTAGTCCATTGTGCTCTTCACTCGTGGGTTTGAATCCCACCTTGTCGGAAAGCGGTCGCCCCCACTCCGCTGCTCCTGCCTGCCACCTGCCAGAGCCTAGCTGATGACTGCTGCCTCCCTACCTGAGCCTCGCTCCGCTGCCTCGCCGCTGCCTTCGGCACTTTCCCCCCTCCTGCTGCTCCGCTGCTGCCTACCTCGCTCTTCCCCTCTGCTGACACCGTGTTTTTCCTTTCTCCCTTCCTGCCTGCCTGAACCCCCTGCTGCTCCGCTGCTGCCTACCTTGCTTTTCCCCTCTGCTGACACCCCGTTTTTCCTTTCTCCCTTCTTGCCTGCCTGAACCCCCTGAAGCTCCGCTGCTGCCTACCTCGCTCTTCCCCTCTGCTGACACCCCGCTTTTTCTTTCTACCTTCCTGCTTACCTGAACCCCCCTCTGCTGCCCTTCCTTGGGTCTCCTCCGCCGGACCAACCAGCCGCCGCAGAGCTGCCCTGTGAGCCCCTTCCCGCCACAGACCTCCGCCGACCTCCCCCTGCCCATTGGACGCCCCGCTCCCACCACCCAGCGGACCCGCCCTCCAGGCTCCTCTCTTAAGGGGTCCATGTGCAGGGTCAGGGAGCGACCGCTGAGCCTTCTCCAAGGCGAGGTCGCCCCCACTCCGCTGCTCCTGCCTGCCACCTGCCAGAGCCTAGCTGCTGACTGCTGCCTGCCTACCTGAGCCTCGCTCCGCCGCCTCGCCGCTGCCTTCGGCACTTTCCCCCCTCCTGCTGCTCCGCTGCTGCCCACCTCGCTCTTCCCCTCTGCTGAAACCCCGTTTTTCCTTTCTCCCTTCCTGCCTGCCTGAACCCCCTGAAGCTCCGCTGCTGCCTACCTCGCTCTTCCCCTCTGCTGACACCCCGCTTTTTCTTTCTACCTTCCTGCTTACCTGAACCCCCCTCTGCTGCCCTTCCTTGGGTCTCCTCCGCCGGACCAACCAGCCGCCGCAGAGCCGCCCTGTGAGCCCCTTCCTGCCACAGACCTCCGCCGACCCCGCCCCCCCCTGCCCATTGGACGCCCCGCTCCCACCACCCAGCTGACCCGCCCTCCAGGCTCCTCTCTTAAGGGGTCCGTGTGCAGGGTCAGGGAGCGACCGCTGAGCCTTCTCCAAGGCGAGGTCGCCCCCACTCCGCTGCTCCTGCCTGCCACCTGCCAGAGCCTAGCTGCTGACTGCTGCCTGCCTACCTAAGCCTCGCTCCGCCGCCTCGCCGCTGCCTTCGGCACTTTCCCCCCTCCTGCTGCTCCGCTGCTGCCTACCTCGCTCTTCCCCTCTGCTGACACCCCGTTTATCCTTTCTCCCTTCCTGCCTGCCTGAACCCCCTGCTGCTCCACTGCTGCCTACCTCGCTCTTCCCCACTGCTGACACCCCGTCTTTCCTTTCTCCCTTCCTGCCTGCCTGAACCCCCTGAAGCTCCGCTGCTGCCTACCTCGCTCTTCCCCTCTGCTGACACCCTGCTTTTTCTTTCTACCTTCCTGCTTACCTGAACCCCTCTCTGCTGCCCTTCCTTGGGTCTCCTCCGCCGGACCAACCAGCCGCCGCAGAGCCGCCCTGTGAGCCCCTTCCCACCACAGACCTCCGCCGACCCCGTCCCCCCTGCCCATTGGACGCCCCGCTCCCACCACCCAGCTGACCCGCCCTCCAGGCTCCTCTCTTATGACGTCCCCAGAGCGACTGCGCAGCGGAAGAGCGCAGCGGGAGCACCGAATGAGCGCCGAAGGTGTGCCAAAGGTAAGCCCGTCTGCGCCCGTCCGCGCCTGGACCGCGCCCAGTGCCAGGACCCCTGGGCCCCGCAGACACCAGCCCACCCGCCGAGCCTACCTCGCCACCGAACTCATCGCACTCAACGACGGCCGAAGCCCGGGTTGCTACCGAGCCACCCCAAGACGCACCCACGGACCCTTCTGCTGCCACTCCTGCAAGTTCACCAGCATCCGGACCTGCACCACGCCTGCACCGACCAAGACCGACAACAGCAGCAGCCACCTGAAGTGCATCCTGCTCAACACCTGCTCCGTCCACAGACACGCCGTTGAGCTCTGGAACCTGCTCGACACCACAGCCCCAGACGTCGCCTTCATCACGGAAACCTGGATGAACGCCTCCTCAGCGCCCGACATCGCCATCGCCATCCCAGACGGATACAAGATCATCCGGAGGGACCGCATCAACCAGACTGGAGGAGGCATCGCCATCATCCACAGGAACACCATCCGCATCACGACCAACACCGACGACACCCTCAAACCCGCCGAGCACCTGCACTTCCAGATCCACATCAACCCCAAGACCACCCTCAGAGGCACCCTCATCTACAGACCCCCGGGACCACGCACACAATTCAGCGAGGGCATCGCCGACTTCGTCAGCCCACACGCCCTCCCCTCCGCTGACTACATCCTCCTCGGGGACCTCAACTTCCACCTGGAGAACAACGACCGCAACACCACCACCCTGCTGGACAACCTCGCAAACCTCGGACTCAAGCAACTGGTGACCACCCCCACCCACTACGCCGGACACACACTAGACCCAGTCTTCTCATCCAGCAAGGACATCGCCTTCAGCCACGCCACCGGACTCCACTGGACGGACCACAGCTGCGTCCACTTCAGCTTCACAAGGACCACGACCCACCACCACCAGCAACAGGTTGCACGCAGAAGCTGGAACAAGATCACAGCCGACCAACTCGTGACTTCCCTGAGCAAGAACCCACCCACCAGCGCAACGAACCCCAGCCGAGCGGCCACCAACCTCACGAAGTGGATCAGCGACTGCGCAGACGACCTCGCCCCTCTGAAGACCCCGCCCAGCAGACCCAGCAGCAAGAAAGCCCCATGGTTTACCGACGAACTCAAGAGCTCCAAGAAGAACTGCAGAACCCTCGAGAAAGACTGGCGCAGAAATCCAACACCGGACAACATGACTGCCCTCAAGCTCGCCACCCGAAAACACCACCAACTGATCCGCGCCACCAAGAAAACTGCATTCAAGGAACGACTGCACAACAACGCACACAACAGCAAGGAGCTTTTCAACATCGTCAAAGAGCTCTCCAACCCCAACGCCGGAATCAACGACATCACCCCTTCGCAAGACCTCTGCAACTCCCTCGCCGCCTACTTCCACAACAAGATCGCGGACATACACAACAGCTTCCGCTCTCAACCAACGCACGCCACGACCGAACCACCACCCCCCACCACCACCCTCCACGCCTGGACCCCGATCAGCACCGAAGATACCGTCCGCACGATGAACTCCATCCACTCCGGATCTCCGACCGACCCCTGTCCCCACCACGTCTTCAACAAGGCCAACGCTGTCATCGCACCCCACCTGCGGGACATCATCAACACCTCCTTCGACACCGCTACCTTCCCGGAGAGCTGGAAGCACGCCGAAATCAGCGCTCTACTAAAGAAGCCATCAGCCGACCCCACCGACCTCAAGAACTACCGCCCCATCTCGCTGCTCCCGTTCCCTGCAAAAGTCATCGAGAAGACCGTCAACAAACAGCTGGCTGCCTTCCTCGAGACGAACGGATCCCTCGACCTCTCGCAGTCTGGCTTCCGGGCCAACCACAGCACCGAGACCACCCTGATCGCAGCAACCAATGACATCCAAGCCCTGCTCGACAACGGAGAAACAGCGGCCCTCATCCTCCTGGACCTCTCCGCCACTTTCGAAACTGTCTGCCACCGCACCCTAGCACAGCGCCTCAGCAACGTCGGAATCCAGGAGAAGGCACTGGAGTGGATCATCTCCTTCCTCGCCGGAAGGACACAGAGAGTCCGCCTCCCCCCGTTCAGATCAGAAGCCACCGAAGTCATCTGCGGCGTTCCCCAAGGCTCCTCGCTCAGCCCAACCCTCTTCAACATCAACATGAGCCCCCTGGCAGCCATCGCACGCCAGCACAACCTCAACATCATCTCCTACGCCAACGACACCCAGCTGATCCTCTCCCTCACCAACGACCCCGCCACCGCCAGAGCCAACCTACATGAAGGGATGAAAGAGGTAGCCGAATGGATGAAGGACAGCCGCCTGAAACTGAACTCAGACAAGACGGAAGTCCTCATCCTGGGACCCTCCCCCTCCGCCTGGGACGACTCGTGGTGGCCCCCAGCCCTAGGCAGCGCACCCAAACCATCAGACCATGCACGCAACCTGGGCTTCATCCTGGACTCCTCCCTCTCCATGACCAGACAAGTCAACGCTGTCTCCTCGTCGTGCTTCAACATCCTGCGCATGCTACGGAAGATCTTCCGGTGGATCCCCACCGAGACCAGGAAGACGGTCACCCAGGCCCTCGTCATCAGCCGTCTGGACTACGGCAACTCCCTCTACGCCGGAACCACCGCCAAACTCCAGAAGAGACTCCAGCGGATCCAGAACGCCTCAGCACAACTCATCCTGGACATCCCCCACCGCAACCACATCTCCGGACACCTGAGAGACCTGCACTGGCTCCCGGTCAACAAGAGAATCACCTTCCGCCTCCTCACCCACGCACACAAAGCCCTACACAACCAAGGTCCTGGATACCTCAACAACTGCCTCAACTTCTACGCCCCCAAACGCCAGCTTCGATCGACCGGCCACGCCCTCGCCGCCGTCCCCCGCATCCGAAGAGCCACCACAGGGGGAAGGTCCTTCTCCTACCTCGCCGCCAAGACTTGGTACTCCCTCCCGACACACCTCCGCCTGACCCAGGACCACCTCGTCTTCAGGAAGCAGCTCAAGACCTGGCTGTTCGAGCAGTAGCGGACCCCCCCCTTCCCCCAGCGCCTTGAGACCCTCCGGGTGAGTAGCGCGCTCTATAAATGCTTTGATTGATTGATTGATTGAGACTCTCTTTTGAAGGCCGGCATTTCTCGTATTACAATTATACTCTTTTTCAAGACATAGCCATAATCCACTAGAAGGGCCCATCTGATTATTCCATTTTGGCAATTATGTCAAATAAAGTGTAGTACAGTATTTTGTGCTCAATAGAAATTAGATTAATTGCAGCACATGACAGTGCTGCAATTAACAGGAATCCTTTCACAATGGGCCGCAATCAGCACCCAGCTGCGCTCTATTTAGAAACGAAATGAAGCAAGTCCAAAAGCATGATGTGTAAAGCACACCTCTTGCTTTTGGACTTGATGCGTGTCTTTTCCGAATAGAGAGGCTGAGGGCTGATTGAGGGCATTTGTGGAAGTATTCCTGTTAACTGCAGCGCATAACGGGCGCTGTCATTAACAGGAATACTTAGCAAAGGCCTCAGGCAACTGGTAAATTGACGTTTTTCTGAAGTGATGAAAGGTACATTGGCACACTTTCTTTGATAGGCACCCTAGTGAATATCCCTGTAAATTAGTAAGCTTCCTGATTTTACATGGATCTAAGTCCTTGCAAAATCCAAATTTTCAGTTTCAGACTTTTACATGAAAACTTACATCGCAAAGTTCTCAATATATGAATTGACTCCTACAGGATACTCCAAATACTCTACAGTTCTATTTGTATACTGGGGCTTGTCTATGCCTTCCCTATACCTCTTCAGCTATCACTTCTTCGACATTCCTAGGAAACATCTCCTCTTTTGCAGTGGGAGTACTATCCTTCGACAGAACAAAGGAGAGTACACAGTTCCCCAATAGAGAGGGACGATGAACCAACGTGGGTGGAGACACACAGGAGGGGAATCCTCCTTGTCGGAACTAGAGTCCTCACACACCCAGCAAGCTAGGTGTCATGCTTCATCATATGGACACGCTCCTCATCGGGTCGGCGGTGCAATACCTGACGGGCACCCATAAATGGGTTCTTTAGCGGAGATCTTCTGTTCCTGCCGTATTGTGCCATGGGTGTGAGGGACCTAGGAATGAGTGTAGATGTGAGTGAGTGGTTTAAAAAAAGGTTGGACCCTTTATGGGTGCGAGTCCATATGTCTCCACCCACGTTGGTTCATCCTCCCTCTCTATTGGGGAACTGCATACTCTCCTTTGTTCTGTAGTATTTGGGCACGTACCCTGGACTACGCTTAACAGCCCTCTCTGTCCCTCTCTTTGTTCAAGAGTACCATCCTCCGACTCACAACATAGACCAGTTGTTTCAAATGCATGCACTATTGTGTTCTCTTGAAAGTAGCATTCTTATTTAAAGAAAGGTTAAGTTCTAGATGTATGCTTCCATTCTCCTCAGAAGATTTTACAAAAATATCTAGGTTTTTATTCTGGTTTTTCCTCTTCATAGAGAACACTGTTTAATCACGTGATCTCTTTATGTTTAATATTAAGAGAAATAGTTCACGCTTCCTGATGAATGATTTATATACTACACTTTCTATGCCTTCTTTTTGCTTTAAACGTTTCAACAAAATTTGTTTTACCCTACTTCTAAACGTTCTTCCCCTTATGTCTTTGTAGTGTTTCTGTCTTACTGTCAGATGAGTTGTTTTTTAGAACTTTTTACAGTTTGAACATGTTTCTGCTTTTTGTTTCTGAGTTGTTGACAACGTTTCCTTTTTATTCATATAATTTTCCACATTTTTCATTCTTCTAAATATTGTTTTAGGAAACAGCTTAATTCTCTTATCAGCAGATGTTTTGTCCCCACTACGGTCTGTCCATAATCTCCTTTTTCATTTCCAGCTTTTGTCAATGTAAAATGTTTTCTTTGAACACAAGTAGATATCTGAATCCAAAATACAGAATTCATTTTATATTACATACCTCAAGCAACTAAATCCCTACATAATTCATTATATCCGTATCTCAGTCCATTCCACAGATATAAAACATTATGGGCCCGATGTAGGTAAATCCATTTTACCGATTTTTAAATACCGAATTTTACCGATTTTTACAGAATCGGTATTTAAAAATCGGAAAATGATATGTAGGTAAAAAATCGGAAAAATATACCGAATCGGTAAAAATCGGTAACGGGTGATCTGTATTTACCGATCGGTATTACCGATCGGTAAATACCGATCGGTATTACAGATCGGTATTTCCAATGCATTCCTATGGGCCAAAAGTCCCATAGGAATGCATTGGAAATACCGATCTGTAATACCGATCTGTAATACCGATCTGTAATACCGATCGGTAATACCGATCGGTAAATACCGATCGGTATTACAAACAAACGTGCAGCAAACAAAAGTGAAACTGAACACAACAGCCAATCAGGTGCAACCACCCTCCCCCTTCCTCCCAGGAAGTGCCTGCCCAGCCAGGTGCAACTCATTAGAAAGTTCTGGAGACAGGCAGAGCAGAGCACACAGAGAGAGGAGCAGGGAGAGAGTTGTTTGTGTTGAAAACCCAGGAATAATGTCAAGCAGCAGTGAGAGAAAGAGAAAAATTAAGTTCAGCAACACTGAGCTTGAACTCCTAGTCGAGGAGGTGGTCAAGGTGCACACCCAACTATTTGGGAAGCTCTCCCTCACCATGGCTGAGTCAGCTAAGCGAAAGCTGTGGCTGCACATAGTGGAAAGGGTAAATGCAGTGGGAGTCACCAGCAGGAGCATGGAGGATTTAAAGAAAAGATTCTATGACCTCAGGAGCCAAACCAAGAGGAAGCTTGCAGAGCTGCATAAACAGGCTGGTGTCACTGGAGGAGGCAGGAATCCAGCACCCCCCCTGACTGAGCTGGAGGAGTTGGTGGCGTCTACCATCGAGCCAGACAGTGTGGTGGGACTGGGAGCAGTGGACAGCTCAGCCCGAGCCAAATCAAAAGGTAAGATGCATGCGCAGCACAACACCCCATACCAAGCAGCATCCCTTAAACCTCTGAGCACAGGCCAAGCCCAGTCCAGTACTGCTAGCACTATACAGGAGCAATGCATAATGGGAAATGTAGTCTGCCAATATTAGACCATGTATAACTGAACAGACATCAGCAAGGCAGTGAAAGTATTGCAGAATCATGAAAGTTAAATGTGTAAAGATTTATTTATAGTCACTGTGACACAGTAACAATCAATGTACATACGCTTATTTACACCTAGGGGCACCATCAGCCAAGCAAGGCACATCGACACCAGGGACTGCAGCAGCGAGGGAGGAGAGTGAGGAGGCAGGGCCAAGCCATGAGCAACCATCGCAAGATGAGGAGGACACAAGTGGCATTGCACAGGAGGAGGAGACAGGCCTCACCCCCGACCTTCCACACTCCCCACACCTGTCACAATCACCTGCATTGGTATTCTCACCGGAGACTTCCCCAGTAATGCAACAGGCTGCACCTGCAACACCACCAGCCAGGAGGCGACTCGTGGCCACACTGCCCTTGATGGAGGCAGCATTAGATCAGGCTGAGCAAACTCCACCTATGCCTCATGCTGCACCGCAGGCAAACACTGATGAAGACACCATGCCAAGACGTCGCCGCATGCACAGCACTGCAGGAGGCACTGGAGAAGGCACTGTCTTCCGGGGGCTGGAGGGAAGCATGGTGCGCATCCAGCGCATGCAGGGCAGATCCATCCAGGCCTGCCACCGGCAATTCCGTGCTCTCAATGAAACTGTAGGAGAGATGGGGAAGGGCATTACTGATATAGCCAATTGCAGCAGGGACATGGTAAAATCAAATGACAACCTAGTTGCTGGTATTACGTCTGCTATCACGCAGCTGTGCGACAAGATGGACCACATAGAGAATACAAGGCGCAGGGACACCCGCGCTACCAACAGGGCGCTGAATCGCCTTGCCACTGCCACTGCACAGCTATGCAGGAGAGGAAACAATATGCAGGAAAGCCTGACACAAAATACAGCAGAGGTCACAAGGGGCATAGCCAAAATAACCAGTGCCCTAGAGGCAATGATGATCAGTAATGCTGCTCACAATCCTGCCCTGGATGTGGCTGAAGGGGAGGACAGTAGTAGCCGCAGCAGCTTGGGTAGTGCTGTGGTGCCTGCTCGTAGGGGCCGGAGGCGCACAGCTGAGCCTTCAAGCCTGGAGGAAGGCAGTGGGGATACTCCCAGTGTGTCTGGGAAGCGGCAGAGAAAGTGACTTTAAAAGTTTGGGTGAAGTAACCCTGGACATGTTGTCCCCACCTTTGTACATGTTAATTTGTTGCACCTAAGTGCTGTAAGTTCGTGCCAACAGATAAATACTTTACTACCATTCACAACCTGTCTGTGTGTCATTACTTACTCAGAAATAGTTGGCTGTTATTTCGTCACGCCTGTATCTCCCATCACTTGGTGTTGTGACTCCAGCAGGTTGTATGTCAGGCACGGCATTGTCGTCATCATAGTCCTCGTACTCCTCCAACTCCACCTCTGTACCCTTTTTGACAGCCAAGTTGTGCAACATGGCACAGGCAGCTATGATTTTGCAGCATGTTATGGGGGTATACTGCCTTGCGCCTCCACTCTTGTGAAGGCATCTAAATCGGCTCTTCCAGATGCCAAATGTCCGTTCAACCACATTCCTTGTACTTTTATGTGCCCGGTTATACCTCCTTTGGCTGGGTGTGGAGGGGTTGAGGTAGGGAGTGAGAATAAAAGAACGTAGGGCATATGCACTGTCTCCTAAAAGGGAAATGGGAGTACATTAGTCACATGTATACTTGTAAGTCTCACTGCAATATGTGTGTATGCTGTCGCAGACTCTGTCTTACCTAGGAGGTATCCTTCGCCAAATTCCCCTGCTGACAGCCGTTCATAGATGCCGCTGTTCTGAAATATATAGGAGTCATGTGTACTTCCAGGGAATTTAGCTACAAGGTCTGTGATAACGTACTTTGCATTGCAAATCACCTGGACGTTGATGGTGTGGCTTGACTTCCTATTGCGGTAAATGTATTCGGTGGCAGCAGGGGGACAAATGGGGATGTGTGTCCCATCAATGCATCCGATGATATGGGGAAATCTTGCCATCTGGTAAAAGTCTGATTTTGTTTGTACCAGTTCAGCATGGGTGGATGGAAATGAAATATAATGCTCCATCCTGTGCAACATGGCGTCAAGGAATCTGTGGAAGAACCTTGAGAGGCTGCTCTGGGTCACCCCTCCCGCCACAGCAACCACGCTCTGGTAGCTCCCTGACGCCAGCAGGTGGAGGCTGCACAGCACCTGCACATGTGCTGGTATTGCATGTGCCCTTGGGGTGGGGTGCTCCAACAGTGGTTTAAGGTCCCTGATGAGCTCCATGATGGTTTCTGGAGCCAACCTGTACCTTTGTACTATCTCCTCCTCTGTCAGCATCAACAGGGTGACCCTCTGCCTGTAGACCTGCTCCTGTCTCAGCCATTCCCTCTCTCCTTCCTCCCGTAGCCGTAGACGTCTTGCTATTACATAGAATGCCGCCATTGTGCAAACTGAATTGCATTTTGGGTCCTTTTTTATAGGCTGCACCTGGTTACCACCTGATTTGAATCCATGGTAAATTCCGACTCTCAAATACCGATTTTGAGGCAAAATCGGTATTTCTGGGCCTCCCTACATCTCGATTTTCAATTTTACCTACTTTTATTTACCGATCTGTAACATTTCCGATCGGTAACAATACCGATCTGTGACATTACCGATCGGTAACATTTCCGATCGGTAACTTTACCGATCGGTGACATTACCGATAGGTAAAATTACCGATAGGTAACATTACCGATCGGTGACATTACCGATAGGTAACATTACCGATAGGTAACATTACCGATAGGTAACATTACCGATAGGTAACATTACCGATAGGTAACATTCAATTTTCGGTATTTTACTGCTCGGTAATCATAACGATCGGTATAATTACCGATTCAGCCTATTTTTGGTCACCTACATATCGAACGCTCACTACCGATCGGAAACGGCCGAAAATCGGTATTTTCGGCCGATTCCGATCGGTAATAGCCTACCTACATCTGGCCCTATATGTCTACTTTCACTCAATCTACATGTCTTACTTTCCAAGCACATATCATCCTGCCCAATGGACTACCCACGGCCTACCTTAGGGATGTCTTATATGTAGTAATTGGGTAGTTTAAGGCTTGGTAAAGTGGTTTGAAATGCCATATTCGCCTGGCATTAAAACTGCAAAAACAGACATTGAAGTAGCATAGATGTTTATAAGCCTACTTGTTTAGATGGGTGACTTAGTTGTGTCAGCACTTGAGTACATATCTGAGTGAGCCTATAACCTGTGGGAGTGTGACTGGATGTCTAAGTAACTATATCGCTATTTCACTGGCTGTTTTAGTAGCTGTATGGGTTTGTAAAACTGTATGCAAGTGGCTGTATGGGTAGGTTACTGGTTGTGTTAGTGAGTGTTTGGATATGCAACTGTGCGTGCAACTGGCTCTGCTGCTGCTTGATATATACATGCCGGGACAGTGTGTGAGTGAATTTCCAAGTCCCTCTATTGCTGTCTGACTGGATGTGTTAGAGGCTTTATGCTTTATGCTTTTGTAAATGCATATGTGACTTGCAGCATGAGTGGAAAACTGGATGTATAACTAGGCGTATGAGACTGTAAGTGAATGTGTAACTCAGTGAAAGTTAAAAGCACATGTTTTACTTTTAACTTTTTTAACACATAGCACCCTATCCTATGGCCTACCTACGGCCTATCTTAGGGATGACATATATGAAGTAGAAGGAAGTTTATGTCTTAGCAAGTACTTTTAAATTCAAACTCGACATGCCAGTAAAAAACTGCAAACTCAGAGTCTGCAGTAGTACACTCAATACTTGTTTAAAAGTCTACTTTTCTGAATGGGTAACTAGGAATGTCAAACTTGAGTTCATATGTAAATAAGTGCTTTAGTCCTGTTCTGGAGTGTTAGTGTATATGGAAGTAACTATCTCGCTGTATGACTCCCTGTTGTATTATCTGTTTAGGTGTCTGTATGTACATGGAAGTGGCTGTATACATCACCTTTGCAGCTGCCTGCCGATGAAGGCCATCCTGTCCTGGGGAAGGTGTGAAGCAACTTTGCCCAGAGCATGCTGTGTCTCTGTCCTCTGAGAGAGCTGGCTCTCACCCCATGGGGTAAAAAACATGGCAGGTAGTGGTAGGGTGGCAAACACAAGTCATAAACTACACAAATGCTTGGCAGGTTTTAAGGGGAACCTCTAAAAGTGTTGCCTGTGTGAATTTATTAGTAAATCAACCACGGCATCAGTGATGATGTATTAAGACAAGATGTTTGGCACCAAATATCCTAGAAATTAGTGAAGCCAACATGGAGATAGGACACTCGTGTTGACAAATGTCCAGCCCATGTAGTGTTCGTAGCTTCCCTGGCCACCTACAGCATCTAATAGACTGGACATTGTTGGAGGATGTCTGCTTATGCTGATATGCCCTTGCATAGGACATAGCACACCATGCCTTAGGGGTGAAGGCCTGCAGTAGAGATGACTTATCTATACCCTATGCAGTGTATGGATGGGTGGCATTGCACACAGGTTGCATGCCATGTCGACTTTTCAAATTTCTCTGCACCAAGACACGCAACCTGCTATTGCAAAGAGCATAGCCTTGGTGAGGGGTCCCTGAGGTGGTACAATCAGTGCGGCAGCCCAAGAGGACCCTCTTCAGTACCCATGCCCTAGGTAACAGGAGTCCCATTACGAGGGATTTACAGGGGTAGCTGAAGTAGTACCAATCGTTGTATAGAGTTTGCGAAAGAGCTCTGGCACTGTGAACCTTTTTAGTAGGGACCCAGTGCACTTCCAGTTTGATATCACATCAGGCAAAAAGCTGGGGCTAATAATGCAAAAAGAGGCATGTTCCTACAACATTTGACTCGCTGAGACTTCAGAATACATGTTTAAGCTTCTAAGCACATATTTCCCTGACCTATGACCTATCTATGATGGTTTCCCTTGCCCACCAGAGGTGGCATGCTTCATCATTGGGAACCTCCTCATACTGGGATGCCTATTCACGGTGTTGGCTACATCCCCATCACTGAGCCTGGCGCAGAGACCCAACGCCGAACAACATGACTGCCCTAAAGTTCGCCACCCGAAAACACCACCAACTGATCCACGCCACCAAGAAAACTGCTTTCAAGGAACGACTGGACAACAACGCCCAAAACAGCAAGGAACTCTTCAACATCGTCAAAGAGCTCTCCAACCCCAACGCCGGAAACAACGACATCACCCCTTCGCAAGACCTCTGCAACTCCCTCGCCTCCTACTTCCACAACAAGATCACGGACATACACAACAGCTTCAGCTCCCAACCGACGCACGCCACGACCGAACCACCGCCCCCTCCCCACCACCCTCCGCGCCTGGACCCCGATCAGCACCGAAGACACCATCCGACGATGAACTCCATCCACTCCGGATCTCCGACCGACCCCTGCCCTCACCACGTCTTCAACAAGGCCGACGCCGTCATCGCACCACACCTGCGGGACATCATCAACACCTCCTTCGACACCGCTACCTTCCCGGAGAGCTGGAAGCACGCCAAACTCAGCGCTCTACTCAAGAAGCCATCAGCCGACCCCTCCGACCTCAAGAACTACCGCCCCATTTCGCTGCTCCCGTTTCCTGCAAAAGTCATCGAGAAGACCGTCAACAAGCAGCTTGCCGCCTTCCTCGAGACGAACGGATCCCTCGACATCTCGCAGTCTGGCTTCCGGGCCAACCACAGCACCGAGACCGCCCTGATCGCAGCTACCGATGACATCCGAGCCCTGCTCGACAACGGAGAAACAGCGGCCCTCATCCTCCTAGATCTCTCCACGGCCTTCGACACTGTCTGCCACCGTACCCTAGCGCAGCGCCTCAGCAACGTCGGAATCCAGGAGAAGGCACTGGAATGGATCATCTCGTTCCTCGCCGGAAGGACACAGTGAGTCCGCCTCCCCCCGTTCACATCAGAAGCCACCGAAGTCATCTGCGTTCCTCAAGGCTCCTCGCTCAGCCCAACCCTCTTCAACGTTTACATGAGCCCCCTCGCAGCCATCGCACGCCAACACAACCTCAACATCATCTCCTACGCCGACGACACCCAGCTGATCCTCTCCCTCACGAACGACCCCGCCACCGCCAGAGCCAACCTACATGAAGGGATGAAAGATGTAGCCGATTGGATGACGACCAGCCGCCTGAAACTGAACTCAGACAAGACGGAAGTTCTCATCCTGGGATCCTCACCCTCTGCCTGGGATGACTCCTGGTGGCCCCCCGCCCTAGGCAGCGCACCCAAACCAACAGACCACGCACGCAACCTGGGCTTCATCCTGGACTCCTCCCTCTCCATGACCAGACAAGTCAACGCCGTCTCCTCATCATGCTTCAACATCCTGCGCATGCTACGGAAGATCTTCTGATGAATCCCCACCGAGACCAGGAAGACAGTCACCCAGGCCCTCGTCACCAGCCGCCTGGACTACGGCAACTCCCTCTACGCCGGAACCACAGCCAAACTCCAGAAGAGACTCCAGCGGATCCAGAACGCCTCAGCGCGACTCATCCTGGACATCCCCGTCGCAGTCACATCTCCGGACACCTGAAAGATCTGCACTGGCTACCGGTCAACAAGAGAATCACCTTCCGTCTCCTCACCCACGCACACAAGGCCCTACACAACCAAGGCCCAGGATACCTCAACAGCCGCCTCAACTTCTACGCTCCCACATGCCAACTTCAGTGTCGCGGCGGCCAAACTCTGGAACTCGCTGCCACCATCTCTGAGAGGCCAAAGGGACTTTTTTCCGTTTAGAAAAGCCCTGAAAACCCACCTCTTCCCCAGGGCTGCTTGAGCAGGGTATGTAGTGATTCTGTCGATTTCAAGCGCCAGGATGCCCTTGGGGTGACAGGTCTGCGCTATAAAAGTATACTTTAATAATAATAATAATAATTAATAATAATAATAACTTCGCTCGACCGGCCTCGCCCTCGCCGCCGTCCCCCGCACCCGAAGAGCCACCACAGGAGGAAGGTCCTTCTCCTACCTGGCCGCCAAGACCTGGAACTCCCTCCCGAACCACCTCCGACTGACCCAGGACCACCTCGCCTTCAGGAAACAGCTCAAGACCTGGCTGTTCGAACAGTAGCGGACCTCCCCTCCCCCAGCGCCTTGAGACCCACCGGGTGAGTAGTGCGCTTTATAAATGCTGTGATTGACTGATTGATTAAGAGAGGTATGCTAAATACCAAGTAGATGAGCTCACAGTGGTGAGGGTAGCAGATTAAAGTGAAAGTGGTGGTTAAAACGAACTACAGGTCTCGCAAGTAACTTTTTTGGGGCAACCCTGGACTAGGATTTAAAAATGCCATAGCACTGCGGGAGTGATTTACTCTGCTTTAGTGTCACAAAAAGGTCAACATTTTTCATCCTGTGACCCAAGTAGATGTCACATCTTTCTTCATTACCTATAAATAAGTGCTGATGCACAAAGGTGTTCAAATCAAAAAAGATACTAAACCATCCAGTCTAAAATACCCGTCCAGTGATCCATGGAATGGTTAGGATACTCCAGCTAGGTGAATGTTTTCTATCATGAAAATACATGTGACTAATCTCATATGTAGAAAGTAAGGGTGGGCGGTGAACTCTGCTTTACCCGTGGAGTTTGCAGAGTTCTGCCAATGCTGCAATCAGCTGGCAGCCCCACCTATGCATCAAAGAACAGTAGTCTCCTGTGGCGTGCCTAAGGAACGAGCAACTGTGACAAAAGAACAACCTACCCTCATGCTCACTAAAAACAACATAGCTGTGCCTTTAAATATGGGCACAAAACTATTTTCAAACAGGTTGCCCCCCAAAAAACAGTCTTACACGTTGTGACCCAAGCGAGTCGCTCTGCTCCCCCGCCCCACTGACACCAGAGACAGCAGCTCTGTCTTACTTATTTCAGCCTCAAACTCTGATCCCTGGTGACAATGAAAGGGCATCATTACTTAGTCAAGGAAGGGTTTTATGACAGTCTTTGTCTCTCGTTTTCCGGCAGTGTGGCAGCTTGACAGTTCTAGCTGTCTCAACTGACGCACTTTTGGTTTCTGTGTTCCCAGCGGCCTTAAACTATACTGAGGGGCATGCCGTAAACCATACCAAGGGACGCTGCCTTCACCATGAGTGTCTAGGACCTGTTCAGGGACTTAGTGGCTTCTTCCGAGTCCCGGGAAGGAGGAAGAGGCTACACCCTCCCAACATACATCACTAGGAATGGCGAGTGACACGCTCTGGTCTAATGCTCCTGCAGTGCTTGTATGCTCACACCTGACCTTCCCACTTACAAGGGGTGGGGGGTTGACTTGTAACCAACTACAGGCTTTAGAAGGAGCACTGCTGGCAGCACTAGAGCCACATGTAAGGCTTTCCACCCCCAAAACTCAACAAGAGAGGGAGTGACTGTTTATCTTGAAGCTTTGAAGCTGTAACTAGGTCAGCGTTTTGGTGCAACTCCACGGAATTCCTCATAGTGCAACTTAGCAAACTCCGCCCACCCTTAGAAGAAAGCTCATTCATATGGCATCAAATTCACAATTCATTCTAAACTGTTGGTATGCATAGTACTGCACTAATAGGCACACTACAGACCTGTTTAGCCACAGCATGCCTATTTGGGAAGCAACATGCGGAACAGGTTGTTATTAATTGTAAATGACTTTGGTGTGGATTACACTGGCAGGAGTATGAACATTGGGCATGTGCAATTACTGCAATCCACATGGATAATACAGACTGCCAATCCTGAGATGCATTTCACCAGCTTTTTAGTTCACTTGAGGATAAGCAGTGATAGTGAATGATTTGGGCATCTTGCTGGTCTTTTACACGTTTGACATACCAAAACTGTTTCTTGCATATACATTTTACCTGTTTCGAGAGTCCACTTCACTTAGGGGCAACTTTTTGGATTGAATAATATGGTCGGCCCAGCCATGAAATGCACCGCTGTGAGACCGAAGCAGATCCACAGCCTGCTAATTTTGGCAACAATGTGCGGAAAAACTGGTTGGCATTAATTATGAATGACTTTCGTGTGGATTACACTGGCAGAAGGATGAATATTGGGCATGTATAATTACAGCACCCCAAATGGGTAATTCATGGACTGCCGATCCCGAGACACATTGCATCAGCTTTTGAGCTCACTTGAGGATAATAAGGAATTAGGGAATGATGGATATTTCTGTTTTACATTTGCTGCCTTTGAGAAAGGATGAGAAGTCCAAAAGGCATCAGGCATTCCACTGCTTTTATGAACAGGTCCTAGACACTCATGGTGAGCTGTTTCTTGCAAATAAATGTTACTTATTTTGAGAATGGAGTTTACAAAGAAATCTGAGCTGTTCCTCAAATGGAAGGAACGTGTCATGTTACTGTCTGGATACTGTTGGACTCAGTGAGTCCAACAGCTGGGCATCCATTATGTTGGATGTAATGCTCTCACACACTCTTTCAGGTGGGTAAGACTTATTTTGAGAATGCAATTTGTTTGGGGGCAATTTCTTGGATTGGATTAGTATGGTCGACCTGGCTGTGAAGTGCGCCACTGTCAGAATGAAGCGGGTCCTTGGTGTGCATTTTTGTGCAGCAATATGAGGAGCAACAGGTTGGCCTTAATTGTGAAGCCTTTGGTGTGGTTTACACTGCTAGAAGGATGATTAATGGGCATTTGTAATTACAGCAGCCCACACGGGTAATACATGGACTGCCAATCCCGGGATGCATTGCACAAGATTTGAAGCTCACTTGAGGATAATAAGTGATTAGGGGATGATTTGGGAGTCATGTTGCTGTTTTATACCTGCTGCCCTTGAGAATGGACGTGGATTCCGAAAAGTGTCAGCCATTGCACTACATTTTGCCTTTTTTGCGAGTCCACTTCACTTGGGGGCAACTTCTTGGATTAAATAAATATATATAACTGTTACATTGGTTAATTAAAAAAAAAAACATTATATTTAAAGTGTTTATATTATATACTAGCAGCCCGCCCCAGCGTTGCCTGGGGCAGAAGGGGGCTGGGGGCAACATTTCAGGCTTGGGTGCACCCCCGCCGCGGCCCCCGCCCGCCCCGACATTGCCCAGACCGCCTCCCGCAGCCCGCCCCAGCGTTGCCCGGGGCAGAAGGGGGCTGTGGGCAACATTTAAGGCTTGGGTGCACTCCCGCCCGCCCCGACATTGCCCAGACCGCCTCCCGCCTTCCGCCTCCCGCCTCCCGCCTCGCCTTTGCCTTACCTGAGCCGCTGCTCTTCCCCGCGCTCAGGACTTCACCGCCACTCCTCGCTGCTCATCACCGCTCCTCCCCGCCTGTCGTCATCACGCACGTTGCGGACATCGCTAGGTCGCGGCGGCCAGCGCTACGTCACGGCCGGCGCTACTTTTAGGGGACTACTTTGTTTTTAAAGTTTAATTTTTTATTTTACTTTTTTTTATTTTTTTATGCAGCCGATGTCCATCTACACACCCTGAGGATTACAACAATGTATTGGGTGTGTGGATTGGCGCTGTGGTTCCCGAGTTTACCTTACCAAAAGGTTTCTGTTCTCTCTTTATAATAGTAGTATAGATGTGTGTTTAAACATGTTCATGTGTTTTTTTAAATTAGTAAATATTTATATAATGTTTTAATACTATTCAAACATATTTATTTACATTATATTAATGTTATCTTTTAACATATTTAAGTTTTACCTATTAAAACACCGTGTATAGTAAACAACAATATTTTTGTATATAGATTTCGATAATAATGTAAAACAATATTTTTTTTCTTCAATATGTTTGTTCTTATCATTATATATAGAGACCAACTATATGTTGGTGATCGATAATCTTGCACAATATTTTGGTATTACAATATTTATGGTTTCGAGTCAGTAATCCAATATTTCTAAATCTACACCACTTTTGAATGTTATCATACTGCTGTCATTATACCAGACACAATTAAAATGATATTTAATTTATGTAGGGATTTTTCTCAGACAAGTAAATAGCTGCTAATTTGGTTAACTTATTCATGTTTAACATTATTTTACCAAGAACTGAAGAGTACGCTACAAACTCTTGGAACTTCATATCAACTTGTGTTGATATAATGGTGACCTTAGGCAAATACAACCAATTTAAAAGAGATGAGTTATTAATAATCCACATATCCAGTTGCAATCTGCTTACCTGTCTCAGTTCCAGGTGTCTACCACTGTGATACTGTATGCACTGGAGGTAAAGGAAACACCATATAAAACATTAAATTTGTGGGCTGAAGCCTGTTCAGCAGGCCTTCAGACAATCAAATTGATTAAAAATAATCTAAATCTTAAGAAGAGATGTGGTGTAGGGCAGTTGATTTTTTCACTTTACATTTTTATAAATTATTTACTATGGGCTCCATGATATTGCAGACCTCCCTGTGTATGCTCTTTTTCCTAGATCCAGACATTGGTGGTGACTACAGTAAGACAACATATACATCAATCCATTGGATAAGGTAAGAAGGTCACCAATGTTAGAACTAGTGTGCGCCTTCTGTTCACAGGATATGAAGATTCTCTGCAGGAAGCTGCTCTGTCTTTAATCTGTGGTAAAGCAATGAGAGGGCAACATAACACCGCCAGAATTCATGGGAATTTTTCCATTTGCATTAATGTTGGTCAGAGATAGCAAGCTCCAGAGTATAACTTAACAAGCAGCAAAACAGAGGGCAGAGGCTAATAGAATCCGCACCCAACACGTGAGTAGTGTCTTCTTATTTAGTTAAAGGTGCACAAAACCACTGAGTACTTCCCTCTATACTCCCCAAAGTATAGGAACTAATCCTACATATGTAATACATCAACAAAGGTTTCAGCAATCTGTTGAAAAATGAACAATATTTCTTGTCACAATCCACAGTCAAGGAGTATCATCAATAGTTGCACATAAGGAAAAAGTCGTATTTCAAAAAGCAGTGTGAGTAAAGCACCCGGTACAGTGTTCTAACAGTCTTAGAACAGCATAATAACCGCACGCAGTCTGGTCAGTATGTAGATATAGCCACACGTGCTTTATTCACACTGCTTTTTGAAATACTACGTTTTGCTTGAAGAATATACCATATGCCATACACTTAAAGCCCTGAAGAAGTCTCTCATAGAGACGAACCGTGTTGGCTATGATGAATCCGTGTGTAAAAGAAGATCCAGAGTATAACTTGCTTGCTTGATTAGTGGCACTGATCCACACAATTGTGTGATGTACATTCAGGATAGGTATGGTGTCTGAATAATAAGGGCCTGATTGCGATCTTGGCAGACTGGGTTAGTCCATCACAAACATGGCTGTTATCCTGTTTGCAAAATTACAATTCCATTATATCCTATGGAACTTGTAATACAACAGAAGAATATCTGTCACATTTGTGATGGTGTTTCTCATCTGAAAGGATCATAATCAGTCCCTAAATCTGGGCTGGGGCTAACTGGAAATATGTGTATCACTACCATACATATACGCTGCTACAAAAAAATATGGCAGCGGAAATATATCAATTACACAAAATATTTTGTGCACCTCATTTCTACTTAGTTATTTACAAACATTTTTTTAGTGGAAGCAAAATGGCAGATTTTGAATAACACAATCACTTAATACAGTATTTCCATCCAACACAGAAAGTAGAATAGATTTTCCATGGGCATCAATTTAGAGCTAGCGTGGAAATGTGTGAGCTTCAAGAGAAGGGCAGATGGTAGCTAGATGGAATCTGGCAAACACATATAAAGTCATTGATCAATTGGTATTCAACAACATCCATAAAAGTGATTTCACACTGAATGTTTGTATATTAACATAAGTCTACAATTCAACACATGTGGTAAACTCCTTGCCTCGTGTCATATACAAATTCACTGAAATTGTGTCCCACTTGATTCTGACTACAACATTGATTTAAACATTGATTTAAACACTCCAACTGTGTCAGATGGTAAAGCATATGATCATATTGCACGCATGCAGTAAAATGCACCCATTAGTATTGCATTCTCTAACATCCTGTTGCCTTTAAATGTTTGGATCAGCACTATCAATTTCAAAACATTCAAATTTGAAAAACGACTTTAAAACGTTTAACATTTAGACAGTCTTCCCCTACCTAAAAGAAGATTATTATACCAAAGTGGACTCATCAGCCCTATCAGAGTACCAGGGGAATCTGACCCCAGAGAAGGCCCCCCCAAAAGGCAGAATGCTTTTTTAGAGAAGAGCGACCAAAGAAACAGAGTGAGGTTCAAACAACAACAACCATGGGAAATGAGGGCAAGAAGATATTTTTACTGTCCTGTGTACTGTGGTTGGTGGTTTCGCAATCTGGTAGACCTTACAAATGTGACACTTCCCAAAACCTTTTGTTGTTAGCCATAGTTCTTGTTTGGTTTTTCCTTTGAAGTGACTATGTGTTAGTCAATATTTTAGGTTCCTGGCTCGTCTATAGGTTACACTCGGATGATTGCCCACTAGTTTTACTACTTTGGTGTCCAATTGTACTATCCTCCAATTTTTTTCTCAGGATTATGGGTATTTCTTTTGATCCTTCAGAGTAATCCATGAGTAATCTTGTCACATTTGAATGTTCCATTTCACTCTTCATTTTTGTTTTCAGACATTCCTCTCTTGATTTCTGGTTTGATTTTATCCAGCATCTTTTTACTGTGCTTTTATTGTATTGTCTACATTCAAATCTTCTTGCTGTTACTGTGCGGGGTTTTTTCCATTCCTCCTCTTCTGTAAAGATTTTTCGAATACTTAAAAATTCGCCAAAAGGTATACTCTCGATTGTGGGTGAAAACTGTTAGTATGTAATGTGGCATTGGAGGCACTTTCATTCCTATGCAAGGTCATCTGGATTTGCTTGTTTTTTATATACGTTTTTGAATCCAGGAAAGTTACCTTTTCATTGCTAATGGTGTATGTGAATTTTAGGTTTGCTGATGTTATATTTAGGATTTTAAAATATTCCTGAAAGTCCAAATCGGTGCCATCCCAGATTATTAGCAAGTCATTGATAAAGCGGAGCCACGTTATCATCTTTTTCTCGAATTCATCATTTTACGACTGCCAGGCTATCTCTTGTTCCCACCACCCCATCACAAGGCATGGGTAACTGGGGCTAAAGGAAAAACCCCATCGCAGTTCCCTTATTTTGACAGTAGATATTTTCACCGCATAAGAAGATGTTCTTTGTTAGGCATATATATATATTCACTGAAAAAAAACATAGGTTTCAGGGACATTATAGTTATAGTTAGTTGGACATTAGACTCATATAAAACCAGGGAAATTCACCGGTAATAGTTAGTTGAGTTAGCTATAACTTGTGTGCCCGCAATGCACTGGTGATATCATCACATATTACATCATTCATGACATGGTCAGTGACATCCCTGATGACATTACTGATGACATCTCAAATGATATCACTGATGACATCACTGATGACATCATCCTGTCAATATGTGTTTCTGTAAAGTTTAAATATTTTTGATATATATCTATGCCAAGGAGTATTGAAGTATGAGTGGATTTACAAGTGCCTGAATGGATTATTTAGTAGGTGCGTGACTGACTGTATAAGTGAGTGATTGAACATGTGTTACTGAATGCATGGGTTAGTGACTAAACGGTGTGAAAGTCTGTATTAGTGTCTCTGTTGGTGTATAAGCGGCTGCATGGGCTGGTGATTAGCTACAAGAGTGTCTATATGGGTTATCGATGTGTTGTCTTTATGGGTGCTCGAGTGTCTGTGTGGGTTGGTGGGGGTGTGTGACTTTGTGCATAGATGTCTGAGTGGGTGATTCAATGGTTGTATGGATTCAAGAGTGCATCTGGGAAGGACTGTATGGGTGAGTTAGAATGTGTATGGTGAGTGAATTAATGTCTCAGTGGTATATGTGTGAGTAACTACATATGTTTTAAGGCAGTATATGTGAGTGTTAGAGTATATAAATGACTATAAGTGAGAGTACATTATTTGAAGAGTGGGTGTATAAATGAGTGTCTGCTTGTATCAGTGATTGTATAAGACAGTAAGTATATATTAGTATCTGCATAAATAAGTGATGTGGTGTGTGTATAAAAAACGGAGTTGGTGTGTATAATTGTATACATGAGTAAATGGGTATGTGATTGATTCATTGCATGACTGACTAGATGTATGAGTAACTCTATGGATGAGTGGTGGAGTGTGACTGTATGTATAGGTGTATGAGTGCATATTATAGTACTGTATTGATGAGTAACTACATGTATAAGTGACTGGATGTGTGTGTAGACCTAGGAAATAGTGGGTGGTATGTAATATCTGGCATTACTGTGTGTATGGTTCAAAAACTAGTAGTCTGTAGTTTAGAGTCTGTGTATCAAAGTTTATATTAGGGCATCAGTATGTGTACCAGATTATCACGTGGATGATGTCATCAGTTTTGTACCATCGGTAGAACCGAGGCACAAGAAAACAAAAACAAATGCCGCAAAAGGCAAAAGGGGGTAGGATAGACACACCCTGACCCCCTAGGCCTGCTCAGGATGTCCCACAAGGACTGCCAGGGCCAAAATATATGTATTGTTTTTTAAAACATTGTGGGATTCGCCTAGGATCCGGAAATCCTAGCGATATTAAAAAAAAGGAAACGCTGTCTTCCTCGGAAAATATGTAATTTTGCCCCCGGGGGGCAAATCTCAGGGGCATTATTGGAAGAAAAGTGTGGGGGGGTTCCAATCCCCCCACACTGCCCCAGGGACCGCCACCCCCTCGGGCTCTACTTTAATATATGCAGGGGGCTCAGGGGCCACCCACAGCCCCGGGTACTGCCACCCCCTGGGGCTTGATTTCAATGTATGCGGGGGGCTCTCAGGCCCCCCCAGCCCCATAGACTGCCACCCCTGGGGCATGAATTAAATGTGTGCGGGGGCTCAGGGGGCCACCCACAGCCCCGGGGACCGCCACCCCCCGGGGCTTTAAACAAATGGGTTGGGAGCTCTCAGGTCCCCCAGCCCTGGGTACCGCCACCCCTGGGGCAACAATTAAATGTATGTGGGGGGCTCACAGCCCCCCCCGCAGCCCCTGGAGACCGCCACCCCAGGGCTTTAAACAAATGGGTGGGGGGCACACAGGCACCCCAGCCCTGGGGACCGACACCCCCCCGGGGCTCAAGAAAATTGGGTGGGGGTCTCTCAGGCCTACCCAGCCCATTGGACCGCCAACCCCGGGGCTTCTGAAAAATGTGGGAGGGGGGCCACGCGGCCCCCTCCAGGAGCCTTGTACAGGCCCTGGGGAGCACCATTCCCAAGGGCCAGCTCCTGCATTGTCCCGGGGTGCCCACCCCAGGACACTGTTGTTTGCAATGGCAGGACGAGAGCATTGGAGGCACTTTCTTTCCAATGCAAGGTCATCTGGATTTGCTTGTTTTTGATATATGTTTTTGAATCCAGGAAAGTTACCTTTTCATTGCTAATGGTGTATGTGAATTTTAGGTTTGCTGCTGTTATATTTAGGATTTTAAAATGTTCCTGAAAGTCCAAATCGGTGCCATCCCAGATTATTAGCAAGTCATTGATAAAGCGGAGCCACATTATCATCTTTTTCTCGAATTCATCATTTTGCGACTGCCAGGCTATCTCTTTTTCCCACCACCCCATCACAAGGCATGCGTAACTGGGGCTAAAGGAAAACCCCATCGCAGTTCCCTTATTTTGACAGTAGATCTTTTCACTGCATAATAAGATGTTCTTTGTTAGGCATATATATATATATATATTCACTGAAAAAAACATAGGTTTCAGGGACATTATAGTAATAGTTAGTTGGACATTAGACTCATATAAAACCAGGGAAATTCACCGGTAATAGTTAGTTGAGTTAGCTATAACTTGTGTGCCCGCAATGCACTGGTGATATCATCACATATTACATCATTCATGACATGGTCAGTGACATCCCTGATGACATTACTGATGACATCTCAAATGATATCACTGATGACATCACTGATGACATCATCCTGTCAATGTGTGTTTCTGTAAAGTTTAAATTTTTTTGATATATATCTATGCCAAGGAGTATTGAAGTATGAGTGGATTTACAAGTGCCTGAATGGATTATTTAGTAGGTGCGTGACTGACTGTATAAGTGAGTGATTGAACATGTGTTACTGAATGCATGGGTTAGTGACTAAACGGTGTGAAAGTCTGTATTAGTTTCTCAGTTGGTGTATAAGCGGCTGCATGGGCTGGTGATTAGCTACAAGAGTGAATATATGGGTTATCGATGTGTTGTCTTTATGGGTGCTCGAGTGTCTGTGTGGGTTGGTGGGGGTGTGTGACTTTGTGCATAGATGTCTGAGTGGGTGATTCAATGGTTGTATGGATTCAAGAGTGCATCTGGGAAGGACTGTATGGGTGAGTTAGAATGTGTATGGTGAGTGAATGAATGTCTCAGGGGTATATGTGTGAGTAACTACATATGTTTTAAGGCAGTATATGTGAGTGTTAGAGTATATAAATGACTATAAGTGAGAGTAAATTATTTGAAGAGTGGGTGTATAAATGAGTGTCTGCTTGTATCAGTGATTGTATAAGTCAGTAAGTATATATTAGTATCTGCATAAATAAGTGATGTGGTGTGTGTATTAAAAACGGAGTTGGTGTGTATAATTGTATACATGAGTAAATGGGTATGTGATTGATTCATTGCATGACTGACTAGATGTATGAGTAACTCTATGGATGAGTGGTGGAGTGTGTCTGTATGTATAGGTGTATGAGTGCATATTATAGTACTGTATTGATGAGTAACTACATGTATAAGTGACTGGATGTGTGTGTAGACCTAGGAAATAGTGGGTGGTATGTAATATCTGGCATTACTGTGTGTATGGTTCAAAAACTAGTAGTCTGTAGTTTA
Source organism: Lissotriton helveticus (assembly GCF_964261635.1). Taxonomy (NCBI): domain Eukaryota; kingdom Metazoa; phylum Chordata; class Amphibia; order Caudata; family Salamandridae; genus Lissotriton; species Lissotriton helveticus. The sequence goes on along the minus strand of NC_136060.1, from coordinate 85,119,715 downwards.
GAGTCCGTGTATCAAAGTTTATATTAGGGCATCAGTATGTGTACCAGATTATCACGTGGATGATGTCATCAGTTTTGTACCATCGGTAGAACCGAGGCACAAGAAAACAAAAACAAATGCCGCAAAAGGCAAAAGGGGGTAGGATAGACACACCCTGACCCCCTAGGCCTGCTCAGGATGTCCCACAAGGACTGCCAGGGCCAAAATATATGTATTGTTTTTTAAAACATTGTGGGATTCGCCTAGGATCCGCAAATCCTAGCGATATTAAAAAAATGAAACGCTGTCTTTATCGGAAAATATGTAATTTTGCCCCCGGGGGCAAATCTCAGGGGCATTATTGGAAAAAAAGTGTGGGGGGTCCAAATCCCACCACACTGCCCCAGGGACCGCCACCCCCTCGGGCTCTACTTTAATAATGCAGGGGGCTCAGGGGCCACCCACAGCCCCGGGTGCTGCCACCCTCTGGGGCTTGATTTCAATGTATGCGGGGGCTCTAAGGGCCCCCCAGCCCCATAGACTGCCACCCCTGGGGCAAGAATTAAATGTATGCGGGGACTCACGGGGCCCCCCGCAGCCCCAGGGACCGCCACCCCCCGGGGCTTTAAACAAATGGGTTGGGAGCTCTCAGGTCCCCCAGCCCTGGGGACCGCCACCACTGGGGCAACAATTAAATGTATGTGGGGGGCTCACAGCCCCCCCCGCAGCCCCTGGAGACCGCCACCCCAGGGCTTTAAACAAATGGGTGGGGGGCACACAGGCACCCCAGCCCTGGGGACCGACACCCCCCCGGGGCTTAAGAAAATTGGGTGGGGGTCTCTCAGGCCTACCCAGCCCATGGGACTGCCAACCCCGGGGCTTCTGAAAAATGTGGGAGGGGGGCCACGCGGCCCCCTCCAGGAGCCTTGTACAGGCCCTGGGGAGCACCACTCCCCAGGGCCAGCTCCTGCATTGTCCCGGGGTGCCCACCCCAGGACACTGTTGTTTGCAATGGCAGGACGAGAGCATTGGAGGCACTTTCTTTCCAATGCAAGGTCATCTGGATTTGCTTGTTTTTGATATACGTTTTTGAATCCAGGAAAGTTACCTTTTCATTGCTAATGGTGTATGTGAATTTTAGGTTTGCTGCTGTTATATTTAGGATTTTAAAATATTCCTGAAAGTCCAAATCGGTGCCATCCCAGATTATTAGCAAGTCATTGATAAAGCGGAGCCACATTAACATCTTTTTTTCGAATTCATCATTTTGCGACTGCCAGGCTATCTCTTGTTCCCACCACCCCATCACAAGGCATGCGTAACTGGGGCTAAAGGAAATCCCCATCGCAGTTCCCTTATTTTGACAGTAGATCTTTTCACCGCATAAAAAGATGTTCTTTGTTAGGCATATATATATATATTCACTGAAAAAAACATAGGTTTCAGGGACATTATAGTTATAGTTAGTTGGACATTAGACTCATATAAAACCAGAGAAAATCACCGGTTATAGTTAGTTGAGCTAACTATAACTTGTGTGCCCGCAATGCACTGGTGATATCGTCACATATTACATCATTCATGACATTGTCAGTGACATCTCTGATGACATTACTGATGGCATCTCAAATGACATCACTGATGACATCATCCTGTCAATGTCTGTTTCTGTAAAGTTTAAATATTTTTGATATATATCTATGCCAAGGAGTATTGAAGAATGAGTGGATTTACAAGTGCCTGAATGGATTATTTAGTAGGTACGTGACTGACTGTATAAGTGAGTGATTGAACATGTGTTACTGAAAGCATGGGTTAGTGACTAAACGGTGTGAAAGTCTGTATTAGTGTCTGAGTTGGTGTATAAGCGGCTGCATGGGCTGGTGATTTGCTACATGAGTGTCTATATGGGTTATTGATGTGTTGTCTGTATGGGTGCTCGAGTGTCTGTGTGGGTTGGTGGGGGTGTGTGACTTTGTGCATAGATGTCTGAGTGGGTGATTCACTGGTTGTATGGATTCAAGAGTGCATCTGGGAAGGACTGTATGGTTGAGTTAGAGTGTGTATGGGTGTGTTGGTGAGTGAATGAATGTCTCAGTGGTATGTGTGTGGGTAACTACATATGATTTAAGGCAGTATATGTGAGTGTTAGAGTATATAAATGACTATAAGTGAGAGTAAATTATTTGAAGAGTGGGTGTATAAATGAGTGTCTGCTTGTATAAGTGATTGTATAAGACAGTAAGTATATGTTAGTATCTGCATAAATAAGTGATGTGGTGTGTGTATAAAAAACGGAGTTGGTGTGTATAGTTGTATACATGAGTAAATGGGTATGTGATTGATTCATTGAATGACTGACTAGATGTGTGAGTAACTCTATGGATGAGTGGCGGAGTGTGACTGTATGCATAGGTGTATGAGTGCATATTATAGTACTGTATTGATGAGTAACTACATGTATAAGTGACTGGATGTGTGTGTAGGCCTAGGAAATAGTGGGTGGTATGTAGTATCTGGCATTGTTGTGTGTATGGTTCAAAAATAATAGTCTGTATTTTAGAGTGCGTGTATCAAAGTTTATATTAGGGCATCAGTATGTGTACCAGATTATCACGTGGATGATGTCATCAGTCTTGTGCCATCGGTAGAACCGAGGCACAAGAAAACAAAAACAAATGCCACAAAACGCGAAAAGGGGGTAGGATAGACACACTCTGACCCCCTAGGCCTGCTCAGGATGTCTCACAAGGCCTGCCAGGGCCAAATTGTATATATTGTTTTTTAAAACATTGTGGGATTTGCGTAGGATCCGCAAATCCTAGCGATATTAAAAAAAAAGGAAACACTGTCTTCCTCGGAAAATATGTAATTTTGCCCCCGGGGGAAAATCCCAGGGGCATTATTGAAAAAAAAGTGTGTGGGGGGGTCCCAATCCCCCCCACACTGCCCCAGGGACCGTCACCCCCTCAGGCTCTACTTTAATATATGCAGGGGGCTCAGGGGCCACCCACAGCCCTGGGTACTGCCACCCCCTGGGGCTTGATTTCAATGTATGCAGGGGGCTCTCAGACCGCCACCCCTGGGGCAAGAATTAAATGTATGCGGGGGCTCACGGGGCCCCCGCAGCCCCGGGGACCGCCACCCCCCGGGGCTTTAAACAAATGGGTTTGGGGCTCTCAGGCTCCCCCAGCCCCGGGGACCACCACCCCCGGGGCAACAATTAAATGTATGTGGGGGGCTCACAGCCCCCCCTGCAGCCCCTGGAGACCGCCACCTGCAGGGCTTTAAACAAATGGGTGGGGGGCACTCAGGCACCACAGCCCCAGGGACCGACACCCCCGGGGTCTAAAAAAATTGGGTGGGGGGCTCTCAGGCCTACCCAGCCCATGGGACCGCCATCCCCAGGGCTTCTGAAAAATGTGGGAGGGGGGCCACGCGGCACCCTCCAGGAGCCTTGTACAGGCCCTGGGGAGCACACCTCCCCAGGGCCAGCTCCTGCATTGTCCCGGGGGACACTGCTGTTTGCAATGGCAGGGCGAGAGCCTCACGGCTCCCACCCTGCCATTGCAACCTGCTCTCGATTCAATGAAGCAAAGCAAATTGATTTTCCATATGAGGAGTAGCATGTTAGCATGTTAGCTGCTCCCCATATGGAAAAGCAATGCCACGGTCCTCAACAAAGAGGGCCAGTCCCTGGGAATGGGGTCCCCGGGGCTAGTAGTGGCCCGGAAGGGGGGCCACGCGGCCCCCCTCGCAAAAATTCAAATAATAACATTTTTAAAAAAGAAACGCCCCAGGGGATGGGGTACCCGGGCCAGAACTGGCCATAGGAGGGGGGCAAGGCAGTCCCCCTCAAAAATAGAATATTTTTTTAAAAAGGCCATACTTCGGGGGATGAGGCCCCCGGGGCAAATTATGGCCTCGGGAGGGGGGTCACGCTGCCCTCTTCCTGATTATATTTTAAATTAAAAATTGGGGGCAGGCTCTGGGGGTTGGGGTTCCCAGGGCCAATAAATTAGAAAAAGAAGGGGGGCTACACAGCCCCCTTCTATAAAAAAAAAATATATATGAGATTGGGACGGAGGCCACGCCCCCTACCAGCATCACTCTGAAAACGCGCCCCCTGGCGCATTTGCAAAGGTGCAACAAATTCCCCTTGAATACTGGGGGTCCCTGGGGGACAACTAGCCCACCAGGTATCTCCAGTATGTGCCAGGGGCCTCCATTGCAGAGAGGTGTTCTGAAGCCATTCCCCTTTTTACACCTCTCTGCAACACAGCTCCCTGGTGCTTAGTGGAGGTACCTGGTGGGCTAGTTGCACCACAGGGACCCTCAGTATTCAAGGGGAGTTAATCCCCCAACTTAAAATGCACCACGGGGCGCATTTGCACAGTGGTGAATACCCTGTATTGTATTCACATATTGTGCTCACAATGCTCATTATCGATTGCTGTCACCATTTTGCTGAACAATTCGTTGTGTTTGTTATCAATATGTTATAAATAATTAAGGGTGGGCGGCCAGCTACGCTCCGTGCACGGAGTGCACGGAGTGCACGGAGTGCCGTCTCCTACGCATTTTGCATAGCGGGCGTAGCCAGGCGGCACTACGCGCGCTCCGCAGACGGTGCGTAGCTGGCCGCCACCTGCCTCCCTCCCGCCCTCCCTAAATACATAAATAAAAGTATAAAAAGCTTTTAAAAACACTTACCTTGTCTGCCGCGTCCCCGGGACTCCCTCTCGCCGTCCCGCGATTCGCGCCGCCATTTCGGATCCTAATGCGCATGCGCGGGCGGCCGCGCATGCGCATTTCTCATGAGGAATATGCATGCGCGGCCGCCCGCGCATGCGCATTAGGATCCGAATCGGTGGCAGCGCGAATCGCAGGACGGCGAGAGGGAGCCCCGGGGACGCGGCAGACAAGGTAAGTGTTTTTAAAAGCTTTTTATACTTTTATATATGTATTTAGGGAGGGCGGGAGGGAGGCGGGCGGCGCGGAGTGGGGCTACGCGGAGTGCGCGGGTGGGCGTAGTTGTGTGCCCACTTCGCGTAGCTCCGCGGAGCCCCACTCCGCACACTACGCCCAGGGTTATAAATAATGCAGTTCGATAATCCATGCACAATCACAAACAACTACCAACATTAGAATAGGATTTACTAGTTACAACTAGTGATATTATTATATATTGCAATGGCAAGGTGTAAACATAATAGAGATCATAACTCTAACGTATGCTTCACAGATCACTAAATAATTGAGGCAGCTCACATATACCTAATAATAGCATAAATGTCGCTAATTCAAATGTTAGACCAAAGCTAAGTATATGCCTTTCTTGATCATATAGCTTCTTCTACACCTTACATTGTCAACTCCATTTGGTTTTACTATTGCGATAAAGCGCCTAAATGTGTCAGGGTCACTTTTTTGATTGATAAACTTTAGGCAGATTCATTCTCTTAAGTGTAACTTGGGCAAATTGCCCCTGTTTCTCATTCCAAGGCCCTATATTTTGTGCAAACTTAGCAATATAAAGTGCAATGTGATTTACTTATTAAAGTGCAAATAGTGTTAAAACGAAATACCAATATTATGGCCTTAAAATCACTTCTAAAAACACTTCTAATTAAATGGTATGTTTCTGGTTTTTTTAATGAATATTTATATTATCTACTCGCGGTCGCCAGTAGATAGTCATAGTTAGGACCTATTATCCATAGGAAATCCGCAACATTCTTTTTGGAATAACATTGGCGCTGGTTGATGAATGTACGTGAAACTTTCCAAATGTTTGGCCAGCTCAGTTCCGCTCCTTCCCTAAAAGTTTGGGGGTGATTCGTAAAGCGGGGGGCAAGAAAAAAGGGGGGTCCCAAAACATGTTTTCTCCATGCAATTTCCCATAGGACCTTTAGCCACGGCAACAACCCGAATGGCTGAACGGAATTACCCTAAATTTGGCAAAGAGCGAGGTAGTCCTTGGTTCAGACTGATGCCTTTTGCTTATTTGGTGTAAATCCGTTAAGTAGTTCCTGAGAAAATTACAGTTAAAATCATTTATATATCTATGGGCGCGGTGGATCGGCGTATCTATCCGCGTACCCTAAGCGCAGCCTACAAGCAACCTGGCTGACAACTGTCAAAATCAGGAAGTGTTGGCAGCCATCTTGTCCCTCTGTAGAACCGAGGCACAAGAAACCAAAAACAAACGCTGCAAAACGTGAAAAGGGGGCAGGGTAGACACACCCTGGCCCCCTAGGCCTGCTCAGGGGGTCCCAGAAAAACATTTTCTTAAAAAGAATTCGTCGAGATTCGTGCACCTAGCGCGAATTTCTATTTAGCCCCCGGGTGGGCCAAATCCTGGGGGCAATGTTTTAATTGTTATGGGGCCCGGGGACGGCCCTCCTCCCCCATAAAAATAAATAAAAATAAATAAATAAATAGAAGAATGGCCGGCCCCGGGGGATATGGTCCCCGGGCCCTTAGGTGGCATGAGAAGGGGCGCTATGCAGAACCCTCCATAAAAATTTTAAAAAATGTGGCCATGCCCCAGGGGATGGGGTCCCCAGGGGCCGGAATTGGCTATGAGAGGGGCCACGCGGCCCCCTTCCCGTATATATTTTTTTAAATTTTAATTTGGGGGTGAGGCCCTGGGGGATGCGGTCCCCAGGGCCCCAAAAAAGAAAATGGAAAAGGAAGGTGGGGGCTCCACAGTCCCCCTTCACAAAATATTTGGATTGGGCCAGAGGCCATGGCCCCTTATTGCACCACTCGGCAAACGCGCCCCCTGATGCGTTTGCAGAGGGGGCACAAATTCCCCTTGAAAACTGGGGACCAACTAGCCCACCAGGTACCTCCAGTATGCGCCAGGGAGCTGCGTTGCAGAGTGGTGTTCAGTGGCCACGCCCCTTTTCACACCTCTCTGCAACGCAGCTCTGTGGTGCTTACTGGAGGTAGCTGGTGGGCTAGTTGCACCCCAGGGACCCTCACTATGAAAGGGCGTAGTAGGCAGATGTAGGTAATTTTTCTTTTACAATTACCGATTCTGTAAGATTCGGTATTTACCGATTTGGTAAATACCGAATCGGTATTTCCCATTGATTCCTATGGGCCTTGAAGCCCTTAGTAATCAATGGGAAATACCGATTCGGTATTTACCGAATACCGAATCCTGGCAGGGTGAACGGGGTGTCACTTTGACACCCTGTAGCACCCCAATTGCAGGCTTGTGTGCCATGTGGCACACATACAATGCCCCCTACATCTCCATTTGCAAATACCGGTCGGTAACGGCTGAAATCGGCCGTTACCGACCGGTATTTGCCGACCTACATCTGGCCCTTAGTATGAGTTACTATCTATATGAATAAATAAAGTGGAGCTTGTGTAAGTGTGTAGCTTAGTAAATATAAGTATGATCAATTGTTTGCATAAGTGAGTAGGATAAATGCATAAGTGAATAGGATATGTGCAGGTGTGTAATGTTGATGTAGGTGTATAAGTATATTTAATAGTGTTCTATTGATCTTTGTTAGCATATATGAGTGAATCTATAGGTAAGTGTTTAGATGTGTGTGTAGATGTAGGAATCACTGAGTGGGTTTTTAGAAACTTGTATTGATGTGTCAATGGTTTCAAATATGCTACTTCATATTTTATGATGAGTGTTGAAAGGTTATGCTACTATATGATGAGGTGTATCAGTTTGTCACATGGATGATGTCATCAGTGTTGTCATCAGTGATGTCACTGACCATGTCATGAATGATGTAATATGTGACATCATCAGCAGTGGATTGCGGGCCCGTGAGTTATAGTAAGTACAACTAACTATAACGGGAGAATTTCAATGGTTTTATCCGAGTGAAATGTCTAGCTAACTATAACACCCCTCAAACCTATGGTTTTTTCAGTTAATTTCAAAGGTTTTTTAAATGCTAATTCCTAGCTATAACTTGTCTGAAACCTATGTTTTTTTCAGTGAATTTCAATTTTTTTTAAAATGCTAATTCCTAACTATACCATGTATGAAACCTATGTTTTTTTAGTGACTTTCAAAGGATTTGTAAATAACTATTTTTAAATGTATTAATTGTTATTTTTATTTTTTTATATTGCTTTTCTATATTTTTTTAAACAATTTATTTTTAGATATTTTATTTTTTTAATTACATAATAATTGCATTATACATTATATTACAAAATATACTTTATAAGAATAAATATGTAATTTTTCCTTTATTATCTAAAAAACTACTGAACAGATTTACACCATTTAAGCAAAAGGCACAAGTCTGAACAGAGGACTACCTCTTTGCCATATTTGGCGTAATTCCTTTCAGCAGTTCGGGCTGTAGATGCGGCTGAAGGTCCCTACGGAACATTGCATTTGGGAAAACATGTTTTGGTACCCCCTTTTTTCTCGGCCCCCACTACACGACTCATTCTGAGACTTTTCAGGATAGGAGCGGACCAGAGCTGGCCATTAGTATGGAAAATTTTGCAGAGATTCATCAACCGGCGCCAAAGGTATTCTAAATAGAATGTTGCGGATTTCCTATGGAAAATAGGTCCTAACTATACCTACTTACTGGCGACTGCCAGTAGGTAAAATATATATCTATTTATATATATATATATATATATATTACCTACTGGCGGTCGCCAGTAGGTATATATAGTTAGGATTTTTTCTCTATGGGATTTTTGAAAATTCTATGTCTAATAACTTTGGCGTTTGTGGACGGAATTGGCTGAAATTTTCAGGAAAATGGCACATTTTGTTTCTGAGCAGCCCTTGAAAATTTGGGGGGGGTTCGTCAAGGGGGGGCCGAGAAAAAAGGGGGGTCCCAAAACGTGTTTTTACCATTGAGTTTTCCATAGGGCGGTTGGCCTCACTTTTAGCCCGAACGGCTGAATGGATTTGCACGAAACTTGGCAAAATTGTAGGGACTGGTAGCCCGATGTGCCTTTTGTAGGTCTCAATATATGTGCTCCAGTGGATTTTGAGAAATTAACGTTTAAAAAAAGATATATATCTGTAACAGCGGACCTGGCAGCGTCCCAGGACGCGTACTTTACGCGCAACGGAGCTTTGTGAAGCGAAGCTGATTGGTTCTCCGGCGTCTGTCAACATTCCAAAAAGTCCGTAGCGGCCGCCATCTTGTCTCTCGGTAGGATCGAGAGACAAGAGGAGGTCAAAACAAAGGGGGAAATAACTATAAGGGGGCATAGTAGATCCTCGCTGACCCCCTAGGTTTGATGTGGAGGTTTTAAAAGGGCCCCGCGGGGCAAAAAAAAACCAAAATAATAATAATCGAACGGCTGAATGGATTTGCACGAAACTTGGCAAAATATTAGGGACTGGTAGCCCGATGTGCCTTTGCTAGGTCTCAATATATGTGCTCCAGTGGATTTTGAGAAATTAACGTTCAAAAAAAGATATATATCTGTAACAGCGCTCCGCTTCGCGTACTTTTCGCGTTACGGAGCTTTGCGAAGCTGATTGGTTCTCCGGCGTCTGTCAACATTCCAAACAGTCCGTAGCGGCCGCCATCTTGTCTCTCGGTAGGATTGAGAGACAAGAGGAGGCCAAAGCGAAGGGGGAAATGACCATAAGGGGGCATAGTAGTCCTTCCTGACCTCTTAGGTTTGATGTACCATTTTGCCAAGTTTGGTGTAATTCCGTTCAGCCATTCAGGCTGTAGACGTATGTAAATGTCCTATGGAAAATTGCATGGGGAAAACACATTTGAAAGTGTTGAAATTTAGAACCAATTAAAATGTTACTTTGGTTTTGTATTTGTGTGTGATGAAAGTTAATTGGTTATGTATATATGTCAAATGAGAGGAAACCACAGCCATTTTGTGATACTACTGTCTGAGGTACATTTGTGAGGAATTTTTGGTGGTGAATTTCTGGTGTTTGATTTACACAGTACTAACACTTCTGCTACTTTTAAAAAGGTGAGTTGTTAATTTGTAAGGGGAACTATGTTGTACACTTGAAGATAATTTGAAAAATGTTTTCTGTTATTTATTTGCAGTCCTTCTGTTATACTAAATACTTGATAAAGTTAGTTTTATATTATGTATTACTAAAAACGATAAATGAAAGTGATTATTTTTTTCTGCAATTTACAGCAATCAATTTCAAAATAAAATGGCTCACAATGAAGAGACCGTGGCAATTTCTTTTGAATTGTCCAACACATTGATTGAAATTGAGAGCACCAATAATGAAATATTGTCACAAGGAGGACATGACTTGTATGATTCCATTAGATTGATTGAAATGGACAGCACCAAGAATGAAATATTGTCACAAGGAGATGACTTGAATGATTCCACTACATTGATTGAAATTGAGAGCACCAATAATGAAATATTGTCACAAGGAGGAGATGACTTGTATGATTCCATTAGATTGATTGAAATGGACAGCACCAATAATGAAATATTGTCACAAGGAGGAGATGACTTGAATGATTCCACTACATTGATTGAAATTGAGAGCACCAATAATGAAATATTGTCACGAGGAGATGACTTGAATGATTCCACTACATTGATTGAAATTGACAGCACCAATAATGAAATATAGTCACAAGGAGGAGATGACTTGAATGATTTTTTTGATCAATCTCTTGATGGCGAATTTATCGAGTGTTTGGAGACCATAGAGTTACAAGAATCATCATTGGAGACTTTTAATGAGGACATTGCTGATGAGGACATGTTACTAGTTCTTTCAAATTTAGAAAATTCTGAAGAATAAATTTATATTTAGAAATCAAAAATTGTTTGAGACATTATTCATTTTTATTTTTAATTTATGAGGTTGTAGCGAAGTGATTGTAGTATAAAATGAGACTTATAGTATAGATTGCAACATTTTTATGTTACATGGTAAGTTTACTCATATTTACTTCCCTTCTGCCACTATATTATCTCCAATGTGTATTTGACATCTCTTCTTCATCTCCGGCCTCCTTTCTCTCACTGTGTGTCTCCGATGCATCTTATCGCTGCTATTTTGTGTAATTACAGAAGAGAGTAAAATAAAAGAGTTCGGAACGTGAAAAGGGGGCAAAGTAGAGTACTCCTCACCCCCTAGGCCTTTTTAGGCGGTCCCAAAAGGATCAGTTTCTGCTTTCCTGAGAGATTATGGTATGAGTTCCATATACCACAATAACTTGCATTACAACATGCAAGATATCTATCTCCTATTACCAACTTTTGGAGATATTCGCGCTAAGCGCGAATATCTCCAAAAAGTAACCCCTGCCCTGAGCAGTTCTTAGCCATGTTATCCAATGGGAGGTGGATAACATGGCTAAGAGCATTAGCTCGGTAATGCATGAATATCGCTGAGTTTTTAGCGATATTCATGCATTGCGGCCGTTTATTATCGCATTTGCGATAAACCTTGATAATAGCAAGGTTTATCTTCGATAATTTCTGACGATGCTTAGTGGTAAAAAATTGGTTGGTAAGCATCGTTAGCGATAAATATCGCTTAACTTTGGTAATATGCCCCAACGTCTGTTAACGTTCGATTCGAAGGAAATGAGGAAGTGTTGAAAAACATTGTCTGCGCCATCTTGCCTTTTTTGAAATGCCACACTTTTGTCGTGCACGGCAGCCATTTTAGATGTCTTGACCAGACCCACTCTCTGCACGCTGTCGATTCGTAGCATGGCTCCTCACCCACGCAAGCATCTTCCCTAGGCACTGGTCACCACCGCTCTCTGTCTTATGCATGGGCAATAAACCTCCCCCCATCTGCGCTGCTCTTCCCTGAGAATCACACTCTGTGCCCGCCCGACACCTCCCTTTCGCCCTATTCACTACCGCACCCTCTGACACTCCTCTTTCTCTGTGTCCGATTGTCCAGGCTATCAGCTAGCCCTGCAGATGTAGTTTATGGCCCCAGCTGTAAAGAATCACCCCTCTTCAAAGGAGTTATAGTAGATCAAGGCCCACACCCGATGAGATCCGTCACACCACACGTGTTCCTACTATCTGAAAACCATCCTGTATTGTGATTGGGGAGGGGACCGAGCCTGAAGCGGAAGATTCCAGGAATGACTCTTTGTACATCAAAGTTTTTACAATTATGTGTCACATTAAAAATATATAGCACTCCAACAAAGTAGTAGGAATATAAAACTTTAATAACATATAGATATATACAAGAAAACAAAAACAGTAAAAACATTTAAACAACGAAGAGACCGTGGCAATTTCTTTTGAATTATCCAATAGATTTATTGAAATTGACAGCACCAATAATGAAACATTCTTGTCAGTAGCGGTCTGTTGTGCGAATAGTTCCAAGGCAGCAGAACGCGCTGAAATCTACATGGCACGAAAGTGATGTCTAGTAAGTTGCCGCCCAGCAAAAAACGGCGTGGGGCGCCGCGGGGGTGAGTGAGTCCAGTAGGCACCACAGCTATTCTTACCGGCATTGCAGAATTACTGCTGGGGACAATGCCTGTGTTGTAGCAGGGTCACAGCAGAAACAAAAAGGATTCTGTTGAAGATGTTGTTGGTTTTCAATTTGAAAACAGTTCTGGTGTCAACTGCTATGCTAATGTAGTGGTTAATGTTTTGTTTTCTCTAGAAAATGTAAAAGAGGGGGAGGCAGTCCAAAGTTCCGTTAAAAGGGCAAAGGAAAGGATCGGTGGTTTGAACTATCAGTCAAAAAGGGGAGGGGGTGCAATAATTTTTCCTACCGGGTCACACTGTGCTTTCACCGGAAGTGAGGTCTGCAGGATTCTAGTAATTCAAAGTGAGGCTGGCGCCAGCATGGGAGCGCCGACGTCCCGCGGATACAGTTTCGTCACTCCACGGGCGATCATGGCAGTCATTCCCCATCGGGGGTCGGAGACTCCCGCGGCTCCTCTAGAATCTTCAAGGTCGTGGAGGACTACGGTGGTGGAGTCAACCAGTGACCGGGCCATTTCTTTATGCTGGGCCCGCTCTTGCCAGGTCGACCGCCATTTTGAGAGTTCGGCAGCTACCGGCGATCGCGGGGTCACATGAGCGGACGGGCTCCACCCTGCCGGGCGAGACGTTGCAGCATGGCCACAGTGGAAGAACCCTTTTCCGGGCGCCTGGAGCGCTGAGGGTGCAGCTGGGAAGCCTCCACCTGGGGAGGCGGGAGAGGCCTGTTCGCACCGTCTCTCCCTCCCAGTGCACCCCACGGCGTCTCGCTTGAGATTTGTTATGGCCGGACCAGGCGATGAGGACGAGGGGGGGGGGGTCGGAGGCATGTGCAAGACATCCCCCCCCAGTGTTGTCGCAGCCATTATAAAAGAAAGAAGTGTCCCGTCCGTCTTCGGGCCGGGCTTCCGGTGGATGTCGGCCGGACGCCCCTGGCTCTGGCCCCATGAACGGGTTTCTTGGTTTATCGGCTGCAGCCGGATCCCGTCGGCCTCGGCCCCCCGACCGTTGGTGGTCGGACCGGAAGAGCATGTGGCGGGACTACCTGCAACTCTCAAGGGCCACCGCGGCCGGACTGGGAGAGAGAGGGGAGGGTCGAGGAGACATTCCCCCCCCCTGCAACTGTTCAGCGTTGTAAAGGCAATCCCCTGGCCGGGTCCCGCTGGCCTCGGCCTCTCCTCCGGCTACACCCTACGTTAGGATCTCCTGGCCGAGGCGTGGCAGCAGGACCTGCCTTATATGGGCTGCTCCCGGCTGGGCGTAGCCGGAACCCTGCCCCACCTTGGAAGTTTCCAGAGTGGGGGTGGATGTTCTACTGACTTGCATTTTCCCTAGTCTATCGATTTTTTTGGCGTGGCAGGCGGTGGGACAGCGAGGGGTGATTTGGTTTCTCTTACTGTTTTTCTGGTCTCTCACCACTGGCATATTTTAACGTTTTCTTGTTTCTAGGACATTAATAGGTTTTATCATTACGTTATGTTATCGTTTCTTTGTTCGTTGTTTAATAAAAGTTCATGTTCATCAGTGGCCTACTGATTTTCGTTTTCCTATTTTTTTCTTTCCAGGTTGTTTCATGGTAAAGTTTCTGTTAACAGGATACAGTGATCACTTCGTTATTATTGCATATGTCCTTTTCACTAGGGGTGCTCTCTGGTCGGGCCAGATGACGTATCTCTAGTAAATGGTCCGGGTGAAAAAGGTGCATCAATCAGTGGGGAGTAGATAGGCATGACAGATTACAACGGGGGAGAACGGTCCGCATTACGTACCCTTTCACTACTTGCAAAGATTTTCCTACGTTTATTTGCAAACAGGGAATACCTCCAAAAAGAACTAATTCCCAAACAGTCAATGTTCGGACAATCAATCAATCAATGAGGAATGAAATAGGTACGACGTGTTAAAGGCTTGCGTTACCTACCCTTCACTATCTGCAAAGGGAGAGAGAATATTCCTATTCTTCCTCGTTTGCAGGTAGAGAAGATCCTTAAGAGAATTAACTTCGAACAATTCAATGCTCGATTGAAACAATCAACAAGGGGTACTGTGAACACAAATGAACGCCGCTTATATACATACGCATTGCTATTTTCAACAGGTTGTTCCTAATGTTTCTATTTTAGCGAGGTCAAAAAGAGATCCCATTAGTGGCCTACTGATTTTGCTCATTCCTTTTGTTTTTTTACACGATTTTTCGCTATCTGCAAAGACTAAACAGAGTATTGCGACTCTGTGCTTGTTTGTAAATAGAGAATGAACCAAAGAGAACAATCAATCAAATGGAGAGAGAAGCAGGCACGACGGATTACAAAGGGGGCAAAGGGCTGCGTTAACTACCCTTCACTATCTGCAAAGAGAGAGTACTCCTAATAGAAATGAGGGGTGGGGGGCAGCATTCAAAGCAGATCAGTGTGCATAAACACGAAAATGTTTTTACTTACCACGTACTTGACATTCGACAGCTTATGATATTTGCTATTAAAAAACCATTGAAATTCACTGAAAAAACCATAGGTTATAGACCATATATAGTTAGGAATTAGCATTTACAAAACCTTGAAAATTCACTGAAAAAACCATAGGTTATAGACCATATATAGTTAGGAATTAGCATTTACAAAACCTTGAAAATTCACTGAAAAAACCATAGGTTATAGACCATATATAGTTAGGAATTAGCATTTAAAAAACCTTATTTTACTCACACAAAACCATTGAAATTCCATATATAGTTAGTTGCACTAACTATATATCGCGCACCCGCAATCCACTGCTGATGATGTCACATATTACATCATTCATGACATGGTCAGTGACATCACTGATGACATCACTGATGACATCTCAAATGACATCACTGATGACATCACTGATGACTTCTCATTTGACATCAATGACCACATCACTGATGATATCATTCATGTGACAATACAATGCATCTCCTCACACTTTAATATAACCTCTGTTACACCCAGTGTTAAATACAGAGTATAATTTTTGAAACCATTGACACACCAATACTAGTTACTACATACGCACTCAGTGATTCCTATGTTTACACACACATTCACTCATTTACCCATACAATCATTCATACATACAATCACTCATCTTTACAACACTATCATATGCACTCATACACCTATACAGACTCTCACACTCTGTCACTCATCCATGGAGTTACTCACACACCTAGTCAGTCCTGTAAAGAATCAATCACACTTCCATTTTCTAATCTATACAGTTAAACATAGAGCACCTTACATTTTGAAACATATACTAACACATAATTACTCTCTTATACAATCATTGATACAAGTACACATTGATCTGCACAGAGTCACACACCTCCCAGCCAGCCACACACACACTCAGTCTCCCATACAAATACTTGGGCAATCAATCAATAACCCATATAGTTACTCATATAGCTACTGATCAACACATGCAGCAGTTTACAGAACAACAGACATAATGATGCACAAATTAAGACAGTTTAGTCACTAACCCATGCACTCAGTGAGACACATTTAATCACTCACTCATACAGTCAGTCACGCACCTACTAAATCCTTCATCCAGACACTTCTACATCTACTCATTCTTCAATATGTAAAACATATTTAGACTTTACAGAAACACACAGTCACTGGATGATGTCATCAGTGATGTCATTTGAGATGTCATCAGTGATGTCATCAGTGATGTCACTGACCATGTCATGAATGATGTAATATGTGACATCATCAGCAGTGGATTGCGGGTGCGCGATATATAGTTAGTGCAACTAACTATATATGGAATTTCAATGGTTTTGTGTGAGTAAAATAATGTTTTTTAAATGCTAATTCCTAACTATATATGGTCTATAACCTATGGTTTTTTCAGTGAATTTTCAAGGTTTTGTAAATGCTAATTCCTAACTATATATGGTCTATAACCTATGGTTTTTTCAGTGAATTTTCAAGGTTTTGTAAATGCTAATTCCTAACTATATATGGTCTATAACCTATGGTTTTTTCAGTGAATATATATATATATATATATATCCTCGCCACTCCACTCCACGAGCAAGATGCAGGCGCTCTCTCCTCTCGAAAAGAAACGTGGAGCACAGACCCAGGTAAGTTTTTTTAAATTTGCTGGTTTATTGAGCTGTAACTCAGTCGGCCATTACGCGTTTCGGTACTGACGTACCTTGATCACATATATATATATATATTACCTACTGGCGGTCGCCAGTAGGTATATATAGTTAGGATTTTTTCTCTATGGGATTTTTGAAAATTCTATGTCTAATAACTTTAGCGTTTGTGGACGGAATTGGCTGAAATTTTCAGGAAAATGACACATTTTGTTTCTGAGTAGCCCTTGAAAATTTGGGGGGGGTTCGTCAAGGGGGGGCCGAGAAAAAAGGGGGGTCCCAAAACGTGTTTTTAACATTGAGTTTTCCGTAGGGCGGTTGGCCTCACTTTTAGCCCGAACGGCTGAATGGATTTGCACGAAACTTGGCAAAATTGTAGGGACTGGTAGCCCGATGTGCCTTTGCTAGGTCTCAATATATGTGCTTCAGTGGATTTTGAGAAATTAACGTTCAAAAAAAGATATATATCTGTAACAGCGGACCGGGCAGCGCTCCGGTTCGCGGACTTTTCGCGGTACGGAGCTTTGTGAAGCGAAGCTGATTGGTTCTCCGGCGTCTGTGAACATTCCAAACAGTCCGTAGCGGCCGCCATCTTGTCTCTCGGTAGGATCGAGAGACAAGAGGAGGCAAAAGCGAAGGGGCAAATGACCATAAGGGGGCATAGTAGATCCTCGCTGACCTCTTAGGTTTGATGTGGAGGTTTTAAAAGGGCCCCGCGGGGCACAAAAAAAATAATAATAATAATCGAACGGCTGAATGGATTTGCACGAAACTTGGTAAAATATTAGGGACTGGTAGCCCGATGTGCCTTTGCTAGGTCTCAATATATGTGCTCCAGTGGATTTTGAGAAATTAACGTTCAAAAAAAGATATATATCTGTAACAGCGCTCCGCTTCGCGTAACGGAGGTTTGCGAAGCTGATTGGTTCTCCGGCGTCTGTAAACATTGCAAACAGTCCGTAGCGGCCGCCATCTTGTCTCTCGGTAGGATCGAGAGACAAGAGGAGGCCAAAGCGAAGGGGCAAATGACCATAAGGGGGCATAGTAGATCCTCCTTGACCTCTTAGGTTTGATGTGGAGGTTTTAAAAGGGCCCCGCGGGGCAAAAAAAAAAATAATAATAATAATCGAACGGCTGAATGGATTTGCACGAAACTTGGCAAAATTGTAGGGACTGGTAGCTCGATGTGCCTTTGCAAGGTCTCAATATATGTGCTTCAGTGGATTTTGAGAAATTAACGTTCAAAAAGAAGATATATATCTGTAACAGCGCTCCGCTTCGCGGAGATAAAATTATATCTGTATTACCTAGCTGTTGGTAACACCAGTTAGCGACGGCTAGTAGGAGATAGCGACCATCTTGGGCCCCACTTTGCATGTGAGTGATATTTATCACTAATGACATGCAAAGTGGGCATGCCAAGATGTTAGCGACTGGAAACAGTCGCTAACATCGCTATCTCCTATTATCAACTTTTGGAAATATTCGCGATAAGCGCGAATATCTCCAAAAGCTAGCACCTGCCCTGAGCAGTTCTTAGCCATGTTATCCAATGGGAGGTGGATAACATGGCTAAGAGCATTAGCTCGGTAATGCATGAATATCGCTGAGTTTTCAGCGATATTAATGCATTGCGGTCGTTTTTTATCGTATTTGCGATAAACCTTGATAATAGCAAGGTTTATCTGCGATAATTTCTGACGATGCTTAGCGGTAAAAAAATCGTTGCTAAGCATCGTTAGGGATAAATATCGCTTAACTTTGGTAATATGCCCCAACGTCTGTTAACGTTCGATTCGAAGGAAATCAGGAAGTGTTGAAAAACATTGTCTGCGCCATCTTGCCTTTTTTCAAATGCCACACTTTTGTCGTGCACGGCAGTCATTTTAGATGCCTTGACCAGACCCACTCTGTTCACGCTGTCGATCCTTAGCATGGCTCCCCACCCTCGCAAGCATCTCCCCCAGGCAGTGGTCACCCCCGCTCTCTGTCTTATGCATGGGTAATAAACCACCCCCCATCTGCGCTGCTCTTCCCTGAGAATCACACCCTGTGCCCGCCCGACACCTCCCTTTCGCCCTATTCACTTCCGCACCCTCTGACACTCCTTTTCCTCTGTGTCCGATTGTCCAGGCCGGTCCTAGGGTATCAGCTAGCCCTGCAGATGTAGTTTATGGCCCCAGCTGTAAAGAATCCCCCCTCTTCAAAGGAGTTATAGTAGATCAAGGCCCACACTCGATGAGATCCGTCACAGCAGACGCGTTCCTATTATCTGAAAACCATCCTGTATTGTGATTGGGGAGGGGACCGAGCCTGAAGCGGAAGATTCCAGGGATGACTCTTTGTACATCAAAGTTTTTACAATTATGTGTCACATTAAAAATATATAGCACTCCAACAAAGTAGTAAGATTATAAAACTTTAATAACTTATAAATATATACAAGAAAACAAAAACAGTAATAACATATAAACATTTTTAGGGAAAAACAACGAAGTAGCGGTCGGCTGTGCGAATAGTCCCAACGCAGCACAACGTCCAGATTTCTGGCGTGGGGCGTCGCGGGGGGTGGGTCATCAGTAGCAAACTGTTGTGCGAATAGTTCCAAGGCAGCAGAACGATGGCACCAAGGTGATGTCCAGTAAGTTGCCGCACTGGTTTTGGTATCCTACAATGCTGCTCCGAATAACGGCGTGGGGCGCCCCGGGGAGGCGGCGTGAACGGGCCTCTCCAGGTGGGGTCTCGTCTGTTGTAGTGGGGCGCCCCTTTACCGTTTCAGTTGCCATTCCGTCCGCTTTTGGTCCACTGTGTCAAAAGCCGCAATTCAGCTGAGTTGCGCCCACTCTTGCGGTGCAGCGATAGGCGGCTGTCACAGGACTCTCAAAATGGCGGCAGGCTGTTTCCTTTTTGGGCCTGGTCCACTGAAATGGCCCTGGGACACCTTGGAAATCGGACGCTTGTCTGCTAGGTCTTGGACCCCATTCTAGAAAGCGTCCCCTCCGCCTTGAAGATTCTACAAAAGTCTTGGGGGCCCCCGACTCCTGCAGGTTTCCGGTGGGGAGCGGCTGCCATGATTGCTCGCGGAATGACCACGACGGAGCTACGAGATGGTGGTGCTCTCATGCTGACGCCAGCTTCAGTCTGAAACATCCAGAAACAAGGTGGGGCTTTCATCGTTTGGGAAAAAAAAAAAGTTTTCATCCAATGAAAAGTGTTGTTTTTAGGTCATATGATCAAGCCTTCCATCATTAGGAAACCAAAAGTAAAATGAACCAATGAAAAGTTTTATAAACAAGTCACATGACCTGTTATGCGGCATAGGGTATAAAATGCGGAGAAAATACGTTGGCACGTGAGGCGGCGTCAGTAGCGGACCGATGTGCGAATAGGCCGAAGGCAACACAACGCGCCAAGATCCGGATGGCACCGAGGTGGTGTCCAGCAAGTTGCAGCACTGGTGTGGCCATCCTACAATGCTGAAAGTCGGCGTGGGGCGCCCTGTTGGCCTGTGAGTTTGCGTCAGTAGCGGACCGATGTGCGAATAGGCCGAAGGCAGCACAACGCGCCAAGATCCGGATGGCACCGAGGTGCTGTCCACCAAGTTGCCGCACTGGTGTGGCCATCCTACAATGCTGCGCCGAAAGTCGGCGTGGGGTGCCCCGTTGGCCTGTGAGGCGGCGTCAGTAGCGGACCGATGTGCGAATAGGCCGAAGGCAGCACAACGCGCCAAGATCCGGATGGCACCGAGGTGGTGTCTAGTAAGTTGCCGCACTGGTGTGGCCATCCTACAATGTTGAAAGTCGGCGTGGGGCGCCCCGTTGGCCTGTGAGATGGCGAATGGGGCCAAAGGCAGCGCAACAATATTTTCTGACTAGAAGACACCACAAGGCGCTGAGATGCCAAGATCCGGATGGCACCGAGGTGGTGTCTAGCAAGTTGTGGCACTGGTGTGGCCATCCTACAATGGTAAAAGTCGGCGTGGGGCGCCCTGTTGGCCTGTGAGATGGTGTCAGTAGCGGACCGATGTGCGAATGGGGCCAAAGGCAGCGCAACAATATTTTCTGTATGGAAGATACCACAAGGCGCTGAGATGCCAAGATCCGGATGGCACCGAGGTGATGACTAGCAAGTTGCTGTACTGGTGTGGCCATCCTACAATGCTGAAACTCGGCGTGGGGCGCCCCGTTGGCCTGTGAGGTGGCGTCAGTAGCGGACCGATGTGTGAATAGGCCGGAACTAGCACAAGGCGCCAAGATCCGGATGTCACCGTGGTGGTTTCATAGTTGAGAGGCACTTCATCTGCAGTGGGGCGCCGAGATCCGGATGGCACCGAGGTGATGTCTAGCAAGTTGCTGTACTGGTGTGGTCATCCTACAATGCTGAAACTCGGCGTGGGGCGCCCCATTAGCCTGTGAGATGGCGTCAGTAGCGGACCGATGTGCGAATGGGGCCAAAGGCAGCGCAACAATATTTTTGGAATAGAAGACACCACAAGGCGCTGAGATTCGGTTAGCACCGAGGTGGTGTCTAGCAAGCTATGCAGCTGAGTTGCGTGCGCACTTGCGGCGAATAGGTCGAAGGCAGCACAACAATGTTTTCTGAATAGAAGACACCACAAGGCGCTGAGATTCGGTTACCACCGAGGTGATGTCTAGCAAGTTGCCGCACTGGTGTGGCCATCCTACAATACTGCTCCGAATAACGGTGTGGGGTGCCCGAAGGGGGGGGGGAGGCGGCGTGAACGGGCCTTCCTAGGTGGAGGCTCGTCTGCTGTAGTGGGGCGCCCCTTTACCGTTTCAGTTGCCATTCAGCTGAGTTTCGGCTGCTCTTGATGCTACAGCGACAGGCGGCTGCAACAGGACTCTCAAAATGGCGGCCTGTTCTTTGGATTTGGGCCTGGTCCACTAAAATGGCCCTGGGACACCTTAGAACTCGGACGCTCAATTTTTTTTTCCTTTCCTGTACATGCAAAAAAAGGTAAATGCCCGGTACGTTACACGCTTCATCTGCCACGATGAACTCTCATGAGGAACCGAAAAAATATATAGTTATGGTAACTATACCATGCATCGTCATATGGAGAGGTGGCACCAATTAATTATAGTGCTGCATAAAAGAGAGATTTGGAGGAGAACCCCTGACCTGCTAGTACATTCATCAAAGAAGTGGCACTGACAGCATCAGAGGCAAGGGAAACGGTCCCAAATATTTAGAAGAACTTTGGAAAGATTAAAATGACAAGGTTAGATTGTGGCAAATTAATTTCATGTGGACAGATGAGTGTTACTCTAATAAATACAGCATATGAACATCATCATAGTCGATGGTTGGTAGAGACATTTTGACTATATCCTGGACCTGCCCGTCCTCGCCCAAAATGGCGCCGGAATAAATGGGACTCGTAACTCCTTGTTGTGTACTGGTTGCAGAACCTTGAAATCACGAGATACGTATGCAGTTTTGAAGCACATGGCGGGCGGGGACGAGAATTGATTGAATATTTCGACATCCCTATTGATATTAAGTTCTGATGTGTTATTGATTACTGTACTATTGAAAGTTCGAATTAACGTCACCCATGGTACTTGCCCGCAAATGTATATCTAGATAATTTTATTGTAACTGGCCCTGTCGTATTTTAATTATAAAATGTACGTCCACCGATTCCGTAACTGTTAGATACCTTAGTTCTTGCAACCTAATGGCCCGCCCGTTACGTTCCTCTACAGTGTAAATGTCTACTCATCATATACGATTACAGTTTGCTCCGTGGCCGGCCCACGTGGTTATAGGCTCGTATTTGTATAATGAAATTTTCACAATAAAGGTTTTTAAAAGAAAACATGGTAGTAGTATATACATTGGTAAAGTTTTTAATAATAGTCACTGTTTTAGAATCATTAAAAGGCAAGTGAAATAAAGCAGACCAATTACATGAAGGGTAAAAGGTATAATACGAAGGAACGCAGTAAAGATAAATGGTCAAGGGCTGTTGTGTTTTCTACTCCTGCAACATAAAGTGATCGATAAGAATCTCATATTCAGGCGTATCGGCGACTAAGACAGCAGGTCGACCCTCTTTTGCTCAACGGCTCCGTCATGGGACGAAGAAACGCTCTTTTTCTCGAAAAAAGAATATATTTTACTTGCAGGACAGTTGTAAATTTTCCGGGAAAGTACATTAGCCTGGAACATTATAACATATATTTAAGAAAAAATAATGTTCGGAAGTAATAAAAAGCGTAATTTTTAGGTCATATGACCAAGCCTTTCATCATTAGAATAAGAAAAGTAAAATGAACCAATGAAAAGTTTTAACAAGTCACATGACTTGTTATGCTTACGTTACGCGCTGCGCGCCCCGGATGACTTCCGGATGCGCTAACGCGGCGCGTCATATGACGCATTACGCGACAACGCAGGTCCAGAATATAGTCAAAATGTCTCCACCAACCAGCGGTCGGAACACAACCCCTTTCAGCAGGCTAAATAGTTCTGTTAAATGACAACAGAAGGGACAGGCAACAAGAACCATCAGTCAAAGAGGGGAGGGCTAGTTCTTCTCTACCGGGTTACATTGGGGCGCTACCGGAACTGATCGAATTGGTAGTCTACACTGTTTCTGGATGTTTCAGACTGAAGCTGGGTTTAGCATGAGAGCAGCACCATTTCGTAGCTCCGTCGTGGCCATTCCGCAACCAATCATGGCAGCCGCTCTTTATCGTTATTTTGGGCGGGGTGGGTGGCGGAGCCGAGCTGTTTTGCAGCCATCATTGTGTGGAGTTCAGTTCATCTCACTAGTTTTGTATTTGTCATGAGGGATTGTTCCTAATGTTTCTATTTTAGCGAGGTCAAAAAGAGATCCCATTAGTGGCCTACTGATTTTGCTCAATTCCTTTTCTTTTTTTTTTTACACGATTTTTCGTTATCTGCAAAGACTAAACAGAGTATTGCGACTCTGTGTTTGTTTGTAAATAGAGAATGAACCAAAGAGAACCAATTCTAAAACAGTAAATACTTGGATAACAATCAATCAAATGGAGAGAGAAGCAGGCACGACGTATTACAACGGGGGTAAAGGCCTGCGTTAACTACCTTTCACTATCTGCAAAGAGAGAGTACTCCTAATAGAAATGAGGGGGGGGGCACCATTCAAAGCAGATCAGTGTGCATAAACACGAAAATGTTTTCACTTACCACGTACTTGACATTCGACAGCTTATGATATTTGCTATTAAAAAACCATTGAAATTCACTGAAAAAACCATAGGTTATAGACCATATATAGTTAGGAATTAGCATTTACAAAACCTTGAAAATTCACTGAAAAAACCATAGGTTATAGACCATATATAGTTAGGAATTAGCATTTAAAAAACCTTATTTTACTCACACAAAACCATTGAAATTCCATATATAGTTAGTTGCACTAACTATATATCGCGCACCCGCAATCCACTGCTGATGATGTCACATATTACATCATTCATGACATGGTCAGTGACATCACTGATGACATCACTGATGACATCTCAAATGACATCACTGATGACATCTCATTTGACATCAATGACCACATCACTGATGATATCATTCCTGTGACAATACAATGCATCTCCTCACATTTTAATATAACCTCTGTTTCACCCAGTGTTAAATACAGAGTATAATTTTTTAAACCATTGACACACCAATACTAGTTACTACATACGCACTCACTGATTCCTACGTCTACACACACATTCACTCATTCACCCATACAATCATTCATACATACAATCACTCATGTTTACAACACTATCATATGCACTCATACACCTATACAGACACTCACACTCTGCCACTCATCCATGGAGTTACTCACACACCTAGTCAGTCCTGTAAAGAATCAATCACACTTCCATTTTCTTGTCTATACAGTTAAACATAGAGCACCTTACATTTTCAAACATATACTAACACATACTTACTTTGTTATACAATCATTGATACAAGTACACATTGATCTGCACAGAGTCACACACCTCCCAGCCAGCCACACACACACTCAGTCTCCCATACAAATACTTGGACAATCAATCAATAACCCATATAGTTAATCATATAGCTACTGATCAACACATGCAGCAGCTTACAGAACAACAGACATAATGATGCACAAATTAAGACAGTTTAGTCACTAACCCATGCACTCAGTGAGACACATTTAATCACTCACTCATACATTCAGTCATGCACCTACTAAATCCTTCGTCCAGACACTTATACATCTACTCATTCTTCAATATGTAAAACATATTTAAACTTTACAGAAACACACAGTCACTGGATGATGTCATCAGTGATGTCATCAGTGATGTCATTTGAGATGTCATCAGTGATGTCATCAGTGATGTCACTGACCATGTCATGAATGATGTAATATGTGACATCATCAGCAGTGGATTGCGGGTGCGCGATATATAGTTAGTGCAACTAACTATATATGGAATTTCAATGGTTTTGTGTGAGTAAAATAAGGTTTTTTAAATGCTAATTCCTAACTATATATGGTCTATAACCTATGGTTTTTTCAGTGAATTTTCAAGGTTTTGTAAATGCTAATTCCTAACTATATATGGTCTATAACCTATGGTTTTTTCAGTGAATATGTATATATATATATATATATTTATACCTCCACTGTCTCCTGGCTCCGTTGGTTGGTTGTTTGGCGCTCTACCAATGAAACCTGAAACCTATGGTTTTTTCAGTTAATTTCAAAGGTTATTTAAATGCTAATTTCTAACTACAACGTACCTCAAACCTAGGTTTTTTCCAGTGAATTTCAAAGGTTTTTTAAATGCTAATTTCTAATTATGATGTTCATTAAACCTATGGTTTTTTCTGTGATTTTAAATTATCATCTCATTCTCAACCTTGTGAAAACTGCTGATATCGCCAGTTTTCTAACGATAGCTTCCGCAAAAAAAATTGCCCCAAATGAGAGCGACAACTAAAGCTAATGATATGCAGAGTTGGCATTCCCGTGGAAAAATTACACAAAAACAGCACTTCCTTATATTTTCAATGACCTGTCAAGCCTGTGAAGTGATCCAAAAACAGGCAAAAAGCTGCGTTAGCAGTAAGAATTTAACATCTGCCTATTACTGGTGTAAAGCAGGATGACTACCTATAGTATGGAAGGGAGCCTAGCCCAGAGCAACATTTGAAGACCAACACATATCATGGAGCTGCTGATCATGCAGATCCGACACCCAAGAAGACCACAACATCTTCCATCCAGACCGCCAGAACATCCCCCCAGGACCACCCCCCCTACTTCCACAGAGGTCGCTCAGAACAGGACAGTGGACCTTCCCAAAACAGCATGGCCCCTCAGCCACACAATAGCTGAATGTTGGGAGATGTGGCAACCAAGTTTGTGTGAAGGACGCCAGTCACTCATCAATAACAATGCACACAATGCCAAGTGTAGCGGTGATGTGCTGGACAGACCTCACTATGCAGAGCACAGACTTCTCTATGTGTACATATAGTGCTGGTACTTGTAGAGTTGTGATGAGAGGATGCAACCATGTTACCTCAGGCAGTGGGGAAGATCTTGGTCATGCAACCGTGTTGTCCCCCCTGTTAGCGGAAGCGGAGTGGGCTGGTCCAACGTACGCCACTCTAGCGTAGAAGTGTGAATAAATAGACCAAGGCTCTGGGTGTGGTTCACTTCTCGAAAGACGAAAATGTCTGCCACAGTGGTGGCTCTCACCCTGCTATGAGGCCACCGCCGTGACCGCCGGCCTCCTCGGCACAGCCCCCTGCGAACCCAGTGGCACAGCACCACAGTCCAGTAGGCAACAGACATTGCTACCAGTGCGGCCTGCCCGACCATGCATCATCACAGGCTGCGCACACGCTGAATGCTTCAGGTGCCACTAACTCAGAGCACCACAAGTCATCGCCACATAGCATTATTAAGGCAGAATTCATTAGACAAAAGACATTGCTACCAGTGTGGCATGCCCGGACCACGCATCATCGCAGGCTGCGCACACACTGAGTGCTTCAGGTGCCACTAAGTCAGTGCACCTCAAGTCATTGCCATGTAGCCTTATTAAGGCAGAAATCATTATACAAAAGACTTTAGTACCAGTGTGGCACGCCCGGACCACGTATCATTGTGCGAGCCGCACATGCTGGTTGCTTTAGGTGCCACTAACTGTGCAGCTCAACTCATCGCCTCGTGGCTTAGGGCCCTTGCTGACCTCTGCCTCCGGCCTTCACTGTGGTCATCAGGGCTCACAATTAAAATTGAATTGTAATTCATTACTTGCAGAGTCCAGTGGGCAACTAAGTATAACATCCCTAAAACCTACATAATATCCTTTTAGTATTCTTGCTTCAAGAACTTTTTTTATATCAGTTATAGCTTTAGCACAACGACCAAATTCATCTTGCAAGTCCATAGAAACACTAAATGGCAGTCTACGCTGCGGACAGCAGAGCTTACAGTTCAAATTCAGTTTTGATTTATTAACTGCAGAGTGAACTGTACTCGTTGTCCTTGGATTTTGTCAAGAGGAAGTGACAAACAGCATTCCTTGATGTCTGTGCTGACTACTGCCTTCGATCTACACTGTGGACAACAGGGCTCACAATTCAGATTGAGTCGCGATTACAGATGACGCAGGCCAGTAGGCAACAGACATTGTTCCCAGTGCGGCCCGCCCGGACCACGCATCATCGCTGGCTGCACACACGCTGAGTGCTTCAGGCGCCACTAACTCTGTGCAGCTCAAGTCAATGCCACGTGGCTGTGGGCCTTTGCTGACCTCTGCCTCTGACCTACACTGTGGTCAGCAGGGCTCACAATTCAAATCAGATCGAGTCGCGATTGCAGATGACGCAATCTAGTAGGCAACAGACATTGCTAACAGTGCAGCCCGCCCGGACCACATATCATCGCTGGCTGAGCACACGATGAGTGCTTCTGGTGCCACTAACTGGGCAGCTCAACTCAACGCCACGTGGCTGTGGGCCCTTGCTGACCGCTGCCTCCAGCCTACACTGCGGACAGTGGGGCTCACAATTCGGATCGAGTCACGATTGCAGATGACGCAGTCCAGTAGGCAACATACATTGCTTCCAGTGCAGCCCGCTGGGACCACGCATCATCACTGGCTATGCACCCGCTGAGTGTTTCAGGTGCCACTAACTCTGTGCAGCTCAAGTCAACACCACGTGGCTGTTGGCCCTTCCTGACTGCTGTCTCCAGCCTACACTGCAATCAACAGGGCTCACGATTCAAGATTAGTACTGATGCAAATTGTGTAAGAGACTATAATCCGTTAAGAAGACCAAATGCTCCCAATCTGTGCAGCTCAAGTCATCGCCACGTGGCTGTGGGCCTTTGCAGACTGCTGCCTCCGCCCTACACTGCTGTCAGCAGGGCTCACAATTCAAATTCAGTCTTGATTCATTAATTTCAGAGTCCAGTAGGCAACTAACTATAACGTCCCTGAAACCTACATATTTCGACAATGTAGTCCATACATATTTCATATGTTGTTCCATATGCCTGCACTATGGTCAGCAGAGCTTCCAATTTGAACTCAGACTTGATTTATTAATTTCAGACAGAATTGTACTGGGATGTATGACGTTACAACGCATACTTTTACTCCGCATACCATTACAACGCGGTATTTACAACGAATACCGTTACAACGCATAGCGCTTTGGGGTGCTGGATAGTGGTAAGTATAATTTACTATTCTAACTCCAGTCCCCGTGGACCCTAGGGAAGGTGTTGGATAGTAAATTAAACTTACCTCTTATCCTAGAGCGCCCCCCAGCGCAATGCGTTGTAATGTCATGCGTTGTAATGCCCGCGTTGTAATGGTAGTGCGGAGTAAAAGTTGCGTCGTAACGGGTGTATACCATTGTACTGTATGTTCTTGGATTTTGTCAAGAAGAAGTGACAAAAAGCATTCCTTGATGTCTGCACTAACTACTGCCTTCGATCTACACTGCAGACAGCAGGGCTTACAATTCAGATCGAGTTGCGATTGCAGATGACGCAGTCCAGTAGGCAACAGACATTGCTACCAGTGCAGCCCTCCCAACCACGCATCATTGCTGGCTGTGCACATGCAAAATGCTTCTGAATAACCTACCACAACTCATGGACCCTTTATGATAGAATCTTTTGTGTATGATTTCAGATATGCTGACTCTACCTCGGTGAACCACAAATCATGGACCCTTTACGTTTGAATCTTTTGTGTATTATTTCACATCTGGTGCCCCTACCTTAGTGCAGCACAAGTCATAGACCCTTTATGATTGAATCGCTGTGTGTGATCCGATAATTACTGTTGTACTTGTTACCAGCACCAACCATTCCCAGAGGGCTGGCTTACACTCACCCCACATGCACCAAGCGCAGACTTCACTGGACATGTGACCCTGGTAATTAAACTGGGCTGAGGGCACGTGCCCATACCCAGTTCCACTATCTATCTAACTGTGTCCTTGTGTTCATTATGTATGCATGATGCTGCCCAGGATCCCATCAACATTACATTGTGCTGTGGACAGCGCACACAACCATGTTACCTCTGGTAGTGGGTAAAGCATTGGTTATGTAACTTTGCCTTGGTCATTGTATAAGTATATAGGTAGAGACTGGATCAGAGTATATAGTGAATTTATAAGTACTTGAGGATTGGCGGAGTGATTGGATAAGTACATATGTTGGCTGAACCTAACCCCCGAGCACGAGCTTGGCTGTAATTGGCTGTCCTCCAAATGCCAAAAACTGAAATTTGGCCTTTGCATGGCCCTTTTTTGCTACAGCTGCAACACTCCATTGAATGTGAAATAAACATTCATATCCACACAGAGATGTCATGTGCACAATCTTTCATGTGTGGAAGTATGGATGAATGTAGGGTCATCGATTCCCCCTACTTTCCATGCTGGCCATGTTGTGGGACTTGGGTCACAGAGTGACACATTGGCACTTGCGGCCCGCGTGGTGGCAACACTACAACAGAGACACATGCATCAGTTCATTCCTCATACAGCCCAGGATGGAACCACGCCCATAGCTCCAGAGTCATTGTTCACAGCCTCACGCAGGACTGGCAGACACCAGGCCAGCCCACTTCGCCTACGCTTACCGGGAGGAACGACAAAGCTACATGTCCCAGGTCTTCCCTGTAGTTATCTGCTGATCACAGGTCTAGTTGTCAGCATGTAACAGCCAATCCCTCATGGCTGGTTTACAACCACACCCATGCAGCACAGGCATGACAGAACATGTTACCCTGCCAATAAGAAGGCAAGGCGCAAGTGCTGAAGGCCATTTCCGTTCTCTCCCATGACATGAAGTACACAGAATTGGTGGCAGCTGAGGCACATTGCCCGACACAGGCCTCCCGCCACGTGATGATGACTTGAGTTTCCCTGAGTTAGTGCCACCAGAGCTTAGTGGGTGTTCAGTTTGCGATGATGGGTGGCCTCGATACACCATCCTGGCAATCAAGACCCGATTTGAATTGTGAGCTCGGCTGGACCGCATGTATGCCACGGCTGAGGAGGTTGCTTTGGCACTTGGTGGTCCCTCTTGGACACACGCAGGTGGCGGAAGGTGAGCGGAGAGGCTTGTTTGCACAGCAGCGGGCAGTCACCTCTGGGCGGTGGGGGTGGATGGTGTGCAGCAGCCTGGGTGCGCAGGGGTGGGCAGACACCACTGGGCGTCGGCAGTGGATGGAGTGCAGCAGCCAGGGTGCACAGGGGCTGGAAAGCAATGAAGGCGTGTGGTGTTGTATGTACTCTGCCATTACTGATTCAATACTATGTTTCAGATGAGTGAGCTTGAGAACTTCAGTATGTCCCAGCACGTGGTTGGAGACACACCTGTGGCGGAAAGGTGAGCTGTGAGGGTTTTGTCCGCAATGTCGGCACTCACTCTCCCTCACATCTGTTCCTTTCTTTCTCTCACTCTCTTTCTCTCTTTCTCGCTCTCTCCCTCTCTCTCTCTCACTCTCTCACTCTTTCTCTCTCTCTTCCTCTCTCTAAAACTCTTTCTTTCTCTCTGTCTTCCTCTCTTTTTCACTATTTCTTTCTTTCTTTCTCTCTTCCTCTCTCTCTCACTCTTTCTCTCTCTCTCTCTCTCCTTTGATGGGCGCATGACGCTCAATATTATCTTGCTTTTTGTCTTGCAGGCTGTGATTCACGTGGCGATGATTTGAGTTCCACTGAGTTAGTGCAACCAAAGCTGAGCAGGTGTGCAGCCTGCAATGATGCGTGGCCTCGATACACCATCCTGGCAATCAAGACCCGATTTGAATTGTGAGCTTGGCTGGACCTTGTGTATGCCAAAGGCAGCTGGCTGTACAGACATGACTCTTCAGCGCAGTGCAGCAGTATGCATTGGGGCCTAGGCCGCGGAATCCAGCGAAGGCTAAAGAGGTTGCTTCGGCATGTGGTGGGCCCTCTTGGGCACACGCCGGTGGCAAAAGCTGAGCAGAGAGGCTTTGTTGGGCAGCGGCGGGCAGTCTCCTCTGGTCGGTGGGAATGGATGGTGAGCAGCAGCCTGCTTGCGCAGGTGCGGGCAGACAACTCTGGGCGGTGGGAGTGGATGGGGTGCAACAGTTTGGGTGTGTAGGCGTGGGACAGCGACGAAGGGATATGCGTTCTATATACTCGAATTGAATGTACAATTTCAGTCGTTATGAATGAATGGATGGTCTGCTAATTCATATGAACTCAATATGATTTATTGCAAAATTGGATTAAAAACTTACCTGCTACATTCAACTATGGAACTTTATTGATTACAATTGCCTGGAAATCACTGTGTTGTCTCACCACACACAGTTCCACATAAGTGTGCCCACCACAGGGATGCGCCTACACCTCCGTAGCGCACTCAACTCTTCAATTATTCCAGGACGTACCTGAACAGTTACGCCGCCTGTAGGAGCACCTTAACCTTGATACTTTGTTCACCTTCCTCAAACAAACTTTAATATATAGCTGTGCGCCACGCCCATTTCACTTGGTTCTATATACTCTGCCATTACTGATTCAATACTATGTTTCAGAGGAGTGAGTTTGAGGGCTGTACTATGTCCCGGCACGTGTTTGGAGACACAACAATGGCAGAATGATGAGCTCTGAGGGTTTTGTACGCAGTGTCGGCACTCACTCTTCCTCTCCATCTCTTCCTTCCTTTCGCTCTCTAATACTCTTTCTCACTTTTCATCTCTCACTTTTTCTCTCTTTCTCCCTCTCTTCCTCTTTCCCACACTGTTTCTCTCTTTCTCTCTCTATTCTTCTCTCTCTCATTCTTTCTCTCTTTCTCTCTCTCTTCCTCTCTCTCTTCCTCTCTCTCTCTCACTCTTTCTCTCTGTCTTCCTCCCTCTCTCATTCTTTCTTTCTTTCTCTCTCTTCTTCTCTCTCTCACTTTTTCTCTCTTTCTCGCTCTCTTCCTCAATCCAACACTGTTTTCTCTCTTTCTCTCTCTCTTCCTCTCTCTCTCATTCTTTCTCTCTTTCTCTCTCTCTTCCTCTTTCCAGCACTGTTTCTCTCTGTCTCTATCTCTTCCTCTCTCTCTCATTCTTTCTCTCGCTCTTCCTCTCTCTCTCACTCTTTCTCTCTGTCTTTCTTTCTCTCTCTCCCTCTTTCTTTCTTTCTCTCTCTCTTCCTCTCTCTCTCACTCTTTCTCTCTCTCTCCTTTGATGGGCGCATGACGCACATACTTATCTTGCTTTTTTGCCTTGCAGGCTGTGATTCACAGATTGTCGAGGGATGACACGCCATGGCTGTACCTACTTTTATTTTGTTTTATCCGCGAATCCATAGATGACTGTGATTCTTATTTGTCCAAACTCACATGCATCTTTTTATATTATGATTGTGCAACATCAGCCGATTTGTTATGATCCAGATTTTGGAAGGTTGCTGTCACATTTGTTTGTTGGGGGTGTAAGGGAGGTTGGCGGACAAGGGGC
This sequence comes from Lissotriton helveticus, assembly GCF_964261635.1. Lineage (NCBI taxonomy): Eukaryota > Metazoa > Chordata > Amphibia > Caudata > Salamandridae > Lissotriton > Lissotriton helveticus. The sequence continues at coordinate 85,087,129 of NC_136060.1, read as the reverse complement.
TGGTGGTGGGGGTATCGGGGCACTGTTGGGTGTCCGAGCTGCATGATCGTTGGCTCCATTGCATCTGTTGTCATTCAGGTGTGGCTGTGGGCTGGGCTCCCTTTGATGTTGTGGGTTGTAGTCTCACTTTACACCAGGTCAGAGCAGGTGTAAACTTCCTATTGCCTGTTTTGTATTCTCTTCCCAAATCTTGCTGGTGGTTGAAAAAGTTGCGCAGGGGGGGTTTGCTGCTTTTTGCACGGGAATGCCTACTCTGCATCTCATAAGCGATATTTGCTGGGGTCATCCATGACAATGCTTTTTTAGGCTGCTTTCGCTGGTAAACTGGTGATATGGGCTGATTGCACCAGCTTGTGAATGGTGCGATAAATGTAACACCATTTTGGCTCCAATAAATTGCTGCTAACTCGGCGATGTGTCCTTGAGAATATGCCCCTTGGAGTTTTAAAGACCTGAGAAGTACTCGAGTGCCGCGCTGTGAGCCGCGCACCCTTCGTATTCACACTAGGGGGCGGCGCTGTGAGCTGTGCACCCTTCATGTTCACATAGGGGACCGCTCTATGGCCATGACTCCAAACTTTTTTGAAAAATAAAAAGCGTTCACTTTCATTAATTTACATTTGCCTTGGGGACCCCATCCCCCGAGGCATGCCCACATCTACATATTATTATTTTAGTTTTTTCAAAGGTGAGGGGAGCCATGTGGCCCCCCTCCCAGGCCACTTCTGGTCCTGGGGACCCCATCCTCCGGGACCTGGTCTCTCTTTTGGTGACGATGGGGGAGCCCCAATGCCCCCACGGTCCCGTCGGCTCCCCACATTCTGCAGGACCTGGAATTCCTTTTGGGCAACAGGATCTGCTAACATGCAGCTTCCCTTGCACAAAAGCAATTCTCCTTTCCTCTATTGAAGCGAGAGGAGGTTTTCCTCCTCTCGCTTCAACAAATCAGACCAGGGTTTGCCATCACAAGATGGAAGTAATGCTTCTACCCTGTCATAGCAAATGGCCTGGAGTGGACACCCCAACACATTGCAGATCCGCCCTGTGCGGTGACAGTCCCCAGGGCAATCAAGCGCTCCTGGAGGGCGGCGCACAGCCCCCCTCCCTCTATTTTCAAAGCCCCGGGTGGTGGTAGTCCCCGGGGCTGCAGAGGGGACGTGTGTCCTCGGGCACCTAATTTACATAGCCTCAAGGACCTGGCCCACCTGGGGGCTCATTTAAATGATGTGGGGGAGCTCCGCTTGATTAAAAAAACAAAAATGTGGCCGGATTCACGCACCCAGCCTGTATTTGGACGTAATAATAATTGGGTGGGGTCCTTGAGGGACCGCCTGAGCAGTCCTAGGGGTCAGGGTGTTTCTACTCTGCCCCCTTTTCCTCATTTTTCACTTTCTTTTACTGTTTTCTCGTGACTCGGTTCAACTGAGTCACAAGATGGCTGCCATTACTAACTGGTTTGGAGTGTTGGCAGCCAATTAGAATAAAGCGTGTGGTCGGGAAGGTTCACAAACCCATAGGGCCCCTAGATATCAATATATTTTTTTTAATTTTCTCAGCGACTACTAAATGGATTTGCACCATGTTACAAAAGGTCGCTTTCTGAACCAAGAACTACCCTTTTGCCAATTTTAGTGTAATTCCATTCAGCAGTTCCAGCTGTAGCCAAACACTTTTTCTGACCCCCTTTTTTTTTCAGCCCCCACTTAATGAATCACCCCCAAACTTTCAGGATAGGAGTTGACCTGAATAGACTTTTTTTGAGAATTTCGCAAAGATTCATCAAACAACGCCAAAGATATTAGAAAATCAAAAAATTATTTTCCGATAGAAACTAGGGTGCATATTTGCAAGAACTTGGTAAAATTATCGCAGTTTTAGCGGCAGGTAACTGCCGCTAAAACGACGATAATGGGCTTGCTAATATTCGTTATTAAATTCCAATAGAAGCCCAGGTTAGATATCCTGCACATCTAACCGGGGCTTCTATTGGAATTCTATAACGCATATTAGCAAGCCCATTATCGCCGTTTTAGCGGTGGTTTCCTGCCGCTAAAACAGCGATAATTTTACCAAGGTTCTTGCTAATATGCCCCCAAATTCTAACTTTAACTATATATATTCAATGAAAAAACCATAGGTTTCAGGCAAGGTATAGATAGGAATTATCCTTTAAACAACCTTAGAAATTCATTGAAAAAACCATAGCTTTGAGGGGTGTTATAGTTAGCTGGATATTTCACTCATACAAAACCATTGAAATTCCTCCGTTATAGTTAGTTTTACTAACTGTAACTCTCGCGCCCGCAATCCACTGGCGATGATGTCACATATTACATCATTCATGACATGGTCAGTGACATCACTGATGACATCACTGATGACATCTCAAATGACATCACTGATGATATCACTGATGACATCATCTAGTGAAAGTGGTTTGGTTTGTTCTTTATATATGTATTATATATATATATATACCAATCTGCATTGAAGAATCAGTTTATATATAAATATCTGGATGGAGGATTTAGTAGCAGTGTGATTGACTGTTTACTTGACAAATTATGATTGTCTCACTAAATATATAGGATAGTGACTAAACTGTGTGAATATCTGTATTACTTTCTCTGTTGTTGTGTAAACTGCTGCACCAGTTGCTTACTAGCTACGTGAAAGTCTATATTTGTTATCGATTAGTTAACTGACTATTTGTATGGGAGAGTGAATGTGTGTGGTTGGTGGGGGATCTGTGGCTGCCCAAAGATATGTGAATTGTTAATTCAGTAGGTATATGACGTTAAGACTACATGTTATAATAGTTGTTTGGATGAGTGTATATCTTATGGGTGTGGTGATGAGCAAATATATTTCTCAATGGTACATGTCCAACAAAGTAGAAAAAATAAAAAGCAGTGTGTGACAGTTGTATATAAATAAGTATACACAACACTTATTGATTGCATAAGTGACTATATAGATAACTGTATACTTATAATAGTGAGTTCATAACACACTAAGAATGAGTTAGTATCTATATGAATAAAGTGCTATTTGCATAAGTGTGTACCTGAGTAAATGTAAATATGATACATTGTTTGCAAAAGTGTGTAGGATGACTGTATAAGTGAATAGGATGTGTTCTGGTGTGTCATGGCAATGTAGGTGTATAGGTATATTTGATAGTGTTCTATTGATCATTGACAACATGTATGAGTAAATCTATAGTTAATTGATTAGATGTGTGTGTAGATCTAGGAATCACTGTGTGGGTTTTTAGATACTTGTATTGCTGCGTCAATGGATTCAAATATGGTACTTACAGTGAGTGATAAAAGGTTATAGTACTATATGATGAGGTGTATCTGATTGTCACTTGGATGATGCCATCAGTGATGTCATCAGTGGTGTCATTTGAGATGTCATCAGTGATGTCATCAGTGATGTCACAAACCATGTAATGAATGATGTAATATGTGACATATTCACCAGTGGATTGCGGGCGCGAGAGTTACAGTTAGTACCACTAACTATAACAGAGGAATTTCAATGGTTTTGTATGAGTGAAATGTCCAGCTAACTATAACACCCCTAAAACCTATGGTTTTATCAATGAATTTCGAAGGTTTTTTTAAAGGGTAATTCCTAACTATAGCCTGCTTGAAACCTATGGTTTTTTCAGTGAATTTCAAAGGTTTTTTAAATGATAATTCCAAACTATAACCTGCATGAAACCTATGTTTTTTTCAGTGAATTTCAAAGGTTTTTTAAATGACAATTCCTAATTATAATGTTCACCACTTCCCCATATTTTCAACTAGATGTCAAATCTGCAATGCTACCTAAAAAATCAGGCAATAGTTCCACTTACCACTAACAAATTAACATCAAAATGTAACTAGTGTAAGGACGTCGACTATGTACTGCGTGAATTACATGCAACTCACACCCATATTTAAAGAAGAATATGTGATAGAGGTACTAATTATACACTTCCGACATCCAACAAAATCACAATAACCAGCGCCGCCACCAGTACCACCACCTCTCCTGAACCCTCCCCCGTACTACCTCAGAGACAGCGTGAAACTGGACAATGGAGCTTCCTAAAATAATATATCCCCTCAACAGCACACTAGCTCGATGTTCAGAGATGTGGCAACCAATTCGCACATCAACAATAATGTACACAATGCTAACACTACCGGTGATATTCTATGCACAACTCACTACACAAATCAAAAACTTTTCCATGTGTAGATATACTATTGATACATGTAGTGTACTGCATAGTGGATGCACCCATATTATCTCAGACACTGGGGAATATTTCGGTCATGTAGCTGTGTTGTCTGCCCCCCCTTGAAGCAGAAGCAGAGTAGGCTGGTCCAACGTACGCAGCGTCAGCGCAAGACTATAAATAATTAGCCTAAGCCTTGTCCGTGGTTCAATTCTGCAAAGAAAAGAGACTGTACCACAGCGAAGGTCCTCACCCTGCCACGTGGCTGCTAACATGACCACATGCCTCCTCGATACAGGCCCATTGGGAACTCAGCGCCACAGCACCGCATACTTATGTCCGTATCGACTACTACCTTCGATTTACACTGCGTACAGCAGGGTTCACAACTTGAATGTAGATTTGGATCTACACTACGGACAGCATTGAAGTTAGCCTTGATTTATGTAAGGCAGAGACAATTCTACTCTATGTCCTCGGACTTTGTTAAAATAAGTGATACAAATTCTTTGTCGATATCTGTGCTGACTATTGCCTTTGATCTACAGTGCGGTCAATAGAGTTTACAACTTGATACCAGTGGCGCATCAGCACTACAGACAACATTGAATTCAGTCTCGATTTGTTTAAGGCAGACACAATTGTACTATGACCTCAGATTTTGTTAAAATATGTCACAAAAAATCATTCCTCGATGTCTGTGTCAACTACTGCCTTCCATCTACACTGCTCAAAGCAGGGTTCACAACTTGAATTCAGCTATGGATCTACACTACGGACAACATTGAATCAAGCCTTGCTTTATTTAATTCAGGGACAATTGTACTATATGTCTTCCGATTTGGTGAAAGGATGTCACAAAAAGCATTCGTCTATAACTGTGCTGACTACTGCCTTTGATCTACAAGGCGGACAGCAGAGTTCACAACTTGAATTCAGCTTTGGATCTACACTACGGACAGCACTGAATCAAGACTTGCATTATTTAAGGTAGAGACAATTGTACTCTATGTCTTCCAATTTTGTAAAAGGATGTGACAAAAATAATGAATCTATAACTGTGCTGACTACTGCCTTTGATCTACACTGCGGACAGCAGGCTTCACAACTTAAATTCAGCTTTGCATTTACACTACGGACAGCATTGAATTTAGCCTTGATTTATGTACGGCAGAGACAATTTTGTTAAATGATGCGACAAAACACATTCCTCAATGTCTGTACTGAGTACTGCCTTCAAATGTACACTGCCATCAACAGAGTGCACCACTTGATACCAGAAACGCATCAGCACTACATACAACATTGAAGTCATTCTCAATTTATTTAAGGCAGAGACATTTGTACTGTGTCCTCAGATTTTGTTAAGGTATGTAACAAAAAAGCATTCCTCGATGTCTGTTTCAACTACTGCCTTCGATCCACACTACGGACAGCAGGGTTCTCAACTTGAATTTAGGCCTGGGCGGTAAATTGCACGGAACTTGCGATAATTTGACATTTTTGTGCTCCGCGGAAAGTGCGAAAATGTCAAAACTTTCGCAATCTGCAGCGAAAAGGACGTTTTTTCTTGCTTGGGCTTTAAAAATGCATTCTCGCGCGTGCTGTAGCAAACCAAACTAAGTATACCACCTATCAAACTGATACAATATCCCTTTAGTATGCTTCCTTCAAAAACTTATTTTATATCACTTATAGATTTAGTTAAATCATAACATTCACGCTGCAAGTGCAAAGACACACATAATATCAGTCTGCACTGTGGACAGCACAGGTCACAATTTGAACTATAATGTCCGTGAAACATACATATTTCAACTATGTATTCTATACATGTTCTAGCTTTCATTTCAATCATGGTTACAGATGATGCAGTCCACCCTAAGATCTACACTGCGGACAGCAAGGTTTACAACTTGAATTCAGCTTTGCATCTACACTATAGACAGTAGGAAATTTAGCCTTGATTTACTCAATGCAGATCCATTATACTGTATGTATTCGGATTTTGTTAAAATAGGTGAAAAAACGCATTCTTCTATAACTGTGCTGACTAGTGGCTTCGATGTACACTGCGGACAGTAGGGTTCACAACTTGAATTCAGCTTTGTATCTACACTACAGACAGTAGGGAATTTAGCCTTGATTTATTTAAGGCACAGACAAAAACTACTCTTGTGGCACTGCTAGTATGCGCAAGCACCTTTAATTCCTGAATCCTGTGAATTATGTTCACAAAGAATGTAGTACACAGTGCCAAAATTTACCTCCACCACCGGCAACACCAAGTACCTCTGGAGCATCACCTTCAACATCGCCACCAGACATACGTTTCCATTTTGAGAAGTTAGAATGCACTGTGTGAAATGCAGTTGTTTAATTTGTTATGGGGAGCAATCAGTAGACCTATTTTGCAGAGCAATTGATAACCATTGATGGTAGTTTTTTTTCCCCCCTCAAAGTTCATGCAATCCAGTATGCAACAGTTATTGAATGGAGCACAGAGCGCTCGAACCACGCTTCATCGCAGAGTGAACAGACTCTGAGCAAGACGTACCGCTAACTCAGTGCCCCATAAATAATCGCCACGTGGCCTTATTAAGGCAAAATTCAGTTACCAAAAGACATTCTTACCAGTGCGTTCTGACTGAACCACGCATCATTGCAGGCTCCACACAAACCAATCCTACCTTAGTGCACCACAACTCATGAACATTTTACGATAGAATCTTCTGTGTATTATTTCACATATACTGCTCCTACCTTTGAACAGCAGAAGTCATAAACCATTTATGACTGAATATCTGTGTATGATATCATGAGTACTATTCTACTTGTTACCAGCAGCAATGTAATAAAATGGAGTCGAGCACACGTGCCCATACCCACTTCAACTATCTATCTGTATCTGTGTACTTATTATGTTTGTAAAATGCTGCTCCTGCGCCCTACCACATTATATTGTGCTGTAAACAGCGTATGCAATGATCTTACCTCTGCCAATAACAAAAACTTCGATTATATATCTTTCTCACGCTCATTCTATAAATACGAATGTACAAAGTGGATCATTACAATACTGCAAAGAAACTGTATAGTCAGTTTATAAATGTGTACTATTTCTTCTTTTCTTTTTAGCATATTTATATAGAGCAAAGTCGACCTAAAACTATATCAGCAATGTACATGAGCACCATATTTACAGTGCATTTTCAGGCAAGCGTCGATTACGTCATTACTCTAAAAAAACAGGATGTGGACACGACTCTAAGCCTCAAACAATGATTTCCAACACCAAGTTCGACAGTATACCTGAATGACCACATATGTATATATATTATCTGTCCTTCATGTGCCAAAAACTGCAACCAAAACCTTTCACAACCCTGTATTACTACAGCTACAACACTCCACTGAATGTACAACAAACATTCATATTGGCAGAAATACGTCATGTCCACCATCTTTTATGTATGCAGCTATGGATGAATATAGGGTCAGTGATACCCCGTACCTTCCATGTTAACCATATTGTGGAACTTTACAGACATAATGACACATTTGCGTGTAAGACCCGGTTGACGGCAGCACTACAACACGGACACCCAAATAAGTAATTTTTTCATATAGCTCACGACGGAACCATGCCCATAGCTCTGGAGTCATTGTTAACAGCCTCATGCAGCACTGGCATACGTCAGTCCAGCTACGCTTACGCTTCCAGGAAAACACAACAATGTTACATACATGGCCCAGATTTCCATTGTAGTCATTTCTTACTTCCAGGTCTAGTTGTCAGAATGGCACACACACACTCCCTCATGGCTGGTATACACCCACACCACACCCATCCAGCACATACGTCACTACACACATGACCCTACCAATAAAAAAGATGGGGCGCGCGTGCTCTATGCCATTTTAGAGTTGCTCCCATCGCAAGCGCTATGATGGCCCGTCCAAGTAGTTCGGACACCTCATGTAGGCCTGAACTACCGAACAAGTAGACCAACTACCACGTGCGTAGCCTCTTTCTTCACTGAGTTAGTGGCACCACAAGGTCTGAGCAGGTGAGGAACCTGCGATGAAGATAGGTGCACAAGTATGTCCTTTGCCATAGTGATATCAAGACTCAGCGCCAAATGTGAGACTTCTTGGTGGCAGAGCAGGACTGCATGATGTAGAACATACCCTGTCCGCGTAAAGGTGAGCAGTGAGGCCTGGGTGCACAGCGGAAAGAGTTGATGCAGTGCAGCAGACTGGATACAAAAAGGCGACGCAGCGATTTAGGCATACACAGTTCTATATACCGTATCTTATTGCATTTGTATATTTTTTTCCAATAGCAGGAACGTTTTTATAATTGGTCAAATGTCCTTCGCTCGTGATGATCGAAACCACGTATATTACTGCGCACCACTTGCTTTCACAACCGGATAAAAAACATTACTACTATACTAATTTTTCACAAATCAAAGCCTATTAAACAAGTTGGAACTGTGCAAATAGTTGTTTTTTAAATGAGGGATTGAAGGTGTGTGAAAGGGTGATGTAATTCTAGTTCAATCATAAAATCTTTCTTTTACTATCCTTTAGATGTATAGCTTCAGGGTGCATTATGTCCCGGCACGTGGTGAAAGACACACCGGTGACAGAAAGGTGAGCTGCGATTATTCTTTTCAGTCACTCTTTCACTTCCTCTCTGGTTTGATAAAGAAATGACTCACAATGTTATCTTCTTTTTTATCTAACAGGTTGTGTTTCACAAATTGGCGAGGATTCTGCGATGATGCGTGGCCATCGTAACAATGACTGAGAAGGCTGTTTCGACACATCGTGCTCCCTCTTTGAATCACGCTAATGGCACAAGGTGAGCAAAGAAGCTTGTTTCCGAAGCAACGAGAAGTCACCTGTGGGCTGAGAGAGGGTAGTGTGCAGCCCCTTGACTGCGTAGGAATTTACAATTACCTCCGGGCAGTGGGAGTGGATAGGATGCAACAGTCTGGGTACGCAAGAAAGGGCACTCACCTCCGGACACTGGGAGTCAAAGGGATGCAACAGTCTGGGTATGCAGTAATGAGAACTCACCACTATGCAGTGGGAGTGCATGGCGTATAGTAGGCCTGCACGGTAAATTCCGCTCCTTTCACGGAATTTTCAGAATTTGGGTAATTTTGCATTCCGTGGTGAATGCGAAATTGCCCATAATTCTGCTTTCCTCGACTTCGCGAAATTTTTTGCTTGTTTGCGTTCTCAAATGCGTGTTCGCGAGATATTTCCCCCCGAGCACGCAAACAGCGATTGCGAACAGTAAAAAAGCATCGCGAACAAGCAATTCCGCATGTTAGCGGATTTTCAGAGTGTTCGCAGAGATTTTTGACCATTTCGCGGAGATTTGCGTAACACGATTACGCAAATTCCGCCCACCCCTAGTACTTTGGGAAAAAAAGAGCGCACTGACAACTCCTTGCAGTGGAAGTTGATGTAATACAGTATCCTGAGTGTGCAAAGACATAAAGCAGAAATATAATTGTGCAGTTGTATGTACTCTGCTATTAATAACTCTACACTATCTTTCAGATCATTAAACTTGAGGCTGCACTATGAACCGGCATGTGCTTGGACACACAACGGAGGCAAAAAGGTGAGCTACGAAGATTTTCTCCAGCATTAACACTACCTCTCCTGCTCCATCTATTACTTTCTCTCTCTCTCATACTTGTAATGTTTTTTCTCTCTTTCTCTCTCTCACCCTGCCTCACATTGTTTCTCTTTCTCTTATAAAGTTATGGACACTGCTGTCGAAAAATCAAGGATGAATTTAATACAGTCTGCAGTGTAGAACCAAAGCAAAATCAAGTTGTGAACTCTGTTTGCCACAGTGTTTACACAAGGTAAGCAGAGCGGCCTAGATACACAATGCCTCTGATTAAATGCGTTCTAAATAAACAATATTGTCCTGCATAATGATGTGATCTCTCGCCTAATTCTGTCTCATTTCTGAATCATTTTAAAGACCTGTTGGTCCATACTGTAAATCTGATGCAGTAGGCACTTCCGTACAGACACCTCTTCAACGCGGGCCTATAAGAGAGGTGGAATGTATCAGGCACACTGCAGACGAGCAAATTACCAAATATTGCCAAGTGTTACCTTAATTTAGATCTTTGACCTCATTCAGGGGCCGATTATGATGGCGGACGGACTTGAGTCCGTCCGCCACCATAGAGTAGGAGGGACCGTCCGCAGGGGCAGCGGCGGTCCCTCCATACAGATTAGGATGTGACCGCCAGGGTGGCGGTCACATCCTCTATTTTTAACATTGCGGCGGGTGGAGCTTCAAGCTGCACCCGCCGCAATGTTAAAAATGCATGCACAGCATTTGCGTGCACAAAGCGGCAGGTACCGCGCGGTGCCTGCCGCTTTGTGCACGCAAATGCAGGTGGGTACCATAGGTACCCCCCATGTGCACCCCCCCACCTTCACCCAGGGGGCCCGCAATGGGCTCCCGAAGTGAAGGTCCGTATGCTTCTCCACGGCGGAAAAGCCGGCGTGGAAAAGCATACTTTTTACTCCATCCTAATATGGCTGGCGGTGTCTAATAGACACCGCCAGCCATGTTACAGCTTATCCGCCGCGGTTGTAAGTAAACCGCGGCGGAAAAGCGGCGGACTGAAACCAGGACCCACCAGCCATCCTAATGTGGCGGTGGGTCTTTGGTGGGTCCGCAGAGGATTTTCCGCATCCTCCGGGCCGGCGGTGGTTTCCGCCGGCCCGGAGGATGCGGAAAATCCTCCATCATAATGAGCCCCTTAAGTCACATCGATCTAATTTTAAACACTTATTTTAATTTTTGTTTTGCGTGTTACCTACCCTCCTTCTATTGGAGTCCATTTCACATTTTGTTTATTATATTGTTATGTTAAAGTTGTGTTTCTAGTTAGTATTATATTGTTATTTTAAAGTTACGTTTCTAGTAGATTATTGTTTTATTAAAAGTTAAAAAAAAGTATATACGTCTTCTTTTTCTGACATTTCACTGTTATTTAGTGTGATAATCATATGCTTAGAAAACATTAAACAATTAAAAATAGAAATTATGTTCATAACTAGAAGTATAATACTGAGGCTAACTCTTTACCAGCTCTTTACCAGAGTATGTAGGTGCGAATAACGGTTCCTATGGAAAATGTTAAAACTCCAGCACAGTAACTGTTTGGATTAGCAACATTGTGTGGTGAACTTGTAACCTGTGTGCTCACTTAAGTGTTCCATGAACTGTTACTATGGTAACAGGCAGTAAGCAGTTTAAGGGTAGGGTTGAAAGGTACTGGCTGTACAGAAACCGTTATATTTACCCAGGATCCTCTACATGACAGAGAGGAAAGCAAACTAGGTCAGAACACTGTGTAGCAGATTTACAAGCCTGTTGCACCACTTTCGCATCACTTTTCCCATGTTCAAAGTGATGCAATAGTGACGCAAGGGACTTGTAAATCTGCCCCTGTGTACATTACGAGCAAGAGAAGTACACAACATTCTTTATCGATCACAATTAGACAGTGTTGCTTCACGATTCATGATTCACAATGCACTTCACTAAATACTTCATGCCTATTTAAATGGGAGATGGGATTGTCGACATTACAAAACGTAGGGGCGTATTTACAAGGACGGCGTTAAAATGTTCACCGCTTTACCGGCATCAAACTACAACTAAAACAGCAATAATGGACTTCAAAATCCTTTGTTATCTTACCGGAAGATTTTTTCAACATTGGTGTTTGCTATTCAAGAGTGAGAGCCGAGGCTCTCGCCCTGCCATACCAAACTTGGGGGCATATTATCAAGGACAGCGCTAACATATTCTGATGTAAACCTGGGCTTCTATTGGAATTCTCACAAATTTTCAAAAGCTTATTATTAAGCCATTATGGCCGCTTTAATGACACTTTCCTAACGCTAAAGCGACCGTAATTTTAACGCTGTCCTTGTAAATATTCCCCCAATTTCGCGAGAAATACAGTGATAATTTATGTTTGCAAGTGAAAAGCTTATTAATATAAGACTGTGGACTCAACATATCAATCCACCTCACATATTAAACATGCTTAAGTCTACTTCAGAACAGATGTTAGGATCCAACATAAACCGCAATTAGCGAGACTTTTCCTATCGCTCCTCAAATCCAGGGTTGCCTTGTAAATACAACGCTGTTGTCATACCTCCTTCTTCCTTTTTATATTCTCATAGAAACACCTACCATGCTACTTAGAACACCTACATTGCAACTCATTGGAGATACGAGGCGAGCCCTTAGCAAACTGGCTGTTAACATGCATTAATGCATCTTAGTGTCACCTAGTAAACAGGGCGATATCATTTTCACAGCATCTTTGGCATTTTTTTAAAAATTGCGGTGAAATGGCACTTTTTAATATGGCCTAAAGTTTGCTATGACACAACAGGAACCTCGACTGCCGCCCTGCTTCACCAAACAGCAGTTTCCCGGGGTAGACACCCCGAGACACAGCAGGAGCCGCTCCTGGGGGTTGGTGTTCCTCGAGGCTTTTGACTGCTCCAGAATGGAGACCACGCGGCCCACTCTCAAAATATAAAAAGCCCCAGAGGGTGGTAATCCTCGGGGCTTAGATGAACCTTTGAGCTCCCTCACCCATTTATTTTGTAGCACTGAGGAATGGTGGTCCCCGGGCTACAGGGCCCCTCTGGACCCCCATCAAATGTAATAGTTTAGACCCCGGGATTTGACCCTCCTGGGTAGCTAATTTTTAAACAAGCACAGGAGCCCCCACTTCGTTTTTATTTTTATTACTGGGATCCATGCACCCAACTCACATTTCTCTGTTTTTTCCCCCCCAAAAATAATAGTTTTTTTGGACACTAGGGGTCCTTGTGGGACCCCCTAAGCAGGTCTAGATTATCAAAATATTTCTTACATGCCCCCTTTATAAGTTTTGAACACTTGTCCCACTATTTTCTAGATCCTCGCTTCTAACGAGGCACAAAAGTGCTGCCAACAATTCCTGGTTTCGAATATTAATAACCACTTGACAGCCAATTACCATTCAGCGTGTGATCGGGACGGTGCGCTTAGAGTGCGCGCAAGATGCGTGGATCCACGGAGGTCATAGATATATATGTATTTTTAATGGTAATTTTTTCAGTAACTACTGAACGGATTTACACCATTTAAGCAAAAGGCAAGAGTCTGAACCAAGGACTACCACTTTGCCAAATTTGGTGTAATTCCGTTTAGCCGTTCAGGCTGTAGCCATGTTGAACTATTTCTATGGAAAATTGCAATCAAGAAAACACGTTTTGGGACACCACTTTTTTCTTAGCCCCCACTTCAAATGCAATATTTTTGACCCTGGGATTTCTCCTTCCCACGTAGCTAATTTGTAAACAAACACAGGAAACTGCGCTTCGTTTTTATTTTTTTACGGCGGATACATGCACCCAGTGCACATTTCTCAGTTTTAAAAAACAAAAAAATATTTTGGGGCCCTAGGGGGTCCTTAAGGGACCTCCTAAGCAGGTCTAGAGGGTCAAAATATTTCTTATCTGCCCCTTTATATGTTTTAAACACTTGTTCGACTAATTTCTACATTCTCTCTTCTACCGAGGCACAAAATGGCTGCCAACACTTCCTGGTTTCGAATGTTGACAACCACTTCACAGTCAATCAGCATTCTGCACAGATCCACCAAGGCCATAGATATATATGTACTTTTAATTGTAATTTTCTCAGGAACTACTGAACAGATTTACACCATATAAGCAAAAGGAACGAGTCTGAACCAAGAACTACAACTTTTCCAAATTTGGTGTAATTCCGTTCAGCCGTTCGGCTCTAGTCGCGATGAGCAGTACCTATGAAACATTGCATAGGGAAAACGCGTTTTGGAACCCCCTTTTTTCTCAGCCCCCACTTCACAAATCACCCCAAGACTTTCAGGATAGGAGCGGACCGGAGCGCCCCACCAGTTTTCAAAATTTGGCGAAGCTTCATCAACCGGCGCCAAAGTTATTCCAAACAGAATTTTGAGGATTTCCTGTGGAAAATAGGTCCTAACTATAACTACCTATATATATATTCATTGAAAAAAACATCGGTTTCATATCAGTTATAGTTAGCCGGACAATGTACTCATACAAAACCATTGAAATTCCGACGTTATAGTTAGTTGTACTCACTATAACTGGCGTGCCCCCAATGCACTGCTAATGGCGTCACATATTACATCACTCATGACATAGTCAGTGACATCACTCATGACATCACTGATGACATCTCAAATGACATCACTGATGACATCATCCTTGTGAAAGAGTGGCAGACCCTCTCTTAGTGTAATATAAGTTTTGATACACACATTGAAAAATAGAAACAAAAAAATTTTTTTCAATGAATTTGCAAGGTATTTTAAAATGCTAATTCCTAACTATAACGTTTGTGAAACCTATGGTTTTTTCAGTGAATTTGCAAGGTTTTTTAAATGTTAATTCCTAACTATAACGTGTATGAAACTTATGTTTTTTTTTTGTGAATTTGCAAGGTTTTTTAAATGCTAACCCCTAAATAAAATATGTGTGAAAATCTATGTTTTTTATTCTGAATATAAATACAGCATCAAAACACTCAAACTATTTTTTTTGGGGATTTTTTTTTTGTGCACGCAACTTGCACGCACACCTTAACCCAGTTTGAAAAAACACAAAATGGCGTCTGAAGGGTGCGTCGAGGGTGCGAGCACCGTGCGCGCACATCGCTGTTTTTTTAAAAAGAATTTTTGGGGCCATCGGGGTCTTTAAGGGACCCCCTGAGAAAACCTAGGGAGTCAGGGAGTCTGTTCCTTGCCTCCTTTGTGTGGTTTGAAACTTTTATAACAATCGAGTAATACGTCATTTTCGTGCGCCGTGCGTGCACGTCAAATCATGTGACTCAAAAACAACACTTTTTATTGGTTAATACTAGTTTCTATTCTGGAATTCTCAAAAACCTCACCCACTTCCCTCACTATTTGATTTATTCTCCTGGAAGAAGGACCCTTTTTGGAGCTGGAAGCAGAAAAATCAACAGGATGGCAGAAAGACAGGAAACAACATCTTCTTCTTCTGACTCCCACCTAGAATATCGCCAGCGAGCCAAGAAGGGGAAATCTTCTTTTATTTGGAAGTTTTGCCCTAAAGTAACGTGTACCCTTTGTGGTACTGTTCTTTCAAGGGGAAACCCTCTAAAAAAATACTCCTTTTCAATCCATACCATGATCAGACATGTAAAAAATGTGCACCCTGTCCAATATGCCCAAGCAGCCACAAGAGTTCTGGCCCAGCAGATTCCACCAGCTGTGGCCAGCACATCTACAACTCCACCTCCATCGCCAGCAACAGCAGAAATTGACCTTAGGCCATATTTGGTGCATGTGCATATGCAGTGCAACAAATGATTTGATCTTATTGTTTATGGAGAACAGAGCCTGAATCTAATTGAACGCAGCATTCAGAACCATAAATGCTCTGAAAGGCGTTAATTTTTTTTTTATTTTTCATTTATTTTGTTCTTGTTGAACAGTTTCCATGTTGCAGTTCCTGAATTTTCTTCAAGAAAACAAAAAATGTATAAAACTTTAAAAAAAGGAACAAAAAATATAAAACAACAAAAGAAAAAAAAAGTACTTTTCAGAACTCATTCATTTCTCCAAAAAGTGTTGTATTTCTAACACACTGTGTCATTCATTTTTTTGAATGAAAGCGTAGTGCATACATGAATGATTGAAATGACTCAGTGAAGGGGAGGAAGGGACTGAGGGAAAGAGTGAGAAAAGGGGAGTATGGTGAGTGACAAAAGGGGAGTCGAAGAGTGACTGAAAGAAGGGGACTAAGGGTAGGGGAGTGAGTTAAGGGGAGTAAAAAACTAAGGGAAGGGCAGTAAGGAAAGGAGAATGAGGGAGGAGGAGTGAGAGAAGTGGAGCTGGGGCAGAGACAGGGAAGAGGAGGAAGGGACTGACGGAATGAGTGAGGAAAGGGGAGTATGGTGAGTGAGAAAAGGGGAGTCAAAGAGTGACTGAAAGAAAGTGGACTAAGAGTAGGGGAGTGACTTAAGGGGAGTGAAAAAGTAAATCATCCATGTGACAATCAAATACACCTCATCACACACTAGTATAATCTTTCATCACTCAATGTAAAATAGTAAGAGCCATATTTGAAACCATTGACACACCAATAGAAACCACTCAGTTATTCATAGAGCTATACACACATCTAATCACTTACCTATAGATTCAGAGTTATATGCAGTGAATAATCAACAGAACACTATCAATTATACTTATACGACTATTTCAACATTACACACCAACGCACATTGTATTCACTTATAAAGACATCCTTCTGACTTATGCAAACAATTGATTATACTTATATTTACTCATCTACGCACTTATACAAACACCACTTCATCTATTTATATAGATAGTAACTCTCACTTAGTGTGTTATAAAATCACTATTACAAGTATACAGTTATCCATATACTGACTCATACAATCACTAAGTCTTAGGCACACTTAATTAGATATAACTGTCACATACACTGCCTTTCGTTTCAAGTTTAATGGAGATGTACCATTGAGAGAAATATTTAATCACCACCACACCCATAAACATATACACTCACTGAAACAACTGTTATAACATGTACTCTTAACCTCATATACCTACTGAATGAACTATTCACACATGTTCTGGCAATCATACACCCCCCGCCAAACCACATAGACATTCATTTACCCATACAAATACTCAGTTAGGAAACCAATAACAAATATAGTCTTTAACATACCAATTAAGACAAAGCAATAAAGACTTTCACACAGTTTAGTAACTACACATTATATATAGTGAGACTCTACAAATTAGTCAAGGAAAGAATCAATGACATTGTTACTAAATCCACTATCCACTCATTTATATTAATATATCCACTCATTCTTCAATGGAAAGTAGTGTATTTATAATACATATTTAAATATCAAAGCAAACCACATTCACTGGATGTCATTAGTGATGTCATCAGTGATGTCATTTGAGATGTCATCAGTGATGTCATCAGTGATGTCACTGACCATGTCATGAATGATGTAATATGTGACATCATCAGCAGTGGATTGCGGGCACGCGAGTTATAGTGAGTGCAACTAACTATAACGGAGGAATTTCAATGGTTTTGTATGACTAAAATGTACAGCTAACTAAAACTGGTGTAAAACCTATGGTTTTTTCAGTGAATTTCTAAGGTTTTTTAAATGCAAATTCCTAACTATAACATATGTCAAACCTATGTTTTTTTCAGTGAATTTCAAAGGTTTTTTGAATGCTAATTTCTAACTATAACGTGTGTCAAACCTATGGTTTTTCCATTGAATTTCAAAGGTTTTGTAAATGCTAATTCCTAACTATAACGTGTTTTAAACCTATTTTTTATTCAGTGAATTTGCAAGTTTTTTTAATTCTAATTTCTAACTATGACGTGCGTGATACCTTAGGTTTTTTTCTGTGAATTTACAAAATTTTTAAATGCTAATTCTTAACTATTATGTGTGTGAAAATGATATTTTTGTAGTCTTTTTTTTTGTAAGACTTAGGTCGAGATGGCCTATTTGCAGAGCCACAATAGACCGGACCACAGAACTCCAGTGGTACACGATCCCAAGTAGTACAATTGTGGCCGAATCTGGACTTTGTTCTTCCGAACAGGGTCTGACATGAACTCTTGCTTGCCTTCCAGGGTCCTACTCATGTCCTTTCTACGTTCACATGTCTCAGACCTCTTTGGACTGTACTGATGCAATAAAGCTCTGAAGTCTTTGTGAACTCTTCCCTATGACTTACTAGTTGCCCGATGGGTGAGGCATTTCTTTATAGATTTGCCCTGTTCTTACCTACTGTGTGGAGCGGTAT
Organism: Lissotriton helveticus; assembly: GCF_964261635.1. Lineage (NCBI taxonomy): Eukaryota > Metazoa > Chordata > Amphibia > Caudata > Salamandridae > Lissotriton > Lissotriton helveticus. Next base: position 85,068,910 of record NC_136060.1, on the reverse strand, counting down.
TTCAATTCTCAGTCCATTTGTTACAAATTGTGCCTGCTTTAAACGTGTTATTGAAATTGTCAGTTAGACAGTGAATAATGTATAAGAAGTACATGGTTTCATCTCTCTTGAAATACGATGGTCGTTGGCTCTTTAATGTCCAACAATCCTTTTACGAAATTATGGTGCACATTATATAGAATATGATTTGAAAAAATTAAATATATTCAGGTGTTTTCTTAGATAATAATGAAATAATAATAATAATAATATTAAAAATTAGTTTTTTTAGGCGTGCGCACCCGGGTGCGCGCACCTCGCGATTTTGGTGCGCGACCGGGTGCACGCACCTCGTGATTTTTTCAAAAACAAAAAAGGGTTTTTTTGCCCGTCAGGGTTCCTCTGGGACCCCCTGAGAAGGTCTATGGGGTCAGGGTGTCTCTACCTTGCCTCCTTTTCACGTTTTGTAACTTTTATGAAAATTGGGCAAAACGCCATTTTGAAGCGACGTGCGCGCACCTCGCGATTTTTTTTTTTAAAGGTTTTTTTTGCCCGTCTGGGTTCTTCTGGGACCCCCTGAGAAGGTCTAGGGGGTCAGGGTGTCTCTACCTTGCCTCCTTTTCACGTTTTGTAACTTTTATGAAAATCGGGCAAAACGCAGTTTTGAAGTGACGTGTGCGCCCGGGTGCGCGCACCACGTGCGCGCACCCGAGCGCGAACGTCAAGTCATGTGACTCAAAAACAACACTTTTCATTGGTTCATAGTAGTTTCTATCCTAGAATGTTCAAAAACCCCACCCACTTCCCATACTATCTGTTTCACTCTCGTGGGAGAAGGAGCTTTTCCAGATTTCCTGAGAATTTTCAGAAATGGCAGAAAGACAGCATTCATCTTCTGATTCTGAGGAAGAATATCGCCTACCTCCAAGAAAAGGGAAGGAATCGTTCATTTGGAAATTTTTTACTATACCAGAAGGGCTCGAAAAAGTGAATGCCCCGAAAGTCACATGCACTATATGTGGCACTGTTCTCTCAAGGGGAAACCCTTAAAAAAAATACTCCTTCTCAATACACACAATGATAAGGCATGTTAGACAAGTGCACCCTGTGCAATTTGCACAGGCATCAACAAGAGCCCTGGCCACACAAATGCCACCAGCTGTGGCCAGCACATCATCTGCAGGACCACCTGCATCTCCATCCACTGCAGAGATGGACTTAGGACCATTCTTGACAAAAGTCCACATGAGATGCAACAAATGCTTTGAAATTATTTTGTATGGGGAGCAGAGCCTCACTCTGATTGAGCGGAGAATTAATGAACAGCAATGCTCCCAGAGAAGATGATTTTTTTTAAATTTTGGATTTATTTTATTCCTGTTGAACAGTTTTGCAGTTGAAGATTCCTGTTCCCGTTTGAAAAAAGAAAAAAAATATATAAAACTTTCAAAAAAGAAAAAAATATATATAAAACAACAAAACAAAAAAAAAGTTCTTTTCAGAACTAACTCACTTCTCCAAAAAGAGCTGTATTTCTAACACAATGTGTCATTATTTGTTTGAATGAATGTGTAGTGAATAAATGAATGACTGAAATGACTGAGTGTAGGGGAGGAAGAGACTGAGTGAATGAGTGAAGAATGGAGAGTATGGTGAGTAAGGAAAGGTGAGTCAAAGAGTGACTAAAAAGAAAGGGACTAAGGGTAGGGGAGTGAGTTAAGGGGAGTTAAAAAGTAAGGGAAGGGCACTAAGAAAAAGAGAGTAAGGGAGGGGGAGTGAAAGAAGGAGAGCGGGGCGGAGATAGGGAAGGAGTGTAAGGGATGGAGAGAGGGAAATAGAGTAGGGTAAGGGGAGCAAAGATAAGAGAAGTGGAGTGATGGTGAGGGAAAGGGTATGAGGATGATAAAAGGGAGGTAAGTGAAAGTGAGAAGTGGGGAGTGAGGGAGACAGAAATTGAATGAGGGAATGGAGGGACTTTGGAAAGCGTAGTGAGGGAATGTGACTGAGGATTTAAATGAGTGAAGGAGAGTGAGGGAGAGTGAGGGAAAGAGAGCGGAAAAGACAACAGGGGTGACATAGAGACAGGAGGAAAGGTAGTAGGGGAAGGGGAGTGACAGTGAATAAAGGGCAGTAATAGTTACAGAAAGGGTATGAGGGTGAGGGAAGGAGATTGAGGGAGAAAGAGAAGGCGAGTGAGAGGGAGTAAGGCGGTTAGACTGAGTGACACAGACGAAGAGAGGGAGAGTTAAATGGAGTGAAGGTGAGTGGGGGACTAAACGAATGGGAGTTAGCAAAAGTGAATGAGGAAAATGAAGTAAGGGAAGAGGAATAACAGATGGAGTGAGGGAAAGAAAGTAAGGGGGAGTGAGTGAATAGAAGCAGGTAAAAGAAAATAAGAGTGATGCACAGAGATAAGAATATGAAGTAGGAGAAGATAAGTGAGAGTTAGTGAAGGGCAGTGACAGGGAGAGAAAAAGAAGCATATTAAGAGACAGGAAACAGTAGTGAGTAAAAGAGAAGGATTTATGGAATGAGAGAGAAAAGAAAAGGATGACTGGTGGAGAGAGAGGCAGACAGTAACAGAGACAAACAAAGAGAGAGTGAAGAAGTGTGAAAGAGTTAATCAGTTATACTGACTGAGACAGAGGAAGAGACTTATAGACGGATGAAGGAAAGGAGACAATAAAGGAAGGGGAGTGTGGAAAAGGAAGAGAAAGAGTGAGAGAAGTGGAGTGACTGAAGGTCAGTGAGGGATGATATATTAGAAAGCGAGTAAGGGGGAGTGAGAACAGATTGAGCGATACAGCAAAACAAGGTAGTGATTGAGGAAGATAGGAAAGAGAAGTGAGAGACAGGCAGTGGAAAGAGGGAGTTAGACAAGGTCAGTTATGGTGAAGGAAGAGTACTTTTGGAGAGAAAAGGAGTGTAGAGGTGAATGAAGGGCAGTAATGACAACAAGAAAAGGAGAGTAAGATCAGTAAAGGAAGGTTAGTAAGAGAGAGATTAAAGAATGTGAAAGAGAGAAAGAAAAGTAAGAGACTGATGAGAAAGTATTTTTTGTTTGTGAAACTTACTTTATAAATAATAACAACTTTATAGTATGTTTTTTTCAATACTATCTGTGGAAGAAAAGAAAAAATGTAGTTATAATATATATTTCATAATATAAAAGAAAATAGGAGTAAAGGAAACAGAAAGAGAAAGAGAGGAAGGGTGAGGGATTAAGAAAGAGAGAGAGAGAGTGAGAGAGAAAGAGAGGGAGAGCAAATGAATTACAAGAAATGAAGTGATTACACTAAGTGAGACAAAAGGAGAGAGGGAGAGAGAAATGAAGTGAAAGAAGTGAGAGACTAAAGGAAAGGGAGTTAGCAAAAGTAAATGGGGAAAGAAGAGTAAGGGAAAGGGACTGACGGATGAAGTGAGGGAAAGACACAAAAATAAGTGCAGAAACTGAAAGAGAGTGAGGGATGCTGAGTAACGGGAGAGTAACAAGAGACTAATCAATACAGCAAGACAAGGGTAGTGATGGAGGAAGATAGGAAAGAGAAGTGAGGGACAGAGAGGGGAAAGAGGGAGTTGGATAAGGTACTTCAGGGTGAAGGAAGAGTACTGATGGTGAGAGGAGGAATGTAAAGGCGAATATAGAGGAGTAAAGAGAATGATGGAAGAGGACTAACATAAACAAAAGGAAGGTGAGTAAGAGAGAGAGTGAAGAAAGGAAATAAGAGAAAAAGAAATAATAGAGTGGTGAAAAGATATTTTTTATTTGTCATACTTACCTTATAAATAATGAAAAATTATATTGTATCTGTTGAAGACAAGAAAAAGTGGAGTTATAATATATATTTCACAATACAAAACAAAGTAGGAGTGAAGGAAACAGAAAGTGAGAGAAAGGAAGGGTGAGGGAGAGAGAGAGAGGGAGAGAATGTGTAGTGTATAAAGGAATGACTAAAATGACTGAGTGAAGGAGAGGAAGGGACTAGGGGTATGAGTGTGGAAAGGAGAGTATGGTGAGTGAGGAAAGGAGAGTATGATGAGTGAGGAAAGGTGAGACAAACAGTGAATAAAAGAAAGGGACTAAGGGTAGAGGAGTGAGTTAAGAAGAGTGAAAAAGTAAGGGAAGGGCACTAAGGGAAAGAGAGTGAGGGAGGGTGAGTGAGAGAAGGGGAGCGGGGCAGAGACAGGGAAGGAGTGTAAGGGACGGAGAAAGGGAAATAGAGTAGGGTAAGGGGAGTGAAGGTTAAGAGAAGTGGAGTGATGGTGAGGGAAGGGGTATGAGGATGATAAAAGGGAGGTAAGTGAAAATGAGAAGTGGGGAGTGAGTGAGAGAAAAATTAAGTTATAGTGACTCAAATTGTGGAAGAGATTTAGAGAAGGATGAAGCAAAAGATAGTGAGAAAGGGAATTAGGGAAGGGTAGTGAACAAAATGGAGTGAAGGAATGAAAGAGGTGGAGTGACTGAAGGTCACTGAGGGATGATGTAATAGAAAAAAAGTTAGGGGGGAGTGAGAAGAGATTGAGCGATACAGCAACACAAGGAAGTGATTAAGGAAAAGGGAAACATAAGTAAGAAACAGACAATGGTGAAGGAAGAGTACTTTTGGAGAGTAGAGGTGAATGAAGGGCAGTAATGAAAACAAGAAAACGTGAGTAAGATCAGTAAAAGAATGTTAGAAAAAGTGATATTAAAGAATGTGAATGACAGAAAGAAAAGTAAGAGACTGATGAAAAAATATTTTTTGTTTATGAAACTTACCTTATAAATAATGGCAACTTTATAATATATTTTCTTTAAAAAATATACTATCTATGGAAGAAAAGAAAAAATTGAGTTATAATATATATTTCATAATACAAAAGAAAGTATGAGTGAAAAAAATAGAAATGCAAAGAGAGGAAGGATGACGGAGAGAGATTGAAAGAGAGTAAGTGAAACACAAAAAGAGGTAGAGTGTGTGACTGAAAGGAAATGAAGTGGTTAGACTGAGTGAGAAAAAGAAAGAGAGGAAGAGAGAAATGGAGTGAAAAAAGTGAGAGACTCAAGGTATGAAAATTAGCAAAAGACATTGAAGAAAGGGGAATAAGGGAAAGGGATTGACAGATGGAGTGAGCGAAAGAAAATAAGTGAAACTTAGGAAATAGGAGCAGGAGAAAGGGAATGCCAATGATGAACAGAGAAGAAAATATGAAATGGGAGAATATGACTTAGATTGAGTGAAAGGCAGTGACAGTGTCAGAAGTGATAGAAGGGTAAGGAAAGAGAGAAAGATAAATAAGGGATTCTTAAAAAAGTTTTTTTTATTTGTTGTACTTACCGTATAAATATAATATCTGTGGAAGAGAAGAAACAATTCAGTGATAATGTATATTTCGCAATACAAAATACAAAATATTTTAATTATTTTATTTTGCTGTTCGCAGAATGTATTGAATTTCATTTAAAACAGTGAGTGCAATACTACTCATCATATGACAGTGGGCAAAAAAAAAACACAATCAAAAAACATACAGCATTTGAATACTTAATGTAAATATTCGAAAAAAACATATCTTGAATGTTTTTCTCTAATTCGCAATTTCATGTTCAAGTATGCTACATCTCCAACAATCACAAAGTAATAAAACAATATCACTTATTTTTTATACCCTCTAAATAAACTTCCATACAAGCATGTTCTAACAACATTTTCCCGAAGTAGTCATTTTGATCTGAGATACTTCTTCTCAAGGCAAAATAGTCTGTGTAAAGTCCTTAGTTTGCAAATTACTTAATTGTACTCTTAACCTTTCTTTTCCCGACCTTTAGAATCAAAAGTTCCAACGTGTTCTCTACCATCTAACATTAGTAAAATCTCTACCTGATGCTATCACAATCTCAAATACACGTTTTTTTTTATAATTTGGTCACCCTCACTCACAAACTAATTCTGAACAACAGAGTATTCTTTTTTTAACAGCAGTAATCTTCCTAGGCCAATTAATTTTCCTAAAATTTGGGTTGCAAAAACACTAGGTAAGAATTTGGTAAGTCAAAAGGCAAACGTTTTTTAAAAGTCAATTGAGTATCATTACAGTGTGTCCAGCCTTTTGGAGATTTTAAATAAGCTGTGTAATGTCCTGATGTTGTAGAAGGACCATCATGGAAGATAATTGCTACAGTTACAAAAGCTCTTCCAGAAATTGATAGTTGAGAAGCCACAAAATTTTAAATTGAAGTTGTCAATTTTGTTCCATCAGGTCTGCATCGATGGAGCATTAAAATTACATACTGTCCATATCTTCGGATAAATATTGTTGATAACATTTCTGAGTTACATTGAGAACAGACCATGTTTTGATTTGCTTCTCTAACTAGATTATTGAAAGACACTGCTTTACAGTCTAGTAATGTTAAATATATAAATCTTTCAGTGTGTATGTCAGTACTACTTGAAAACGAACAATTGTCACACTCATGTTGCCATTTATAAGAAAGGCCAAAAAGACTATTATATCTACACCTTCATCTTGTAAAACAGCAAGCATATACATTAGAAATTCCTGACAATCTTGCTGAATATTCGGAGAAAATTGATTTAGTCCAGCACATATGTCTAAAACATTTCGAATATCAGAAACATTTTCTATTTTAGTGTTATCACTGCTACATTTCTCAAACACAGAATTCAATAAACAACAAAATGTTTGCTCCCGATTTTCAACAATCTGTTGCTGTAAAGTTTCAAGAAAGAAAACAACATTAACAACTACATTTGCATAGCAGTTGACACCAGAACTGTTTTCAAACTGAAATCCCACAACCTCTTCAGTAGTATCCTTTTTCTTTTTGCTTCCAGTCACAGGTTCATCTACTGTTTTTTCTTTTCTCTACCACTTCACTACATTTTTTCTCATATCTTGTTTTTCGTCCTACCACACGCTTTTCAATTAAAGGATATTGAGGTAAACTTGGAGCATATTGTCTTCTTAACCTGTTATACTCCTTCACACCATTTAGATCTGCACTAATCTTTGTCTCATCAAAATCAATCAGATACAATCCAGATAAAGTTCTAACTCGAGATAAAGCAACATAGGCCATACCCTCTTTGAACACAGAACTTCCAATATTTACCAAAGCACTATCTACACTCAAACCTTGAGATTTATGAAAAGTCACGGCATGTGCCAAACAAACAGGAAACTGTTTTCGTCGGACATATAAATGTTTCACAAGCAAAAATCGATTTGAACAACGACTGACTTGTTGTACCTCTTCAATTCCATCAAATTTGATTTTTGAAAATTCAATCTCATCTCTATTTGGGTAATTCACAAAACCAACAACATTACCCATTGCTCCATTCACCAAACCTCTTTCCACTTGTAAATTTCTTCGTAAAATAATCCGACAATTGAAACATACATACAGATTATTTTCTAAATAAGCAGTTTTAGTTATTGATTTCTCTAGAATCCAATTTTAACTTCAACCTTTCAGACAAAATAATAGTACTTCCTTCATGCAATATTCTATCTTTAGCATCCAGTTTCTTAATTTCTTGATTTTCTAACTTTAACATTTTTTGAATGAAGATTGAACATTCTTGTAGAGTTGGCATCAAGCATATAACTGACTTATCTTCTGCCACTTTACTATATATATTCTCTGCCACATCATTTTCATTTGGAAACAAATTTGAAAGTAATCGTGCCTGTAAAGTTTCTTTGGCATATTCACTTAGTTTTTTCAATTCTTGTATCTTGAAGAATATTTCCATAATCAGCATCCTTTGCCTGTCGCATATTTTGAATGAGTTCTGTATATTTGAAATGCGACCATATATTAACATTTCCAATACTTACCAGGCACTTTCGGGTGTGTTCATGTGTAACTGTTTTAAATACTGACTGTCCTTTCACAGGAGTTAGATGCAGTAGATCTCCAAAAACGATGACGTGTTTGCCTCCAAATAACACATCATACTCTGTTTTAAAGATTTGTTGCATTCTTAAATGCACAAAGGCAAGCATTACATTGTATACCATGCTTATCTCATCAATAATGAGAAGTTTTATTTTTTTAAGGATTCTAGAAACTTCACAACAAGCTTCTCCAGATAGCTTGAGGTATTCTAATTTTTTTTCATGTTCTACTGGCAGCATCAATAAACAATGTAAAGTAATCCCTTTAATGTTGTGTGCTGCCAACCCAGTTGGAGCAGTGACAACACAGGAGAGTGATGACTCAGTTCTTTGCTGTAGATATGTTGCAATTCCTTTAATTAGAAAACTTTTACCAGTTCCGGCTTCTCCACTCACATATAGTTGGACAGGTTGAAATGACATACATGAGCATTCTTTTTTCTCATGACGTAAACCATGCTCAATCTGCTCTGTCACTTCATCATATATTTGTTTTTGCTCAAGATTTAGTTGTTTTTCCAATTCCTCTAAGTTTATTACATCCTCTTGAGCGTGTTCCATTGCTCTTTCCACCTCATCCATGGCAGTGGCTGCTTCATTTTGGATAATTGGTTGTCCTAGTGGATCTTGACTCAACGAAGCAGAACTTTGACTGTCTTGAGAACTGTCTCTAGCAATCTCTGCTGCAAGTGTTGCTTCTTGCTGCATTTCATCGATCAACATTTGCAGATAATTACTAAAAACAGGACAGTCTATACTATTTTTAGATGCGTTGAATGAATCTTCATAACTGTCAAAGTCTCGAAGTAGTTCCTCTTCTGTACGCCATGGCTTAAAGAGTTGCAAAAGAGCTAAATAGTAAAATTCCCTTTTGTCAGGAGTTTCGCAACTCAGTTTTCGGTGATTAATCAAATGTCCTTTTCTTTGTTTCACCAGACATCCTTCACATTGATATCTTCTGTAATATTCCTTTTAAAAGTGTAGCTTTGTAGTACTTCATGCAGACAAACGTTTTCAAGCTGATTACTTCTATTTGGATAGTATGTATCCAACATGTTTGTCTTCAGAATGTCTGTACTGTTTGGTTCTTTCTCTGCTAAATATTCAATTTCTTGAACAGGTTTCAAAACTCGGTTTCGTGTTCTTGCAATACCTAAACTCACCTTGCAGATGATAAGCGATCTGAACATTCATATGCTCCAATTTCTCGATGAGACAACATCTTCAAACTGTAGCTATACAATTTCTTACTTAGGCTCTTTTCATGAGAAATTACTTCCCACATTTCCTTTAGTTCCGTCTATTCAGATTTGGTGATGTAAGACGTTACATATCGAGCCACAGCAATAGAGTTGTCTGCAACATATTGAATATCCATGTTAGCATTCCACATGGACAAAATGACTGGGTTATAGTCATTTATGTATTTGGACCCTTCACTTCTTCTTAAGTTGTAGGTATTTTTTGGTGATCTTCTTGTAACAGTATGTCGCAAAGATGACATAAAATTGTTCACTCTTCCTTTTGCAATTACTGGTAGTGGAAATCCAAAACGACATTTGGTATAGAATTTATCCTTTGATTTGAACTTTCGGCGACAGTATTTGCCACAACGATGGCTTTGAAATCGTAAGACTTTTCCTCTTAAGTCCTTATCTTTTGTACTTTTGGGTATATCACATGTTGCATATTCTTCAATGAAAGACATTACAGGGTCATCTGAGTCTGTTCCAATTTTGGGAGCATCTTTGATCCATAATAGCATATGAATATGAGGAGCACCTCTCGATTGATACTCTTTTCTCCAGAAGAAATCCAGAACTTCGCCAAGAGGAGTTTTTTTTGTTTGTAATAAAAGACATCATAGCTTCAAATTTATGATTAAAATACCTGCATACATTAACTGGATCCAAAGATCACAGTTCTCTAGGTGTCTTGTACTCTTGAAGAAATTCAAGTAAATCTTCCCAAGCATACTCAGCACAGCCTAGAGTAAGAAACCATGTAGGAGCTCCTAAGTTTCTTAGCATACATTTCAAATCCCCATGAGGACGGTACCAATACTCGTTAGTACCACACTGACATGTTATGAGATTAATTAGCTGAGATTCCAAAACACTGTCTTTCTGTTGGACTTTATCCATAAAGTCCTTTGCCGAAACATTTTGCATATGTACTGCACTTTTTAGTATATGGTTCACTGCATAAGAAAGTCCAGACAAGTCACTCTCAAACAGAAAATGAAACAAATATGGAATACATTGATGGAACCTCGGATCTTCTGCATATAATCTTGATGTCCGGTATTCAGCTGCAGGAATCTGCATAGGTCGGTCACCATATCGTGCACCTTCACCTGTTGGAAATAACTGAGGAAAACAACGAGCTTCCAAGCTTTCTTCCCATACACTAATGGGACTTCCTTTTGCTTTTTTCATCTGAAATAATTCAATAGCATTCCCCATTGCTTCTTTGGAATGCAGTGGATGAACACTATAATGTTCATAATTTTCTTCACTCCTGGACACATCCACTTTTTCAATTTGTCCAGCTGACAAACCGTTATGCTCTTCTACAATTGTTTCCTCTTCTCCTACGTATACATTTTTATAGTATTGATTGTTTTTGACCAAATACAACGTTGACTTTTTGACTTATCTAACATCCACTAAATCTTGCCAGATTTTCTTACTCTTTGTAGGCACGCCATTAACTAGAATAACTAGAGGTTCCTCTTCCCCATTTTCAACACCAATTGTCTCAATGTTTTTCTTTAAATCAAGAGGTAAATATACAACTCTTTCCTTTAATCCTCTCTGTAAATCTGAAGGATTCAATTTCCCTGTCTTAGGCTCCATACGAACAATAGCCTGAAATGGATGCACACATTGAATCAGAATAGTCTTACAGCTATTTAAATCCATCAGTTCAGATGGAATATTTACCAACTCAAGATTATTATGTACAGCTCTAGCAGGCATTCTATTTTCATTTAATTTATTATAACAATATTTACAAATACGTTGATCAGAACCCAAAACAAAACAATTTTCTACCAAACAAATAAGTTGCAAAATCTTTCCACTCACTATTATTTTCCTCTTCACTTTTTAAATATAAATCAACTAACCTGGTTTGATTTTTGTAATGAGTGCGTCGACAACACACACAAGAAAATTTCGGCTTTTCACCTGAAATGACTTTAAACTTTGTTATTTCTTGTTCAAAATTTTCTGTATTAAAATTCTGTACATTTTCTACCACATTTCCTTCTATTACTGTATCAGTTTCTGCACTGTCTTCTTCTGGACCAAAGTAACTAACCTCAATTTCTTCACAGATGTTCTTAACATCTAATTCAGATCCATGCAAAAGAGCACTATTTAACTGTTTGAGCTTAGGTGCTGGACTTTTTGCATAATACAACCTTCTCACTAATTTCCTCACTTCGGTATGATGCACTGCTAACATCCTGAAATGGTGAAAAACACTCTGGCATACTTTTTTAAAAAGACAAGCCAGAGAATGCCCTTGCAGACCTGTTTTTTCTCTCACTCTGCAAGGGTCTAATTCTTGCAACATTTTAACCTTTTGTTTAAGACTTTTCTTAGCATACTTACGTAAGAAATTGCGAAAAAAATCAATTGAATCCTGTCGGACACTACAAATGCTACTACAATTCCAAGTGTACACTGGAGCCTTGGGACGTCTCCCTAAAACTTCATCAGCTATCACCTCTTCTGCATTTCTGGGCACAATTTTCTCTTTTTCAATAGGACAACCGTCCTTCACCTCATATGCTCGACCACTGGTTTCAACTGCATGCAACAAATCATTACTCTGAAAGTAACTCTCTTCATTAAAAAATGGCTCACAACTTGAACTATGCTTCCATTTTCCAGAAAAAACATTACAAAAATTACTTCTATTTATTTCTCTTTTCCATTTACTCTTAGCTTTTGTGATGTATTCCTATAGTTACTGTATCGATTCCCCTATTCCTGACCCTGGTTTGGTTAATAATTAACTAGCAGTCATCCAACGGTGCAAAAATCGTTATCTGATTAAGCCACACCACGGCACAGAAGCGCGTTATCTGATTAGGTCATAACGCATGCCATCTAATTAGACAAGCGATATTCCTCCAGCCCCTGATAAGGCATACGGAGTTCTGAAAACAAATCAAACCTACAGCGACCTGGGAAATTCCCATAGCCATTGTTTTGATTTCACCGAGAACTTCAGCAAAGAATGTGCGAACGAGCCCGTTCATATGACATCCTTATTGACGTATATATGTCCATCCTTACGTCAATCTCGGCACCTTTCAGGTATAAATATTACCGACATTGCCTTAAGCAAACACATGCGGTGGTGACGAGATCGGAGCAGCGAGACGTGCTGAGGAGCCCAGCAGAGAGCGAAGCCCACAGACGCTGCCCCGCCTTCCTGACGCGCTGAGAACGAGACGCTGCCTTTCTCCTGCCGAGAAATCCAGCTCTGGCGCTTCCAAGCAGCCCTCGCAGGCAGCTGGAATATCAAGACCTGGGATAAGAGATACCAGCCCTCCATCATTCTAGATCTCAGGTACAGAACTGAATAACCCCTTGCAGAGAATTCTCGAATCAGTCCCTTGGCAAAACAAACTTAACTTAAACTGCTACTTATCTACTCCCGCCCACGTATTAGGCTTAGGTCAGGTACACTGGGGTAGGCGTGGTTAGAAGCACCAGTTGAGTATGATTAGTCAAATGTATATATGTATGTATCTATTTTATCCATTTTAAAGTATCATATGGCTCAGAAACCATATCAATGCTTTTACAGTATTATTTTATAATTCTGTCTCTACTGTATGCACTTTACTTAACTACAAGTATTGCTAAAATAGCGATTCATTTCTCTTGTATGAGAAAAGAGACTGATCAATAAATAACATCTTTTATTGAACCACGCCCATCTCTTATTTCTCTACAAACTGGTGAAACTAAGAATGCACGTACTGACTGAGTAAAATAAGTTGTCTATTGTTTTCACACGACTCTAGAGATACACTCTTGATTAGGGGAGAGCAAAGTTGTCATGTTCTATGGTTGTCAGAAACTAAATCCCTTCTTGTCTATCCAGGGAGGTTAAAATCCTCCTTGCCTATTCGAGAACGTTCTAGTGAACTCTGAGCTAGCTGGCAAACACAAAACTTTAAGTCTAATATCGTCGGTAGAAGACCTAGTTAACCTCTGCCCTAGGTCTATACTATTGAAGATATTATTCCAATGCGCAGAGCCTATTGGGATAATAGGAACTACACTACATGGCGCCCAAACGTTTGGATAGGCGATAAAACTAACGCAAGACATTAGAGTAACTCAGTCGTGCTTTTTCACACAGACCCCTTTTTTCCCATAATACTCCAAAGACGTCTGGAGTGGGTGAAAGGTCATATCCGCCAAACCTCGCAGGAGGAGACTCCTATGTATGGTTCTTGGTTTATTCAACGTTGAAGGATACACTATTCCAAAATATTGTGCATCTAATCTTTGTTTCATAGAAACCTGATCTGCAAACAAACAGAATAACCTTCTTGACAATAGTATGTCAGAAACTGAAGAAGAAAGGGAGACAGTTAGACTAGCAGCTGAACTCCTAGAAGCAGACAATACTCTGCTGGAAAATGACCCAAATGCAATACTCATCCCGGTCAACATAAGGAAATCTATAACCTTAAAACTTATAGAAAATGGACTGACACCAAGAGGTGGTACAGTCATATTCGTAATTGAGGCACACGAATATCGGCAGACAGAGGTATTCTATTCATGGATAAACTTTCCAGCAGCAAACGCTGTAACAAAGGACTTCCACTATTGCCAAATTGAGGAACCTCCTAGTGAGTACACTCCTTTCGAGGAAGTGGAAATACCACTCAAATTCCAAGAGCACCTGCTCTTGTTTCATGGCGCCCTAAAACATAATAATCACATCACCAGGCTCGGTCCACTAGGTAGACCAGGAGCAACGGGGCCGGTCCTAGCCGGATATACACCACATCCAGACATTGAAGAAATGCCTGCACCAGAGCTTTTAGCACAGCTAAAACAATTAATAAAAATACATAGACAATTAGTCCAATATGTAATGCGGACTTCAACAATCCAACCAGCGATTAAAATTCCACAGCTGACCACTCATCAGGGGAACACAAATAAAATTACACCTCAGAACATACAGTCCTGTCTAGGTAAAGTACCCGCAAAACGGGAACAAATTCCTTTCTGGCTAGCACAAAAAATCACTCAAATAGAGGCGGTGTTTCCAGATACCACCCCTGTTGAGAAACATAGGATTCTGACTATCTGTCTCCCAATGGGAATCGCACCACATGTGGAGGACTGTGACACTTGGGGAACAGTCTTTGCTTCCATTTACACAAAAACACATGGTGTACCATCCATGTCAGTAATACCAGATGTGCTAAAACAGATTCAAGATTAATACGGTCCAGAACCCGCTTTAACTCTCGGTATGAAACTACTGAAAGATTTCAAGCAGGTCTCGGCAATATTATTAGCCAACATAAAGGGAGAAGCAGCAAATGTGGCGATTCGCCAGAGGATAAAAGAGACAAATATAGCAGACCAACCATCTGAAATTGCCAGAATCATAGAAAAATCCTATGAAGAACTAGGAAGAGATAGTTTGGGTGGAATACCAGTGAAACCCCAACTAGTTGAAAGTCCTGAAAAGGTATTTATAAAAAATAATTTAAACAATCAAAAAAAGAGCTGGGATGGAAATAAACAATCCAATCCTAAAGAAAAAAGATTCCAGTCCAGAGGAAAGTCTCCTTGGCAGAGAGAAAGATCTCCCGACCAAGGACGCAAGTCTCCCCAACGGGAGCCCTCTGTGAAAAAATACAACCTTAGAAATAGGGATAATATAAAGAAACCTGATAGATATCAAGATATTGATACACGTCCCTCTAAATCTTTTCAGACTTCCTCGCAGAAATCGGAAAGAAGAGGACGATCAGAACAAAGGGAAGAGCACGTCAAGTCCAAAGACAAAGAACCTGCTCATCTGAATAAAAAGTTACAATTTCCAAAAAAGAAGGTAGCCAGTATTAAAGTAATCAACAATGCCGAGAATACTGAGGACACAGCTGAAAAACGGAGAATGGGCTCAGACAATGCTAGACAGCGCAGCAGAAGTGAGCATAGCTCGCAAAGTCCTTATGAATCATCTGGAGACAGTGGACACGAATGAATACATTCAGGTGGAAACTACAGATACCAGAGTTAGCAAACCTCATAAAATATATGAAATAACATTGCGTATAGAGGGGGATAAGACTAGAAAAATAAGGGGACTATTTTGGGATAATCTGTCCAAGGGCTATGACATCCTTCTAGCTGAACAAGACTGGCCTCCAGAGTTTGTCAGGGAGTGCCCACATGGCGAAGAAATAATTATGCCTGCCTTCTCAAACCATATTCCAATTCATAAAAAATATACACTTGCAAGAAAGTGGGCAGTAGCTCAAGCCCCTGCCTTATATAAAAATCATGTGGGATGGGATGAGGACTCTCCTCCTCACAAAATCCAGTTAAAATCACAACCTACTGCACAGAGGCAGTACCCGATTAAGCAAGAAGCTAAAAAACAGGTAAAAGAGATCCTAGATCAACTTGAATACCAGGGGGTGATTGAAACTTGCACCTCACAAATGAACAACCCTTTGTTTCCTGTCTCCAAGCCAGACAATTCATATCGTCTTGTTTTGGACTACAGATACCTTAACTCATGTTGCAAAACATTTGCAGTACAAAACTCGCACAGTGCTGCACTAATGAATAACATAGTGCGCAAAAAATACGAAACAACCTTAGACATTTCTAACGGTTTCTTTTGTCAAAATATAGCACCAGAGAGCGGATATTTGACGGCGTTCTCAATAAATGGCATGCAAAAGAATTTCTGTCGTTTGCCCCAGGGGTTCAAGAACAGCCCAGGGTTATTCTCAGCGAGGGTAACAGAGTTACTACAAACCTATGATGACGAGGCATTATCTTATGTCGACGACATCTATCTAACAGACGATGACTTGGATACTCACTTGAAGAGAGTGAACACCATAATACTTGGGTTCGCAGCAGAGGGTTACAAATGTAACTTTAAAAAGTCAAGAATTGCCCATCTAACAGTCCTGTTTTTAGGATATGAACTATCAAGTGAAGGCAAAAGCCTGGCTGACAATTTCCTAGAGAAATGTGCTGTAATCCAAGCACCCAGAACACTAAAAAACCTACAATCAATTCTAGGCTTCCTGAATTTCGGAAGAACTTATATTATAAATTATGCAGAAAGGGTCAAACCCCTTTATGATCTAATAAAACCAGATTTTAAAAGAATCAATTGGACTCAAAAACACACAGAAATTTTGAGATCTTTACAAACAGACATGTTAATTAAAACAAAATTACAAACACGTGACAACACACGCAACCTTGTGATTCGAGTCATCCCAGGAAGATGCGGATTCACATACCTGACCTCTAATGAGGGAGAGAAGGTACCAATAGCATACAAATCACATTTGTACACAGAAGCTGAAAAAAGGTTCAGCATTAAGGAAAACATTGTTCATGCGGTTCAAACAGCTGTAGGAAAAGAAAAATACCAAGCAGACGGTAGACAGGTTACAGTCAGAACAGCAGAATCAGCTTTTGAGGCATTAACACCACCCTGTAATTTACCGACAACTGCACTAAATCCAGAATGGATACAATGGGTAAATTCTGTTGCTACAGACAAAGTAAAATACTATTTTGACCCGGAAATGAAAGAATTAAAATATCTAGAATATGAGAAAGAATACCCTCTGCCAATCGACATTCTGCCTTTACGACAGTACGCCTGTGTAATACATACAGACGGGCATGCTCAACCCTCAGTTTGGGGAGAGCTGGCTTACAAGGCCACATGCGAAATTGTAAAAGAAGTGTGGCGCGGAGGTAAATTAAGACCTCTACTTACAAAAACACACTCAGTGGAAAATAATTCAGAACAACAAACGGAAATAATTTCATGAAAAATGGCACTAGATAATGCCGATCGCGAATTCCCGACACTTATTGTGTGCGATTCGTATTACTGCGTCAAAACATACAATAACGATTTGAAGAAATGGATTCAAAACGGTTACAAAGATGACACAGGTGCAACAATAAAGCAAAAAGTGCTTTGGGAACAAGTAGTTCTTTTACAGAAAGAACTACCAAAAACTCACGTCATACATTCACTGAGTCATCAGCGTGATGGCGTTCACGTTGCAGGGAATTCATTGGCTGAGACAGCCAGCAGCGGGAGCAACTAAACCAGCTTCCGTAGCTACAAAGAAGCGTGCAGTAAAATACATTGACGGTGAAACTGTGCTGGCGGTGAAAACGTCATCAAAAGACGACTGTTCAGCACTACCGATCAATTATCCACTCAATTATACATACATAATCGATGCAAACTCAGTCCCTTTTGCTCGAATCCCTGGAGTGGGGGATAGAGTGATTCCAAACACGGACAGGAGAGGCTTGTTAATAGCAGACGCACATATGGGTGAGGGTCTCAGACACCTTAAGCTAAAAGATTCTCTGGAAGAATTACAATCAGTGTACTGGTGGCCAGGCATGAGTCTGCATCATCACATTTTTGTAAAAAACTGCCCAGACTGCAATAGAGATCGCAGTGGCGAGCGGGGAGAACTATTGCCATGGCATTTCACTCCAGATAAACAACAACAATAAGAAAGCCCCCATCAAAAAAAAAAAAAAAAGCGTTATATTAACATAAAAGACTAATTTTCACTTATAATGTAGACCCCAGCGCTCGGCTGACGTCTGGACTGTTATAAATGGATTTGCGAGTCTATAATGGCATATACGCTAGGAGCATGCTACGTTTTGTCTAATGTATTCCTTTTAGCCTTCAAGCTTATGGGGAATCATGGCCAAATGAGCATAGCATAGCGGGACTCTTCTCACTTCCTTCCTGAGGGATACGGGATGGTGTAAAGAAAAAAACAAGACATAAAGCAATCTATAACGGAAAAGGTATTAGGTTCGGGTACTGGGTGGGTCAAACATCTAATAAGTGTCCAACGTAGTCTAAATAACCTGCCAAGGAATTCTCTGAAAGGGTTCAGTCCGTACGAACTATTGTTCGGGACTAGAATGATGATCCAAGATCTTGATAGTCAGACTTCAGTGGTTAAAGACAAAAGCTTTGATATCAAAGATCGTTTGGCTATTTTACAGGACTTAAATGAAACAAGAAAAGACCTGAGCAACATAAAGTTGAAACAACAGCCAACAACCACTGAAGAGAAACCACCTGTCCCAGCAAGGCCTGTCTGGATTCCAAAAGTCGGGGATCTAGTCAGAGAGAAGATCGCGGTAAAGAAGGAATTTAGGCCTTCTTACAGAAAAGCAGTTCCTGTCTTGTCTGTCAACGGGACAAGATCAGTAGTACTACCGCCCCTTGCTGGTAAAAAGGAGAACCGAGTTGTATCCATCGACCTGGTTAAACCACAATCATGTGGCCGATAACAAACAGTGTGCCAAGTGGACTCCCAAGAAGTAGCAGAACACCAAGATTTGCTACGAATACAGAGGCTCAAACTGGAAGACTGATCACATTTAGAAAATCTACAGTGAATCAACAAGGACTATGCAACAAAGCAATGGAACTTGAACCTCTTAAAACCCAAATTAAAACTTTTCATCAATAAACAACAACCTATGATGATGTAAATGCAGACTTTGCTAATGAAAGAAAGCAAAATCCAAAAACAATTGGAACAATTGACAGAACAGCATCCGGCTACTTCATCAACTTCGATGATTCATCTGAAGACCTGAGTGAAGCAAAGAAACAGCCATCAGCAAAAACTTTTAAAAACAAAGCTAAAGAACTTTTTCAACAGCTGAAAGAAACCTATCTGATTTCTCCATGGATTGAATTTTTGGTGGCCTTCGGTGCATTTATCCTCATTCTTTGGCTCATCTTAGTACTATGTTTGGGACATTTCATTGAAGGAAAATATGCTAAAATGGACACAGCAAGCCAGAAAATCAACTTGGTCCTTAAACCACACACATCTTCACACATCGAGAAAAGAAAACTTTCTTCAGTGAACTTCACAGCCAATCCTATACCAGGTGGTGTAGCATGGGACAAAACTGATTATGAAATCTATGGTCCGGTTGAAATCCTGAAGTATCCACACCAATTCAAGATCTCATTGAGTGACTTTGTAAAACCAAGCTCATTTGCGGATGATTGGGACTTTGAAAGTATTAATGATATGATGTCTGATCTTATGATGTCTGCTAAATTTACAGAACATGATTATTTGCAGGGTTCGTCTAATTATGATCAGATGTTCTGCTACAACCATTATGGTAACCATTATCTACATAAATCTGCTCAACCTAGAAATGTTTTAAATTATAACCAATGGGAACATTGTGCTACTCCTCCAAAAGATAGCTCAAAAACATTTTATGATAAATATTCATACTTTTCAGGGTTTAACACAAGTAATGCAGAAACATTTTATTTCAAATTGTCAAATAAGACAGGTATGAAGACCATGCTTACAAACACAAAATTGATATATTCCGATTCATTCTTTGAACAAATGAATACATTTGGGTTTGATTTCTGGAACAATAATATTGAAGCAAAAACTGTTTGGGGTACAAGAGATTGGCAAGTACAAGGTATAGAATCATTGTTTAGAGCCTGCATGATCCCAGAACAAATTATATTTTTGAACGACACTATTCAACAAACTACCTGTCTTGGCTTAGCCAAAATCAAAGATTTGAACAAACCGTCTATTCCAAAGCCAACAGTGAACAGTAATAGCTCTATAGATGTTGAGATAGACGTAAACCATATATTAAACCAAAACAGAACACATCCTGAATGGAAAAAATGGTTGATCTGGCCCACAGATACAAATAACTGTCAAGACAGATTCCTGAACAAAGAACAGGGGTTCACATTGACTAGGCCAGACCCTAGATATTCCCAAAGACAACATCCAGGGATAGTAACAACCTACAGCGTGGGCAAGCTCTGCCTTCAATGGCTACAAACGTCCACACTGGCTGAAATTAAGCAACACCTAACTTTACTTACAGAAGGGTGCTGACTATACAATTCTGAGCATTGAAAAACTTGAGAGATTACCATTGACAATGTCAGAACGACCTGTCATTGAATGGATAATACATGGGATAATAAATATTCCGATAACTACTTTCCAGTTTCAATTCTGCCAAAAATATATACAGGCAGGCCAGTATGAAAGGTTGGGTAAAGGATACATTAAGTCAATATGGAACTTGCCCTATACACACGAATGTGTAAGTAATAAAGGCCAGAAAGTGTTTCTCAGTGGCGATAATTGTGCAAGATCACTAAGTGGTACACTTCTGTGTCAGGGTATTAGTTTGCACGGAGCCTGTGAAGGGACTTCAAATAACCTTTCATGTTACCAGCTAGGCACACCTGCAACACAAATAGAACCATTCTTTAGGAGACTCTCGAACGGGAGTTACATTCTAATAGTAGATCGCAGATGTTGTAGTTTGCTGCCCGGAAAACCTTATCTCATAACTGTGACTAGGAAGGTCATGTGCTGTGAACATGTATTGTTCCCCAGCGAGTCTGCAGACAGGGAGGCAAGGTTATGGCTCGATTTGAAAATTGCTTCTATTCGAATAGATACTTTAAGCAGAATGAAGACTGTGCTCCTACAGACGCCGACAAGGCTCACGTCATCAAAAGAAACGTATGATCTCCAAGTTGCAAGGACAACAGAAGAGATTCATTCATTATTATCAACTAATTCCCCCATACATTTCGCAGAAATACTGAACGAAATCTTAAATATTTCTGATACCACTGGTATCTCCAGTGTATTTAAAGCAGTGTTTTCGGGTGCTTTAACTCCATTCAAAGCCATCCTGGGTATTTTTCCAGACTTTGTCCATTCCATTTTTGGCGGACTTCCACTCCTTTTGGGACTAGTAGCGGGTATTCTATTTTTGATCCTGTTATTTCGCTATGGCAAACCATGTCACAGACAAAACACCTGCGACAAGGGAAGAAATGATCCTAGCCATTGGCTACCGGGACCGGGTAACTAAAATCCTTGGACTATCCCGGCTCAGAGACCTGAACATGACTTGGCTTCTTTCATTTAGACCAATGTGGCAAAGTTGTGTTATGCCTGTATTAAGGTGCTTGCTATGCGGCGAAGAATGCGTGTTGGACACCTGTCTGGCACTACAATCGGATGTGCCAATGGACGCAGATACCTTGTTGGGTCCGGTAACGGCTCATGCATTGTGCTGTCCCCAGCGGCTACCAATCCTGATGACGACATTCGTGGAGTCTTCACCACTACGATTGAGGGGTAGTGAAGTACAAGATGAAAGCAGCATCGATCAGGTACGACCTTCAGTCAGCTATGCTGATCCAAACATCGATGGAGGCAAACATGCTCAGGCTCATGAATGCATGGTAACAACCTTTTCCGAATTAGTGGAACTTACGCAAGAAGCTGTTGACAGTTTTTTCAACAGTCTAAATAATATGATGTTTTCACCAGAGCAGCAGGAATAACTTTGAGCAAACTAGCACTTGGAGTTCCCTACATGCAAGAACTTTTTCCCCAATTCGACAATATTTACAATTTTTGGGACACTTATCTTCTGCTTAAAGTAGACGTTATTCTTAGAGAACTAAATTTCTATTTTTAGGTAGTCACAAGACATTCGCTATGCTAGCACTGTTATACATAAATTTATGATTGTGATGAAATGGTCTCGCACTTTTTTTCTGTATTAAGAGCCATTTCATGTGTGGTTTTCGCATTTAGATTATGCTGAATTTTTAACATATGAGTAGCATTATTAGACTGCTTGTGCTTATAGTATACGTGACAGTACATGTGATTGTGTTTCGTATATTTTATAAAATCCAATTTTCGGAATGCATATAAATGTATTTTGGGGTGGTACGGTATACACAAACGCTACTGATATTCACTATGCCTAGATTTGTAAATATGGACATAGTCTCCGTGGAGTGGGTGTGATGTATTCCTATAGGTACTGTATCGATTCCCCTATTCCTGACCCTGGTTTGGTTAATAATTAACTAGCAGTCATCCAACGGTGCAAAAACCGTTATCTGATTAAGCCACACCACGGCACAGAAGCGCGTTATCTGATTAGGTCATAACGCATGCCATCTAATTAGACAAGTGATATTCCTCCAGCCCCTGATAAGGCATACGGAGTTCTCAAAACAAATCAAACCTACAGCGACCTGGGAAATTCCCATAGCCATTGTTTTGATTTCACCGAGAACTTCAGCAAAGAATGTGCGAACGAGCCCGTTCATATGAGATCCTTATTGACGTATATATGTCCATCCTTACGTCAATCTCGGCACCTTTCAGGTATAAATATTACCGACATTGCCTTAAGCAAACACATGCGGTGGTGACGAGATCGGAGCAGCGAGACGTGCTGAGGAGCCCAGCAGAGAGCGAAGCCCACAGACGCTGCCCCGCATTCCTGACGCGCTGAGAACGAGACGCTACCTTTCTCCTGCCGAGAAATCCAGCTCCGGCGCTTCCAAGCAGCCCTCGCAGGCAGCTGGAATATCAAGACCTGGGATAAGAGATACCAGCCCTCCATCATTTTAGATCTCAGGTACAGAACTGAATAACCCCTTGCAGAGAATTCTCAAATCAGTCCCTTGGCAAAACAAACTTAACTTAAACTGCTACTTATCTACTCCCGCCCACGTATTAGGCTTAGGTCAGGTACATTGGGGTAGGCGTGGTTAGAAGCACCAGTTGAGTACGATTAGTCAAATGTATATATGTATGTATCTATTTTATCCATTTTAAAGTATCATATGGCTCAGAAACCATATCAATGCTTTTACAGTATTATTTTATAATTCTGTCTCTACTGTATGCACTTTACTTAACTACAAGTATTGCAATAATAGCGATTCATTTCTCTTGTATGAGAAAAGAGACTGATCAATAAATAACATCTTTTATTGAACCACGCCCATCTCTTATTTCTCTACAAACTGGTGAAACTAAGAATGCACGTACTGACTGAGTAAAATAAGTTGTCTATTGTTTTCACACGACTCTAGAGATACACTCTTGATTAGGGGAGAGCAAAGTTGTCATGTTCTATGGTTGTCAGAAACTAAATCCCTTCTTGTCTATCCAGGGAGGTTAAAATCCTCCTTGCCTATTCGAGAAAGTTTCTAGTGAACTCTGAGCTAGCTGGCAAACACAAAACTTTAAGTCTAATATCGTCGGTAGAAGACCTAGTTAACCTCTGCCCTAGGTCTATACTATTGAAGATATTATTCCAATGCGCAGAGCCTATTGGGATAATAGGAACTACACTACACTTTTAAGACATTGATTGCCTTATTGAGTGTATGTATTCTAATATTACTAAAACAAACAACTTCTTTTTTGTATCAAACGCGCGTTCAATAATATTCTCAATATATCTTTTTTTTCTTATAAAAGGCTACTTTCCTTATGGAAATCTTTAATTTTTTTTATGAATTCGAAACAACTCTGTTATAAAACATGCACTTCCTGATTTGTGCAAACTGATTAGTACGTCTATTATTATAGACAATTTGATCAGCACATAGTTGGGAAACATTTTTCTTTTTTCTCTGATTTCTCCTTGTAGATACTGACAAGTGTTTTTCATTTTCCATATTATTCAAACTCTTTTTCTTTGAGTCAATTTCTTTATGAAATCCTTGGTTGTCTTACCAGGAGCACTATTCTTTTTGTCCGTATTTTGTTGATTACGTAAATCTTCTAATTGTTTTTTCTTGGAAAAGTAAGTCTGTTTATATTTTTTTCTTTTTTCATTCTTGTTCGGCATGTTGATTTTTTTTTCTGTAGAAAATTACGATCTGTTGTGAAGAAAGACATTTTTTTATAGACCACTACTAACATACTACATAGAAATTATAACCACTAAATAATGTAAACACTGGTTCACCTTATAAGTAAAATTAAGGCATAGCAACTGTCTCTGAACATAGTAGGAAATCATGTAGTGAGTGCTGTTTCTGACTTTCTGGCAGTGCATTGCTGTTTCAACATTATAGAATTATTTGCTGAGAATAATATTTTCGGGTTAAGAACAGTACAGTAGTTTTCAGGCAGTGTAGGGGGTCATAGTGGGATTAATATTTCTGACTCTAAACCCTAACACACTTCATCAGAATATCTATTCTCATTTTTATTAAACACGTCAACGATCCAAATTATTACAATACTTCAAAAAGACTCACTCAAATAAGTTTTAATTATAAATTATAAACTTATTCATCAAACATTTCATATTGCAATAAAACTTCCAACATGACTTCGTCAGGTATTTCATTTGCATCAAATACAAAATGTACATCTTCAAATTTAAAATCTTCTACCGCTTCCACAAAAACACTGTCCAAACTCTCATCAAAGAAATCTTCATTTTCAGTATCAATTTCCTCTGGAAAAGGTCCATCTTTGATATCCTCTATTAATTCGCATGAGATCTCAAAATTCAAAGCAATGTTCTATTGATGCTCTTCCATTGCACCAATATGATAATGTTGCTGGTCCTTGCAAAAAAATATAAACACTTAATTATATCGTTTTCACTAATAGATAATAAAAAACTACTTTTTTCAATTTTATGTTTCAGGGTTTTCAGGACTGTAGAGCTGTTGAAAGAGTTTATAATTTGTTTCTAGGGATGGAATTTCTGGGTTTAACACAATAAACTGATGTTCAAGCTGTGTAGAGAGTGAAGGTGGGACTCAGAATGTACAAATGAAAATTCACTGAAATGATTACTACTTGCTACAGAGACAGTTGCTTTTGCATTTCAACAGCACACCCGGCATCTAAATTGCACAGCATGAACACAATTTGAAAATTAAGAGGCATGAGATATATACTGCATTGAACTTACTACAACTATCTCTCCTAAATCATGACACAGTCCATGGTTTACATGATTTAGCCCACAGAGGGACAGATAGTAGAAATAGAGAGTAAATGGTACAAGCAGTGGATGTGAGACTACAGACAGAGAGGGAAACGTTTTAACATGGTAGCACTGTCAAATACACACCAGAAACCATATCATAATAGACCTGTGCACATGCATATGAAAGGGTGCACACAGATGGTACAGGCACAGATAGAGAAATGTTGCAGATCTGGGCATGTGTGATGTGGAGTATGTTAAACATAGTTTGTTTCTAGACAGGCTACAAGGACAGTTAACAGAAAGGTAGGAGAGAGCACTTGGGAAAGAAAATGGCTGCCAGAAATACAAAATGGCTTCCAGCTCATGCCAACAAATCTGTATAATATTCAACGCATGGGCCGTGTTCTCTGTCTTAAAGAAATGAGCCTATTTGGGAATAGAGAGACCTAACACACATGCTGCCTAAGATTCTCTAGCAGTACATATCCTAAAGCCTAAATGCCCGGTGACTGAGATGCATCATTAGAGCTGTGTGAATAATAACTGTGTCAGCCCCGTACCTGAGGTGCATCATCAGAGCTGTGTGAATAATAACTGTGTCAGCCCCGTGTCTGAGGTGCATCATCAGAGCTGTGTAAATAATAACAACTGTTAGCCCCGTGCTGAGGTGCGTCATCAGAGTTGTGTGAGTAATAAGAACCGTCAGCCCCGTGCCTGAGGTGCATCATCAAAGCTGTGTGAATAATACCTGCTGTGAGCACCGTGCCTGAGGTACATCATCAGAGCTGTGTGAGTAATAACAGCCATCAGCCTCGTGCCTGAGGTGCATCATAGGAGCTGTGTGAATAATAACTGCTGTGAGCACCATACCTTAGGTGCATCATCAGAGCTGTGTGAGTAATAACAGCCGTCAGCCCCGTGCCTGAAGTGCATCATCAGAGCTGTGTGAATAATAACAGCTGAGAGCCCCGTGCATTCTGTTAGTTAGGCCCTTCTGGGCATGTGTGAAGTGGAGTATGTTAAACATAGTTTGTCTCTAGACAAGCTACAAGGACAGTTAACAGAAAGGTAGGAGAGAGCACATGGGAAATAAAATGGCTGCCAGAAATACAAAATGGCTTCCAGCTCATGCCAACAAATCTGCCTAATATTCAACACATGGGCTGTGTTCTCTGTCTTAAAGAAATAACTGTGATAAATGGTTTTAGTCAAATGAGCACTTTTAAAGTTTTTCACCAAAAAACAGACCATATATATATATATAAGCAAGACATAACATTCCTTTTTCATTTCAACAGCACACCCTGGATCTTTATTGCACAGCTTAGAGCCTATTTGGGAACTAACAGGCCTGACAGACATGCTGCCTAAGATTCTCTAGTAGTACATATCCTAAAGCCTAACTGACTTCAAGAATACATGTATCCCCATATTTTTAAACACATCAACTGAGCAAATTATTCACCCAGATTCATTTAAAATTAAGCTTGACTCACAGTGTGATCTTAGACACTTGACCAGGATGTTACATGTAATCTACCATGTCTGTCTCTGCTTGCACTATGTGTGTCTGTGCTCATACTATCTCACCGTCTCTACTGGCAAAAAACAGACAATATATATATAAGCAAGACATAATATTCCTTTTTCATTTCAACAGCACACCCTAGATCTTTATTGCACAGCATAAAGCCTATTTGGGAACTAAGAACCCTGACAGACATGCCGC
Source organism: Lissotriton helveticus (assembly GCF_964261635.1). Taxonomy (NCBI): domain Eukaryota; kingdom Metazoa; phylum Chordata; class Amphibia; order Caudata; family Salamandridae; genus Lissotriton; species Lissotriton helveticus. The sequence continues at coordinate 85,042,180 of NC_136060.1, read as the reverse complement.
CTAAGATTCTCTAGTAGTACATATCCTAAAGCCTAACTGACTTCAAGAATACATGTATTCCCATATTTTTAAACACATCAACTAAGCAAATTATTCACCCAGATTCATTTAAAATCAAGCTTGACTCACAGTGTGATCTTAGGCACATGACCAGGATGTTACATGTAACCTACCATGTCTGTCTCTGCTTGCACTGTGTGTATCTGTGCTCATACTATCTCACTGTCTCTACTGGCAAAAACAGACCATATATATATATATATATATAAGCAAGACATAACATTCCTTTTTGATTTCAACAGCACACTCCGGATCTTTATTGCACAGCTTACAGCCTATTTGGGAACTAAGAGGCCTTACAGACATGCTGCCTAAGATTCTCTAGCAGTACATATCCTAAAGCCTAACTGATTTCAAGAATACATGTATTCCCATATTTTTAAACACATCAACTAAGCAAATTATTCACCCAGATTAATTTAAAATCAAGCTTGACTCACAGTGTGATCTTAGACACATGACAGTATTGCTTGCAAATCAGTAAAATAATTACTATCTGCTCTTAAAACATTTTCTATGGCACTTCTACAGTACACCAAAAATGGTTACAAAACTACAAGATGACAAACTGAAAATTCTAACAGTTGTAAGGAAGAAAAAGAGGGAAAAAGTAAAGAGAACGAATAAATGAAAAGGAATAACTGAGATGAAGTGAGGAAGTCAAGAAAGAGAGTTGAAGTAAAGAAAGTGAGGAAGGAGAATAAGACTGAGAGTGAATGAAAAGCAGTAACAGTGAGGGATTACATATCAGGATGAGGGAAGAGGAGTAAGGAAAAAAAACATAATATGAGAAAGTAAAAAGTACTAAGTGAGAGGAAATCATTTATAGAAAGAGAGAGGAAAGAAAAGGAAGAGTAATGGAAAGAAAAGAAAACAGTGAGAGAGAAAAAATAAGGACAGTGACAGACTGTGAGGGAGTGAAACAGTTATAGTGACTAAGGCATAACAAAAGGAGAAATGCAGTGAAAAGAGTTATAGGCTCACCTTTAAAAATGCTTTTGAAGATTTAGAACAGTGGCAGTCACAAACCAGATTTTCTAATGCAGAATCCCTGAATATTGCTTCTGTCACTGCAGCCTCAGAATAATGGCACAGATTCCCTCTCATTTCAGACCTATATTCATGTACATAACCAATCACATTTCTTCCCACACAAAATCAAAATCAAACTAACATTTCAATTGGTCTACCTTTCATTATTTTCAAAGTCACATAAACTTCAACCATCCCCCGCTCCCCTCTCTGCCTGTTACCATGGTAACACCTCATACTGCACCTGGCTGAAGACACAGGTCAGAAGTTCATATCTCAATTTTGCAAATAAAACCAGCAAGGCTGTTTGACCTTCAAATACACCTGCTTATCCACACCTTTGTTAGTTTTAATGATTTTTTCTCAACCAATAGCATTTTTCCTTTTAAAAAAACATTAGCACGCACCCTAGTTTTCAATCTTGAATTGTAGGGAACAACCAATCATTTCTAGTTTTTCAAGTGCACTGAACCTCATCCACATTTTATCCTAAACTCTCAGCTTCTAACTGCCATTTCACTTCCAGAACCCATCTGAGTACTACTGGATCTGCCTTCAAAATGCTAAAAGTTTGGGTTATAGGACACATCAATATATACTGGAGTAAACGGTATAAGCAAATAGATGCTTTCTCAACCTTGATTTACCAAATGTGGATATTATGTGGATTGGCCAGAGAGAATTAAAATGTCACCAATTGATGCCACTGGTAAAATCCTTTTTACATCTGCCACACCCTGACCTCATTATTGTGCACTGTGGTGGAAATTACATGGGCACTTTGACTGGGGTAGATCTGGAAATGCTTTTAAAGGACACCTTTGGGCAATTGATGTCACTTTTTCCACAAACTGCCTTTGTATATTCAAATATATGCCAAAGACAACAATGGAACTGGTCCAACCAATATTGCCCACAGATTGAGAAAGCAAGGAAACATGTGAATAAGCCTGTTTCTGCTTTCCTCAGAGACTATGGCATGGGTTCTATATACCACAACAACTTGCGTTACAACATGCAAGGCATCTATAGGAGAGATGGTTTACAGATGAGGGGAATAGAGTCTTCCTTTTGAATTTACGACTCTGCATCGGTACTTACTTGTAGGTACCAAAAACCCTTTATAAACACAATGGCACTTTTTAGAGCCAACCAACATCTAAACTCTCAAACATGTTATTTAACTATATTTTTTTTCTGTTTGTTTGTCGACGTGCGCGCACCTCGCTGTATTTTTTTTCTCTAAAAAATATTTTTGGGGGCCAGTTGAAGTACTTCAGGAACCCCTTGAGAAATCCTAGAGGGTCAGGGAATCTCTACCTTGCCCCCTTTCCACGATCTCCACTATAGTTTTTCACACTCTTGTAAATCAAGGTGCGTGACCGGATGCGCGCACCTCGCAACTTTTTAGGAAAGAAAAAATGTTTTTTTTGGCCTTGGTTGTCCTTAATGGACCCCCTGAGAAAACCTAGGGATCAAGGAGTCTCTACCGTGCCCCCTTTCCACGATCTCCACTATAGTTTTTCGCACTCTTGTAAATCGAGGTGCGCGACCAGGTGCGCGCACCACGCGATTTTGTAAAAAAAAAAAGTTTTTTTTGGCCTTGAGGGTCCTTAATGGACCACCTGAGAAAACCTATGGGGGCAGGGAGTCTCCACCCTGCCCCCTTTCCATGTTCTGCCCCTTTGTTCTCTACATTATGTTGACTCGCACTGACAAAATGACGGTCAACACTTCCTGATTTCCTCCGAATCGAATGCGGACAGACGTCAAACAGCAAATCAGAATTCTACTCACGCACAGGGGTGTGCGCACGGGTGCACGCACCCGTGCGCGCTTATAGATATATAATGTAAATGTAAATTGATACATGTATAGCGCACTACTCACCCGCAAGGGTCTCAAGGCGCTTGTACGAATACCGCTGTGGAACCCATCCTGGCTTTCCCTGTGAGGTGCCCACTCCTGGGCACCCCCAAGGTGGAGGCCAGGCATCCTTAGCATTGTAGGGGCCGTTGTGGAGATTAAGCAAGCTATTGCCCAGAGTTGCAGAGTGGGACTCCATGATTGGAATAGGCACCGAGGCGAGAATTATCAGGTCCGTGGAATTTTGAGTCCAAGACCCGCCGAGGCGGGGAATTGAACCCTGGTCCCGGGCTAGACCTCTGCATCAGAGTCTGCCGCTCTAACCATTGAGCCACACTTCTCCACTAATTAATTTCAACTTTCATTTTCTAAGCAACTACTGAAGGGATTTACACCATTTAAAGAAAAGCGTAATCTGCGAACCTGACTCTACCTTTTTGCCACATTTCTTATAATTCCATTCAGCCGTTCGGGCTGTAGCCGTGTCTAATCGTCCTATGGAAAATAACATGGGGGACAACACGTTTTGGGACCCCCCTTTTATCTCAGCCCCCACTTGACGAATTCCCCCCAAACTTTCAGGGAAGGAGCGGGCCATCTTCTTCGAGAAATTCGCAAAGATTCGTCCACCGGCGCCACAGTTATTCCCAATAGAATGTTGCGGTTTTCCTATGGAAACTAGGTCCTAACTATAACTACCTACTGGCGACCGCCAGTAGGTAATATATATATATAATACTCGGCAACGAACAAAGGGTAATATAGGCTGCCACCTGGCACCGGAGTCAGGTATGGATCCACGTGACCCTAAACACGGGTCTGCGACGGTAGGAACACTTCTGGAAATAGTAATTCCAGTGGAACGATTCAGCAAACTGTAAAACAAACAACCACAAAAACTCTTTTCTACCTTGAACGGAGCACTAAGGACCACAGGTACCATCATGCCAGGCGCAGCTTGGATATCGTAACAACCACTAAAGGGCCGGCAGTGATTAACTGAAACGGACAACACCTGTGGCGAATGCTTCGTTCACGAGATTGTGACTTCCTTTAAAAAAGTTTGGAGCCCCGAACGAAACGCGTCAGGACTTCAAAAACTGAATTGCCAAATAAATGCTTTAAGCAAAGGTGTGCAGTGTGCGGCTTCTTCCGCATTGGGGAGATATCCTTTTCATATATATATATATATATATATATTCACTGAAAAAACTATAGGTTTCACACTCGTTATAGTTAGGAATTAGCATTTACAAATCCTTTGAAATTCACTGAAAAAAACATAGGTTTCACACCAGTTATAGTTAGCTGAACATTTTAATCATACAAAACCATTGAAATTCCCACGTTATAGTTAGTTGGACTCACTATAACTCGCGCACCCGCAATCCACTGCTGAAGATGTCACATATTACATCATTCATGACATGGTCAGTGACATCACTGATGACATCACTGATGACAACTCAAATGACATCACTGAGCGTACTGAGAGCGCCATTTCAGCGTTCGTAAAAAAAAATATGCATGAAAACTAAATATTAATGGAAGACATTTAGTATCATACTTATAAAGCAGTATTTTTGATTTACGAAATGAAAATGATTTTGCATTTCCGTAAAGCTATGAAAACGTCACTGAGGCGCGCCGCGTAAGCGCTAACGGAAGCGCCTACGTTCGCGCTGCGTGAGCGCCCCCGGAAGCGCTTCGGTGCGCGTAGCGTAAGCGCGTCAAGTCATGTGACCTTAAAATAACTCTTTTCATTGGTTGCTAACAGTTTTTTTTACAAAGAATGAAATTCCCACCCATTTCCTTCACTTCTTCTTTCACTTTTGTGACTGCAAGACCTCTCTTTTTGCTGTCGGCTCTTGCTGAATTAATATCTTGCATTACCATGGCTGCCAGATCATCCAGAAGTGAAGATGAGTCAGAGGGATTTCTGGATGAAGAGGTTCCTCAGCCGAAAATAAAAGAACACTTCATATGGAAGTTTTTTTCTATTCCAGATGGCCTGAAAAAAGTAAATGCTCCAAAGGTGGAGTGCAGGATTTGTAAAACTGTCCTGTCACGGGGTGACCCCAGAAAGAAATATTCATTTGGAAACTCAACGATGATTCGACATGTCGAGAGGAGGCACCCCCAGAATTTTGCCCGGGAGAGTGTCAGGGCTCTGGCACGAGAGGCTCCCAGTCATGGGGCCTCTACTTCAACCGGAGTACAAACTGCATCAGGGAGGGAGCAATCACAAGAGCAGATTCCCAACATCCAGCCTGCTTTTATTAAAGGGGTTATTAAATGCAGATATTGCGATAAGTTACTTTGCTATGGGGAACAAAGTGTTCTGCTCATGGTTCGAACATTGGATAACCATCGCTGCTGTTCCCAGCCCTAATTTTGTTTAGTTTTTTTGCTCCTGTTGAGCAGTTTCCCTTTCCCTGTTTTTGTTCTAAAAAAAGAAAAAAATAAGAAAAAAAAAAGTTATTTTCAGAACTACCTCCAATTCTCATTAAAGAGCTGAGTTCTTAAAAAAATGAAAAAGAGTAAGTGAAGTGGAGTGCATTGATAAAGGAGAAGAAAATGAGTGAGAAAGCACAGAAAGGGACGAGAGGAGAAGGGAAGTGAAGTAGGGGGACTGAAAGAAGGTGAGTGTGGGGCAGGAGAGTGAGGAGAAGGAGAGTGAACATGGAGAATGTGGATATGCGAAGAAAATGTAGTAAAGGAACGGGGGTGTGGAAGGGTAAGAAAAGAGCAGTGATGTTTGGAAAGACTAGAGATACAGACTGGATAAAGACAAGTAAGTGTGAGACCAGGTAAGTAAGGCAGTGAAGAAACTGAGAAAGTGAAAGAAAAAATAAGAGTAGAAGACTGAAGGCCTCATTTTTGCACTTGCCTCACAGCCGGCGTAACACTGACACAGGTCCTTTAACATGGGCCTGGCCCCATGTGAAAGGATGCATTGCTGGAGTTGTGTCACTTTTGTAACACACTCCAGCAATGCATCACTTTTGCGCTTACAGATACGTCAGAAATACTGACGTATCTGTAACTTCTTGCGACATAATGTGTCATACATTAAATATGACGCATGAGTAGAAGACTTTAGGTCTTATTTATGAGGCCATGCGTCACTATTACGCCACTGGTGCATCACTTTTTGTGACGCAGCAGTGCTGTAAAAAATGCACCTTGTTAGTCATATTTACAAAGTGCCGCATCTAGGTAGATGTGTCACTTTGTAAACCCCTGCGCCACATTATACCTACATCAGGTGTAATGTATGCAAAAGGGGCGTATTGACGCAAGAAAGGGTCGTAGAGGTGACGCAGTAAAATCTAAAAGATTTCACTACGTCACTTTTAGGACGCCGTTGTGTCAAAATCTTGCACCTGTCTCACAGCAGGCGTAAGACTGATACAGGCCCTTTCACATGGGACTTGCCCCATGTGAAAAGATGCATTGCTGGAGTTGTGTCACTTTTGTGACACACTCCAGCAATGCATCACTTTTGCGCTTACAGATACGTCAGAAATACTGATGTATCTGTAAGTACTTCTGACATAATGCGTCATAAATTAAATATGACACATGAGTAGAAGACTAAAGGCCTCATTTATGAGGCCATGCGTCACTTTTACGCCACCGGTGCGTCACTTTTTGTGACGCACCAGTGCTGTAAAAAGTGCACCTAGTTGAGTCATATTTACAAAGTGACGCATCTAGGTAGATGTGTCACTTTGTAAACCCCTGCGCCACATTATACCTACGTCAGGTGTAATGTATGCAAAAGGGGCGTATTGACGCAAGAAAGGGTTGTAGAGGTGACGCAGTGAAATCTATGAGATTTCACTGCGTCACTTTTAGGACGCCATTGTGTCAAAATCTTGCGCCTGCCTCACAGCAGGTGTAAGACTGATGAAGGCCCTTCCACATGGGGCTGGCCCCATGTGAAAGGATGCATTGCTGGAGTTGTGTCACTTTTGTGATACACTCCAGCAATGCATCACTTTTGCGTTTACAGATATGTCAGAAATACTGACGTATCTGTAACTACTTGCGACATAACACGTCATAAATTAAATATCACGCATGAGTAGAAGACTGAAGGCCTCAGTTATGAGGCTATGCGTCACTTTTACGCCACCGATGCGTCACTTTTTGTGACGCACCAATACTGTAAAAAATACACCTTGTTGAGTCATATTTACAAAGTGACGCATCTAGGTATGTACGTCACTTTGTAAACCCCTGCGCCACATTATACCTGCGCCAGCTGTAATGTATGCAAAGGGTGTGTATTGACATAAGGAAGGGTGGTAGAAGTGACACAGTGACATCTAAGAGATATCACTGCGTCACTTTTATGACGCTGTTGCGTCCAAATCTTGCGCCTGCTTAACAGCAGCCGTAAGACTGACGCAGGCCCTTTCACATAGGACTGGCCCCATGTGAAAGAATGCATTGCTGGAGTTGCATCATTTTTGTGACACATTCCAGAAATGCATCACTTTCCTCTAAACACTCTACATTATTTTTTTACTCTAATTTTTACACCGTTTTTTCCTGTGGTGCGCTCAGGGTGCGCATACCAGAGAGCGCACCAGGGAGTGCACCCAGCGCTTACCCCGCGAAAATTTTAAAAAAATAAATATTTTTTTTGCCTGTGAGGGTCCTTCTAGGCCCCCCTCAGAAAACCTAGGGGGTTAGAGGGTGTCTATTCTGCCCATTTTCTATTTTTTCCCCATTTATTTTTCACCTCTTGTGTCTCTGTTCTTCAGAGTCACAAGATGGCAGACTATGCAGACCATTTAGAATGTTTACAGACACCCAAGAGCCAATTAGCTTTTGAAATTTACAACCAATTAAAATGTTTCTTTGGTTTTGAATTTGTGTGTGATGAAGTTTCGTTAGTTTTCTACTAATGAAATGGTTCTCTAATGAGAGGTAAACACAGCCATTTTGTGCTAGTACTCTTTGAGGTACATTTGTGAGGAATATTTGGTGTTCTATTTCTGGTGTGAAATTTACACAGTATTATCTCTTCTACTCTTTTCTAAAAAGGTGAGTTGTTAATTTTAAGGAGAATTTAATACTTGATAAAGCTAGTTTAATATTATCTATTACTAAAAACGATAAATTAAAGTGATTTTTTTCTGCCATTTACAGCAAGAAATTTGAAAAGAATATGAATTTCAATGAGGACACCGTTAATATTAATTTTGAAATTTCTGCAACCTTTGTTGAGGAGAGTTTGTTTGAGGTCTCAAATGATCCTATTCATAACACCATCAATTTAGAAGACCTTCTTTTGAGAGAAGATGGAATGGAGGATTTTAATGATAAAACATTGGATGCTGAATTAATGGAATGTTTGGACGATGTTGAGTTCCAGGAGTCATTTATGAAGAGTTGTGATGAGGAGATTCCTGATCAATTAATTCTAGAAGTACTTCTAAATTATGAAAATTCTGCAGAATAAATTTATATTTATAAATTATAAATTGTTTGAGACATTTTTTTGTTATTTTATTTGAAATTAATGAGATAGTAGTGAAATGATTGTGGTATAAAGTAAGACTTATAGTAGAGAGTGCAACATTTCTGTATTACATAGTAAGTTTACTCACAGTTACTTCCCTTCTCCCACTATATTTTCTCCAATGTGCATTTCACATCTCTTTTTCATCTCATGCCTTCTTTCTCTCACTATTTCTCTCTAATGTACACTATTGCCGCCATTTTTTGTATTTTCAGAAGACAGTGAATTGTAATACTTCAAACGTGGAGTTCAATATGTGCCATACTATATTTTGCAGAAAAGACCCCAGAATGAAGTACAATTTTGGTAATCAAACTATGATTCGGCACGTGCAGAGGAGGCACGCCCAGAACTGTGCCCGAAAGAGTGTCATGGCTCTGGCACGAGAGGCTCCAAGAAATAGTGCCTCTACTTCAACTAGAGGAATAACTGCATCGGTCAGGGGGCGACCAGAGCAGCTGATCTCAAATATTCATCCTGTTTTTAATGAGGCCTCCATCAAACGCAAAAATTGCGATGCCGTACTTTGTTACGGGGAACAAAGTATTATGATCATTGTTTGAGCATTAGAGAACCACCACTGCCATCCCCAGTCCTAATTTTAGTTAGAGAGGAAATGAAAATGAGTGAGGGAGCAAAAAAAAGGGACGAGAGGGGAAGGGAAGTGAAGTAGGGGGATTGAAAGAAGGTGAGTGTGTAAGTATAACTAAGTTATAGCGAGTGAGCTTGACAGAAGAGGAGCGAGAGACTAAAGAGACGGACAGAATGAGACTAACAGAGAGAGAATGAGGTAAGGGGGAGTGTAGAGAGAGGAAGGAAAGTAAAGGAGATGGTCTGATAGAAGATGAGTGTGAGAGTATGGGTCAGTAATAGGGAGTGAGCATGATAGAAGAGGAGTGAGAGACTAAGAGGACGGAGAGAATGGGGGTAACACAGAGAGAGTGAGAAAAGGGGAGTGAGTAAGTTAGAGGACAGAGAGATTGACAGAAGCAGTTACTGAACTGCAGAAAGAGGAGTAAGGGAAGGGAAAAGAGTGAAGGAGTGAAGGATGGGAAAAGAGAGGAAAGAAAGTAAAGTAAAAGGTCTGAAAGAAGGTGAGTGTAGGAGTATGGACGAGTTATAGGCAGTGAGCGTGACAGAAGAAAAGTGAGAGACTGAGGGGATGGAGAGAATTAGGCTAACAAAAAGACATTAAAGGAAGGGGAGCATAGAACTTAGAAGACAGACAAAGAAAAAGAAGTAGTAATTGAAGTGGAGTCAGGGGAATAAAATAAGGGAAATATACAAAACAATGAATTAAAACAAGAGAAAGGAAATAAAACAAAAGAGAAGACCTGTTTTTCCCTATGGTGCACTTCAGTACCTCATTTATGAGTACAGGTGTCACTTTTACGGCGCCAGTGCGTCACTTTTTGTGACGCACCAGTGGTGTAAAAATTGCACCTTGTTGAGTCATATTTACAAAGTAATGCATTTAGGTAGATGTGTCACTTTGTAAACCCTTGCGCCACATTATACCTGCACCAGGTATAATATATGCAAAGGGGGTGTATTGACACAAAGATGGGTCGTACAAGTGACGCAGTAACATCTAAGAGATTTCACTGTGTCACTTTCAAGACGCTGTTGTGTTAAAATCTTGCACCTACCTCACAGCAGGCCTAAGACTGACGCAAGCCCTTTCACATCGGACTGGCCCCATGTGAAATGATACATTTCTTGTAATTTTTTTTTTACTGTAATTTTTTACATTGTTTTTCTCTGTGTTGCGCTCAGGGCCTCATTTATGAGGCCATGTGTCACTTTTACACCGCTGGTGCGTCACTTTTTGTGAAGCACCAGTGGTGTAAAAATTGTACCTTGTTGAGTCATATTTACAAAGCGACACATCTAGGTAGATACATCACTTTATAAACCCCTGCGCCACATTATACCTGCGTCAGATGTAATGTATGCAAAGGGGGCGTATTGACACAAGTAAAATTGTGTCAAAATCTATCTTGCATCTGCCTCACAGCAGGTGTAAGACTGATGCAGGTACTTTCACATGAGACTTGCCCCAATGTGATAGGATGCATTGCTGGAAATTATTTGAGGGTAATAGAAAAAGACTGAGAAAAGTGGAGTGAATAAATTAGAAGACAGAGGATTTGAGAAAATGAGTTATTGAAGTGAAGTAAGAAGAGTAAGAGAAAGGAAAAGAATGAAAAAGCAAAGGATGGGAAGAGAGAGGAAGGTGGGTAAAAGAGAAGGTATCAAAAAAGGAGAGTGTGTGACTATAACTAAGTTATAGGGAGTGATCTCGACAGAAGACGAGTGAGAGAATAAAGAGACGGCGAGAATGAGGCAAGGGGAGTGTAGAAGTAAGAGGACAGAGGGAGTAGGATAAAGAATTAGTAAAGTGGAGTAAAGACAGTAAAAGAAGGGAAAACAAATAAAACAAACAAGTAAGAGAAGACAGAGGAAATAAAATAAAAGAGTACACCTGAAAGAAGGTGAGAGTAAGAAAAGAGTGTGAAAAAAGAGAGTAAATGTGGGGATTTAAAATAAGTGAGGCAAGCGCTATAAGAAAAAAGAGGTGTGGGAATATAAAAGAAGAGTAGTGAGGTTATGGAAAATAGTATAGAGAAAATAAATATTCTCCATCAAACTTACCTTATAAGTAATATCAATGTAGTTTGATATTTTCATTAAAATTTATATCTGTGAAAGACAAAACAAAATAAGTTACAATATTTATAATATATATTTTACAATATAAGAGACAAAGTAGGAGATTAACTAGGGTAAGTGAGGGTGAGTGAAATGCAGGAAGGTTGATGAAAAAGGAAAAATAAAGAGAGAATAAAAGCAAGTGAGCTTGAGACAAACGAAGTAAAGGAGTGAGAATATACAGCTAGTAAAGGAAAGAGTGACACAAAGGAACTGAGTAAGAGAGCAAAGCAAGGTAAGGAAGGGAGTGTGGGTCATTTTTAGGGAGTAAGCATGACGGAAGAGGAGTGATAGATTGAGAGGATCCAGAGACTGAAGCTAAGAGACAGGCTGTGATGGAAAGGGAGTGAGGATGTGAGGAGGATATAGGAAGTGAGAAAAGAAGTTAGTGAAGTGTAATAAGGTGAATGAGAGAAGGAGCATTATTGAGGGAATAAAGAAAAGAAACAAAGTGAAGGGGAGTAAAGTAGAGTGACTGACAGCTAGAAATTGGTGGATGGGAGAGAGGTAATGAGCCGTGAAGGAGTGGTTAATGAGAATAAGTGTGGAAAATGGAATAAGGGAAGGGAGGTGAAGGAGAGTCAAAAAAGGCCAGTGAGGGTAAGTTAAGAGAAGTAATAGAGGGTGGAAATAGGTAAGTGAGTATAAGAGAACGGGATAATATTATATATTTAATAATACAAAATACAAAATAATTTCAACATGTTAAATGGTTTATTTTTGCTGTTCTCAGAATATATTGAATTTCACTTAAAACAGTGACTTCAAAAGTACTCATCATATAACAGCGGGAAAAAAAAAACACAATCAAAATGATTGTGTTTAAAAAACCCATTAAATAATTACTTAAAATATTGTAATTTTTTTAAAACCATATCTAAACTCACTTTTGATCCATCCACTTTTCCACGAGGCCAAATAGTATATGGAAAGTCCTTTTTTATGGAAATTAGTCCACTGTTTTCGTAATGTCTCATTTACCCGACTTTCTGAAAGAAAAGCTTCAACATCTTTCACGTTATGAAACAAGAGTTTTACTTCCATCTCTAGCTTACATTTAATAAATAATTCCTATAATACTCACAGCACACTTTATATAATAAACATATACTATCTCAATGAGAACTACATGTTTTTTATTACCTTCATCACTCTCATTCAGAAAGTAATTTTGAAGAGTAAACTAAGTTATATTAACTGCTGCAATCTTCATAGGTCAATTACCTTCCCTAAAATTTTGGTTGTAAGAACACCAGGTAAGAATTTAGTAAGTCAGAAGGCAAACGTTGTTTGAAAGTCAATTGAGTATCATTACAGAGCTGCCAACCTTTTTGACATTTTAAATAAGCTGTGTAATGTCCTGATGTTGTTGAAGGACCATCATGGTAAATAATTGCTGCAGTTGTGTAGGTTCTTCCTGAAATTGATAATTGAGAAGCCACAACATTTTTAATTAATGTTGTCAATTTAGTCCCATCAGGTCTACATCGTTGGAACATTAAAATAACATACTGTCCATATCCTATTAAAAATAAGGTTGATAACATTTCAGATTTACATTGACTACACGCCATTTTTTGATTTGCTGCTCTAACTAGATTATTAAAAGACACTGATTTGCAGTCTGGTAAAGTCAAATATATAAATCTTTCAGTGTCTACTGTAGTACTACTCGAAAAGGAGCAATTGTCACAATCATGTTGCCATTTATAAGAAAGGCCAAAAAGATTTTCTACATCTACTCCTTCATCTTGTAAAACAACAAGCATATACATTAGAAATTCCTGACAATCTTGCTGAATATTCTGTGAAAATTGATTTAGACCAGAACATATGTCTAAAACCTTTCGAATTTCAGAAACACTTTGTATTTTTGTTCTATCACTGCTACATTTCCCAAACACAGAATTTAATAAACAACAAAATGTTTGATCACAATTTTCAGCAATCTGTTCTTTTACAGTTTGGAGAAAGAAAACAACATTAACCACTACATTAGCATAGCAGTTGACACCAGAACTATTTTCAAACTGAAATCCAACAACATCTTTAACTGAATCCATTTCCTTTCTGCTTACAATTACTGGTTCATCTACTTTTTTAGGTTTCGCCTGGTGTCCGCTGCGCAGCAGCGTTCGCGCCGGCGAAATCTGTTTATCTACACTACGTGGCTATGTCCCGCCTCAGTCTACCATTGGCTAGCTCCATAAATGGAGGCTAGCCATTGGAAGACATTGTTGTCCGTCACTCTTTCCCCGTCAGGACGCGAATCGGGGGCGTTCCCGTGCGTCTTTTAAGTCCCGCCCCCTTTTTCATCACCCGCCCCTTTTTTCGTCACAGCATTTTGTCTCGCCGAGGAGTTATCCCGCCGTCAGCGATCCATTTGTTTATCATCCCCGTCCCTCACGTTGGCCGTGCCTTCTCCTTCCCTCCAGCCCGCCCACTGTCTGTGCCTCCTCCCTCCCGCCCACTCCTCTCGCCGAGGAGTTATCCCGCCGTCAGCGATCCATTTGTTTGTCCCGCCCTCCCTCCCGTTGTCCGTGCCTTCTCCCTCCCTCCAACCCGCCCCTTTTTACGTCTTGGCATTTTGTCTCGCCGAGGAGTTATCCCGCCGTCATCGATCCATTTGTTTATCCTCCCCGTCCCTCACGTTGGCCGTGCCTTCTCCTTCCCTCCAGCCCGCCCAATGTCTGGCCCGACAAAGGCGGAGACCCAGAGGCGGTGCCGGAAACCCAGTGCAAGCTGTTCAAGGATCCGGGGCTGGTGGACCGACTGCTGCAGGCTGACGGGGTCTGGAGGCGGAGTGACGGGGTCTGCGGCCGGTGTGGCGCTGCTAGAAGATGCCAGTTCCACTGCGAGCTCAATGGCTGCTCTGGGGCATGCCTGCAGGCTCTGTGGACCCTGCAGGCTGGCAGAACTCTGGCAGAGGCACGCTTCTATGTACAGGAGGGCTAGGCACCGTGTTTTGCTATTACCCCCCTGTCTGGTCTCTTGACACTGGTCAGCCTGTCCTCAGTGCCTGTTACACACGCACACACACTTTGCTTTCCTTGCACTGCCCCCCTTTATCATCTACCCCTCCACACACAACCGCACTCAATCACTGCCCTATACTGCACGCCAGTCACTATTCCATACCCTGTCCCTACAAACTACCATGGATAAAGAGATGCACTATGGTTTGCATACCTACCACTGCCTCTACACTCGACCTCCATCTCTACACTCTACAACCATCTCTACACTCTACCACCGTCCCTACACTCGACCACCGTCTCTACACTCTACCACCGCAAGCACTCTACAATCGTCTCTACACTAGACCTCCGTTCGGCACTCTACCACCGTCCCTACACTCGACCACCATCTCTACACTCTACCATCGCCCGCACTCTACAACCGTGTCTACTCTACCATCATTCTGCACTCTACCATCATCCCTACACTCTACCACATCCATACACTCGACGACTGTCCCTACACTCTGTTTCTATTCCTAAACTCGACCCCGTCCATGCCCTTTACCCCTGTTCTCTCAGTCCAGTTTCCTCTACACAGCCCCCTTTTCTGCCGAAGCGCTTCCTGCCAGGGCACATTTCCGGGGCCGCTGCCTCACCCCCTCCCAACCCCCCCCCGCTGAATGTATATCTACCCCACGAGAGTCAGTGCAAGGTACCTCTGCCTGCCTGTATAAAATGTGTCCATATAACGCCTGCTTAAAATGGGACTGCGGTGCATGTGTAACACAGGTGCCTGCCCCGCGAGGGTCAGGTCTGTGCACTTGCCATCTGGGTAAAATGCATTTCTAACCTACCCTCGTGAATTACACACCTATTCTGCTTGTTTGGCATGCACACACCCCCCGTGCTTGTGTGAAATGTACCTCAAACCTGTATGTGTGACGTGACATTCTGTCCTGTCTGTGTGAAGTGCACCTCTTCCCTGCCTCTGTAAAGTGCACTTCTGCCTTGTCTGTGATGTGCACCTCTGCCCTGCCTGTGATGTGCACCTCTGCCCTGCCTGTGATCTGCACCTCATCCCTGCATGTGTGAAGTTTACCTTTTCCTGTTTGACGTGCATCTCTGCCCAGACTGTGTAACGTTTACCTCATCCCTGCATGTGTGAAGTGTCCCTCTACCCTGTCTATATGGAATGTATCTGTGTGAAGTGCACCTCTGCCCTGTCTGTGAAGTGCACCCCTGCCCTGGCTTCCTTTCTGTGTGAAGTGCACCTCTGCCCTGCCTCTGTGTGAAGTGCACCTCTGCCCTGTCTGTGAAGTGCATCTCTACCCTGCCTGTGTGAAGTGCACTGTCTGTATAAAATGTGCCTCAGTGCTGCCTGTGTGAAATGCATCTATGTCCTGTCTGTTGAATGTACCTCAGCCCTGCCTATGTGAAATGTTTTTTTAAACATTTGTCTGTGAAATATACCCCACCTTACCTGTCTGAAGTGCACCTCTGCCCTGACTGTGTGAAGTTCACTTCTGCATGGCTGTATCAAATGTGCCCAGCCTGTGTTTAGTGCGTCTATGCCCTGTCTGTTAAATGCACCTCTGGCTTGTCTGTGTGAAATGCACCTGAGCCCTGTCTGTGGGAAGTAAACCTTTGTCCTGTCTGTTAAATGTCCCGCAGCCCTGCCTTGTGAAAATGTTCCATGTCCCATGTGAAATATACCTCAGCCCTGCCTGTGTGAAATGTACCTCTGCCCTGTCTATTTCAAGTGTACCTCAGCCCTTTCATAGGCCATTGTACAGCAAAAGAATGTACAGCGCCAGACTTCATCCTCAGCTTTCTCATGGGAACGCGTAAAGAAAACTCAACTGGTGGGTGCGCCCTTGCACTGCGAAGTTGGAGAGATCACCTCGGGATCTCCGTTTATTGCGATTTCTCTTGGTTTTGATTCAGGCGACCTCTGCTGTACATCGTCTTGAACGTATAGAGGTGTAAAGCAACCACAAATAGCTGGCAATTTTAAAATGTGCTCAGTATGACATTGCTGTGCCTGCAGAGAGCTTTGTGGCTCTGTGTGTGGCTGTGTGTGTGTGTGTGGCTCTGTGTGTGTGTGTGTGTATGTGTGGCTCAGCGCAACTGGGAAAGGATGATCTTAAGCTTAACTGAAAGCTTTGGCTATAAAACTCATAGAAATAAAAGGAACGCAAGTAAACCTCACCAGGCGCTCCTGGGCTCAATAGCGTGCAAAAAAAGGTTACTAAATCGTGAAATCAGAAAGTTATTAGGAGAAGATAAGCTAAAGTGCGATGACACCAAGCGTCAAATTCACAACTTAAGGCAAAAATACAAAAAAGACGTTTGGACAGAAAAGCTAAGACACCACACACTAATTTGGCAAAAACTACTAGAATCCAGTAAGTCGAATAATAATAGGAAATTTTGGGCAGAAATTAATAAAGTGGCAAACGGAGCGGCCCAGGTCTTCAACGCAAACATATTACAAGAAGACTGGACCCGGCACTTAGAGCTAACTCAAAAGAACAATCCCCAAGCATGGAAATCAGATCAATTATCCAACAAACAGTATGAAAGGCATGAAGCGGACCAAAACTCTGACAAAAATCGGGTCACTCGATTCCATGAAGCGGACCAAAACTCTGACAAAAATTGGGTCACTCCATTCCAGGTACAAATGGTCCTAAAAAAACTGAGGCCAAAAGGCGCACCAGGCCCAAACGGTTTGCCAAATGGGCTGTTCAAACACGACAAATCATTCTGGGTTGAATATCTAACCCCAATATTCAACAACGCCTTTCAAACAGGAAGCATACCTCCATCATGGAGAGGGAGCATTTTGCATCCAATCTTCAAAGCAGGGGCAAGAACTGACCCATCAAATTACAGGATGATAGCCCTCATCGACGTGGAAGCCAAAATATACGCATCAAATCTCCTGAAAGTACTGGAACACTGGGTCACCTCGAATAAGATTCTTCCAATCACCCAGACAGGCAAAGGCAAAATCAACAAAACTGTATACCTGTTTTGTCGACCTAAAAGCGGCATTTGACACAGTCCCAAGGGAGCTCTTATGGCAAAAGATGGCCAAATGGGGGACACCATCGAAGCTGCTAACGGCCATTATAAACTTATACACATCAACCTGGGTCAAAATAAAAATAGGTAATGGTGACAGAACAACAGCAAAAATCCCCACCCACGTGGGCCTGAAACAGGATGCGTACTGGCCCCGATCCTTTTTAATATCTTTACTATCTCCGAGATAGAAACTGATCCCCCGAAGTTGGTGCAACATAAAATAAGGAGTATACAGTACGCAGATGACATCGTACTTTGCAGCCAGACCCAAGTGGGTCTACAACGTTCCATCGTAAGGCTGCATGAATACATCAGTGCGCATGGACTGTTATTCAACTACAGCAAAACGAAGATCGTCTGCTTCGGATCTCGGTCAGGGCGGAAATCATTCAAATGGCAAATAGCAGGAAACACCATACAGCAAAGCCTTTCCTACAAGTACCTGGAAGTAGTCGTTGATTCAAGGTGGACACTAAAAGAACAACAACAGCACAGGAAAGCCCAGTCTAATAAACTTCGGTTCGCTCTAAACTTATTAAAAACAAACATGAAATGTCCATCCAACTTACACCTACTGAAGGTGATCGCGGCGAAGTTTTTACCATCCCTTACGTATGGCTCCGAACTATATAGATGAATGAAGGTGGTCTGCACTCAATTATTCTCCATTTGTATTCCTTACTTGTATTTCATTAAATTTCAGCCTGTTGCGTGCTACCCGGATTGTGTAAGCCCAATACACCATTTAGAACCTCAATATTGGGGTGCACAGCGTTGTGCGGATTACTAATCCATCTTAGTTTAAACCATTCAATTTTTGTCTATATGTTTCTTCAATGTTTATCAATTATATTCGTCATTATTTCTTCCTTATTCATCAAGTACACACATTTTCATACTGTACTTAGGTAACTTCTCATATTTTTATGTGTCCATCCGGACTTCTTTTTAAAAATAAAATCCCAATACACCAAGTAGTTCAGAGCAGCACTCATTTATTCCGGACCCAATGCATTTCGGGCTGCCGTCCAGCCCTTCGTCAGGGGTAACTGTGAAAGGACAATTGTGGATGATACGTTACCTATCTACATAGACCATATCACATTTAACATTTCTTTTCAAAATTTCATTTGTTTACAAATTTACATATATCCATATTCGACGTTACGCATCCGAAAATAAGCCTCCCACAGTGCATCACGTTTCACAAGCCCAAAGTCCGTGTAATTTAAGTTCAAATTAATCTAAGAGCTTCCCTTGAGGTTATCTTGCATGCCACCTCTTAAGAATTATGTCAGTCAAAAAACCGCTGCTGAAAACACATCACATCATAAAATGACTTAAACTTGTTTTACACTGATTAGCGTTTTGCGAACATAAATCTGCACTTCATCTACTGAGCCCTGTCGAAGTTGTCTATCTATTGCCTGGTACTCACAACTTTTCGTCGGTCGATTAGCGGCTTAAAATCATTAGTGCGACCACGTTTACCAACATACCTGCTCGCGTTTTTCATTTCTAACAGCTAACGTCGCGCGCTGCGCGCTGCACACAATTCAAACTCCCACGTGAAAGCGTCATGTTTAAACAGTTTATGCTCCACCCCCCATCTCTTACACCTGACGTATTAGTGACTGGCATGCCGAAACTTCCTCCCCCATAATGCACCAAACAGTCCACTTTTCCATTGCGTACTTGTCTTGAAAACTCATGCTTGATTCTAGAACAATGAATATTCTAAATCTTTCTATTGTTTTTATCTAAAAAAGTCCATGTTTCATCCATTCTTTGAAATAAAATGTCTTTACAGTCCTTCCTGATAATTGTAAGTATCAGCGTCTCAGATTGTTGCTCCGAACTCGATGTTACTCCATGTGTGCCTTCATCGATTCATACATTTTTTCACAATTCTTTTCCATAGGTGCAATAACCAACGGGGGGCTAGTGTTTACTAAATATGAATGAAGGTGGTCTGCACTCAATTATTCTCCATTTGTATTCCTTACTTGTATTTCATTAAATTTCAGCCTTTTGCGTGCTACCCGGATTGTGTAAGCCCAATACACATGCAGACCACCTTCATTCATATTTAGTAATTTAGTATTTAGTAGGAGTTCCTAAGTGTCACAATTGAAGGTTCACTAACCTCAATGGGCGGATACAACAGGAGCGATGCTAATATACCAATGCCCCTTCCACGGTAAAACCTGTGAGTCTATTCATAGAACTCTACAGAGAAACACCGTAGCCGGGGAAGGGGTAAAAAGGGACAAAGGAAACAAAAACGTTGGTGCAGTAAATCAATCAGGCATGCAACACAAGGGAGATAGCAATCTTCGCTTCTCTAGGCGCCCTTGATGTCCTGCATGTAATGAGAACAAACAATTTGTAAGTGACCCTTCCCTTCCCTCATGTATGAGATATCAATGTAGCAAGAGAGGCTAACAACACACTTACATTACATACTGCCCCACTTGCTCCTATAAATTCTGATCCATGCACAACCCTCGTGGACCAATAACGTATCCAAGAAAGTCAACTTCCGATGTATGGAACTGACATTTATCCAGTTTGTCATACAGAGCGTGTTGTTGTAGCCGTTCCAATACCACCTGCACATGAGCATGATGTTCTCTCAAGGTCTTTGAATATATTAGGTTGTCATCTATATAAACCATGCAAGAGACATCCAATAGCCCACGTAAAACATCATCCATAAAATATTAGAAGGCGGCAGGGGAGTTACATAAACCGAATGGCATCACAAGATATTCAAATAGCCCAAATTTCGTGCGGAACGCAGTTTTCCATTCGTCCCCTTTTCTTACCCGGACAAGATGGTATGCGCCTCTAAGGTCCAACTTGGTAAATATCGTAGCTCCTTTCAACTGGTCCAGTAGGACTGGAATTAAAGGCAACGGGTACCTGTTCTTCCTTGTCACCCTGTTAATAGCACGATAATCAATGCACGTTCTCAATCCGCCTTCGCGTTTCGGAATGAAAAATAAAGGCGAAGAGGCAGGGGAGGTGGATGGTCGAATAAACCCATTCTGTAGCATCTTCTCCATGTATTGCTGAAGATAGGTGTTCTCAGTCTCTGTCAAGGCGTATATTCTACTACAAGGAATGCTGGACCCAGGTTCAATGTCTATCACACAATCATAATCCCGATGCGGAGGTAGCCGACTGGCTTCTTGTTCACAAAATACATTCTGATACTGTCGATATTCCTCAGGCAAAATGGATGTAACACATACCCTGGGAGTACAACAAGCACTGGCCAGCAACTTAGCCGGACTGTCTTCCTGGGCTTTGTCCTGTAAATGAGCTTGAGTACAATGTTCTATGCAATACGACGAAGTCTACTCGATTGTACGCGCTGCCCATTTCACCAACGGATCATGCAGCATAAGCCATGGCATTCCCAGTATCAGTTGGAAAGTAGGAGCATCAATTAAATCGAACTGAATATATTCGCAATGAGTTGAACCAGTTTTCATCAATAGGCGAAGAGTATGGAAGGTCACAGGGCCCGACATCAAATCCGTACTGTCGACAGCTTTCACAGGTTCAGGTATAGCCTTCTGAATACATGGTACCCCAATGCTTTTGGCATATGTACAATCCATAAAATTGCCAGTAGCGCCAGAATCCAATAAAGCGTGTACCAGCACCGGATCAACCACTTCCCATTCCAAAGTCACACAAACGTTCATATGGGGTGCCGTGTTTTGCATTGTATTTGCCAAAGCAGGAAAGACCTCTGTATCATAAACACTCAAACAAGGGGTCTCCAACTTGTCTGAGCATTCTCGTTTCCCGACATTTCCAATTGACGTTCCACCACCGACACCTTACTGGAATCCTTCCCTTCCTTGTACCTAACATTGGATTTAGCTTTACAGTCTTTAATATAGTGACCTGACTTTCCACAATACATACACAACTGATGTAAGCGCCGTCGGTTCCGTTCTTCTGTACTTAAGGGTCCACGTACCCCACTAATCTGCATGGGTTCGCTTCCATCACTGGAGTGAGATGTTTCTATGATGGTTGGTTTAGGTCTAGGAAGAAAGAACTTGCCATCATAACGCTGTTTATCCCCTTTTCTTTCTTGCAGGCGGTGATCCAACTGAACAGTGAGATCTATCAACTCTTCGCATGTAGTGGGCATATGGACTACTTGAGCGAGGACGTCCTTGATTTCGCCTCTCAGACCTTGGTAATACAAGGAGACTCTCTTCCCTATTGGCCACTCTGTTTCAACCACCAATCTATTAAAGTTGGTTATGTATGATAATAAATCAAGAGAGCCTTGTTTTAGGGTAATCAATTCTCTAGCCAAAGAAAGGAGATGAGCTCTCCTATCAAACAGTTTGCGCATCTCATCGCAGAATGCAGTAAAGTCATTCAGGACCGGGTCATTCCTCTCAATCAAAGTAAATGACCAACTAGCAGCATTCCCCCCTAGATACGACATCATGAAGGCCGTTTTAGTTTGATCATCAGGAAAGACAGCGGGTTTACACATAAAGTGTAACTTACACTGTCCTAGAAATATACCAAACTTCTTAGGGTCCCCTAGATATCTCTCAGGAGGCGCTAATGGCAACGTATGTGGCTGTATCACTTGAACCACAGATGTACCCACAGCGCCATGTCTTGCAGGAGAACCAACGGAGGAGGAAGGAGGAGGCAGGGTCCAACCCCTAATATACGGTTGCCCTCCACTACTAGTAGGCACTGTACGTAACATTCCAGCTATCTCAATCCTCATGATCCCCATCTCATTCCTCATCTCATGATTTTCCCCTCGTACTGCATCTACCTCTACTCTCAAAGCTGTCATGGTTTCTAGCAATGCAGTGAGCACTGCATTCATATCCATCGCTCAGGTTGTAATTCAGCTTGGGCTTGTCACTCTGTCACAATTGAAGGTTCACTAACCTCAATGGCCGGATACAACAGGAGCGATGCCAATATACCAATGCCCCTTCCACGGTAAAACCTGTGAGTCTATTCATAGAACTCTACAGAGAAACACCGTAGCCGGGGAAGGGGTATAAAGGGACAAAGGAAACAAAAACGTTGGTGCAGTAAATCAATCAGGCGTGCAACACAAGGGAGATAGCAATCTTCGCTTCTCTAGGCGCCCTTGATGTCCTGCATGTAATGAGAACAAACAATTTGTAAGTGACCCTTCCCTTCCCTTATGTATGAGATATCAATGTAGCAAGAGAGGCTAACAACACACTTACATTACATACTGCCCCACTTGCTCCAAGCAAAAACAGTGGAAAATAGAAAAATAAAGAAAAGAAAAATAAAGGTTTAAGAGTTTCTTAGGTTCCTGGAATCATCCAGGAATACACAGCGTATCCTTCCAAGTTACTATCCAAAACGTATTAATGACAGTGGAAAATGTACTCTGTTGCCCTTCTCTCATGTAGCGTATGCAGGTGAAGTCTATTAATCTCAACTTGCAATCCTGCTCCACTACTTTTCCTCAAACGGAAATATCGAGGAAACGACGGTGCATGGCTTCATTACTTCATGTTGTGCAACCCCTCGATTCCTTTCCGCTTTTAACCTTACGGACAAAGTTTTATGTTCTGTCCCTCGTCGGGCATCCAAACAATCCACAATCCAATGAAGTCACCTACGCGCCTTCGCGCTAATGCAAATGACCAGGCACGCAGTAACTGCTGAAAAATCCAAACGCGCTCCGGCGCTTAATTCATGAACACAACGAAGCACTTGTCGAATATGACAGAAGTCACACGCTCTGAGCACGAGTGAGAAAAAATCTCGAACAGCAAAACAGAATCCTGGGGAATGTCCAAACAATACTCGGCCGAGTGAAAATCCAGGAAGTCCACAGGTGACAAGCACCGGGAAAAGGGAGGAACAGGTTTAGATAGGAAAAAAGCAGGGAAAGAAAGGTAGGACAAAACGGCAGGCATTCTGGGAGATGTAGTTACATCCTTGCCCTGGCATATTCTACCGTGTAATTGTGACACTAAGTTTCTTAGCATACATTTCAATTCCCCATGACGACGGTACCAATACTCGTTAG
Source organism: Lissotriton helveticus (assembly GCF_964261635.1). NCBI lineage: Eukaryota > Metazoa > Chordata > Amphibia > Caudata > Salamandridae > Lissotriton > Lissotriton helveticus. The sequence continues at coordinate 85,018,848 of NC_136060.1, read as the reverse complement.
TACCACGCTGACATGCCATGAGATTAATTAGCTGAGATTCCAAAACACTGTCTTGCAGTTTCAGTTTATCCATAAAATCCCTTGCCGAAACATTTTGTAGATGTGCTCCACTTTTCAATATATGGTTTACTGCATAGGAAAGTCCAGACAAGTCACTCTCAAACAGTAGATGGAACAAATATGGAATGCATTGACGAAACTTTGGATCTTCTGCATATAATCTTGAAGTCCGGTATTCAGATGCAGTAATTTGAACAGGTCGGTCGTCATATCGTCCACCTTCACCTGTTGGAAATAACTGTGGAAACCAACGAGCTTCTAAACTTTCTTCCCATACACAAATGGGACTTCCTTCGGCTTTTTTCATCTGAAACAAGTCAATAGCATTCCTCATTACTTCTTTGGAATGCAATGGATGAACACTATAATGTTCGTAAATTTCTTCACTTCTAGAGACATCAACTTTTTCTATTTGTCCAGTAGAGACATCAGTGTTGTCTTGTACAGTTGTTTCCTCATCTCCCACATACACATTTTTATAGTACTGATTATTTTTTACCAGATACAACGTTGCCTTCTTGACTTTCCTAACATCCACTAATTCTTGCCAGATTGCCTTACTTTTTGTCGGAACACCATTAACTAGAATAACCAGAGGTTCCTCCTCTACTTTTCCAACACCAATGGTATCAATATTTTTCTTAAAATCTAAAGGCAAATAAACAACTCTTCCCTTTAATCCTCTCTGTAAATCTGAAGGAGGCAATTTCCCTGTCTTAGGCTCCATGCGAACAATAGCCTGAAAAGGATGCACACATTGAATCAGAATAGACTGATAGGTATTTAAATCCATCAATTCAGAAGGAATGTCTACCAACTCCAGATTATTATGAACAGCTCTAGCAGGCATTCTGTTTTCATTTAATTTATTATAGCAATATGTACAAATACGTTGATCAGAGCCCAAATCAAAACAATCTTCAACCAACAAATAAGTTGCAAAATCCTTCCACTCATTGTTATTTATCTTTTCGCTTTTTACATATAAATCAAATAATCCAGTCTGATGCTTATAATGAGTCCATCGACAACAAACACAAGAAAAATTAGGCCTTTCACTTGAATTGACCTTAAACTTTATAATTTCATTTTCAAATTTTTCTGTACTTAAAATCTCTACATTCTCTTCTACATTACCTTCCATTACTGTATCAATTTCTGCACTAACCTCTTTTTCACCAAAGTAACAAAACTCATTTTCATCACAAATGTTTTTGACATCTAATTCAGTTCCATGCAAAAGAGCACTGCTTAACTGTTTTAGTTTAAGTGCTGGACTTTTTGCATAGTACAACCTTCTCACTAATTTCCTCACTTTATTATGATGCACTACTAACATCCTAAAATGGTGAAAAACACTCTGACATACTTTTCTTGAAAGACAAGCCAGTGAATGCCCTTGCAAACCTGTTTTTTCTCTCACTCTACAAGGATCTAACTCTTGTCAAATTTTCATTTTTTGTTTCACAGTTTTCTTAGTATATGTCCATAAGAAAGTGCGAAACAAATCAATTGATTCCTGTCGGACACTACAAATACTACTACAATTCCATGTATACACTGGAGCCTTAGGACATCTCCCTAAAACTTCATCAGCTAACACCTCTTCTGTATTTCTAGGCACAATCTCTTCTTTTTCAACTGGACAACCGTCCTTCACCTCATATGCTCGACCACTGGTGTCAACTGCATGCACCAAATCATTATCCTGAAAGTAACTTTCTTTATTAAAAAATGGCTCAGAACTTGAACTATGCTTCCATTTTCCAGAAAAAACATCACAAAAATTAGTTTGATTAATTACTCTCCTCCATTTACATTTTGATTTAAACACATTAATTATCGTATCAAGTGTACGAATTATATTCATTACTAAACAAAACAATTTATTTTTCACTTTAAATGCTTCATCCACGATCTTAACTATGTTTTTTTTCCTTGTAAAAAACTGTCTTTTTTTTATACCTTTTTATATTTTTTAATAAATTGGATATAATCCTGTTGTAAAACATTCGTCTACGAATGTCAGACAATTGTTTGCTTCTTCTATCCTTTTTCAAAATATTGTCTCCTTGTACACGTCTAACAATTGTAGAAGGACATCCTGTCTTTTTCGAAATTACACGTGTTTCATTCTTCTTATTTAAAAAAAAAAAAATTGCTTCGAATTTCAATACCTTCCTGAGAAAATTTGTACTTTGCTTACCAGGAGCATTTTCTTTTTCTCTGAAGATTTTATTTTGGTTCGTTCTTGATTTTCTTTTTCCTTAGACCTTAATTTTCTCTTATCATTTTTTGCTGTCCTTGTTTTCGAAGGCATCTTTCTCTTTGTTTGTATAGATGATTGTAATCTGTGGAAAACAAAAAATAACATATTATAGACCACTACAAACATATTACATAGCAATTACAATAAATACACAATATAAACACTAGTATACAACAAAAGGCTCATTTACATTACATGTGCTTTGCTTTGTGTCAAAAACGATTAACTAATTAATTGTTATGTCTTGTTTATATATAGGTGGTCTGTTTTTAGCCTGGAGATACAGAGAAATAATTAGTGCAGAGACACACATAGTGCTTGCACAGACAGAGATGGTAGATTACATGTAATATCGTGCACATGTGCCTCAGATCACACCAAATCTATTGCATTTTCAATGCTTGTTTGCCTTGCTTCCATCAAGAAAGCAGTCAGATGCGTCACACATTTGCCATGAATTTAGAATGTTAGCACTCTAGTTGCTCATTATTTCATGCTTCACTCACAGTGTAATCTTAGACAGATTAATTGTTTTTTAGATATAATGTACCATGTCTGTCACTGCCAACAGTATGTGTGACACCGAGGGCGAAATCTGTTGCATTTTCAATGCTTGTTTACTTTGATTCCATCAAGAAAGCATTCAGATGTGTCACACATTTGCCATAAATTCTGAATGATTGACATTAATGCTGGTCCAGAGATAGTGTAAAGGTTTCATTGGCATATTTATAAACCGCTTGCACAATGTTAGATATAATTTACTAATTAATGTTATATCTTCTTAATATATAGGTGGCCTGTTTTTGACCTGTAGATACAGAGAAATAATTTGTGCAGAGACACACATACTGCTTCCACAGACAGAGATGGTACATTACATGTAATATCATGAACATGTGCCTAAAATCACACCAAATCTATTGCATTTTCAATGCTTGTGTACTTAGGTTCCATCAACAAGACATTCAGATGTGCCACACATTTGCCATAAATTTTCAATGTTTGATATTAATGCTGGTCCAGAAATAGTGTAAAGGTTTCATTGGCATACTTACAAACCGCTTCCACAATGTTAAATATTATTTATTATTTAATGTTATGTCTTGTTTATAGATATGTTGTCTGTTTTTCACCTGAAAATAATTTGAAATAATATCAGCAGAAACATATATACTGCTTGCAGACAAAGAATTGGTAGATTACATGTAATATGGTGCACATGTGCCTAAGATCACACCAAATCTATTGTATTTTCAATGCTTGTTTACTTTAGTTCCATCAAGAAGGCATTCAGATGTGTCACACATTTGCCATATATTCTAAATGTTAGCACTCTAGTTGTTCATTATAGCAAGCTTCACTCACAGTGTGATTTTAGACAGATTAATATAATTTTAGTTATAATGTACCATGTCTATCCCTGCCGACAGTATATGTGACTCTGCCTAACATCACAATAATAGGTGAATCAAGCTTCAGTCACAGAGTGATCTTAGGCACATAATCAGAATGTTAGATATAATGTACCATGTCTGTCTCTGCCAACAGTGTGTGTGACTCTGCTTAAGATCACAGTGATGGGTGAATCAAACTTTACTCACAGTGTGATCTTAGGCACATGATCAAAATGATAGATATAATGTACCATGTCTGTCTCTGCAAGCAGTAAGTGTGTCTCTGCTCATATTATTTCACTTTCTCTACAGATGAAAAACAGGCCACCTATATATAAGCAACACATAACATTAATTTCTCATTACATGTAACATCCTGCTAATCTGCCTAAGATCACAGTGAGTGAAGCTTAATTCACCCATCAGTGTGATCTTAGGGACATGTCCACGATATTAATATATATAAGGTAGACTCTCACAATGTTAACATCTCTCACAGCATTGGTGGGAAAATGCATAAACACACAACTATGTCAAAGATTGCGCACGCATATTGTAAATATGTTTCTCTTTTTTGTATATTCTATCTCAATTTATACCATTTAAAAAAATAATTTCCAGCAATGCATCCTTTCACATGGGACAAGTTCTATGTGAAAGGGCCTGCGTCAGTCTTACACCTGCTGTGAGGCAGGTGCAAAATTTTGACACAACAGCGTCCTAAAAGCGACGCAGTGAAATCTCATAGATTTCACTGCGTCATTTGTACAACCCTTCTTTGCGTCAATACGCCCCCTTTGCATACATTACACCTGACGCACATATAATGTGGCACAGGCCTTTACAAAGTGACGCATCTACCTAGATGCGTCACTTTGCAAATATAACTCAACAAGGTGCAACTTTTACACCACTGCTGTGTCACAAAAAGTGACGCACCGGCGGCATAAAAGTGACGCATAGCCTCATAAATGAGGCCCTCAAGCGCACCACAGGGAAAAACAGTGTAAAAAATTGTAGAAAAAAAATAATTTCCAGCAATGCATCCTTTCACATGGGGCAATTCCATGACCTTACCTTATGTAATGTGAGAGATGTTAACATTGTGAGAGTCTACCTTATAAACACACAGCTATGTCAAAGATTGTGTACACAGCTTGTAAGTATACACCCAGACGAGAATATAAAATGCCGTAAGAGATCTTATAACTGTGAGAGTCTACCTTATAAACACACAGCTATGTCAAAGATTGCTTTGTCTGCCTGCATATTTACAAGCTGCGTGCACAATATTTGACATAGCTGTGTGTTTATGCATCTCCCCACCATTTCATATGGTTTGCTATCTGATATTCCTATCCCTCTCCAGACATTCACTCCTTCCACCCATGCTACAGGTTGCACATGTGCTTCAAAAAAAATGACCATATTTACAACTCCAATGAAACCATTACACAATTTCTAAACCAGCATTGAATCCAAGCATAAAAAACAATTTATAAAGAAGTCTACCTTATAAATACACAGCTATGTCAAAGATTGCACACGCAGCTTGTAAATATGTCTCTCTTTTTTTGTATATTCTATCTCAATTTATGCCATTTAAAAAAATAATTTCCAAGAATGCATCCTTTCACATAGGGCAAGCCCTAAGTGAAAGGGCCTGCGTCAGTCTTACACTTGCTGTGAGGCAGGTGCAACATTTTGACACAACAGCGTCCTAAAAGTGACGCAGTGAAATCTCATAGATTTCACTGCGTCATTTGTACAACCCTTCTTTGCGTCAATACGCCCCCTTTGCATACATTACACCTGACGCACATATAATATGGTACAGGGCTTTACAAAGTGACGCATCTACCTAGATGCGTCACTTTGTAAATATAACTCAACAAGGTGCAATTTTTACACCACTGCTGTGTCACAAAAAGTGATGCACCAGCGGCATAAAAGTGACGCATGGCCTCATAAATGAGGCCCTCAAGCGCACCACAGGGAAAAACAGTGTAAAAAATTGTAGAAAAAAAAATAATTTCCAGCAATGCATCCTTTCACATGGGGCAATCCCATGACCTTACCTTATTTAATGTGAGAGATGTTAACATTGTGAGAGTCTACCTTATAAACACACAGCTATGTCAAAGATTGTGCACACAGCTTGTAAATATACACCCAGACAAGAATATGAAATGCCGTCAGAGATCTTATAACTGTGAGAGTCTACCTTATAAACACACAGCTATGTCAAAGATTGCTTTGTCTGCCTGCATATTTACAAGCTGCGTTCACAATCTTTGACATAGCTGTGTGTTTATGCATCTCCCCACCATTTCATATGGGTTTCTATCTGCTATTCCTATCCCTCTCCAGACATTCACTCCTTCCACCCATGCTACAGGTTGCACAATGTGCTTAAAAAAAATGACCATATTTACAACTCCAATGAAACCATCACACAATTTCTAAACCAGCATTCAATCCAAGCATAAAAAACTATTTATAAAAAAGACTACCTTATAAACACACAGCAACATTATAGAAAAAGGTAAAAATATAATTCCTTAAATCACAGAGACACACACTATGATACTTGTAAAAAATCTTTAAACTCTCTATCTTTTTTAAAAGAATCATTACTCACATTTAAAAATGGTTTGGAAGATGTCAAACAGTGTCAGTCACAGTCAACAGATATTCTTAAGCAGAATCTCTGAACAATGCTTCCTTCACTGAGAGCCTTTCAATAATGGCACAGATTCTTTCTGAGCCATATTCTTGCACATAGCCAATTAAAATTATTCCCCCCCAAATTCAAAACTAAAATACACATTTTAATTGGTTGAAGATTTCAAGACTTTGAAACTCACATAACATTCACCCATCCCCCCGTGCTCATTCACCAAGTAACCATGGTAACTCCCTCTAAAACCAACACAGAGTTCACAAGTTCATTTTACTATGTTGCAAAAAAAATCCATCAAGCCTGCTTGACCTCTCAATCTACTAGCTAATAAAATGCAATGTTTCTTTAAATGACTTTTTCTCAACCATTGAAATGACTTCCTACAACAAAAAAAAACATGCAGCCTAATTTTCAGTGGAGATTTTTAAGAAAGCTCCAATCATTTCTACTTATTCATCTGCACTGATTCTCAAACACTTTTTTTCATAATCAAACTGCCATTTCATTTCCACAACTCATCTGACTAGAAGCACACCTACCTTCACACACCTATCTTCAAAATGACAAAAGTCTGGTTTGTGGGGCATAGCTATGTCCACTGGGCTAAAAAATATGCAACTAACAGAGGTATTTACAACCTTGATTTACCAAATGTGGACATTGTATGGATTGGACAAAGAGGATTGAGAAGTCACCAATTGATACCATTGGTAAAATCCTTTATGCATTTACCACACCCTGACCTTTTATTAGTGCACTGTGGTGGAAATGACTTAGGCACTTTGACTGGTGTAGGTCTGGAAATGCTTTTAAAGGACATCTTTGGGCAATTTATGTCACTTTTTCCAAAAACTGCCTTGGTATTTTCTAATATATGCCAAAGGCAAAAATGGAACTGGTCCAACCAATTTTGTCCACAGATTGAGAAAGCAAAGAAACATGTAAATAAATCTGTTTCTGCTTACCTTAGAGACTACGGAATGGGTTCCATTTACCACAACAACTTGCGTTACAACATGCAAGACATCTATAGGAGAGATGGTGTGCATTTTACAGATGAGGGGAATAGAGTTTTCCTCTTGAATATAAGACTCTGCATTGGTACCTACTTGTAGGTACAAAAAACACCCAATGAATACAACAGCTCTTGTCAGAACTAACTTACCACTAAACACTCTACATTATTTTTTTACTCTATTTTTTTAAACTGTTTTTCCCCGTGGTGCGCTCCCGAGTGCGCGTAGCAGAGAGCGTACCCGGGAGCGCAGCCAGCGCTTACCCCGCAATTTTTTTAAAAAAAAACAAACGTTTGTTTGCTCTTCAGGGTCCTTCTAGGCCCCCCTCAAAAAAACTAGGGAGTCAGGGGGTGTCTACTCTGCCCCCTTTTAATTATATCCCCCTTTCTTTTTTCACCTCTTGTGTCTCGATTCTACCGAGACACAAGATGGCGGACTCTTCGGACTGTTTAGAATGTTGCCAGAGACCCGACAGCCAATCAGCTTTCCGCTCGCGCACTCCCGTAGCGCGCCGGGTGAGCTCCCCGGTACGCGCACCCGTGAGCGCTAGGAGAGCGCTTATAGATATATATGTGTTTTTGAAGTTAATTTTAAAAAAAACCACTGGAGCAATTTTCAGCAAACATAGCAAAGGCACATCTGCGTACCAGTCCCTACAATTTTGCCAAGTTTGGCGTAATTCCGTTCAGCGGTTCGGACTGTAGACTTGTCAGACCGTCCTATGGAAATTAACATGGGAAAAACACGTTTTGGGACCCCGCTTTTTTCTCAGCCCCCACTTCATGAATCCCCCCAAAACTTTCAGGGAAGGAGCGCAGCGGAACTGGCCAAAATTCTGGAAAATTTCACACAAATTCCTCAACGGGCGTCAGAGTTATTTCCAATAGAATGTTGCAGATTTCCTATGGAAAATTATCTTAACTATAACTACCCACTGGCGGCCCCCAGTAGGTAATATATATATATATATATATATATATATATATATATAAATATATATATATATATATATATTCACTGAAAAAACCATAGGTTTCACACATGTTATAGTTAGGAATTAGCATTAAAAAAAACTTAGAAATTCATTGAAAAAACCATAGGTTTCACACATGTTATATTTAGTTGGACATTTCACTCATACAAAATCATTGAAATTCCCCTGTTATAGTTAGTTCAGCTAACTATAACTCGCGCGCCCACAATGCACTGCTGATGACGTCGCATATTACATCACTCAAAACATGGTCAGTGACATCACTCATGACATCACTGATGACATCTCAAATGACATCACTGATGACATCACTGATGACATCAGCCAGTGAATGTGTGTCTTTCTGAAAAATAAATATTTTTCATAAAATTATATCTAAAGGTCGATGGAAGAATAAATGGGTAAATAAGTGTCTAAATGTATGGTTTTTATTGTAAAATTGATTGTATAACTGACTTAATAAGTGTATCTTAGTGAATACATTTATTAGCGAGTAAGGTTTACATTTTTAAATATCTGTATCAATTTCTCACTTTGTGTATAAGTGGCTTCATGGGTTGGTGAGTAGCTACATGAGTGTATATATGGGTTATTAGTTGGTTTTTTGAGCATCAGAATGAGTGTCTGTATGGTCTGGAGGGGGGTATTACTTAGCGCATAGATGCATGAATGAGTGACTCTCTGTTTGTATGTGTTTTGAAGACAGCATGTGTGCAAGACTATATGGGTGGATAAGTGTGTGTATGGGTGTGTTAGTGAGTCAATGACTGTCTTAATAGTATCTTTATGAGTAACTACATATGTTTTAAACTAGTATATGTGAGTATTGATATATATAAGTGAGTATATGTCAGAGTGAGAGATTGGAAGAGTTCCTGTATAAATAAGTATGTGTTTCTATAAGTGATTGTTTAAGAGAGAAAGTATGTGTATGTTTCTGTAGAAGTAAGTGTAGTGGTGTGTGTATAGCTGTATATGCAAGTAAATGGATGTTTGATAGTTTATTTGCATGTGTGAGAATGTGTGTGAGTAACTCTATGTATGAGTGTAGTGTGTAACAGGATGTATAGGTGTATGAGAACATATGATGAGTGAGTACATGTATGAGTGTCTATATAGAACTGTTAGTGAATGAGTGGATGTGTATGTAGATGTTGGAATTACTGAATAGGTTGTTGTAACTGGTATTGGTATCTCCTTTTTTGGAAAATTGTAGTTTCGAGTTTTGAATGTGTGTATCAAAGGTTATATTAGGGTAAGAGGAGGTCTGCCACTCTTTCAAAAGTATGATGTCAGTGATGTCATCAGTGATGTTATTTGAGATGTCATGAGTGATGTTATGAGTGATGCCACGGACCATGTTATGAGTGATGTAATATGGGATGTCATCAGCAGTGCATTGCGGGCGTGCGAGTTTTAATTAGTTGAACTAACTATAACGGGGGAATTTCAATGGTTTTATATGAGTGAAATGTCCAGCTAAATATAACATGTGTGAAACCTATTGTTTTTTCAATGAATTTCTAAGGTATTTTAATACTAATTCCTAACTATAACATGTGTGAAACCTATGTTTTTTTCAGTGAATTTCTAAGGTTTTTTTAAATGCTAATTCCTAACTATAACGTGGCTGAAACCTATGGCTTTTTCAGTGAATTTCAAAGGTTTTGTAAATGATAATTTTTAAATGTATTAATTATTATATTTATTTCGTTTTATAGTAATTTCCAACATTTTTATAATAGTTATTTTAGTTATTTTATTTTTTAAGTTACATTACACATTTTTAATATAAAATAATAAAAAACAAAATTCAAATATTATTGCTTTAATATTTTTTTCCAATATATTAAAATTAAATTCTATATATTTTCTTTTTGTATTTTTTTTCCAGTACTCGTACGGTACGCTTACGGTGATCGCACTATCCTTTGTATGGGTAATCGTACTGTGCGCTCAACCGCGCATACGTTACGAATATGTTTTCGCGTGACGTCATGTACGTTTGTACGGCACACTGTACGCATACCGCGAAATTTTCTTAATGTTTAAAAAGATATATTTATGTATTTAATGTAAATATTAAGGGAAGAAATTATGTAGGATAATTATTAAAATAATATTTATTAACTTTTAGTAAGCGTATGTTTCTTTTAAATGCAATTTCGCAAGTGGCGGCGTACGTCGTCCATTCACACACCGTAAGCACACCCTACGCATACCCCATGTAACTTTAAAACAGGAGATTTGATTGGGTCATAACACTTCCAATTCCAACTGTTGAAAGACTTCACCCATTTTAATCATTCTTCTTTGACTTTCTCAGACGAACCATCTCTTGTTGGGAGTCCTGTCATTTGACAAAACAATTTTAATATGGCTGCACTTCTGGAATCCACTTCAAAACATTCTTCAGAGGAGGAATTTATAGCTGAGGAGTCACAGGGAAAAAGAAAAGAGGCACTAATCTGGAAATTGTTCACCTTTCCAGAAGGACGGAAGAAGGTAAATGCTGCAAAGGTCACCTGCAAAATCTGTGACACCACACTGTCAAGAGGAGATCCGAGCAAGAAGTACTCATTTGGGACAGCAAGCATGGTTCTCCATGTGAAACACTGCCATCCTCGCAATTATACAAGAGCTTGCTCTGATAGGCTATGGGACAATCCATCCCCTGCTGTTCCCAGCACTTCAAGCGCACCAAGCACACAGCCATGGACTCCGCATCCAAATCCGGATTTTGCTGACTTAATCATCCATTGCAAATTTTGCAATGAGATGCTCTGCTAAGAGGAGCAGTCAATGAATTTAATTAAATGGTGCGAACAGGAGCACCCTTGCTCACGACGCTAATTTGTTTTTGTTTACTTTTTCCTGTTGTACACGGTTTTGTTTCCAGTTTATTTCTTTTTTTGTTAAAAAAACACAAAAAAACAGTTCTGTTCAGAACTAATTTCACTGGTAAAAAAAGAGCTATATTTCTATGATAGTGTGTAAAACTTTGTTTGAATGAATGTGTAGTGAATTTACACCAGGTGTGCTCCTCAATGGTCCACGAGTATACCTCCGAGATTGTTTGTTTCCCGTTTTTTTCTGCACCAGTTGTAGTCTCTACGCATGCGCAGCCTCGTTTCCAAGACCACACTTCTTTCTTTTTCTTCAAGTTTGCCAAGCAACCCTCTCCTCATTTCAGGTACTAAATTGCTGCTTTGTTCTCCCAGGCCGTGTGCCTCATCCGCTGCTACTCTTTTCTAATATATTAATATTAATAATAATATTCTATCTATATTTATTTGAAACGTATAGTCTGGGGCACCAAACCTTGATTATATACTCCGTCCTCCGCCATTTCAGTAGTTTTCCTCCGTAATTTTTATTATACCTGCCACTTTCATTTTTATTTTACCTCCCGCCTACCTTCTCTGTGAGCTATGAGATTTCCTGCCACAGACACCACGGTGTTTGTCCTTGGCCTCCGATCTTATCAGACTTGGTCACACGCATACCTAAAAACTAATTTGAAGCACGCAAGCGACAGCCATTACAACGCTTGACCGTCACCACAAACCAATTACCACGCTTATGCCTTTATCATGCGTGGTAAATGCATACTCGTCGTAAAAGCATGTGTGGTAAAGGCATGCGTGGTAAAGCCATATGCGTGCTAATGGCTTTGTGGTGAGGGTCACGCGTGGTTATGACCGCGTTGTAACAGCTGTTTCCCCCTCAGGAATACTGCAGGAACTGGGTCTAGGCGTGTCGGTCTCCAGGGCTCTCGAGGGCACCAGGCGGAGGGCCACGCAGCCGCCCTCACACAATATAGAAATCTCCGGGGGGTGGTTGTTTCCATGGTTTGAGGGGTGTCATTGAAGCCCACACACTTTTAATTTTGTAGGGGAGTGACTTTGCACGCGAAAGTGGCGCAAGGGGTTTGTAAATCTGGTACACATTGTTTTGTTTTAATTTGATTTCCTTGCTGTTTTGTAGAGGATCCAGAGTAAATATAGCTTATTGTACAGCCAGTACTTTTCAACCCTACTCTCAAACGGCCTACCATAGTACTTCAAATTATAAATATTATTTCTATTGTGGACCGTCACCCCCCAATAAAAAAGACGTATATAGTTTTTTTTATTAACTTTTATTAAAACAACAATAACTGGAAACGTAACTTAAAGATAACAATATAATAAACAACTAGAAAAATAGCTTTAATAAAACAATATTATAAACAAATTGTGATGTGGACTCCAATAGACGTACGATAGGTAATCTGCAAAACAAAAAAGAAAATTAGTGTTTAAAATTATGTTGATGTGACTAAATACGGTCAAACATTACAAGTCAAGGTAACACAACTATTTTACGTATGCTGTGTGCCTGGTACATTTCACTTCTGTTATAGTCCTGCGTTCAAGTGGTATCTATAAGGAAGTGCCTACTGCGTTACTGACACAAAAGTGGCGCAACGGGATTGTAAATACGCCAATTTATTTCTAATGCATTTAATTGGAGGCATTGTATATCTAGGCCACTGTGCTCACCTTGTATAAACACTGCGGCCAACAGAATTCACAACTTGAATTTAACTCCGCTTTCTTTCATCTTGCTGCCTGGGAGCGGGTGTTCCGCTTTCCTTCATCCGGTTGCCTGCTGCTGGGAGCCCTGCAATATCGTTTCTTTGTTGCCGCTGGCCCTAATCGACCCAAAGCTGCCCTGTAGTCCTCCTGCCGCCGCAATTAAAACCAAGCGGCCGCCGAGTGGGGGACTACCTTTCCCTGCAGGCTTAGCAGCGGACACATCAGACACGCGCCCGGAGGCGCGTTAAATTGCTGTCACCATCGGTGGAGCGGGTGTTCCGCTTTCTTTCATCCTGCTGCCTGGGTGCGGGTGTTCCGCTTTCCTTCATCCTGTTGTCTGCTGCTGGGAGCCCTGCAATATCGTTTCTTGGTTGCCGCTGGCCCTAATCGACCCAAAGCTGCCCTGTAGTCCTCCCGCCGCCGCAATTACAACCAAGCGGCCGCCGAGTGGGGGACTACCTTTCCCAGCGGCTTAGCGGTGGACACATCAGACACGCGCCAGGAGGCGCCTTAAATTGCTGTCACCATCGGTGGAGCGGGTGTTCCGCTTTCTTTCATCCTGCTGCCTGGGAGTGGGTGTTCCGCTTTCCTTCATCCTGTTGCCTGCTGCTGGGAGCCCTGCAATATCGTTTCTTTGGTGCCGCTGGCCCTAATCGACCCAAAGCTGCCCTGTAGTCCTCCTGCCGCCGCAATTACAACCAAGCGGCCGCTGAGTGGGGGACTACCTTTCCCTGCGGGCTTAGCAGCGAACACATCAGACACGCGCCCGGAGGCGCCTTAAATTGCTGTCACCATCGGTGGAGCGGGTGTTCCGCTTTCTTTCATCCTGCTGCCTGGGAGTGGGTGTTCCGCTTTCCTTCATCCTGTTGCCTGCTGCTGGGAGCCCTGTAATATCATTTCTTTGTTGCCGCTGGCCCTAATCGACCCAAAGCTGCCCTGTAGTCCTCCCTCTGCCGCAAATACAACCAAGCGGCCGCCGAGTGGGGGACTACCTTTCCCAGCGGGCTTAGCGGCGGACACATCAGACACGCGCCCGGAGGCGCCTTAAATTGCTGTCACCATCGGTGGAGCGGGTGTTCCGCTTTCTTTCATCCTGCTGCATGGGAGCGGGTGTTCCGCTTTCCTTCATCCTGTTGCCTGCTGCTGGGAGCCCTGGAATATCGTTTCTTTGTTGTCGCTGGCCCTAATCAACCCAAAGCTGCCCTGTAGTCCTCCCACCACCGCAATTACAACCAAGCGGCCGCCGAGTGGGGGACTACCTTTCCCAGCGGGCTTAGCGGCAGACACATCAGACACGCGCCCTGAGGCGCCTTAAATTGCTGTCACCACCCGCATCGCGGGAGCGCCCAGGGCAAAGCCCGGGCAAAGGGGGGGCCGTATTGTGGCTGTTCGGGGGCCGAAGGAGGCTGGGCTGGGCCATCCCCCTTGGCCCTCGCCTGTCTTCCCATCGGTGGACTTCACCGGATTATAAAGTAAGAACTGCCTACACTGGTTTGCTGGTCTACTGTCTTCTCTTAACTTTATGTCAGTCATCATGCCCTCCTCTAAACCAGCTAAACAACCCAAATCCAATATTCAATCCTTGACAGCTATTGATCGCATGTTACAAAAGACCATTGGAGTAGCGACAACCGCTATTGAGTACACAGAAAGACGCTTGTCGCTACCCGTAGGCTCGCTGCCCCCGCTTTCCATAATTAATTTGTCGGATACCACTAATAACTTTCAGGATTCCTACCTACTTCCATCATTCGTATCCCTTCCACATATTCCATCTGTGACATATGCACAACACATTCAAAAGGACTCCAGTACTATGGAACTACCTTCCCTGGACTCGACGGCACCTTCTCCTTCATTTCCTAATGACATCAGTGCCTCTGAGGGGGGAGCCAGCAAGGCTGCGTCCCCCTTACACCAACTTGTGGCTCAAGACAAAGACGGAGATATTAGTATTCCTCTCCAGCTACGTGAACAGATTTCCCCAGTCATTCCCACAATAGACCTACTAGAAAGCGAGGCTCCACTAGAAGGGACATCGCCATTATTGCCACAATTACTTACTCTTTCACCAATAAGGACTAAGAATCAGGTTGCTCCCAAAAAGAGGAAACGAGGGGTGGACCTATTCCAAGGTAGAAGAGCTAAGTCTAGGAAGAAATCGGACACTAAATACGGGAATGGCAAGAATACTCAAAAAGATTTGACATCAAACGATATAAACGTTCCAAATAAACTTACAGCACAAACCCCTTTTTTCAAAGAACTGGTAGGGAATTTTGAGAACTTGATCAAATCACTAATTTTACCGATAGTGCATAGGTTGAAAATTATTTCAGAAAAGCTAGGAGAACTAGAAAGCACTTCTCAAAGCAACGTAGAACTCACTAGAGATCTAGTTAATCAGATATCCAGGAACCCAGTATGTAGGAAACCTATTATTCCATCATTTCCCCAGGAAAAATATAATAGTTCGGAGAGTAAAACAACGAAAGGGCAAAATAACCCCAAACCTACCTGTGATAAAACCACCATGGCGCAACCCTCACAGTCCGAATTGGCCCTTAAAAATCCTACATATTCATCTCAAAATCAACAAGGTTCAAGAAACGCAGGGGATAAAAATACCAGGGTCGCTGCAGCAAGCAAAGAACTCAATAAAAATAAAACAGCAGCAAGTGGGCCCAAAAACAACCCTATTTCCACAGCAGGTAAAAATAACCCTAATGCCCATATTAGGCCAAAAACCAGAATTCGCTGTGAGATTCAAATCACGCTCCCTCCTGAATCTGCTCCCTTTGTTGCAGTGTTGACAGGGGTTCCCGAGTTACTTCCAGCCCAATTCGAGGACTATGGGAGCCTCAAAAACAAAACAATATATCGGCTAAAAAGGAATAGACCCCTTCCCCCAAATATCAATGGAGACATCCTACATGTGGGCTAAATGGCTGGGCGTCAGACCAAAGGACATCAGTGGAGATGTCATAATTATCAACTTTAGAGACTACAGAGTAATGAATCATTTTAAATGAGTGGTACCAGGAAAAGGAGAATTTAGGCATACAGCTGCACGAACTAAACTACTTCTACCCTAGGACATTGATGTTACCTAAACATCAACAGGACTCTCAACATCGGAGACACCATGAGGTTTATCAGTACTCACCCACCTTAACAAACAGATATCATGCTCTCCTAGGCCTTGATGGTGTAGATTGACCTACCCAGGGATTCTCTTCCAAGGTAACCCCTCAATCCCAACCATATTGTTTAGGTGAACAACCATTAGCCCACCCTAAACCGGGAGTCCCTACGAGCAATGCAGCCGACTCACTCACTCTAACCACTAAAACAGACCCCCCGCAAAATCTCTTTAATAATTCAAAAGACCCGTTAAACACAGAAACCCTGGGCTCAGTTATTACATGGAATGTAGCGGGTCTAGCTGGTAAAATTAAAGATGCCCATTGGCAGACAATAACAACAAGCCATTCCATCATTGCTGCGCAGGAAACATGGGCAACTGAAGCACTCCATCTCCTGGGCTACAAAACCTTCTTTACACCAGCTATACCTAGTAGAAGAGGTAGACCGAAGAGAGGCTTATCCATGTATATATCAATTACTACTGGTCCAACCGTATTAAAAACCTATCTAGATAACAACTATTACCAAATTCTAATTACCACCTGGGGTCTTCAAAAAAATGTAATCATAATAAATTTTTATAATAACATTCCACCACCTGAAGTAGAGAAGGTAATTAAAAAAAATTCTGGTACTCTTAATTCCATCGAAGAATCCCTAACTGGGGACATGACAATTATTTGGGTAGGCGATTTCAACTGTTACATATGCCCAATGAGCTCAAAGGGGGTGTGTGGCTTAGAGGGAGAAGACCATCGGGCGACATACCATCACTTCTGCCACACAAAGTTTGGTGACTTAATGAATAACATATTGGGAGTCTACTCCCTGGCTTTCATTAATGAGCTCTGCAATCCGCCTAAAACATTTAGTCCAACCTTCAATGGAAGAGGAGCAAAATCAATCATAGACTTTGCACTATTTTCAAATCGATACGCCTCCCAGGTAACTAACTGGGAGACTCTTAATACAGCCATGAGTGACCATTACCCTATTTTGGTCACCTACAACTTTGACCTCAATATTCGACCTCAATCCACTTACACTCACTATGATCTTAACCTGACCCTTGGTCATTAAAATGGGTTTACAATTAAATGGGAGAAAGTAATCCCAGAAAACTTTACAAAATCCCTGATGACTTCTACCCTAAATGATATTAATGTCTGTCTGTCTTTAGAAAAAGATCCAACCACTGTTCTTAGATCCTTTGGTAACATCTGCGCCTGTATTAAAAAGCTTTTGACAAAAACCCCTCGCAATATCAACAAGGGTTACCCGGGCTGGTTTGACGGAAATTGTACAAGGGCACTCAGTGCACTAAAAAATATCCTACACACTAGTTCGTCCACCAAAACACAGATTAGATCTGCTAGACGGAGTTATCGCTCTGCCCTAATTTCCAGAAAAAAAGATCTTAAAGCTAAGGCCTGGGCCACTTTGAATTCGGCGTGCGAAAAAAAAGATAACGCTGCCTTTTGGAGGGCCGTAAACGCACCATTCTATCAAGAGCGTTTGGGCCCCTCCATAGACAACGCAATTCCAGCACAGGAATGGGTGCAACATTATCAGGTCCTTTATAGTACCCCTGCGTCCCCAAAGGATTCCACTCACTTAAGTTCTATCACCGAAAACTCGGGAAGACCCTATCCAATAGACATCCATTTTGAACTGGAAGAGGTTCAAAAAGCTTTAAAGGAAAGTCCAGCGGCCAAAGCTCCTGGACCCGATAGTGTTCCAATTGATGTTTTTAAAAATCGTCCTGATCTCTGGGCTCCAATACTTACAAATGTATTTAATTCCTCAAATCAAATTGGTTTTATTAAGACCTGACAAGAGGCTGTCCTGGTTCCCATATATAAAAAAGGCGATAGAAATGATCCTGCCTGCTACCGGCCTATTTCGCTCTTAGACGGCCTAATGAAAACGGCAGGTAGGATCATTCTTAGTCGAATACAGGAATGGCTTGATGAAAATGATGTTCTATCTCCACTACAATATGGATTTAGGAGAGGGAAGGGAACGATAGAACAGGGTCTAAACCTTGCCCTCAAAACCTCAAAATATATACATGCTAAAAAGACTAACCTATATGTAACCTACGTAGACCTCAGTTCTGCGTTTGATTGCATAAGGCATGATATTTTGTGGCAAACGTTAGGGTATATTGGGCTAGACAACAGTATTCTTATTTTTATTAAAGAACTTTATTTTGGGGCTTGTGCCCGTGTGAGGTTTGGCAAAAAAGGAGAATGTTCAGACTTCTTCCCCATCTATAGAGGAGTAAGACAAGGGTGCATCCGTGCACCCCTGCTTTTTAATCTATACATAAATGGTGTGGGCTCTTTCCTAGTACAACATTATAATGACTGCCCAGTAATCAAGGGAAAATCGATACCTATACTCCTCTATGCCGACGATGCGGCGATTTTATCGCAGACGAAGAGGGGATTATAAAATGCTGTAGATACATTCTCACAATACATGAGTAAAAGGGGGCTTCATATAAATGTCTCCAAGATCTTTACTATGTCTTGTGGCCCAAGGAAAGTTAGATCACCTTGTAACATAACCTTAGAAGACAGACGCGTTGATTTAGCGGATATATGTTGTTATCTAGGTGTACATTTTGATAGACGAGGCACCTGGAAACCCGCAGTCATAGCGAGAGCCCTAGCGTTTACCAAAGCAATCGGAGCACTCTTAAATTTTGCAACAAAAATAGGATCGAGGCCTCCCAGGGAGCTCCTCCAAGTTTTCAAATCAAAATGTGTCTCTATAGGACCCTACGGAGCAGGATTATGGGGATTTCATCCTGTGGAAACAATCCAACTAATTGAGAACAAATTTCTACGATATCTCCTGGCAATGCCCAACAGCACATCTACATACGTGCTCCATGCCGAGCTTGCTATCCAACACATCTAGGATATCATAAAGATGGCACCAATTCTACTTTGGCATAACATCTGGACCAACCCTGCCACAACATTAAATAGAACTATAATAGAGGATTGTTTGTTGTGTGAAGGGGTAAAAAATATTGCATGGTTCACCTATATAAACAACACTGCATCTGAAATTGGTCACCCGGAATATTTCTCAAACCCATCCACAATGGATTTTATCTCACGATCTGGACTAAAAAAAACCTTGATCGAACACCTGGAAACAAAAAGATGGAACATAGAAAGGGCCAAGATATCAGTTATTAATCATGATGATGTTACATTGCACAGAAACATCCAGCTGTATCTTGTAGTAGATCAACCCTTTTTCTTCCGTAGGCTACTAACATGTTTTCGATTGGAAACGTTTTTTAGATTAATAATGCTCCCAAGGTATAAAGATTGGTCTACAGATACAATTATCTGTCCTTGTGATGAGGTCTCAACTCAATCCAATATCCATTGTACTCTCTATTGTACTTTCCATTCATACCCAAGGCGACAAATATTAAGACCTCTTTTTCTATTCTGGGGAATAAGAAAGTCACGCGAGGGATACAACAAACTAAGGTTATTGGAAGATTATTATACTATTAACACTGTAACTATGTATCTGAGAGCATTACTGAGACTAAGACGGACCATCATACTCGAATAATTGCTGCCTCCTTGATGAATTAACTTTTTAATTATTATTTTTAATTTACAAGCTTTTATTGAAACCCCGTGCTAAGTTCTAAGAAACCAGTTAGACCAAATCAAATTTTATTACTGGCTTCCTATTTTTAAACTATAACTTGTACTCATGATGAAATTTTTAACGATTGTGATTGTTGTATGCTTTTATGAATTGTTTTTACACTTCGAATAAAGCTTTTTGAACAAACGAACGAACAAATTTAACTCTGCTTCCACACGACAGCAGTGTCTATAACTTTAAAAGAGAAGGAGAAATGATGTCACAGAGAGTAAGAGAGAGAAAGAGAGAGAAAACAACATGTAAACTGTGAGAGAAAGTTATAGATGTAGCAGTTAATACAGGAGAAAATACTGATAGCTCACCTTTTGCCGCCGTTGTGTGTCCACGGATGTGCTGCTTCAGAGTGCACCCTCCACTTGCTCGATATGTAACATCCTACATAACAAAATCTGAAAATATGGAATTGAAAGAAATTTGGGAAGAGATTTCCCACGAGAAGAGTCTCACTCAGAAATGATATACTTACAGTTTGAAGATGTTATCTCATCGAGAAATTGGAGCGTATGAATGCTCGGATCACTTATCATCTGCAAGTCTATACTCCAAATCTAGAAGAATCATTTGGAGTGAGCGCCCTGAGACCTCTTCTGGTGAATTGTTGCGCTCTATAAAAGCCTTTGACATTTGACATTTGACATTTGGTTGAGTCTAGGTCTTGCTGCAACACGAAATTGAGTACTTAAATCTGTACAAAAAATTGAATATTTACCTGAAAAAGAGCCAGAAAGTACAGATATTGTGAAAACCAATATGTTGGATACATATTATCCAAATAGAAGTCATCATCTTGAGAACATTTGTCTCGATGAAGTGCTGCAAAACTATATTTTTTAACTGAATATTACAGAAAACATCAATAATGGTATATATGCCGTGATTGGTTCTGAAGGATGTTTGGTGAAGCAAAGAAAAGGACATTTGAATAATCACCGTAAACTGAGTTGCAAAACTCCTGACAAAAGGGAATTTTACTATTTAGCTCTTTTGCAACTCTTCAAGCCGTGGCATTCAGAATTGAAATTACTTGGAGATTTTCAGAGCTATGAAGATTCGTTCAACGCAACTAAAGATACTATACAATGTCATGTTTTTGCTAATTAAGTAAAAATGTTGAATGACGAAATTGCGCAAGAAGCTACAATTGTAGCTGAGATTGCTAGAGACAGTTCTCAAGACAGTGAAACTTCTGCTCTGTTGAGTCAGGATCCACTAGGAGAACCAATTGTTCAAAATGAAGCAGCAACTGCTATGGAAGAAGTAGAAACCGCAATGTGTCGAGCTCAAGAAGATGTAACAAACTTAGGAAGCTTGGAAGAACAACTAAATGTTGAGCAGAAACAAATATATGACCAAGTGAGAGAACATATTGTCCATGGATTACTTCATGAAAAGAAAGAGTGCTGTTGCTCATCATTTCAACTTATCCGATTGTACGTGAGTGGACAAGGTGGAACAGGAAAAGGTTTTTTAATTAAAGTAATTACAACTTATCTACAGAAAACAGCTGAGTCGCATTTGTCTTGTGTTGTCACCGCTGCAACTGAGTTGGCAGTACACAATAATAAAGGAATTACTTTACATCGTTTATTAATGTTACCAGTAGAGCATGAAAACAAATTGGAATACCACAAGCTATCTGGAGATGCTTGTTGTGAAGTTTCAAGAGTATTGAAGAAAATGAAACTTCTCATTATTGATGAGGTAAGCATGGTATCAAACTTAATGCTTGCCTTTGTGCATTTAAGAATGCAGCAAATTCTTTAAACAGAGTATGACGTATTATTTGGAGGAAAACACATCATAGTTTTTGGAGATCTACTACAACTTACTCCTTAAAAGGACAACCAGGGTTTAAAACACTGACGCATGAAGATACCAGAAAGTATTTGGGGAGTATTGGAAATGTTAATATTTGGTCATTGTTTGAGTATGAGAAACTTATTACAAATATGCGACCGGCAAAAGCAAACTCACATTTATATTGCTTGAACATTTGAACCCTTTCCAACTGACATAACTTTCAACCCTACCCCCATTCTGCTTTCTGCCTGTTACCATAGAAACACTTCAGGGAACAGTTAACTAAACACACAGGTGAAAAGTTCATCAAACAATGTTGCAAATAAAAACAGCAAGTGTGCTTGACTTGTCAATATACCAGCTTATCTTATGTAATGTTCTTTTCTATCAGTTTTTGTTAACCGATATAAATCAGGCTTTTAAAAAACAGACACATGCACCCTTGTTTTCAGTGTAGAATGTTCTCAAACAACCAATCATTTATTTTCTTTTTTCAAAACTGCATGTTATCCACCATTTTAGAAAAATCTTACTTTTCAAACTGCCACTTCATTTACAGAGACCATCTGAGTGCATCCAGACCTCCCTTCGAGATGCTTAGAGTGTGGATTGTGGGACACAGCTATATTTTCTGGAGCCAAAGGTACGCAGAACAGAAAGGATTTCACAAAGACCTAGGTTTACCAAATGTAGATATTAAATGGATTGGAAAGAGAGGGTTAAAGTGGCACCAATTGATGCCATTGGTGAAATCCTTATTACAGAGTCAGTGAAAATGTTTCCCTTTGGACAGATTGACGCTAAGGCATTCACTCACACATATAAATGTAAAAAACCCAGCAATAACACATTTAGAAAAAACTGACGAGTATAAACAAACAACAGAAGGCAATGCAAAAACATATGTATATAAAAAAGTTATAATTCACAGTTTATTAAAGCACATACAATTAATACAATCTTAACCAATATGGTTTGAGCTCACTAGATTATTCCAAAATAGGAAACATTAAAATAATTACATAACAAATAATGGGATAGATACAGGTGACAGGAAACATTAATTCCTATTTGTAAAAAAGGAGATACAGAATAGAGATCAATTTAGCTTTTAATCAAAATTTGTGTCTCTCAGTGCTTAACGTATTTCTCCTTATATTGAAGCATCGACGCGTTTCGGTATGCGCTTATGAAGAAGCCAACACCTTCATCAGGAAAACAATACTACCATCCCATAAAATCTGAAATTAAAATTTTTAAATTTACACATAGTGAGCATAAATTAATATCACATGTGAGTACAATCATTTACTAAGTTTTTTAGCAGAGCCTCCAAATTGACATAAAACATATACAAATACATCTTGACTACATAGACATTTTATAGACACCTCATACCATTAATACAGAGACATAATAATACTGTTTATGGTACAAAATGTTTTTAATCCTACATTAGGTCCAGGTGGTGCAGTAAGCATTTATTCGGCTTATCTGATAAATATCACACACTACCTCATATTGGATCAGGACTGTTTCCTATTAACCAGTATATAGGAAAGGCATAGGACATCAGGGACTGATACACACAAATATTTTTCTCGCAAAATAGAGTTCATTTAGTGATATCATTTCACACAGTTAATCAATAATTGAATACATGCATATGATTTCAGATTCACCAGATAACAGATGATTATTGGTTCCATTTAGTAATAGTAAACCCCCTTCAATTCATTGCATATTTAGTCAAAGCAGACCCTTGATACTGATACTGATTTCAAGAATTTATTATGGAGAAGGAACTGCGTTGTATTAGCAATTAAAAGCAAAGTTTCCTATATCTTATTCCATCCTGCAAGCGCCAAAACGCATCACCTATTAAAGCACTAACCTTCAAACAAGCTGTAATATTGTCATAAGATTGCAGCCACAAGCAGGTTCAAAGCTTCGTCACACAGAGTATATCTCAAGAACTTCTGAAAAACGAGCCTTACGTTTCTGCTAAAGAAAAACATAATTGTAGGCAAAGAGTGCACATAAAATAACGCAAAGAATGCCCTACCATAACCACTACGAATAGTTAGTGGCATACCTTTTACATGAGAACAAACGCTTATTTGGCAGGGCACCTCCAGCTAAACAATTCCTTGTCCAAATGTAACCAGAAATCTGTCGGGTCATGTAAAATCACCATGAAGCATCGTGTAACACACTAAAACGACATAAATACGGCGCCATATGCTAAAAAATTTTTAGTCAGAGTGCATAAAAGACCGGTATAGTGTGCACATCAGAGTATGTTACTTACTTAAAATAGTTTAAGCATATGTAGAATAATGTAGAATAATGGCAAGAATCACAGTGGGGCAAAACACCTCCGATTCAATTTTAAAAATTGCCCAGGCGCCGAAAAAGGTCATCCCTCGCTACTTCTGTGCAACATTTTTTAGATGCTAATTTATTACTACAACGTGGCTGAAACTTATGTTTTTTTCAGTGAATTTCAATGGTTTTTGCAATGCTAATTTCTAACTATAATGTCCTTGAAACCTATGGTTTTTTCAGTGAATTTCAATGGTTTTTTAAATGAAAATGTCTAATTATCATGTTTCTCAATCCTATGGTTTTTTCAGTGAATTTCTAATGTTTTTAAATGCTAATTTCTAACTATGACATCCCTATTAAGTCCCCATGAATTCTGAAGGTCCCTGGTGACCAAGTAGCCCACCAGATACCTCCAGTAAGCGTCACAGAGCTGCGTTACAGAGAGGTGTTCCTAGGCAATGCCCCTTTTTTACACCACACTGCAACACAGCTTATGGCGCACTGCTGCTCAGGGGATAAAGTCCACTTGTGTCCTGAGGTCCTCAGGACACAGGAGGACCTCATCAACCCACCAGCAGTGCTCCAGAAGAGGCGTTTGCAGAGAGCCCTGTAGCAAAAAGAGGAAACAAATATGTATTGTAAAACTATAAATAATGTATTACCTTAGCAAAAATAAACTAGAAGAAGAAACCCACAACACCTGAGCCACCCCTCTCCCTAGCCCCAACCAATGTCCAGTAAATTAAATAAATGTCCATGATTGTCCACGTCAAGAAGTTCAAGAAAACCCCAAGTTTCCCCAACTGCCAACATCCCACCCACCCCATTCAGCTCCAAATGTTCCTGCAGGAACAACAGGGGTGGGCAGCAGTGGATGATGAATTTGATGATGGGTGGCGGGCGGCTGCCAGAACACAGGGTTGTACCACCGGAGGCACATGGCTGGGGCCCAGGGCATTGGAGGAAGCTGCAGCTGCCGCCTCCTCCCCAGGACAATCAGCCATCAATATTTTTGCCAGATGGCCTCCAGCTTCCGTTGCCGGGCCCTGGCTGCTAACTCCTGCCTGTTGGGTTGGAAAGGAGTAGCTATATCAAGAAAAAAAGACAATTGTAACCAATACTCAGCAAAACAGTAACAGAAAATAACAAACATAACAATTATAGTGACACAGTAGCACTAGCAGATGTGGTATCCTACTCACTTTATCTGCCCCTACGATGTGGATGTGATGATGTGGATGTAATGATTAAACTTTCAGGCCCTAGGCACTATGGAGTAGACAAGTATTCTTCTTCTCACTCTGTTTTAGCACAATTATTCTTGTTGGCATGCCAGCTCAGTCAGCTTGTGCCCTAGACAGACATACATGTGTTGCAGACTCACATTACTTTACTATAGTCTGCAGGTGGGGCAACTGTACTACACAATGATCTATTTTTTTTATTATGGCCATACTGTTAAATCAATGGAAAATGTTCAATTTCACTTTCATCCTGACTACTGCAATAAGGCACATGACATGTTTATGAATGATGATGATATACGAACGTACGACATCTCATCACACACTCATGTGATGATGATAATGACATACTGATTTGTAAGTAGTTACCATGCAGCCGATAGGCCAACCATGATTGACTCTGTCTCGTCCTCCTGCTTCCACACCCTCCCCTCCTACATAAGACCTTCAAATGGATCCCCCTTGATCACAGAAAGACCGTCACTCATTCCCGGGTGACCAGCAGACTCGACTATGGCAATGCACTCTACGCCGGAATAAATAAAAACCTCACCCACCAGCTACAGAACATCCAGAATGCTGCCGCAAGACTGGTCCTCAACCTGCCAAGACACTGCCACATCTCCCAGCACTGGTGCACACTCCACTGGCTCCCAATCGAGGCCAGAGCCACCTTCAAGATGCTCACCCACGCATACAAAGCCCTCTACGACACCTGACCAGCATACCTGGACAGCAGACTCAATTTCCACGCACCCCAAAGGACCCTACAATCAACCCATCTCTCCTAAGCCGTGGCCCGCCACACCAGAAAGACCAGATCGGGAGGCCACTTCCACTCCTTCTTCGTGGCCAGAGCCTGGCTTTCCATCTTTTCGCAAGAAATCTCAAAACCTGGCTCTTCGACCAACCCCCTCCTTGATGGACTGGAACCTGTACCACCCTCCTACCCCCAGTGCCTTGAGACCCTTACGGGTGAGTAGTCACACTTAACAAATTGCCTGAATGAATGATTGTTTGGAAATTACATGGGTAAGGACTGGAGCGGAACAGGGCCTAGGAGTCGGAGGGAGGCGTTTGATGATGGGTGGGTAGGGTACATAATAGTCATGCACAATATATATGTTGTGCTTGCAAACTACTGTGAGTCAAGGGAGTATTCCATTCTGAAACACAACCTCAAACCTTTGAATCAGATTCAAAAACCTTGCAAAAAATCAGGCCTTATTCTTCCCAGGGCTTTTTTTCATTTATCCTTGCATTGCTCTTCTAACATTATTTTATTCTTCACCCTTGGCTTTGGTACTCTGGCACGGTTTAATTTTCTTTTACATTCTCTTCATCCAGTCTGACTCTTCTCACCTACTATGATACCAACCAGGCATCCATCCATCCAAACATGGCTATCATAAACCTTTCACTGACAACATACATTTGTCATAGATATAACCAACCACCACCCATGTGTCCTTGTTTACCTTTGAGTTTGACCCCTCAAACCCCCGGAGGATTCCTTTCATATATACAGTTCCACCCACACAGGCAGGCATCCTTTCCGCTTTCTTTCACTTTTTACCCACCTTTCAACTACCCATGCATCCTATCATCAGCCACCTATATGCATCCGGGGTCCCTTACTTCACCCACACATTCTTCGCTGCCAGTCATATATTACATGTTGTCTTCATCATGAAACTTTCTCTGCTGAGTTGAAGATAGATTAGACTAGGCCATCAGTTACTCAACCCCGCTGCTAATGCTAATGTTAAGTAAAAGGTGTCTTCTTCAACTGTTCAGTTTTCACAAAAACTTAGTCTCAGCAGAGGTACAGTGTTCTGAGTGTACACCCTTACAGCAAGTGTTTTCATCATTCTCAATAAGTAAGGAATATGACTTACCACTGCCCACCACTGCTTGTGGCTCACCCCCTGCAACTGCGGCATCCACTCCCTCTGGAGTGGCATGGCCCTCACCGCTGGTCCTGCAACTGATGGTCATTAAATTTCAAGTTTTTTAGATGCCATATACGCCTCCCCTATTTTTTTTTTCAGTAGCAAGATTGAAAATACATAATAAATAATACATACACCACACACACCACTATATACTATTTGGATACTGGAGTAGAGTAGACAGTATGTCCTATCAAAAATTACAAAATAATATCCGGTTGGGCATTTTGTTGGTGGCCATTTTTTAAAAGACCTCTCAAAACAAGGAGAACCCAAAGGGCTGGACTCAGTGGCTAGAGCTATTGGTGCATCTGTTTTTTTACAAGAAGAAAGAGTGGCCAACTGCGCGGAGATGAGGTCTCTCTTAGTTGGAAAATAATGATGCCTTCCTCCTCATACTTACTTCCTGCCTTGGTGCATGATAATCAGTTGTTCTGTGTTCACCATGAACTGCTGCTAATAAAAAAACTACTAGGCCTGGATTAGAAAAAGTAAAATGCACCAAATTGTGGTGTCCAAAGTGAGTGACCAGGATTTACTGATTGAGCATGAGACAGTAAAAGAAAGCCTTCCTATCTCACAAACCTGCGTAGAATACCTTACTTGGGCATGCAATAGCACAGCAGATTAGTGCTACTAGTACTAGTAGTAGTAAGGAGTCCTTACTATTACTAGTACTATTATTAGGCTAGTACCAATGGGTTCTCTGATTCTTACAGTACCATTACTAGTCAATAAACTTACAGCACAAACCCCTTTTTTCAAAGAACTGGTAGGGAATTTCGAGAACTTGATCAAATCACTAATTTTACCGATAGTGCATAGGTTGAAAATTATTTCAGAAAAGCTAGGGGAACTAGAAAGCACTTCTCAAAGCAACGTAGAACTCACTGGAGATCTAATTAATCAGATATCCAGGAACCCAGTATGTAGGAAACCTATTATTCCATTATTTCCTCAGGAAAAATATAATAGTTCGGAGATTAAAACAACGAAAGGGCAAAATAACCCCAAACCGACCTGTGATAAAACCACCATGGCGCAACCCTCACAGTCCGAATTGGCCCTTAAAAATCCTACATCTTCATCTCAAAATCAACAAGGTTCAAGAAACGCAGGGGATAAAAATACCAGGGTCGCTGCAGCAAACGAAGAACTCAATAAAAACAAAACAGCAGCAAGTGGGCCCAAAAACAACCCTATGTCCACAACAGGTAAAAATAACCCTAATGCCCATATTAGGCCAAAAAACAGAATTCGCTGTGACATTCAAATCACGCTCCCTCCTGAATCTGCTCCCTTTGTTGCAGTGTTGACAGGGGTTCCCGAGTTACTTCCAGCCCAATTCGAGGTCTATGGGAGCCTCAAAAACAAAACAATATATCGGCTAAAAAGGAATAGACCCCTTCCCCAAATATCAATGGAGACATCCTACATGTGAGAAGGGCTACATGGCTGGGCGTCAGACCAAAGGACATCAGTGGAGATGTCATAATTATCAACTTTAGAGACTACAGAGTAATGAATCATTTAAATGAGTGGTACCAGGAAAAGGAGAATTTAGGCATACAGCTGCACGAACTAAACTACTTCTACCCTAGGACATTGATGTTACCTAAACATCAACAGGACTCTCAACATCAGAGACACCATGAGGTTTATCAGTACTCACCCACCTTAACAAACAGATATCATGCTCTCCTAGGCCTTGAAGGTGTAGATTGACCTACCCAGGGATTCTCTTCCAAGGTAACCCCTCAATCCCAACCATATTGTTTAGGTGAACAACCATTAGCCCACCCCCCGCAAAATCTCTTTAATAATTCAAAAGACCCGTTAAACACAGAAACCCTGGGCTCAGTTATTACATGGAATGTAGCGGGTCTAGCTGGTAAAATTAAAGATGCCCATTGGCAGACAATAACAACAAACCATTCCATCATTGCTGTGCAGGAAACATGGGCAACTGAAGCACTCCATCTCCTGGGCTACAAAACCTTCTTTACACCAGCTATACCTAGTAGAAGAGGTAGACCGAAGGGAGGCTTATCCATGTATATATCAATTACTACTGGTCCAAACGTATTAAAAACCTATCTAGATAACAACTATTACCAAATTCTAATTACCACCTGGGGTCTTCAAAAAAATGTAATCATAATAAATTTTTATAATAACATTCCACCACCTGAAGTAGAAAAGGTAATTAAAAAAATTTCTGGTACTCTTAATTCCATCGAAGAATCCCTAACTGGGGACATGACAATTATTTGGGTAGGCGATTTCAACTGTTCCATATGCCCAATGAGCTCAAAGGGGGTGTGTGGCTTAGAGGGAGAAGACCATCGAGCGACATACCATCACTTCTGCCACACAAAGTTTGGTGACTTAATGAATAACATATTGGGAGTCTACTCCCTGGCTTTCATTAATGAGCTCTGCAATCCGCCTAAAACATTTAGTCCAACCTTCAATGGCAGAGGAGCAAAATCAATCATAGACTTTGCACTATTTTCAAATCGATACACCTCCCAGGTAACTAACTGGGAGACTCTTAATACAGCCATGAGTGACCATTACCCTATTTTGGTCACCTACAACTTTGACCTCAATAGTCGACCTCAATCCACTTACACTCACTATGATCTTAACCCGACCCTTGGTCATTAAAATGGGTTTACAATTAAATGGGAGAAAGTAATCCCAGAAAACTTTACAAAATCCCTGATGACTTCTACCCTAAACGATATTAATGTCTGTCTGTCTTTAGAAAAAGATCCAACCACTGTTCTTAGATCCTTTGGTAACATCTGCGCCTGTATTAAAAAGCTTTTGACAAAAATCCCTCGCAATATCAACAAGGGTTCCCCGGGCTGGTTTGACGGAAATTGTACAAGGGCACTCAGTGCACTAAAAAATATCCTACACGCTAGTTCGTCCACCAGAACACAGATTAGATCTGCTAGACGGAGTTATCGCTCTGCCCTAATTTCAAGAAAAAAAGATCTTAAAGCTAAGGCCTGGGCCACTTTGCATTCGGAGTGCGAAAAAAAAGATAACGCTGCCTTTTGGAGGGCCGTAAATGCACCATTCTATCAAGAGCGTTTGGGCCCCTCCATAGACAACGCAATTCCAGCACAGGAATGAGTGCAACATTATCAGGTCCTTTATAGTACCCCTGCGTCCCCAAAGGATTCCACTCACTTAAGTTCTATCACCGAAAACTCGGGAAGACCCTATCCAATAGACATCCATTTTGAACTGGAAGAGGTTCAAAAAGCTTTAAAGGAAAGTCCAGCGGCCAAAGCTCCTGGACCCGATAGTGTTCCAATTGATGTTTTTAAAAATCGTCCTGATCTCTGGGCTCCAATACTTACAAATGTATGTAATTCCTCAAATCAAATTGGTTTTATTAAGACCTGACAAGAGGCTGTCCTGGTTCCCATATATAAAAAAGGCGATAGAAATGATCCTGCCTGCTACCGGCCTATTTCGCTCTTAGACGGCCTAATGAAAACGGCAGGCAAGATCATTCTTACTCGAATACAGGAATGGCTTGATGAAAATGATGTTCTATCTCCACTACAATATGGATTTAGGAGAGGGAACGGAACGATAGAACAGGGTCTAAACCTTGCCCTCATTACCTCAAAATATATACATGCTAAAAAGACTAACCTATATGTAACCTACGTAGACCTCAGTTCTGCGTTTGATTGCATAAGGCATGATATTTTGTGGCAAACGTTAGGGTATATTGGACTAGACAACAGTATTCTTATTTTTATTAAAGAACTTTATTTTGGGGCTGGTGCCCGTGTGAGGTTTGGCAAAAAAGGAGAATGTTCAGACTTCTTCCCCATCTATAGAGGAGTAAGACAAGGGTGCATCCGTGCACCCCTGCTTTTTAATCTATACATAAACGGTGTGGGCTCTTTCCTAGTACAACATTATAATGACTGCCAAGTAATCAAGGGAAAACCCATACCTATACTCCTCTATGCCGACGATGCGGCAATTTTATCGCAGACGAAGAGGGGATTATAAAATGCTGTAGATACATTCTCACAATACATGAGTAAAAGGGGGCTTCAGTTAAATGTCTCCAAGATCTTTACTATGTCTTGTGGCCCAAGGAAAGTTAGAGCACCTTGTAACATAACCTTAGAAGACAGACGCGTTGATTTAGCGGATATTTTTTGTTATCTATGTGTACATTTTGATAGACGAGGCACCTGGAAACCCGCAGTCAAGGCGAGAGCCCTAGCGTTTACCAAAGCAACCGGAGCACGCTTAAATTTTGCAAAAAAAATAGGATCGAGGCCTCCCAGGGAGCTCCTCCAAGTTTTCAAATCAAAATGCGTCTCTATAGGAACCTACGGAGCAGGATTATGGGGATTACATCCTGTGGAAACAATCTAACGAATTGAGAACAAATTTCTACGATATCTCCTGGCAATGCCCAACAGCACATCTACATACGTGCTCCATGCCGAGCTTGCTATCCAACACATCTAGGATATCATAAAGATGGCACCAATTCTACTTTGGCATAACATCTGGACCAACCCTGCCACAACATTAAATAGAACTATAATAGAGGATTGTTTGTTGTGTGAAGGGGTAAAAAATATTGCATGGTTCACCTATATAAACAACACTGCATCTGAAATTGGTCACCCGGA
Source organism: Lissotriton helveticus (assembly GCF_964261635.1). Classification (NCBI taxonomy): domain Eukaryota; kingdom Metazoa; phylum Chordata; class Amphibia; order Caudata; family Salamandridae; genus Lissotriton; species Lissotriton helveticus. The sequence goes on along the minus strand of NC_136060.1, from coordinate 84,986,985 downwards.
ATATTTCTCAAACCCATCCACAATGGATTTTATCTCACGATCTGGACTAAAAAAAACCTTGATTGAACACCTGGAAACGAAAAGATGGAACATAGAAAGGGCCAAGATATCAGTTATTAATCATGATGATGTTACATTGCACAGAAACATCCAGCTGTATCTTGTAGTAGATCAACCCTTTTTCTTCCGTAGGCTACTAACATGTTTTCGATTGGAAACGTTTTTTAGATTAATAATGCTCCCAAGATATAAAGATTGGTCTAAAGATAAAATTATCTGTCCTTGTGATGAGGTCTCAACTCAATCCAATATCCATTGTACTCTCTATTGTACTTTCCATTCATACCCAAGGCGACAAATATTAAGACCTCTTTTTCTATTCTGGGGAATAAGAAAGTCATGCGAGGGATACAACAAACTAAGGTTATTGGAAGATTATTATACTATTAACACTGTAACTATGTATCTGAGAGCATTACTGAGACTAAGACGGACCATCATACTCGAATAATTGCTGCCTCCTTGATGAATTAACTTTTTAATTATTATTTTTAATTTACAAGCTTTTATTGAAACCCCGTGCTAAGTTCTAAGAAACCAGTTAGACCAAATTTTATTACTGGCTTCCTATTTTTAAACTATAACTTGTACTCATGATGAAATTTTTAACGATTGTGATTGTTGTATGCTTTTATGAATTGTTTTTACACTTCGAATAAAGCTTTTTGAACAAACGAACGAACAAATTTAACTCTGCTTCCACACGACAGCAGTGTCTATAACTTTAAAAGAGAAGGAGAAATGATGTCACAGAGAGTAAGAGAGAGAAAGAGAGAGAAAACAACATGTAAACTGTGAGAGAAAGTTATAGATGTAGCAGTTAATACAGGAGAAAATACTGATAGCTCACCTTTTGCCGCCGTTGTGTGTCCACGGATGTGCTGCTTCAGAGTGCACCCTCCACTTGCTCGATATGTAACATCCTACATAACAAAATCTGAAAATATGGAATTGAAAGAAATTTGGGAAGAGATTTCCCACGAGAAGAGTCTCACTCAGAAATGATATACTTACAGTTTGAAGATGTTATCTCATCGAGAAATTGGAGCGTATGAATGCTCGGATCACTTATCATCTGCAAGTCTATACTCCAAATCTAGAAGAATCATTTGGAATGAGCGCCCTGAGACCTCTTCTGGTGAATTGTTGCGCTATATAAAAGCCTTTGACATTTGACATTTGACATTTGGTTGAGTCTAGGTCTTGCTGCAACACGAAATTGAGTACTTAAATCTGTACAAAAAATTGAATATTTACCTGAAAAAGAGCCAGAAAGTACAGATATTGTGAAAACCAATATGTTGGATACATATTATCCAAATAGAAGTCATCATCTTGAGAACATTTGTCTCTATGAAGTGCTGCAAAACTATATTTTTTAACTGAATATTACAGAAAACATCAATAATGGTATATATGCCGTGATTGGTTCTGAGGGATGTTTGGTGAAGCAAAGAAAAGGACATTTGATTAATCACCGTAAACTGAGTTGCAAAACTCCTGACAAAAGGGAATTTTACTATTTAGCTCTTTTGCAACTCTTCAAGCCGTGGCATTCAGAATTGGAATTACTTGGAGATTTCCAGAGCTATGAAGATTCGTTCAACGGAACTAAAGATACTATACAATGTCATGTTTTTGCTAATTAAGTAAAAATGTTGAATGACGAAATTGAGCAAGAAGCTACAATTGTAGCTGAGATTGCTAGAGACAGTTCTCAAGACAGTGAAACTTCTGCTCTGTTGAGTCAGGATCCACTAGGAGAACCAATTGTTCAAAATGAAGCAGCAACTGCTATGGAAGAAGTAGAAACCGCAATGTGTCAAGCTCAAGAAGATGTAACAAACTTAGGAAGCTTGGAAGAACAACTAAATGTTGAGCAGAAACAAATATATGACCAAGTGAGAGAACATATTGTCCATGGATTACTTCATGAAAAGAAAGAGTGCTGTTGCTCATCATTTCAACTTATCCGATTGTACGTGAGTGGACAAGGTCGAACAGGAAAAGGTTTTTTAATTAAAGTAATTAAAACTTATCTACAGAAAACAACTGAGTCGCATTTGTCTTGTGTTGTCACTGCTCCAACTGAGATGGCAGCACACAATAATAAAGGAATTACTTTACATTGTTTATTAATGTTACCAGTAGAGCATGAAAACAAATTGGAATACCACAAGCTATCTGGAGAAGCTTGTTGTGAAGTTTCAAGAGTATTGAAGAAAATGAAACTTCTCATTATTGATGAGGTAAGCATGGTATCAAACTTAATGCTTGCCTTTGTGCATTTAAGAATGCAGCAAATTCTTTAAACAGAGTATGACGTATTATTTGGAGGAAAACACATCATAGTTTTTGGAGATCTACTACAACTTACTCCTTAAAAGGACAACCAGTGTTTAAAACACTGACGCATGAAGATACCAGAAAGTATTTGGGGAGTATTGGAAATGTTAATATTTGGTCATGTTTTGAGTATGAGAAACTTATTACAAATATGCGACCGGCAAAAGCAAACACACATTTATATTGCTTGAACATTTGAACCCTTTCCAACTGACATAACTTTCAACCCTACCCCCATTCTGCTTTCTGCCTGTTACCATAGAAACACTTCAGGGAACAGTTAACTAAACACACAGGTGAAAAGTTCATCAAACAATGTTGCAAATAAAAACAGCAAGTGTGCTTGACTTGTCAATATACCAGCTTATCTTATGTAATGTTCTTTTCTATCAGTTTTTGTTAACCAATATAAATCAGGCTTTTAAAAAACAGACACATGCCCCCTTGTTTTCAGTGTAGAATGTTCTCAAACAACCAACCATTTATTTTCTTTTTTCAAAACTGCATGTTATCCACCATTTAAAAAAAATCTTACTTTTCAAACTGCCACTTCATTTACAGAGACCATCTGAGTGCATCCAGACCTCCCTTCGAGATGCTTAGAGTGTGGATTGTGGGACACAGCTATATTTTCTGGAGCCAAAGGTACGCAGAACAGAAAGGATTTCACAAAGACCTAGGTTTACCAAATGTAGACATTAAATGGATTGGAAAAAGAGGGTTAAAGTGGCACCAATTGATGTAATTGGTGAAATCCTTATTACAGAGTCAGTGAAAATGTTTCCCTTTGGACAGATTGACGCTAAGGCATTCACTCACACATATAAATGTAAAAAACCCAGCAATATCACATTTAGAAAAAATGACGAGTATAAACAAACAACAGAAGGCAATGCAAAAACATATGTATATAAAAAAGTTATACTTCACAGTTTATTAAAGCACATACAATTAATACAATCATAACTAATATGGTTTGAGCTCACTAGATTATTCCAAAATAGGAAACATTAAAATAATTACATAACAAATAATGGGATAGATACAGGTGACAGGAAAAATTAATTCCTATTTGTAAAAAAGGAGATACAGAATAGAGATCAATTTAGCTTTTAATCAAAATTTTTGTCTCTCAGTGCTTAACGTATTTCTCCTTATATTGAAGCATCGGCGCGTTTTAGTATGCGCTTATGAAGAAGCCAACACCTTCATCAGGAAAACAATACTACCATCCCATAAAATCTGAAATTAAAATTTTTAAATTTACACATAGTGAGCATAAATTAATATCACATGTGAGTACAATCATTTACTAAGTTTTTTTAGCAGAGCCTCCAAATTGATATAACATATACAAATACATCTTGACTACATAGACATTTTATAGACACCTCATACAATTAATACAGAGACATAATAATACTGTTTATGGTGCAAAATGTTTTTAATCCTACATTAGGTCCAGGTGGTGCAGTAAGCATTTATTCGGCTTATCTGATAAATATCACACACTACCTCATATTGGATCAGGACTGTTTCCTATTAACCAGTATATAGGAAAGGCATAGGACATCAGGGACTGATACACACAAATATTTTTCTCGCAAAATAGAGTTCATTTAGTGATATCATTTCACACAGTTAATCAATAATTGAATACATGCATATGATTTCAGATTCACCAGATAACAGATGATTATTGGTTCCATTTAGTAATAGTAAACCCCCTTCAAGTCATAGCATATTTAGTCAAAGCAGACCCTTGATACTGATACTGATTTCAAGAATTTATTATGGAGAAGGAACTGCGTTGTATTAGCAATTAAAAGCAAAGTTTCCTATATCTTATTCCATCCTGCAAGCGCCAAAACGCATCACCTATTAAAGCACTAACCTTCAAACAAGCTGTAATATTGTCATAAGATTGCAGCCACAAGCAGGTTCAAAGCTTCGTCACATAGAGTATATCTCAAGAACTTCTGAAAAACGAGCCTTACGTTTCTGCTAAAGAAAAACATAATTGTAGGCAAAGAGTGCACATAAAATAACACAAAGAATGCCCTACCATAACCACTACGAATAGTTAGTGGCATACCTTTTACATGAGAACAAACGCTTATTTGGCAGGGCACCTCCAGCTAAACAATTCCTCGTCCAAATGTAACCCGAAATCTATCGGGTCATGTAAAATCACCATGAAGCATCGTGTAACACACTAAAACGACATAAATACGGCACCATAAGCTAAACATTTTTTTGTCAGAGTGCATAAAAGACCGGTATGGTGTGCACATCAGAGTATGTTACTTACTTAAAATAGTTTAAGCATATGTAGAATAATGTAGAATAATGGCAAGAATCACAGTGGGGCAAAACACCTCCGATTCAATTTTCAAAATTGCCCAGGCGCCGAAAAAGGTCATCCCTCGCTACTTCTGTGCAACATTTTTTAGATGATAATTTATTACTACAACGTGGCTGAAACTTATGTTTTTTTCAGTGAATTTCAATGGTTTTTGCAATGCTAATTTCTAACTATAATGTCCTTGAAACCTATGGTTTATTCAGTGAATTTCAATGGTTTTTTAAATGAAAATTTCTAATTATCATGTTTCTCAATCCTATGGTTTTTTCAGTGAATTTCTAATGTTTTTAAATGCTAATTTCTAACTATGACATCCCTATTAAGTCCCCATGAATTCTGAAGGTCCCTGGTGACCAAGTAGCCCACCAGATACCTCCAGTAAGCGTCACAGAGCTGCGTTACAGAGAGGTGTTCCTAGGCAATGCCCCTTTTTTACACCACACTGCAACACAGCTTATGGCGCACTGCTGCTCAGGGGATAAAGTCCACTTGTGTCCTGAGGTCCTCAGGACACAGGAGGACCTCATCAACCCACCAGCAGTGCTCCAGAAGAAGCGTTTGCAGAGAGCCCTGTAGCAAAAAGAGGAAACAAATATGTATTGTAAAACTATAAATAATGTATTACCTTAGCAAATATAAACTAGAAGAAGAAACCCACAACACCTGAGCCACCCCTCTCCCTAGCCCCAACCAATGTCCAGTAAATTAAATAAATGTCCATGATTGTCCACGTCAAGAAGTTCAAGAAAACCCCAAGTTTCCCCAACTGCCAACATCCCACCCACCCCATTCAGCTCCAAAAGTTCCTGCAGGAACAACAGGGGTGGGCAGCAGTGGATGATGAATTTGATGATGGGTGGCGGGCGGCTGCCAGAACACAGGGTTGTACCACCGGAGGCACATGGCTGGGGCCCAGGGCATTGGAGGAAGCTGCAGCTGCCGCCTCCTCCCCAGGACAATCAGCCATCAATATTTTTGCCGGATGGCCTCCAGCTTCCGTTGCCGGGCCCTGGCTGCTAACTCCTGCCTGTTGGGTTGGAAAGGAGTAGCTATATCAAGAAAAAAAGACAATTGTAACCAATACTCAGCAAAACAGTAACAGAAAATAACAAACATAACAATCATAGTGACACAGTAGCACTAGCAGATGTGGTATCCTACTCACTTTATCTGCCCCTACGATTTGGATGTGATGATGTGGATATAATGATTAAACTTTCAGGCACTAGGCACTATGGAGTAGACAAGTATTCATCTTCTCACTCTGGATTAGCACAATTATTCTTGTTGGCATGCCAGCTCAGTCAGCTTGTTCCCTAGACAGACATACATGTGTTGCAGACTCACATTCCTTTACTATAGTCTGCAGGTGGGGCAACTGTACTACACAATGATCTATTTTTTTTATTATGGCCATACTGTTAAATCAATGGAAAATGTTCAATTTCACTTTCATCCTGACTACTGCAATAAGGCACATTACATGTTTATGAATGATGATGATATACGGACGTACGACATCTCATCACACACTCATGTGATGATGATAATGACATACTGATTTGTAAGTAGTTACCATGCAGCCGATAGGCCAACCATGACTGACTCTGTCTCGTCCTCCTGCTTCCACACCCTCCCCCTCCTACATAAGACCTTCAAATGGATCCCCCTTGATCACAGAAAGTCCGTCACTCATGCCCGGGTCACCAGCAGACTCGACTATGGCAATGCACTCTACGCCGGAATAAATAAAAACCTCACCCACCAGCTACAGAACATCCAGAATGCTGCCGCAAGACTGGTCCTCAACCTGCCAAGACACTGCCACATCTCCCAGCACTGGTGCACACTCCACTGGCTCCCAATCGAGGCCAGAGCCACCTTCAAGATGCTCACCCACGCATACAAAGCCCTCTACGACACCTGACCAGCATACCTGGACAGCAGACTCAATTTCCACGCACCCCAAAGGACCCTACAATCAACCCAGCTCTCCTAAGCCGTGGTCCCCCACACCAGAAAGACCAGATCGGGAGGCCACTTCCACTCCTTCTTTGTGGCCAGAGCCTGGCTTTCCATCTTTTCGCAAGAAATCTCAAAACCTGGCTCTTCGACCAACCCCCTCCTTGATGGACTGGAACCTGTACCACCCTCCTACCCCCAGTGCCTTGAGACCCTTACGGGTGAGTAGCCACACTTAACAAATTGCCTGAATGAATGATTGTTTGGAAATTACATGGGTAAGGACTGGAGCGGAACAGGGCCTAGGTGTCGGAGGGAGGCGATTGATGATGGGTGGGTAGGGTACATAATAGTCATGCACAATATATATGTTGTGCTTGCAAACTACTGTGAGTCAAGGGAGTATTCCATTCTGAAACACAACCTCAAACCTTTGAATCAGATTAAAAAACCTTGCAAAAAAACAGGCCTTATTCTTCCCAGGGCTTTTTTTCATTTATCATTGCATTGCTCTTCTAACATTATTTTATTCTTCACCCTTGGCTTTGGTACTCTGGCACGGTTTAATTTTCTTTTACATTCTTTTCATCCAGTCTGACTCTTCTCACCTACTATGATACCAACCAGGCATCCATCCATCCAAACATGGCTATCTTAAACCTTTCACTGACAACATACATTTGTCATAGATATAACCAACCACCACCCATGTGTCCTTGTTTACCTTTGAGTTTGACCCCTCAAACCCCCGGAGGATTCCTTTCATATATACAGTTCCACCCACACAGGCAGGCATCCTTTCCACTTTCTTTCACTTTTTACCCACCTTTCAACTACCCATGCATCCTATCATCAGCCACCTATATGCATCCGGGGTCCCTTCCTTCACCCACACATCCTTCGCTGCCAGTCATATATTACAAGTTGTCTTCATCATGAAACTTTCTCTGCTGAGTTGAAGATAGATTAGACTAGGCCATCAGTTACTCAACCCCGCTGCTAATGGTAATGTTAGGTAAAAGGTGTCTTCTTCAACTGTTCAGTTTTCACAACAACTTAGTCTCAGCAGAGGTACAGTGTTCTGAGTGTACACCCTTACAGCAAGTGTTTTCATCATTCTCAATAAGTAAGGAATATGACTTACCACTGCCCACCACTGCTTGTGGTTCACCCCCTGCAACTGCGGCATCCGCTCCCTCTGGAGTGGCATGGCCCTCACCGCTGGTCCTGCAACTGATGGTCAGTAAATTTCAAGTTTTTTAGATGCCATATACGCCTCCCCTATTTTTTTTTTCAGTAGCAAGATTGAAAATACATAATAAATAATACATACACCACACACACCACTATATACTATTTGGATACTGGAGTAGAGTAGACAGTATGTCCTATAAAAAATTACAAAATAATATCCGGTTGGGCATTTTGTTGGTGGCCATTTTTTAAAAGACCTCTCAAAACAAGGAGAACCCAAAGGGCTGGACTCAGTGACTAGAGCTATTGGTGCATCTGTTTTTTTACAAGAAGAAAGAGTGGCCAACTGAGCGGAGATGAGGTCTCTCTTAGTTGGAAAATAATGATGCCTTCCTCCTCATACTTACTTCCTGCCTTGGTGCATGATAATCAGTTGTTCTGTGTTCACCATGAACTGCTGCTAATAAAAAAACTACTAGGCCTGGATTAGAAAAAGTAAAATGCACCAAATTGGGGTGTCCAAAGTGAGCGACCACGATTTACTGATTGAGCATGAGACAGTAAAAGAAAGCCTTCCTATCTCACAAACCTGCGTAGAATACCTTACTTGGGCATGCAATAGCACAGCAGATTAGTGCTACTAGTACTAGTAGTAGTAAGGAGTCCTTACTATTACTAGTACTATTATTAGGCTAGGACCAATGGGTTCTCTGATTCTTACAGTACCATTACTAGTCAATCCACATAAATAAGAGATGAGGGAAAGCTGAGTGTAAACCCAGAAGAACGCAAGCTACAGACAGACAGATACAGGGATTAATCAGAGGCAGTTTGATTTGATGTAAAAGAATAAAACAGGCACTAGAAACAATGGGCCCGATTCACAGAACTAACTTAGGAGAAAATCCTAAACTTACTTTGGTATTCAAAGAAGGCACTTACTCATTTTGGTATTCACAGACGGCACTTACTCATTGATGAGTAAGTGCCTTCTGTGAATACCAATATGAGTAAGTGCAGTTACTCATTTTGGTATTCACAGAAGGCACTTGCTCATCAATGAGTAAGTGCCTTCTGTGAATACCAAAAAGAGTAAGTGACCTCTGTGAATACCAAAATGAGTAAATGGTAGTAAGTTTAGGAATTTGTCTTAAGTTAATTCTGTGAAACGGGCCCAATGTTAGTAGTAGTAGGTAATTGAGCAAAAACAAGAATTTAGAAACAGATAGATTGAAGAGGATTTTGGAAAAATTAGAATTAGGAAATGGAAATAATAGAGCGGTAAAAGTTAGGGAAATTTTACTATAACATCACCAGGAGGACTCAGTGGGACCAGCAGCAGAGCCATCTGTGCCTGAGGCTGTTTCCTGCTCCTCCTGGGAGGCCCCTCTGGCTCCTGCACCCGCCTCAGCACTGCCAGCAAATCCAGTCTTCTTTTTGCCCCTGGATGCTGATCATGTAAGAAATATTTAAAGAGACAAAAATTATTTGTGTTCAATGAATAAATATAATCGCTGAAAACATATTTTTAGACAGGGAACAGCAATTGCAATAACATTGACCTATCTTAAATCAGATCGACTAGTAGTATACTAGTACCACAAGTGAGCACCATCCTATCTTTATTATTCCACAGTTCAATTCCGATTCCTGAATCCTAAACATACCTAGCCTGCCTATTCCAGACTTTGGAATGAATTGCAAAACAATTATATTTGCTTCTAAGTTCGATCTCATTCCTTATCATCTCTCAGTCTCGACTCCAACCCCCTTTGACGGGTCAATTACTAAGTCCACATTTATTCTTCTTGATGCATAGATGGACGCATGCTTATTGCATTTGCATACACCAAATTGATTGATTGTTATTCACTCACTATACAAACTACAAAAGGTTCTACTAGGACTCAAGTCATATGAGAGAGCACGTCACATAGGCAGAATGACAGGACAGACTAGCCTGAGAGGACAAAGGAAAGGACTGGACTACCTAACTTAAATTCTCTAAAGTCTCTTAGCGCAAAGTTGCAAACATGTATGATTAGATTGTGGCGTGGAGCACCTGTCTGGAAGTAACAATCATATAACATAAGATTTTTAAAGTTACCTGTATGCTGCACCAGCATGTTAGCTATTTGCGAAAAAATAATATTCGCAATAACAGAGGATGTCGGACCTCCAGTGCGTCTCTTGGTCATGGGTATGCCAGACCCCAGAGCAATGAAACACTGCCTGGCACACCCTCTCCCACCAACAGTGATACTCCCAGAACCAGTACCCAAACCCAGGCCTGCCCCCTGCTGCCAGGGTTCCTGGGGAGATGGCGTTGGACAAAAAAAGCTAAGTTCAGCCACCTCCACCTCAGAGAATAAGGCCTGTGGCTGCACCACTACGGGGTGCCGCCTACAACAAGGATGGCAGTTGTGGCTCTCACTCCTCGACCACTTCCCCTTGCCCTTAGTCTTTTTAAGACTCTTCACAATGGTTCTGTGTAGGCGGGGTGGAAAAGAAAATGTAGGAAGTATGAAAAACATTTTTTAAAAAGCAAGTGATAGAAAAAGAGTGAAAAATGCACTAAACACCCACAAAAAGTAGGAAAAAACACAAAATATACAATCAGTAATAGAGAGACAAAGCTATTAAATAGAAAAAAAACAGAAAAACATTTCTAGAAAGAGAGGATTGAAAAGATATAGGCAGGATAGAAAAACAGGCCCGGAACCATAGCAAAAAGTAGAAAACAAGATGGCCACACCCATTGGCGACTGCATGGTGAGGTTTGTGCGATATTTCCCCCTGAGCACGCAATAAGCGTCCCAGGACATGCAATAAGCGTTCCTGAACATCAAATACGCATCGCGGATGGGCGGAACAAGCAACTATGACTATGGCACACACTTTGCACTATGGTGTATGTTAGACCTGGCATCATTGGCATGAGTCTCTCCTCCATTTTTTCTGTTTGCCTCCTCTGTTTACGATGTTTTTGCTGGTATATTGCTTTGGGCACTGTGCCGCTGCTGATCAGTGCCACAGTGCAAGTGCTCCCTATGTGAAATTGATGTATTGATTGGATTCCATGTTTGGCTTATTTGGTTTACTGTCAGTCCCTAGTAGCGTGCACCAGGAGTGCCAGGGCTTGTAAATACAAATGCTGCTAGTAGGCTTGCAGCACGTGTTGTGCCACCCACAAAAGCAGCCTAGTAAAAGTATGTCTAAAGGTCTGCCATTGCTAGACCTACGTGCAGTCTGGTACTGTCACACGGACTGCGCAAGTACACCTACTTGCCAGTCCCTAGACCTTCCCTTAACTTCATGTTAGTCACCCCTATGGTAGGCCCACGGGCAGGGTGCATTGTAAGCATAAGGTAGGACAAGCCTGATGAGGTTGGCATGTCCTAATAGTGAATTACAGCCATATTCGTTTTTCACTATTGTAAGGTAACCTGCTCCCCATAAGTTAGAATGGGCTGCCAGGATTATTAATGCTATAATCCTAGCGGGCTCGGGGAGCATGGTACAATGTAGAGTTTGGTATCCCTGAACTCAGCTCCACTCCTGCTGGGCGGCTGAAGACTCTGCCCTGCACAGTGAATAGGCCAGGTGCCTCGGCCTGGCAACACCCACAACAAACCCAGGATGGGGGGAAATTCCCCTGCATGGACAAAGGGATCAAAGCCAAAAGGGGGTATAAGAGAAGGACCCCTGAACTGAGAATTTAGATCACTTCTGACAAGGAAACCTGAACCAAGGACAAGAAGCCTGCTGATCCAAGGACTTGCCTACCCCTTCTGCGAGTATTCTGTTTGTTGGGGGAATCCTGCAGTTGCTTCTTTATTTTTGCCAAGGAACTAGGAGAAAGGAACCGAGTGTGTACTCGCAAGCTTTGCCAAGGAAATCTCGAAGGGTTGGAAGAGTGCCAGCCTCCTGTTAAAGTCACAGGGCCAAAGGACTTCATTTATTTGCTAAAAGTGCTTGTTGCTGGAACCTGAAAATCCAGCACCTCTGAAGAATCCAGCAATCCCGACGCCGACGGACGCCGCCGAATCCAGCTCGACATCGTGAGTGCCGCTCCCGTGTCCCGCACCTTCGACGCTGGCCGCCGGGCCCGATAGACGCTAGTAGAGACGCCGCTGCCGACGCCTCGACACCGAGCCCTCTCGACGCCGTGAGCGCTGCTCACTCTTGCAACATCACATCAACATCGACGACGACGCCGTATCCTGCTTCACCTCGTGAGCGCTGCTCCTGCCTGACATCTGTCGACGCCGCTGCAGATTGCCCCGACTCCGAGGCTCGATCGACGCCGAAGACGCGACGCCGGACATCTCGACGCCGCTGATCATCGTGTGCTTCACTTTTCCAAGGTACTGTGTTGTGGGGGTCTGTGCGACTCCGGGCTCGACGTAGCGCTCCTCGCGGTCGACGCCGAACCTTTGGATTAACTTTGCCTCAACGTCGTGTGACTCCCGTGTGGGTTACATTGTTGCCGAGACCTGTGTTTTAAAGAAGAAGAGTTGCTTTTGTTACTAAAGACTTTGTGCTAAGAAGAAACCGTACATGACCTATTATTTTTCCTTCCAAGAGTATTTATTAGGATTGTGGTATATTTTTTGTCGTTATTTGGTCTTGTGCTAAGCCTTATATAAACATCCTTATTTTTCTAATACTACTGTGTCGTGTCCATTTGTAGTGTATTCACTTTATTACTGTATGTGGTCTTAAATGCTTAACACACTGCCTCTGAGATAAGCCTGTCTGCTTTGCCAAGCTACCAAGGGGGTGAGCAGGGGTTATCTAAGTGTGTGATCCCCTTGCCCTGACTAGAAAAGGTGTGTCCCTATTTGTCAGAAGTGTATACCTCTGCCAACTAGAGACAGCCGCTTCTAACAGTGCAAATGTGTTTGTGTGGTGCCATGGAGCCAAATTGAGTGCCAGCATATGAGAAGATAGCAGCAACATTAAATTGTAGTAGATATGGCGTTGTTGTGCTCGCTGCCTTTCACCCAGTGCTGCACAGCTAATTTATGGCATGGGACTGAACATAAAATATGTTTTGACTGGCACTATTTCATGTCCATGGTGGTAAGTTATGATTGTGTTTTCGCCAAACACGTTTTATCACTGCATTATGAAAACAGCAGGTTGTAATGTATGATAAGAGAGTTTATGCACATTTGTTGTGTGGCATTTTGAGCAGTAGTGGTGTGTTATGTTGGTTTTTGAGTTACTCAGTTTTGTGCTGAATTATTGCAATGTGATTTTGATTTGTCATCCTGCAGTTCTTATGTTGCATTCCTTTTTGACTGTTTTGTTTTATTTTGCTATTTTATGTTTTATGTGTGTATTTATAATGCTTTATGTGTGTTATGTTGTTATGATCAGTTTTTGGCTTTAGATATGGATGAAAGTGTATTAGCATTTGTTGACAGTTCTAAAGTAGCCATAGAGTTCAGCACAAATTAAAATGGCAACACAACAAAAACATAACACGGTACAACACAACAAAAAAGTCCAGGGACAATGCAATAGAGTAAACACAGTAAAACCAAAACAACATCTTGCATTAAAGCAATGGAAAGATTCCACACAACAACATGATAATAATGCAATGTCACCAAGCAAAGTAACACTCTAAAACAACGAAATAACCACAGAACAAGACAACAGAGCTACAGCAACATAATGCATTACAATAAGATCACAATAACACACTTCTACCCTTTCCTTTTAGAAAAACAAAACAAGGCAACACAACACAGACCAAAAACACAATCATCTGTGAATATTCAGATTGTAAAAGATCAAAAAAAAAATTTTTTTCAAAATCACAATCACAGCAGAAGAATACCGCACCACAATGCCAGTACACAAAAACACAACACAATCTAAAACAAGCAAGCTACAGTTTCTTGTTGTTTTGTGATGGTAGTTCGTCTTAAGGTACATTGAGCAGCTGGGTCAAAGATAGTCTCCAAATGTGGCGTTCCTCTGTCTATCAGGGTGGCGGCCATAATGTTTTCTGTATTCATGAAAGACAGAGGAGCAGATTTACAAGAAAGTGACGCATCTGTTGACGGAAACGTCACACATTGCTGGAGTCGTGTCACAAGCACGATGCAACTCCAGCAATGCGTGTTGCGGCCTATTCCCAATACCTGCTTGAAGCAGGCGTAAGATTTTGACGCAGTGGCATCCTAAAAGTCACACTGTGAAATCTTGTAGATTTCATTGTGTCACTTTTAGAAGGCTTTCCTGCGTGGAATGCCTACCCTGCATACATTATACCTGATGCAGGTATAATGTCACGCAGGGCTTTACAACGTGACACATCTCCCTAGATGCGTCATGTTGTAAATGGGCCGCTGCTGTGTCACAAAAGCGACACAACGGCAGCGCAAAAGTGGCACAAGGGGATTGTAAATCTGCCCCAGAGTATTTACCGCTATTTTTCAGGCTCTATCTATGTCATGCATGTTTTGGAAGGAACGGGAATACTTAAAAGAATAAAATGGAGTATGCCAAAGTAGCAATGCAGGAGGAACTTAAAGAAATCATTCTTAGAAAGATAATACTGGCATGGTGTCTCCTGAACACAATTATTTTTCACAATATGAACCTATTTCTCACCTAATTTGTTACTTCGCCACGTAAGATTAAGCAAGCAAACATCACTGATCGACTGAATGAGCAAATATATTTCCGATTCACGTGTTGCATGCATTACTTAATTAATTAGAACATAATACTGCTAATGAACCTTTTCATCAATGAATTTTGCCACTTAAGAATGCGATCAGAATCTTTAGAGACGCCAGATGCTACAAAATCCCCATGTATTTTGCATAAGCATAATCGTTATTTCAAATGGCCAGCAGCATATCATAAAGCAAATGCTCTTTAAGGTTGATTTAAAATTAAAATTTCCATTCGGTCGTTTACAAAATATTGCAGATTAGTCTGCCTCATTGCTCCGATGGGCAATTAGTGTGTTCTTGAAGCAAAGAAGGCAGATGGGTTCTTGGAAGATGGACAAGAGCTTCCTCAAAGGACAGTCTAAATGAACAAGGAACACAGTTATATCTTTAGACAATTGTATTTCAGTATTAAATGAAAATAAAGCTTACTAATGGAAAACGAAACTGTAATGATGGTCATAATGTAAGTGCTATGATATAAGCATGGCAAACCATGAAATAAAATGTATGGCTATCAGGTTAAAACGTATGCAAATGTATTGCAATAAGTAAACAAATAGACATTTAGTGCTACATTCCAATGCAATATAACCATTCGCTCAAGCTCTAAGGCTGTGATTTCGTGGAGTCCTCCCAGAATATAATGAAACAATGTCAAACTACAAAAATATTGTAGGAAATATATTGACATCGTAATAAACAACAGAAGAGTGAAGAAAATGGAGAGGAAGAAATAACAAAAACAAACACAAAAGCGAAGGGATGAGACAGTACAATTTAAGAACCCTCACTCACCAACCTAGTGGTGACATGCTTCATCACTGGGTTCCCACCGGAAAGACCTAGGGGCATATTACCAACCAATAGAGATAATTTTTGTCTCTAACTTGTTTAGAGACAAAAATTATCGCTGCAAATCGGCGATTTTTATCGCAGATAAACCTTGCTATTAGCAAGGTTTATCGCAAATGCGATAAAAAACGGCCGCAATGCATGAATATCGCTGAAAAGTCAGCGGTATTCATGCATTATCGAGCAAATGCTCTTAGCCATGTTATCCACCTCCCATTGGATAACATGGCTAAGAACTGCTCCTGGGCAAGTGTTAGCTTTTGGAGATATTCGCGCTTAGCGCGAATATCTCCAAAAGTTGGTAATAGGAGATTGCGATGTTAGCGACTGTTTTCAGTCGCTAACATCTTGGCACGCCCACTTTGCATGTCATTAGTGATAAATATCACTGACATGCAAAGCGGGGCCCAAGATGGTCACTATCTCCTATTAGCTGTCGCTAACTGGTGTTAGCGACAGCTTGGTAATAGGGAGATAATTTTATCTCCGCTTACTTGGCTTTTAAAGCCAAAAAAGCGGAGATAAAGCCCCTTGATAATATGCCCCCTAGTGTCTTTCCAGTGTGCTGCAACGCCTGCTTACAGCGGAGCTGGTTCTTGTGTGTGTTGAGGGTGTATTCCGGCCAAATTAAGGTAGGTGAGTGCAAAAAATGGGGGTTTAAAAAGCGCAAAATCGTGACTTTCAACAACTTTATTAATAGTCCGGTTTGCACTGGTTAAAAACAGATTTAAATGGACCCAAAGGAATGGTCTGCTTTCTTTGAGCAGAAACATGTCGACCAAACCTTGTTTTTTACTATGGACTTGGGGTCTTTAACATTTGAGACCATTCCTTTGGGTCCATTTAAATCTGTTTTTAACCAGTGCAAACCGGACTATTAATAAAGTTGTTGAAAGTCACGATTTTGCGCTTTTTAAACCCCCATTTTTTGCACTCACCTAGCTTAATTTGGCCGGAATACACCCTCAACACACACAAGAACCAGCTCCGCTGTAAGCAGGCGTTGCAGCACACTGGAAAGACACTAGGTCTTTCCGGTGGGAACCCAGTGATGAAGCATGTCACCACTAGGTTGGTGAGTGAGGGTTCTTAAATTGTACTGTCTCATCCCTTCGCTTTTGTGTTTGTTTTTGTTATTTCTTCCTCTCCATTTTCTTCACTCTTCTGTTGTTTATTACGAATTTGGTAAGGGGTGTAAGAGTGAATATTTATACTCTTACTCTCTCGTTGTTTTCTGAGGAAATATATTGACTACTAAGTTGTTTTCTACATCTATAGTTATAGCGCAGTAGAAGTTTACTTTACTTAACTCTATATATGTGCACAATATGTATATCTTGGAGAGAAAATGCAAATTTACTTTGTATAGACATCATTTCGCAAATGTGCAAAGAGGAAACAAATACACTGAAAGTGACAAAACTAATTTGAGCCAGGTGACTAATGTCACTTTTACATGCCCACCCCAACCTGCAAACAGTCACCTTAACCAAACAGAACATTGAATTCAATTGCCCAAACACTTAAAAAACGTTCTTAAAAAGCGATTGACCTTTAACAATATCGACTGCACAGTATTGATTACCAGTCTAGCATCATGGTAAGGATGTATCGATTGAAAGTAGATTTACTAGCCTTAGTTCTGGAATTAAGAATAGTTAATCTAGGCTAAGATATATACTTATCATGACTATATAATGGTAGCTTAAATTATACAGTTAATAATGTGAAATCTAAAAAGTCGATGTTGTGGCAAAAGACTGGTTATCACATGTTCATAACACCACATGATTTGTAACCAGTTTAAAAAACATTAGACTTAATATTGTCATAAAAAACACATTGTTGGAAAGTGAGTTATTTGTAGTGGTAAATATGCCTCTTCCACTGGCAATAAGACCACTAACACAATGTAGGGCTCAGAATATGTCTTACAAAATTATTCCCATGCTAAACACTTGGTAGCTTGGCTGCGAGCATGCAGGCTTAACTTCAAAGACAGTGAAGCTCTCAGTCAGTCTGGATTTTGTGAGTGTTCGCCAGCTTGCCTTGCAATGAGCTCCCGTACAAACTTATGGAAGTCAGACCTCGTAATGAACCAGAGATCAAGGCCAGCTCGCGGTTGTAGGTGGGCGATTTGACTCTCGTGGTTGGTTCTGGTCACCTTTTCTACGTTTGGTCTTAGAAACTTTTACAGAGCTTTTTCTCATTGGGTCTCTCGATGCTCTTCACCAGGACAGATTCGGCAAGGGTTAGCCAGCTTGGTTTTCCACCATCTCATGGTCAAACTCTGGAATCAGACCTGACCTCCGGAGCTTTTCAGTGGCATGAACATGATGACAGGCCAGCTCATGGTTGAGAGTCACCAACTTGGCTAGCCAGGTCGAGTAGGTCCACTTATGGACCTTTTTTCCAAAGTTGCTCGAAACTTCTTGTAACTTATGGAACTTCTTCCTGAAGTTCCTTTGAGGGTCCAAAAGTGTCCAAGACTTACACCAAGGGTCTGAATGCTCCAAGATGGTACTTGAAAGTTTGGGACATCAAGTCCCACAATCCATTTGGACAAAACCCTTACAAATCCACTGGTAATACTCCAGGCTGGGGATTCTTGGTGGTGATGGTCCAGGTGAGCTTTGTTAACTAGTACCTTCCAGGGAGTCCACTTCTTAGCTCTTTTGAATCAGGTGTGATCCACTGGGCTGTAGTTCCAGATTGTGCAGCAGGTGCAGTCAGTAAGAGTGCAGGGCCCGGTTGGTGCAAATCAAACTTCCAGCTTGGACCTTTTTTCTTCTGTAGTTTCAAGCAGCAGATCTGAGAGGAACTGCCCCTCTCAGATACGTATTTAGTGTTCTCTGGGGTCACACAGGAGGGCACTCCTGTCCAGTGACGTGCAGGACAACACCACAGAGCATGACCATTTCCTCCAAGGTATAGCACAATGGTCTTCAAGAAACCACTATTTCTCCAAAATTCAATATGGTTGAAGTCTCAGCAGAGAGTTAAGAGCTAACTAAAGCAACCTCCAGGATGGCTCATCTCCATATTCTCCCTTCCCCTAGCATCTGCACATTCCTTCCTTATGCCTGCATTTGGCTGGGTTCAAAGAGTAGGGGTGAAAATGAAACTGATTTCTCCGGGCTGTCTCATCCTTCTATTGAAGAATATTGTTTACAACCCCTCCCCTGCCTCCATTACAGAACACTCTCCTCCCAGAATAGCTCCCTCACCCAAGGGCTACTTTTCACCTCATCAAAGTGGCCTGGCTAGTCCAGTTAACTCTGACCAATCAGGACAGAGAGCACTGGAAGGCTAAATTATGGCTTCCAAGAAAGTCTTATAACTTCTTGTCTGTACATGTCAGGATAAATTCAACAATAGCATATTGATTTAATAATACCATTCTAGTAAGTCCTTGAAAGATATTTTTATGATTCCCCTGGCAGGAATTATTAGTTAATAACTTCTTGCCATGTTAACCAATGGGGAAAAGGAACTGGGCAATTTCTCCAACACCAGGGATTAAAAAATATATTTTTAAGGACCCTTTATCTACAGGAGCCCCCACTCATACCTAGGAGAGGCTTTAGGGTTTCTAAATATGCAAAAATGTTGTAGATCATCACTTCACAGTAGTCCTAGCATAAAAGTTGGTTTTGGTGAGCACTTTATAATAATATAGGAAGTGAAATGTGCAATTTTTTTTTTTTTTAAAGACTTATGTAGTGCCCAAATACCCCGGGGTGTCTCGGAACTTGCGGAGTAAATCAGAAAGAGAGTCGCTGAGTGTGGGAACTACTGGTTAAAGAGCCAGGTTTTTAATTGTTTCCTGAAAGTCATAAGTGTGGGACTGGTTTTGATGTGGAGTGGAAGGGTGTTCCAAAGTCTGGCCGTAGCAACTATGAAACGTCGTTCTCCCCAGGAGGATTTCTTGGTGCGTGGGATGGGAAGTAGTTGGGCAGTGGAGGAGCGCAGTGGTCTGTTAGGGGCGTATAGGCATAGTAAATGTTTTAAAAACTCTGGTCCAGTGTTGTTGATTGCCTTGCACGCGATGCATACTGCTTTGAATTTGGTACGGCTTCTGACGGCAGGTGAAATTGATTTGAACTTGAGGGTGCTGGATAGAATCCTGGCTGCTGAGTTTTGAACCAACTGTAGCTTGTGTAGGACTTTGTCCTGGGCATTCAACAGGTGTGCGTTACAGTAATCAATTTTTGAAAGGATTAGTGTGGACATCAAAGTTTTGCCAGCAGCGTGGGGGAGAAATGGCAGATGTTTGTTTATCTTTTTTAGGGTGTAGAAGGAAGAGGAGACAACCGCATTGGCATGATGGATGAACGAGAGCTTATAGTCGAACAGGACCCCGAAGTTCCTGACCTTGGTGACGTGTTCTGGTGGGGGGCCCAGCTCGTTAGGCCATCAGGTGTGGGAACACCCTGGGGTGAGGGTGCCAAAGGTCATTACCTCAGTCTTATAAGAATTAAGTTTTAAGCAGTTGCTCGTCATCCAGGAGCTGATGTCTAGCATTCCCTCCTGGAATCTGGACGCAAATGTTCCACCATCGTTGTGAACTGCTAGCACCAGTTGGGTGTCGTCAGCATATGAAGTCCCATGTGTTTTGATGACCATGGCCAAGTCCGACACATAGATTTTAAATAAGGTCGGACTTAGCGAGGATCCTTGGGGCACACCACATGGGAGAGCGAATACTGGGGAGTAGAAGTCGCCTAGTTTTACTGATTGGGTGCGGTTGGCCAGAAATGAGGCTAGAAGGGCCCTGGCAGTTAGGTTGATGCCTATGGAGGAGGCATGGTCGATGAGGGTGGCGTGATCGACCGCGTCAAAGGTGGCAGACAAGTCCAATAATATCAGGACTGCAGCGCCGCCTTGATCTAAGATCATCCTGATCTCGTCAGTTGCCTTGATAAGGGCCTTTTCCGTTCAGTGGCCCTTCCTGAACCCAAATTGAGTGTCATCCAGGAGGTTATTGTGATCTATGAACTCGGATAATTGCCTATTAATTAGTTTCACTAAACCCAAGGTATATACAACCTACTTTACAATGGTCTTCCTTATAAATATCTGACCCCCACCACTGGGACACCTAAAGGAGATCCTTGGGGTACCTTTTTTTCCCCAAAACTAAGGTACCACCCTTTTTCCACTTACTTCAACCCTTTGGAAAAATCACCTGCACAATGGTCATGAGAAAAACATTCTGAAATATGCCAGAAACGTAGCCCTAGTCCTGAACACCTGCTGACTAGTAAAAAATGCTATTTTGAGGCAGAGGCAGTGTTTTTATAGGAGAAGGTATGTTCAAAAAAACATTGTTGTCCCCAAAAAACCCTAAAACCTTCTGATGAAAGAATTAAATAACCATCATACAACCCGGTCTCAAACTGATGTCGACCGGATAACTATCCAGGAAGTAATACCACTTTGGGCACCCATTTTTTGAAGGTCAGCATTCTAGTGCTCTCACTCACGTGTCAGAAACCACCGGTAAATGATTCAGGAAGTAGTGACTTTGCAAGTAGCCATTTTTTAAAGTTAGCGGTCTAGTGTTGACATGCATGCTTTGGTAATCAGGAAGTGATCGGGTACTTTTACCGGCTGGTTATATTCAGACAGTGTTCGTAGGAGCCATGGGTAGGCAAGTCATGGGTGAGAGAGCAGCTTTGACAATGTAAGTATGGAATAGTAAAACCCTTGGGCAACAAGCTTTCCCTAGGAGACAAATATCAATCCTTTCTTTTTTACTTAGCGTCTCGACCTTTCTTTCCACAGTGTTTGACTACAAGCGCCTCTCCCCTGCCCTTGAAGAGCTCATGGGGCTTTAGTTACTCTATGAACATGTACGGTTCTACAGTTTCTTTATTTCTCACCGTTTGTGTTTCAGTGGCATACCAAATTGAGTCACCCTCATTTCTACAGCATAAATTTTACAGCATCATTGACATTATGGGTATTCCAGGATCCCACTTATAGGGTGTGTGTTTTATGTTATATGTATTGTATGTTGAAGTTCATACATAAAAAATCAAAGGGGTTGCACAAAACTCACAGATCACGGTTAAGAGTAGTTGTGCACAAGTGAAAAATATATCACGTTTTCCTTCCACTTAATTGGGGATAAAAGTATCCAATGTGTGTACAATTCAACAGTAACTAGTGTCTTTTATCTTTCCAGATTGCATAGAAAAGCTATACCGATTGGGTATTGTATTCATGCATCTTTAAAGGTACATTATACCTGGAAATTATTTAGGGATCCACCCTTTCCCATGCTATCCTTATTAATGTAAACAAAACTCCAGTGTGCATGCTGTGGCAAATACTAATGCATTGTCTATTGAGCAGTGGCGGCTCCTCGAGGGAGTGCTGCGGGGCGGGGGGCAGGGTGGGGGGTAGTAAACTCCAGCATACAGCCGAACAAAGTTAAGCAAATAAATAAATTAAACAATGCAGTGCGTGCAATATAATTCGTTTTATTTATTTATGTATTTAACTCCGTTCAGCCGTATGCCGGACTTTACTACCCCACACCCTGTACCTCCCCCGCCCGCCCCACTGCTTCGCATCACTCATTCGAGGAGCCGCCACTGTCAATAAAAAATGTTTTGAAAAAAAAAGAAATTATTCAGGGACACCTATTAGGATTACCAAGAGTGGTTAGAGGGATCGTTTGTTTTTGGTTCTGAGGTAAAGCCTAGGGGAAGGCTTGAAACATGTAAACCAGGGAGAAGTACGCTCATTATAGTGCATAGTTCTCCAATCCCCATTTTAAAGATACCAGCTATAGGAATTAATAAAGTGTAGGTTCCGTGTAGCCAAGTATTTTTTAGACTACTACTCTTTCTGACCCTTCCACTCTCACAATATCACATAGTATTATCTCACGAAAAGTGTTCCCACATCTCTGTTGGTCGTAGCACGCCTCGTCCTGCAGCAGGGTGGGAATAACCCGATGATGAAGCATGCCACCAAAGGACTTGTTAGTAGTGAGGGTTATTGAGAAAAAACTTCTAATTTTACCTAAAGAAAACCATATCTTTTTCTTGGGAATACTGGTAGCAATCACTGGAAGGAAAATATGTGTGCACTGAGTGAAGGTTTTCAAAAATAAAGGGTGGACTTCCTTCGTTTTTCCATCATGTCCTAAAGAGGCAGACTCCACACCATCCCTAACCTCTTTCTCCCTCCCTTGTTCTTTGAGGTACCTAATATGCCACAATATTGTAGTTTATTAAATTTTAAGTGCCTCAAACACCAAACTCGAGTTTGGGCACAATTTGCATTTTAAAAACAGTCCTACAATACAGGGCTGCTTTTAAACTGACATCAAGCCTCAGCAGTGAACACATTCAAGTGCAAAGGAAAGGGCTGCTGGCATCTAAACTGCTATGCCCTATTATACACTAAGGACTTAAAGGTAGTTTTGATCCCCCTGCCCTATTATGTTCTGAGGCCTTGTAGGAGAGATCATGCCAATCATAGGGGTAACCTAACCCATAGTGTACCCTAGTGTATGTGGTGTTTTCAGTGTATTGTAAGTGTCTTTTCAGCATAGGACTGGCCCTGGGCCTGGTTAGGCAGAGTCCAGCGACAGTCAGAGTCAGTTACAACTATTACCAGTCAGCAAAAAAATGGGGGTGCCCGGGGCACAAGGATGACTTTGCAACACACGAAAAAGAGAATTACAAAACAGGGCACGTGCTTTTAAAACTACAGGCACCAGATCCTACCTCTCACAACTATCTAATCAAAAAATGCACAGCAGAGATCCTAGCACCTCACAACAGAAAGGGCTAGAAGGGTTACACAAATATCTACCACAGCTTAACCTAAACAATTATAGAAGCAGGGAGAATGGTTAGTTTGTGCTGCTGGTGCTGGTCGATACCACCATCACTTATTTTAGAGGGTTTTTACCCTTTCAGACAGACCATTACTATTGCATAAACAGCACGAGATTGGTGTTACCCTGTTTACACATCACTAACAGGCTGCAGTAATTGCCTGATATATGTTTCCCTATTTCCTACGACTGTTTTCTTATCCCAGGTGTGTTTCTGTGGTTTTTTTTAGGGCAATTTAAGACTCTTGTATAGGCATACAGTGAACTTAGTAAAAACGATGTTAACACAAGCTCCATTCATCCTTGGTCTCTCTGATCAGTGCGCGGAACAATGGCGATATTTGTGCCAATTATGATTACAATTATAAAGAAAAGTGTGTGAATAACTAAAAAAAAATTTAAAATATGGAACGCACCAAGGGAAAATGTTTCAAGGGAGAGTCCGCACCTCTCCCCCCCAGTTGATCTCCTTGATGGAAATTGTGTTACTTGTTATCTGTAGATCCTGAAGAGAATGAAGTGTCAATTTGACAATCAATCCTGGTCACACTCTGAAGATTTCCCATGGCCCCAGGCCGTGCACTGCAGATATACAAGGTTACCATGTGAAAATGGACAACTGAGGTTGGACCTGACATCCTTGGGTGATTTTCTCCAACTTTTTCCCTTCAATCCTCATGTTTTTGCTGACTTTGTTTTTGCTTTCCTTAGGACTCTGCACACATTACCACTGCTACACAGTATTAAAGTGTCTGTGATCCCTCCCTTATATATGGTAGAATTAGCTTACACCCACTTGACATATTTAATTACTTGTAAGTCCCTAGTAAAAAGGAAGTACATGTACACAGGGCCTTTAAATTAAATGTTGCCAGTGGTACTGCAATACTTTTTATGCCACACAGTTAAGAAGCCTTTAAAACTTGTCTCATGTCTGCCATGGCATCCTTGTCATGCAGTGTTCTACTCCCATTTTGACATGGCAAAATACACTTTTTTCATGCTTAAACCTTCCTTTTTAATACAATAAAAGCACACCTTCGTTATGCCCTAAATAGGCTACTGGGCAGTGTACAGCGTATTTAAAGGTTGTACATGTAAATTTAACTTTAATTTCCTTTAATGGTAAAGTTAGATTATAAGTCGCAAGTCTGAAAATGGCACTATTAGAAAGGTAAAGACACGCAATTTATAAGACACACAATTGCTGGACAGAATGCAGAACAAATCAAAACATTAACCCCCAATCAACAGTTCTTGGTTAAATCCAGCATTCTTTTGCTCACCATGACACCGTAATTTAGACCGGGCATATGCAAATCAGTTTTGACCCTGTCCCTCATGGGAACAGTCCAGCCTGAACTGCCAAGCCAAGTCTTCCCTGGTCCAAAACAAGCATCCGAGGATCGGTTTTGGTGTGTCCCCCCTCATCAGCCAGGATAGCTTGAATCCAGTGGCACATTGAGCCTGAGACCTATGACTAGGCATGCCCGGCGCACTTAGGGTGAGAAAGCAAAAGAAACACAATTGATGCATGGAATGCAGAAAAATCAAAACATTCTCCCCCAGTCAAGAGCTCTGGGATGAATCCATCATCCTTTTGCTCACCAACCATGCCATTCCGGTTTAGACCTGGCCAGATGCAAATCAGTTGTGACCCTGTGCCTCATGGGAACAATACAGCCCAAACTACATAGCCAGGTCCTCCCTGTACCCCAAACAAGCATCCTAGGACTGGTTCTGAGGTTATACCTCTCATCAGTCAGGATAGCTTGAATCTAGTGATACAGTGAGCCCATGAACCAGTTCAGGGCATACCTAGAGCACTTATGGTGAGAAAGTAAAAGACAAACAATTGATGCATGGAATGCAGAACAAATCAAAACATTCACCCCCAGTCAAGAGATCTCTCTTTAAACCCATCATTCTTTTGCTAACCATGCCGCCCAAGTTTGGACCTGGCCATATGCAAATCAGTCTTGACCCTGTGCCTCATGGGAACAGTTCATTCCAAACTGCCAAGCCAGGTCCTCCGTAGACCAGAAACAAGCATCCTAGGAATTGTTTCGAGTTTCACCCCTAATCAGCCATGATAGCTTCAATCCAGTGACACAGTGAGCCCGGTACACAAGTCTAGGTATACCCAGCGCACTTAGGGTGAGAAAGCAAAAAACACATAATGGATGGATGGAATGCAGACAAAATCAAAACATTCAACCCCAGTCAGGAGATCTGGGTTAAATATTATTCTTTTGCTCCCCTGGCCAAACCAGTTAAAACCAGGCTATATGCAAATCAGTCATGGCCCTGTGCCACTGTGGAACAGTCCAGCCCGAACTGCGAAGCCAGGTCCTCCCTGGACAGGAAACACGCATGCTGGCTAGGACCAGTTTGGGGGTTTCAATCCTCAATAGCCTGAATAGCTTGAATCCAGTGGCACAGTGTGCCCGGGACCCAAGTCTGGGCATACCCGGCGCACTAGGGTGAGAAAGAAAAAGACACAGAACTGATGGACGGAATGCCAAACAAATCACAACATTCACCCATAGTCATGAGATCTGGGTTAAACCCATGATTCTTTTGCTCACCAGGCTACCCCAGTTTAGACCTGGCCATATGCAAATCAGTCTTGACCCTATGTCTCATGGGAAAAGTCCAGCCCGAACTACCAAGCTAGGTCCTCCCTGTACCGGAAACAAGCATCCTAGGAAAGGTTTTGCGGTTTCACCCATAATCAGCCAGGATATCTTGAATCCAGTGACACAGTGAGACCGGGACCCACGTCTGGGCATACTCGGCGCACTTAGGGCGAGAAAGCAAAACAAACACAATTGATGGATGGAATGAAAAACAAATCACAACATTCAACCCAGTTGAGAGATGATGGATAAATCCGTCATTCTTTTCCTCAGCATGCCACCACAGTTTAGACCTGGCCATATACATATCAGTTTTTCTTGACCCTGTGCCTCATGAGAACAGTCCAGCCTGAATTGCCAAGCTAGGTCCTCCCAGGACCGGAAACAAGCATCCTTGGACCGGTTTCAGGGTTTCACCCCTCATCAGCCAGGATAGCATGAATCCAGTGGTACAGTAAACCCGGGATTCACTCCTGGGTATACCTGGCGCACTAAGGGCGAGAAAGCAAAGGACACACAATTTATGGTTGGAATGCAGAACAAATCAAAAATTTCAACCCAAGTCAGGAGATCTGGGTTAAATACGTCATTCTTTTGCTCACCATGCCACCCCAGTTTAAACCTGGCCATATGCAAATCAGTCTTGACCCAGTGCCTCATGGGAACAGTCCAGCCCCAACTGCCAAACCAGTTTCTCCCTGGACCGGAAACAAGCATCCTGGCTAGGACCAGTTTTGGGATTTCAATCGTCATCAGCCACGATAGCTTGAAATTAGTGGCACAGTGTGCCTGGAACCCACGTCTGGGTATACCCGGCGCACTTAGGGCGAGAAAGCAAAAGACGCAGAATTGATGTACGGAATGCTGAACAAATCATACCATTCACCCACTGTCAGGAGATCGGGGTTAAACCCATCATTCTTTTGCTCACCTTGCCACCTCAGTTTAAACCTGGCCATATACAAATTAGTCTTGACCCTATGCCTCATGAGAACAGTCCAGCCCGAACTGCCAAGCTAGCTCCTCCCAGGACCAGAAAAAAGCATCCTTATGCCGGTTTTGGTATTTTACCACTCCTCAGCCAGGACAGCATGAATCCAGTGTCACAGTGAGCACTGGACCCAAGACTGGACATACCCGGTGCCCTTAGGGCAAGAAAGCAAAAGACACACAATTGATGCCCAGAATGCAAAATAAATCAAAACATTCACCCCCAGTCAAGGGATCTGAGTTAAATCCATCATTCTTTGCTCACCATGCCACACTAGTTTTGAGCTGGCAATATGCAAATCAGTCTTGACCGTGTGCCTCATGGGAACAGTCCAGCCCAAACTGCCAAGCCAGGTCTTCCCTGGATCGGAAACAAGCATCGTAGGACTGGTTTTGGTATTTTACCCCTCCTCAGCCAGGATAGCATGAATCCAGTGTCACAGTGAGCACTGTACCCAAGTCTGGGCATACCCGGTGCCCTTAGGGAAAGAAGGCAAAAGACACACAATTGATGGCCGGAATGCAGAATAAATCAAAACATTCACCCCCAGTCAAGAGGTGTGGGTTAAATCCATCATTCTTTTGCTTACCATGCCACCCCAGTTATGACAAATCAGTCTTGACCATGTACCTCTTGAGAACTATCCATCCCGAACTGCCAAGCTAGGTCCTCCCTGGACCGTAAACAAGCATCCTAAGACCAGTTTCAGGAATTTACCCCTCATCATCCAGGATATCTTGAATACAGTGGCACAGTGAGTCCGGGACCCAAGTCAGGGCATACCTGGCGCTATTAGGGCAAGAAAGCAAAAGACTCACAATTGATGGAATGGAATGCAGAACAAATCAAAACATTCAACCCGAGTCAAGGGATCTGGGTTAAATCCATCATTCTTTTGCTAACCATGCCACTCCAATTTAGACCTGGTCATATGCAAATCAGCCTTGACCCTGTGCCTAATGGGAACAGCCAAGCCCAAACTGGCAAGTCAGGACCTCCCTGAACCAGAAACAGGCATCCTAGGACCGGTTTCAGGGTTTAATCCCTCATCAGCCAGATTAGCTTTAAACCAGTGGGACTGTGAGCCCTAGACCCACGTCTGGGCATACCCGGCGCACTTAGGGCGAGAAAGCAAAAGACACACAATTGATGAAGGGAATACAGAACAAATTAAAGCATTCACCCTAAGTCAAAAGATCTTGTTTAAATCCATCATTCTTTTGCTCACCATTCCACCCCAGTTAAGACCTGGCCATATGCAAATTAGTCTTGGCTCTGTGCCTCATGGGAACAGTCCAGCCCGAACTGCCAAGCCAGGTCCTTGTTGACCCGAAAACAAGCATCCTAGGATGGGTTCTGGGGTTTCACCCCTCATCAGCCAAGATAGTTTTAATCCAATGGCACAGTGAGGCGGGGACCCACGTCTGGGCATACCCGGCGCATTTAGAGCAAGAAAGCAAAAGACACACAATTGATGTATGGAATGCAGAAAAATCATAAGATTCACCCCAGTCAAGATATCTGGGTTACATCCATAATTCTTCTGCTCACCAGGCCACCCCAGTTTAGACCTGATCATATGCAAATCAGTCATGACACTGTGCCTCATGGGAACAATCCAGCCTGAACTGCCAAGCCAGGTCCTCCTTGGACCGGAAACAAGCATCCTAGGACCGGTATTGAGGTTTCACGTCTCATCAGCCAGGATATCTTTTATCCATTGACAAAGTGAGCCCGGGACACACGTCTGGGCATACCCGGCGCACTTAGGGTGAGAAAGCAAAAGAAACACAATTGATGGATGGAATGCAGAACAAATCAAAACATTCACTGCCAGTCAAGAGATCTGGGTTAAATCCATCATTATTTTGCTCATCAGGCCACTCCAGTTTAGACCTGGCCATATGCAAATCAGTCTTTACTCTGTGCCTCATGGGAACAGCCCAGCCCGAGCTCCCATGCCAGGTCCTTCTTGCACCGGGCACAAGCATCCTAGGACTAGTTTCAGGTTTTTACCCCTCATCAGCCAGGGTAGTATGAATCCAGTGGCTCAGTGAGCTCGGGACCCACGTCTGGGCATACCCGGCGCACTTAGGGCGAGAAAGCAAAAGACACACAATTGATGCACAGAATGCAGAACAAATCAAAACATTCACCCCCAGTCAAGAGATCTGGGTTAAATCCATCATTCTTTTGCTCACCATGTCAATCCAGGTCAGACCTGGCCATATGCAAATCAGTCTTGAGCTTGTGCCTCATGGGAACAGTCCAGCCAGAACTGCCAAGCCAGGTCCTCCCTGGACCGGAAACAAGCATCCTAGGACCAATATTGGGGTTTCATCTCTCATCAGCCAGGATAGCTTAAATCCAGTGGCACAGTGACCTCAGGACCAACATCTGGGCATTTTTTATCCCAAGCATTTGGTGCCTGCAGCTTGTATCCTGAATCAAAAAGACTAGGTATAGGTGACAGTTGGTCAAGCTAAAAGTAGGTGTTGGCAGGATGTGGCATCTCTGAAATAGGGACGGCTATCACCTCATTTGTACTTCACAAAAAATCTACCTCAGCACACTCCCATAGGTTTTTTTCACACTAGTCCTTTGTGCTCCTAGACAAACTGGGTCCATAGAGGGAGAAAGAACATTCCAAACACCTCTTGGGGTGGAACCCTCTAGAAAGGTCTTCCACTTCAAAGCTGGCAGCAATGATAAATAGTGGTCCCTCAGACGCATCTCTTCAGTGCGCATCTGGACCTGTGGAAGAATCAGAAGGACTGCTGTTCTGCTCTGCTGCAAGAAGGACTTCTAATCTGGTGCTCTGCTGCCTAAGTGAGAAGATCTTGCCCAGTATCTTGAACCCAATAGCACCAGGTAAACTTAATGAGCTAGTTGGCTGGCCTCCTATTCAAAAGCTGAGTGACAGGAAAGGCTACATCCACCCTGAACCCTGCACCTGCACTCTGACTGCTTTGAGTCCTGCCCCCAAGGGATAACACCCCAGGTCTCCACCCTTGAAACAGGGCCTGAAGGTGCTCTACCATACCAGCTGTGGTCTTTTGGGCAGAACCAATGCAGCACGATTTCTCTCCTTGCAGCTCATGCAATAAGACCAAATGATGGAAAGAATGCTAAACAATGTTAAACACTCACACCCAGTACAGAGATCTGGTTCTAAATCCATCTTTGTTTTTGCTCACTCTGCCATGCAAGTTTGGACTCAGCCAAATGCAAATCATTGTTGACTCTTCTTCCCTGTTTTACTTCTTTTCTAAAACGAAAGGAAGAGCCCAAGAGACTCCAACGTCCTATTAATGTCCAGCAGGCACCTCCCAGTGCTTTGTTCATCTGCTGACCACTTTCATTTAATTTTTTTGTACTTTTGCCATAGACCTGCATGTCTTCTAGCAGCGACCGGTAGTTGGTGTAACTGCAGGGCGGTGATGTGGGGAGGGGGAGGGGCAGGGTGGGGGTTAGTAATGTATGGATTACGGACTTTAACAGGTAAGTAAACATATAAATAAATAAAACAAATTTCGTTGTCTGCATTGCATCACCAAAATGCGATGCAGTGCGCGCAACACAATTTGTTTTATTTATTATATCCCCACGTCACCGCCCTGTAGCTACACCTACTACCAGCCGTGGCTGATGTCTTCTTTGTTCCCAAGCCTTTTTGCTCAGTGTTGTTTTTGGCCATGTGGCACAGGTTGGCAGCCAATTTGTGCGTCCAGCCATTGTGCCTTTGCCATAGGCTTGAATGGAAGGATGAGATACTAGTTTAATAATATGCTTGAAGATAATTTCACTTATTTTGAATTTTGTGTAGTTCAATTCTTTAGTTTTATTTCCCTAATTTAAATATTTTAATTTGTAATGCAACTTTTTTACTTATATATATATATATATTTTTTTTTCAATTTGTTTGAATTGTAAATAATTTTTTTGTTTTGCCTCAGTTGAGCCATCATCCATCCATCCACCAAAGGTAAACAGCTATGCAACAGCATTTAGTTTTTTAGGTATATCATTCAATTTCCTCCTGGCCACCCTGGCTGTGGTGCACTTTAAAGTAGACATAAGCATCATTCATTTCCGTAATGATAATGATTATTATTCCATTCGCCCTGGACCATATTGCTTTGCATAGGTGCACACTAACCACCATTTTTTTTAAAGATTACAATTCTTTTTACCCATTTAGTCCCTGAGTGTCACAGGAAATAGCTCTATTGTGCCATATTTTTGGGGGGAATTATGGTATGGAGGTGTGGTTTGACTTTAAAGTGGTAACCTAAGTTAACAAAACAACCACACTAATATTGCCTTTGTCTGTTTCGCACTAAGGGGCTGCCCGACACTGTCTCTGTCCTGGGACTGACCAACCTCTGGTCGGCGGTCCTGACCGCCTCGTTAGGATATGACTCAACACTGTTCGGTCGCATTCCTGCATTTCCCTATGGTAGCATGCATTACGGCAATAAACCGGCCTTAATACATGCTCGAATAGGGAAATGGGAGGTGCTGTTCATCCCTGCACCCCGTGGCAAACACCTTAACGTGCCTGACACGGGGTGCAGAAATCAACAGGGAGACACCATAGCTTCCCCCTCGACCCCCAACTGGAGGCTGTGCACCAAAGAGGGCCCTGCTCTGGGCCCCAAAACACGTTTTCTAACATGGTTTCCATGATAGACAGGCCGGCATGGAGCCCATGCCAGAAACCATTCATCGTAATCCCAAAGACGGAAAGACCCTCCCTTTGGGATTATGAGCCAGGTCTGACTGGCTCACGGGCTCCTTGATCCCATCGGAAGCCTCCTGGATAAACCCGCCGATTTGGTTTCTGACTGGCAGCATTGTAATGCAGTGGTTGGAAAGTAAACAAGTCAGCCGATTACGATGCGACGCGAAGGCTCCAACCATCAGTCTGATTTTATACGGGCCACATCGTAATCATCCCTTAAATGTTTTTCTTGCTTGTTTACTTTTAAGTGCACATGAGAAGAAAAATCACTCGCAGTACTGCCATACAAAAGGCCTGTGCAGTCACACGCCTGTCCTCCAATCACTTCTACTTGTGCAGCTTGGTGCAACTGCCAACTGAGAGCTTTAAGATGCCCAAAAGAAAGATATTTCCAAGAAAGGGGTCAGTGAGAAGAAGCAGCTTCCCACCAGTGGAATGTCACCCCAAATCTTTTTGGACCACCATGCCGTGTGCCTGTCGCACCAGCCTCAAGGGAGCAGGCTGAGAGAAGTACTCCTGTATCAACAGCACCATGCTAACCTAAGCCCAGGACCATATCTGTCAGTGAGTCATCCACTGCAATCATGTTGACACTGAAGAGTAGTGATGTTGAATTTGATTTGTCACTTTAGCAAAGTAGTACACAATTGTTTCAGGAAACAAAGCAAAGTGGACAGCAGCCAGGAATAGTACATTTTGCTGATGTTGGAGCCGAACAGGAGGTTGAGCATCCTTCCGAGCAAGAACCTCCTCTTTTAGAATCATTGGCTCCCAGATCTCCAGCATGGAAAAGGAAAAGTACTACTTCACCACCTTCTCCACGCACCACTTCTGATACTGATGATAGGC
This sequence comes from Lissotriton helveticus, assembly GCF_964261635.1. Classification (NCBI taxonomy): domain Eukaryota; kingdom Metazoa; phylum Chordata; class Amphibia; order Caudata; family Salamandridae; genus Lissotriton; species Lissotriton helveticus. Next base: position 84,954,427 of record NC_136060.1, on the reverse strand, counting down.
ACATGGAGTGGACCCCGGCAGTGTCCGGGAGACAACAGGTGAGGCAAGGGAAAAAGAAAGTCTCTTAAAGACTAGGGGCCATATGTAGGTAAATATATTTTACCGATTCCTAAATACCGAATTTCGATAAATGAGATGTAGGAAAAAATTCGGAAATATTTACCGATTCGGTAAAATTCAGAAAATGTTTCCGAATCGGTATTTTCCGAATTGTTATTTCCCAAACCGGTAAAATCAGAGATTCAAAACGAGCAATTGAGGATTCAACCAATCATGTGCATCCACCCCACCCCACAACCAGGAACTGGCCACACCCATGCAGAGAGCTGTGAGCAACTGAGCCACTGGCTGAACTGTGCTGAGCAGAACTGCAAGATGGAATCCCAAGAATCATAGAGGGAAGGTGCAGACAGAAAAAGAAAGATGAAGTTCAGTACAAGTGAGCTTCAGGTGCCTGTGGAGGAGGTGGTGAAACACTACACCCAGCTTTTTGGGAAACAGTCCCTGCAGATAGCAGAGGCTGTGAAAACGAAGACCTGGCTGGCAATCCAGGCGAAGGTGAACGCCATTGGGGTGAGCCCATCTGAGATTGATGATTTAAAAAAAAGGTGGCATGATCTCCAGATCATTACCAAGAAGAAGCTGGCTGCACAGAGGAAAGAGGCCAGTGTCACAGGGGGAGGAAGGAGCAGGGCACCTGCACTCACTGACCTGGAGCAGCTGGTGGAATCAACCCTGGAGCCCGAGAGTGTGTCTGGGATCGGGTATGCAGACAGCTCAGCAGGAGCTGCCAAAAAACAAGGTAAGGAGCATGCACAGCAATCCTCCCCCCCTTCCCTGTCCCCTTTCCCCAATGTGGCTGTGTGGCTCACACTCCAGTACAAGTTTTGGTACACACCACCAATGCATCATGGGAGATGTAGTCAGTGAAACACCCATCATGACAGTCATCACACCAAATAACAAGGCATGTCACGCACATCAGTTAGAAGCAGTAGAGGACATTGAGATAGTGTGACAGGATTGTAATTTAATACTGAAATACAGGGTTGCAGGACCACTGAGCTAATGTCCATATCTGTCCACAGGAGAGTCATCGCGCAGGACAACGCAGGAGAAGGAGGGAAGGGCACCCCGTAAGGGAGGGACTGAGGATGCCAGCACAAGTGCAAGTCACAGCACTCAACCACCACCGGCACCAACACCACAAACAGCTGCACCAGCAGAGCAAGCCACAACAGCAGAGCCAGCATCGACACTGCTAATTTAATCACCACCACAGCAGGACTCACCAGAACAGTCAGCCTTACCAGCTTCAACATCACCGGTAGTGTTGAGGCCCAGGAGGCATGCTGTAGCCACTTTCCATGTCATGGAGTCATCCTCTGAGAACACAAGGCAGGATGATACGCCAACTGCTCCACTGGAGGAAACCAATGCTGGGCTTGAGTCCACCTCCGAGGGTGTGCACACAGGTGCGAGATGCCGCAGGGTCGGGGAGCGCAGCACAACCCGGCAGGGTGGTGGGGTCTTCGGAGGGCTTGAGGCCAGTATGGTTAAAGTGCAGCGCCTGCAGGGGAAGGTCATACAATCAGTGCAAAGCCAAATGAGGCACTTAAACGAAAACATGGGCAATATTGACAGGGGCATCAGCTCCATGGCGGAGGGCATCAAGGAGATGGCAGAGGGAATGCGGGACATGTCCCAGTCCTTGATGGTACTCTGTGACAAACTGGATGAGGACAGGGCAAGAAGGCGCAAGGAGAGGCAGTACATGCCGCAGCACATCCAGGCGGTAAACCGGTAAACCATCGGGCAACTGCCACTTCCCTGCTCTGCAGGCACTCCATGGCAATGCAGGAGGGGCTTGTGCACTGATGTCACCAGGGGGATGGGGAAGGTGACAACCACACTGGAAGTGCTTCTGAGCACCCAGGCAGCCAACGCTGGTGCACTAGTTGTGGGGGAGAGTGACGAGACCACTAGCAGGAGCAGCATTACCCCCCGGTCCCAGATACACAGAGAAGCAGCAGGTGGCATGCTGCAGGCCCTGGCTCAGCAGACAGTGAGGAAGGGCAGCTGAAGGCTTCCAGCACTGTTGTGCGTGGGCGCAGACATTAATGTTGCCCACGCCTTTATGTACATATTTAGGGTGAAGTAACCCATGACCACCTAGTAAGGTTGTCTGCATGGGTTTGGCATGGTGTGCCATTAGTTCTTTGTTGTAGTGGCAAGTTATTAAACTACGTCATGAACTTGCAATGCCTGGCTGTGTCTCTTTACTTACTTAGAAATAGTTGAGGGTGATCTCTGCCCATCTCTGTCTCCCATCTGTTGCTTCCTCCACTCCTGCTGTGTTGGGCTCTAGTGTGCATCTTCGTCATCATTGTCCTCAATATCTGTTAATTCTACTGCTGTTCCTTTCCTAGTTGCAAGGTTGTGCAGCATTGCACAAGTTGCAATAATTTTACAGCAGATGAGGGGTGAGTACTGACGTGCGCCTCCGCTTTTGTGGAGGCAGCGGAACCTGCCTTTTAATAGCCCAAAGGTGCGCTCAACGACACTGCGAGTAGATTTGTGTGCCACGTTGTATCGTATCTCACTCGGGGTTGATGGGTTCAGGTAGGGTGTCAGGATGAACGAGCGGTCGGCATATGCACTTTCGCCTTTGTGGAAAGGAGAGAGACATTAGTCACATGCACAACAACACCTACTTCTGCAGTATCTATCAGGGTGTGTCACAGTGTTTTACCTAGCAGGCATCCTTCTCCGAATTCCCCCACTGTCAGGCGTATGTAGATCCCACTGTTCTCGACAATATGTAGGAGTCGTAGTTGCTTCCTGGGAATTTGGCCACGATGTCTGTGGTTATGTTGGCAGCATCACAGATTACCTGCACATTTATTGAGTGTGTGGACTTTCTGTTTCTGTAGATGTACTCTGTGGCTGCAGGTGGGCAGATTGGGATGTGTGTGTTCCCACATGTGATCAATGCAGCCGATCACATGTGGCAACTGGGCCATTTGGTAAAAGTCAGTCTTTGTCTTCAGCAGTTCCGCATGTGTGTCAGGTAAGCTGATGTAATGATGCATTCTCTGCAGGAACTTCCTGAAGAAACGGGACAGGTAGCTCTGGGACACCCCACCTACCGCAGCTATCACCCCCTGGTAACTGCCAGATACAAGCAGGTGTAGGCTACAGAGCACCTGCACATGTGGTGGTATGGCGTATGCCCTTGGTGTTGGGTGCTCCAGGAGTGGGTGCAGGTCCCTTATCAAGTCCAGGATGGTGTGGGGGTATAGCCTGTACCTTTCATGGATCTCTGCCTCAGTAAGTTGGAAGAGTGTGATCCGCTGTCTGTAGACTTGCTCCTCCCGTCTCCAGTGCCTCTCTCCTGCTGCCTGTAGCCGCCTTGCTATCACATAGAATGCCGCCATTCTGGTCACACTGTTGCATTTTGGGTCCTGTTTAATGGCCTGCACCTGGTTACCACCTGCTTTCACTCCATGGTAATTACCGACTCTTAAATACCGAATTTCATGAAATTTGGTATTTTAGAAATTACCTACATCTCTAATCTCATTTCTACCGTTTCTTATTTACCGATTCGGTAAATATGGAATCTGTAAATACCGATTCGGTAATTTAGAATTTAGTAATGATGAATCGGTATTTACCGATTCATATTTACCGAATCCTTACTTTTGGTCTCCTACATCTCAAATGCGTAAATACCGGTTGGTAACTGCAATTTTACCGAATTTCGGACGTTACCGACCGGTATTTAGCTACCTACATATGGCCCTTAGACTTATGGAAGGGGATGATGAGGAGGATGACAAAGATGAGGCATTCATTGTGGAAGGTGATACAGAGTAGTCTAACATTGCTCAACCTGCTCTGAGGGATGTGGCACAGCTAGCACCAGCTCTCCTATTTGCAAAGCCCCAGCTGTGACCTGCACCAACCAGTACCTAAGGTGAAGCAGAGAGGCACATGATAACATGCCCAACTATCTCCAGTTCATTTCAGGTATTTGCAGAGTGAAAGAGTACTTCTCCCCAGTTTGGGACTTTTTTTACAGTTAGCAAATGAAAAAACACCATCCAATCAAGTGTGAGGAGCACCTTAAAAAAGTTGCTGAGAGTGGGTGTGGCGGTGAGGAGAACTGGGGAACATCAGCTACATGTCTAATCACGGTGAAGGCGATGATGAGGATGAAGAGGGTGATATCTTCAAGCAAAGAAGCCCTGTCTCCAGCAGTGCAGCAGCAGAATCACCTACCTCAGAGACTTCACAATGGCACAAGATTCTGAGTGACATGGAGACACAACGGCATTCATTGACTGCCCCGCCGCAATGCACATTGAGTCTGCCACCACCATCTTCTTCGCAAAAGACACCTGTGTTAGTGGCCCCAGAAGACAAGAAAATCTTGGCTACTATCGCAGGCATGTTTAGGAATGAGAGCCCCTGTGAGCGGTATCACCCAATGGCATGTTTGTACATTAGAAAGCTGGCAAAAATGTTAGTGATAGACCTCCGCCCGTTTTCTTTTGTGGAAAGCGGGGGATTTTTAGAATTTGTGGCAGCCATCTGCCTGAAATAGAAGGGACCAAGTCTGGCCTATTTTGCCAGAGGTGCTGTTCCAGCGTTGCATCGCAAGGTGCTCCAAATTGTTGGGCAAGCATTGCAGAAAAGCGTTGTTCACACCATCCACCTGACGACAGACATGTGGACCAGTTGTAATGCAACTGATTACATGTGCATCACTGCACATTGGATCTCATTTGCGGGGGTAAAGTAAAAGATTTAATCAAAAATAAAAGGTTCTCTACTTGTTTGACTCAATATGTGCAAAAAGTTACAAATTATTAAAACATTACCAATGCATATCTCAGGCTAATAGTGACACCACAACGTAAAGTAAAAGATATCAGCAGGTCTTAGCCCTGAAGAAAGTTCTAAGAGCATTTGATGGCATGCAAAAGTGGTCATGTTCGCCATTGCGAAATCACCTACAGCTGTAAACATCTTGGATGCATTTACCAGCAAGGTGTATGAGTGGTTGCAGGGGCATGGCTTGGGAGCTGACGGGAATGGCTGCATGAGCACTGGGCTCCATGCTCGATCGCTTGCTCGGCCCTCCTGGCGGCACCGAGTGCGCTGGGGGCGACCTGGAGCTGAGTGACTGCAAAAACGAACGATTGCCGAGCATCGGACGGAGCTGTGCCCGTTCGTCGGAGCAAGGAGGCTTACCGGTGAGGGCAGCAAGATGGCGCAGAGCCCAATGCTCTGATTCTGAGAGCTGAGGTCGGTGGAGGTTGGTGCTTTCGGAGCGGGAGAGCTGCGGCAGGTGAGCCCTTGGGACCGGAGCAGCGGTGTTCTGAAAGCGGCCAGGGCAGAGACAACGTGGGCAGAGACCGGCAGCTGTGCTGTGCTGCTGGGGGCGATCTGGGCTGAGGCACGCAGGAAGCGGGAGCGGCGCGCGGGCTGGAACCCGAGCCCAGAGGACCTGGCCCGCTGGTAGTTGCGGGGGGCACATAGACGCCCCGGAGGTGAGCGGGACGACTGACCAACAGAGAGCACGAATGGAGACGCCTGCCCGAGCCAGACTGACGGCAGAGAGGCAGGCGGTGGAACCCGCAGGCGGCGAGGTGTTGACGGAGCTCCGTGGGTGCGTGTGACTGGCTGGGGCGGAGCAACGCAAAGGGACTCAGGGGAGGTCAGCCATCATAAACACAGGCGTGACTGGGCTGGGGGCCAGCAGCCCCGAATAGACAGGGAAGTAAGGAATAATCGGCCTGGGAGCACTCCGGTCGGCACCTGGTGGGGCACAATTGGAAGACAGAGGGTCCAGCGGAGGAAGGAGCAGCTCCGGTGGGCAAGGGATCAACGTGACTGCGGAGTGCGGTGGTGCCCCAGCGAGCCATGGTGATCTGCCCAGCACCCACAAACGAGGCACTGAGTACTTGACACTTCATTGGGCTCGAGGGGTGAAGGGGGCTCTGATCAGATATGATGGCAAGGAGAACAAAGGCCTAAGGATCAGCAGGAGACTGTAGGCCAGAGCGGAGCTGTTCAGCGACTGACACGGGGGTGCATAGGAACTGCTGGGACTATCAACGGTTGGGAATGGCAAGGACTTTGCTAATTACTGCGACTCAGGACCACTGAAGGTATATGGCGGCTGGCTGACACAAATAATTTTGAATTGAATCGCCGAGCGAGGGGTGCGGAGGGCCTGGCTGAATATTGCTTGGGTCTGCAGGCAGTGATAGCGGAGAGGTGGGGGCCCGGTGCTCTCAGAAAGCAGACTGGAGGACAGCACTATGGTGAAACCCAAAGGAAAGAAAGATGGAGCCCATCCATTACCGGATACGGAGACCTCCACCCAGACGGAGCAGGGAGCCCAGGAACCACTTCAGGATCCTGGGATGCAGCAGCAGTTTGACTGCATTTAACGGCCATTGCGGACTCTCGCACCGCCCTGCAGCAAGATATTGCTCAGGTGGCGACGGGTCTGGACCTCTTATGGGCGGATCATTCGAAGTTAGTGGACAGAGTGAAGCAGGTAGAGGGAGTGCTGAAGGAGGTGGCGCCGGCCCAGACCGCATTGGAGAGTAAAGTGATGGAGGCAATGGACCGTATTCAGGCCATGGAAAAAAGGGCAGAGGATGCGGACAGCAGGAATCGATGGAATAACATCCGCGTGGTGGGGCTGCCAAAAAAGGAAGAAGGGGAGGATATGGTGGGATATCTAGAGAACTGGCTGAAGACGACAGTAGCTCCTGAGGGTTTGTCCTCCTTCTATACATTGGAGCGTGCGCATAGGGTGCCTGCGAAGCCGCCGATCCTGGGTCGTCCGCCCACACCGGTGGTGGCCAGACTGCTCCATTACAAGGACAGAGTTCTCTTGCTCCAAAGGGCACGCACGGAGGGCCTGTATTAAGTCGGAAACGGCAGGGTGATGCTATTCCCGGACTATACAATGTCCTTTCTCTTGGTCAAGAAGGAGCTTAGAAGGGAGGGCATCCAGTACTCCCTGTTGTTCCCCGTCAAGCTGAGAATTATTTTGGATGGCAAAACACAGTTCTTTGATACGCCGGATGAGGTGTGGGCGCGGCTGGAGATGTATAGGGCTGAGACGAATCGGATGGATCTTCGGGTCTCTGAGCCGCCAAGGGACCATTAGGTCCGCAAATCGCAGCGACTACGGCGCAGATGGCGAGGGCCGCAGAAGCCATCGACGTCGCAGAATGAGGTGGAGCGCCGAGGGGTGCTGGAAGCGGTTTTGGCCCTGTCAGGAGAAAAGCCGAACAACGTGCAAGAGGGCACGGACTCAGAAAAGGGCAAAGCACAATCTGACATTGAGTTATCGGACACAGACAGCTTACAGGGACCTAAGGTCACGCCGGCAATAGCGGATGGGCTCTTAGATGAGCAGTATCAAGTATAATGAGAAGGGGCTGTTGTGGGGCCGGAGATTTGTGGCAAATTTGAGGAGTCTGTTGTAGCTGTGGGATCTGGGAGGTTGAGCAGTTCGAGAGAGGCAGGCTCTTAATGATAGCACTGTGAGGCGGGACTGAACAAGGGGGAACCTCGTGGGTCTCGGAAACATATGCAGGAGGGAAGAGGAGTAAATGATTTAATAGGGGATCTAAGCGGGTTGGATCCAGGAGTTTGCGCGGTCGCCTGTTGGCACTGAGCTCCCCCAATTGCCTATAAGGCACGCCTGCAGTGACTACTGTTGGGCTTAGAAGTGTGTTAATTGTTGATATGGTTTGGATGGGGGCTGGCAGTTTTGTTCTAGGTCCTGTTCTTGGGAGGGTGGGTGAGGGATGTTGGGGTTTTAGTTGGGAAATGGGGGCCACTGGGATGTGTGGGCATGAGCGGGGCGAATGGTGGACTCTGATCGGCTGCAATGGGGACGTTACCTGAATTACGTTGCATTACTTGGAACGTGAGGGGCCTGCACACTATGACGAGACGCCATTAAGTACGTGCATACTTAGTCAGGAGGGGCGTGCACATAGCACTGCTACCAGAAACTCATCTTACTAAAACAGAGGGTCAGGCGCTGCAGCGAAGGAGGAGGGAACAGGTCTTTAGCACATCATATTCAGCATTTGCACAGGGGGCATTGGTTTGGATACGAGCGGGGTCCCTTTCAGGCTACGAAACAGACAATAGATCCGGAGGGTAGATATGTGGCAGTGGAGGGGCGGTTGCACGGCAGAGATATAGCGCTTTGCAGTATATACGCGCCAAACGTAGACCAAGTTAGCTTCCTGGAGCGACTTTTGGGCCCACTGGCACACTACTTGACGGGCCCATTGGTACTGGGGGGGACTTTAACTCCATAGCAGATGTAGCACTGGATAGATCGCACCCCCCCATTGGTGGAGTCCCCCCTCCGTAGGTTGGTGAAAGGTAGGTTTGATTGGCAAAATAGGTGGCGATTGGTAGATGTTTGGAGCAGTCACCACCTGCAGGACCGGGATTACTCCTTTTTCTCGGCGATGCATGAACTTCACGTTCGGTTAGATGCAGTCTTATGCTGAACAATCATAGTGCCCAGCGTCACACTCTCTGAATATTTGGCTAAGACGCTGACTGAATATAATCCGCTATTACTTACCATGAACTAGACGAAGGTGAAGTCTGCCATTCCCACTTGGCGACTGCGACCAGAGGTGTTAGAGGACCCTGTTTTTCAGAGGGAAGTTGGGGAGGGCATAGAACATTACTTTACTAAAAACGAAGGAACGACCGCTACTAGAGCAGTAGAATGGGACGCCTTTAAAGTTGTGATAAGGGGACTCTGTATTAGCAAGCACATGGGGGTAAGGAAGGTGCTGCTACGCTAGGTGGACGAGGCGAAGAGTACGTTGAGAGCGGCAGAGCAGGCCAGACCAGAATACCCGGAAGTGCAGGCGGCAGTGGCGGAGGCGAAGGAGGCAGTTGCAAAGGAAATAGAAGGGCTGCGTTGTTTTGACTACAAGACATATACCATGAAGGTGTATGCTGAAGGTGACAAGACAGGGACATTGCTGGCATGGTTGGCCACCCCCGACTCGAGAGGCACCCCCATTATGGCATTAGCTGCACAAGATGGTAGCGTCATTTATACCCAGCAAGAGATACTGACTCGATTCATGGATTATTATGAGACATTATATGAAAGTGCTCTGGTAGCAGGGGATACAGACTTTGAGGCCTACCTGGGGGGAATACATCTCCAGCAGCTGGAAGAAGAACAGGCGGATCTATTAGGCCAAGACATTACTCTGGAGGAGATCAGGTGTGCAACTAAGCATATGGCTTGGAATAAAACTCCAGGGGTAGACGGACTGCCCATAGAATTCTACTCACGATATGTGGACATGCTAGCCCCGTGGCTGTTAGAGGTTTATAAAGAAGCACGAGAACTGTGGAATCTGCCAATGTCCATGAGAGAGGTGCTGATCGTCCCTTTACTGAAACAAGGGCGTGAAGGTACGGATGTGACGGCGTACAGACCACCATCAATGCTGACCACGGATTATAAAATCCTGAGCCGGATTTTGGTGACCCGTCTCCTACAGCATATGACAACCTTGATACATGGGTACCAGGATGGGTTTATCCCAACTAGGAACACAATTACAAATATACGACGACTGCTGAGGATTATGGGGATGAACAACTGGACTTAGGTGAGCCCACGATATTGTCAGTGGATATTGAAAAGGCCTTTAATAGTCTAGAATGGCCATACTTATATAAAACCTTGGGACGGTTCGGACTGGGGGATGCGTTTATAGGATGGACTAGGGTGTTATATACATCTGCAATGGCGAGAGTGCGAGTGGGGGCGCTGATTTCATCCCAGTACCAAGTAGCAAGGGGAACGAGACAGGGGTGCTCGCTATCTCCGCTCTTATTTGTGCTGGCAATAGAACCCGTGGCGGCTAGAGCTAGGTCGGAGCAGTGTTTTGAAGGTCTAAGATTTAGAGGGGAGCCGCAGTACATATCGCTCTATGCAGATGACCTGTTGCTGTTTCTGGCGGATACTGAGGGAGCGCTGCGGGGAGCTACGGATTTACTATCGAGGTTTGGCGACATTTCAGGGCTGAGAGTGAATTGGAACAAGACGTGCTTGTTCCCGGCGAGACTGGGCAGACAGCTTCCTGTGCTTTCTTGGGATGTGCGCTGGGAGCCGGCATGTCTGACCTATTTAGGGGTTCATATTCACCATGACGCCGCTGACATGCTGGAAGGGAATATAGGGAGATGCATGAGAGCTTTGAAGGGTAGCATGCCATTTTGGTCCACACTACCATTGTCGGTGATGAGACGGATAGCATTATTGAAGATGGTGGCTCTACCTCGGTTGTTATATTTCTTTAGGACACTGCCCATATCGGTTCCGGACTCGGTTTTCAAACTACTGAAGTCCTTGATGGTGGGGTTCCTTTGGGGTACTGGGAGAAGGAGGGTAGCGCAAGCGACACTGATGAGACCCAAAGCTGAGGGTGGGCTGGCGGTCCCAGATTTTGAGCTCTATTATTTAGCGGCACAACTCCAGGTTTTAATGCAAGCGATTGCAATAGAGTTTAGAGGCCCGGAACACTTAAGAGGCAGGGGAATCCAGCAACATATATTGTCATTCATAGTCCTGCAGCAAAAGCTTAACCTTAGGGATCTCTCGTTGGAAGAGAAAACGTACAGGTTGTGTTGGAACCGCAGCCAACATAAGGCTGAGGTACTGCACCCATAGGCTCCCAAAATCCCATTGGAAATTATCACAGCATTACCCCATGGCAGAGATTGGACACCTTTGATGGAGTAGGAACAGGCAGGGATACAAATGTTGGGCGACTTGTACGAAGAGGGGGAATTATTGCCTTATCAGATGTTGCAGGAGAGATATGACCTCCCTGGAGGTGGATTTTTGTTACATGCTGAGTTAGTGGCCGCAATTAGGAAGCACTGGAGGAGGGGATCAGTAGAACCCAAAACGACAATGACATGTCAGTATGTGGTGATGGCAGCAGGGACTTACAAAGCAGTTACTTGCCTGTATTCCAGAATGCTGAGTGAGGGACTAAAACCGCTGGACAAGTTACGACAAAAATGGGAGACAGGCATTGGGAAGCCCATACCTGAAGCCACGTGGGGACAAGTCCTCTGTAGGGCTTGGAAGGGGACTAGGAATGCACGGTTCCAACTAGTGCACTTATTCATACTACACAGGGCATTCTTAACTCCTGGTAAGATCAGAAAATACTTTCAGGTAGAGGATGCAGCTTTACCCAGATGTGCAAGAGAGGGAGTGGAGTAGGAACATATGCTATGGGAATGCCCAAAGCTAGGGGGTTATTGGAAGGAAGTGGGAGACCTGTTGAATGTAATCACAGCCAAATGCAAATCATTGTTGACTCTTCTTCCCTGTTTTACTTCTTTTCTAAAACGAAAGGAAGAGCCCAAGAGACTCCAACGTCCTATTAATGTCCAGCAGGCACCTCCCAGTGCTTTGTTCATCTGCTGACCACTTTCATTTAATTTTTTTGTACTTTTGCCATAGACCTGCATGTCTTCTAGCAGCGACCGGTAGTTGGTGTAACTGCAGGGCGGTGATGTGGGGAGGGGGAGGGGCAGGGTGGGGGTTAGTAATGTATGGATTACGGACTTTAACAGGTAAGTAAACATATAAATAAATAAAACAAATTTCGTTGTCTGCATTGCATCACCAAAATGCGATGCAGTGCGCGCAACACAATTTGTTTTATTTATTATATCCCCACGTCACCGCCCTGTAGCTACACCTACTACCAGCCGTGGCTGATGTCTTCTTTGTTCCCAAGCCTTTTTGCTCAGTGTTGTTTTTGGCCATGTGGCACAGGTTGGCAGCCAATTTGTGCGTCCAGCCATTGTGCCTTTGCCATAGGCTTGAATGGAAGGATGAGATACTAGTTTAATAATATGCTTGAAGATAATTTCACTTATTTTGAATTTTGTGTAGTTCAATTCTTTAGTTTTATTTCCCTAATTTAAATATTTTAATTTGTAATGCAACTTTTTTACTTATATATATATATATATTTTTTTCAATTTGTTTGAATTGTAAATAATTTTTTTGTTTTGCCTCAGTTGAGCCATCATCCATCCATCCACCAAAGGTAAACAGCTATGCAACAGCATTTAGTTTTTTAGGTATATCATTCAATTTCCTCCTGGCCACCCTGGCTGTGGTGCACTTTAAAGTAGACATAAGCATCATTCATTTCCGTAATGATAATGATTATTATTAAGCATGGGCGGATTTTGCGGATTCGCGATCCGCGAATTTGCGGATTTGCGTATTCGCGGATTGCGAAAATACGCGAAATCCGCGAATTCTCGCGGATTAGCGGATTTTTTGGGGGTGTGTGTGTTCGCACGGGTTTCTGCAAGTTCGCGAGGGTTTTGTACTATTTCGCAAATTGCGAACTTACTTGTCGGGTCGCCAGTTTAGCGAACTTGTTGTTTGTACGTGCCCAGTCTGTTTGCTAAGCTTTCTTCATCACTGCCACTCTCTGTCACCACTGGCACTCTCTTTGGTCACCCATGCCACCCTCTGGCTCACCCATGTCACCCTCTGTGTCATCACATCACCCTCTAGTTCACCAGTGTACATTATTGGGGCAAAGCAAAGCACTGCCATCCTCTGTCAACACTGGCACTCTGGTTCACCCATGCCACCCTCTGGCTGGCACACCCATGCCACCCTCAGTGTCATCACAACACCCTCTGATTGACCACTGAGTGAACAAACACCTGCTAAGTGCCTTAAGTTTTGCAAACAACAACACCTGCCCTGCCCCAATTGACATTAATGAAGGCTGGCACCTGCTTGTCTGCTCCCTTTCCTTTTTGTTGCAAATGCAAAGTAAATAATTTTTTTTAACAGGATGCAATGGCATACTTGTAACTATTCTGTGACTGATAGAGCAGGGTCACACAATAGTTGCAAGTAGGCAACCGGATTCTGGAGGGCCCCTTCAGGAAGTTGCAAGTAGGCAACCGGATTCTGGAGGGCCCCTTCAGGAAGCACTACAGGTAAATGGTTACAAATGAATAGCTCGAACTTTTGCACCTGCTCGTTCGTTTTGCTTTTGCAAAACTCGTTTTTCGGTAATTTCGCCCTATTCGCGGGGCGCGTCGTAGTGCGAACTCGCCCGTGGAAGCCGCGAACTCGTGCGAGTTACCTCAAGGTTGAGTATGGGCGCCGCCATTTTGTTTGCGTGACGTATTTCCGTTTCCGCCCGCTAAGTGTAATCTCGCCCAACTCGCGCCTTGCGAATACAAGTTCGCACGAGTTCGCGAGAGAAATCGCGTGCGAACTTACTTACTCGCGCGTGATCGGGCCGCCATCTTGTTTTTCATTCATTCCTATGTGTCTGGGTATGGTGTTTCTATCCTCTCTATATCTCTGCCATCCTTTGCTTGTTTTACTATTTTTTTGATCTATTTAACTTATTTTCTATCCCTGTATTTTTCTAGATCTATATTTTTGTGTTTTAGGCTATTTTTGTTTACTTTTGAACTACTTTTTTAAACTTTTACTTTCCTTCTTCCCTACTCTTATTTTTTTTCATTTTGTCTCTTCTTTACTGCTCACACCTGCCCAGAACAAGAACATGGTCAAGACAGCTGTGAAGCTGCCCAAGACGGGCACCGCAGCCCGTGCCCGGCTCCCGTGTGGTCGATTGAGGGCGGAAATGGTGGTGCCTCGGGAGATTTTCAGCCCTGAGGAGGTGGGCGCACTTGTTTTTTACGTGCAGCGCCGTCTCCCCAGGACCATCGCGGCAGGCGGCAGGATTGCTGCTGGTTACACCAACAGCCAGGAGCGACGGAAGCGGTGGGCGCAGGTGTGCCGGGCCCTTTTTAAGATCACGGGGGTCCAGCGCACCTACAATCAGGTCACCCACCGCTGGACCGACATCCTTGACCGAGAGCGTGACCTGCTAGACGTGCTGGGAGTGGAGGTCCCCGGTCTTGGTGAGTAGTAGTAGCAATTTTTTCATTAATATTTCAAAATCTTCTGTGCATTTCATGTGCACTGTTCTCCTTCTCTGTGATTTGTTATCTATTTTGTGTTCATTTAATTGGGCTGAGTATGAGTGTATGTTACAGAACTGCGTAATGCTAGACACAAAGGGGCAGATTTACAAGCCCCTTGTTCCACGTTTACACTGCCTTACCTGACGCACTGCGACGTAAACGTGGCGCATCCCTGCGAGTCATGCACAACGTGATGCATCTAAGGAGATGCGCCACGTGAATGCCTGGGCCTGCGCCTCAATGGGTGCGTTCCCACGCAGGGGGGGAGTGGGGGGTGGGTGTTAATATACGCCACACCATGGCGCCTCTCTTGTGGCGCTGCGTCACAAAATTGACGCAAGAATGGAGCAGAAGAGCTGCAAGGGGCTTGTAAATCTGCCCCTAGAGTAGAGGCTCAGGTGCAGTCCTTCCTTTGTAGCCCTCTTTTTGGATGAAATAGTAGGTTCTTGTTCTTTCTAAATGTTTGATTTGGTTGACAAGGACATCGGCAAGCAGCAATCATCAATGTTTTCTGTTATTTCTTTCATGTTGTACGTTAGGTCCGCCCAGGGGCAAATCTGCTGCAGCAGTGGCTCCAAAGGAGGAGGATGCAGGCCAGGGCGGCGAGTGCTCCTTTGCTGGCCCCAGTAAGTTTTCTTTTAAATATAGAGGACCTATTGTTGTCCAAGCATTCCTAATTTAATTGTTTTGAAATAGTGTTTAGATAGGAGCAAAATCAATAATCCTACTGTTGCAGGGACAATTCTCCACAAACCGAACTATGGACACCAAAGACCAGAGTAATAATATTTCAGAGGGGCGTGTTTGGCACACCGTATAAATAAACCTGGTAGTGTCAGCAGCACAGATTCCTCCTTCCAAAAATTGCAAAACTTTTCGCTCAGTCACTCTAGTCCGGACTCTCTAGAGGAAAAACTACAGAGTCAATTCAAGTTTAAAAGCTTTATTAAAAGTTTAAGTAAACACATATATTAAAATAAAGTTAGTTGGAAATGGAAAAGTGCTTGGTGCTGATTTGATGAGTTCTGGAATGGTACACATTTCTTGTGGTCGAGCCGAGCTTTCACCTGGTTTCAAGTTGATGTTCCTCTCTTGTCATTAGAAGTCCAGTTTCTGTCTGTTCAGAGAAAAATAATGTGTGTGAAAAAATTAAGCAAGCATTCAACAATTGTGACAAAAAAATTAAGCAAGACAACAGCTTTCCCTGGAAGGAGGGACATTTACTTTAGACTACAGTAGACAGTCAATTACTTTTTCAGTTGTTTTCACATTTTTTCATTCATAGTCCAAATACTAGTGGAGTGGTGTAATCTAACATTCTTAAATCTATTTTGTAGGTGGAACATCTGGTGGCGGGGCCAGCTCGGATGTGGTCATCATTGACTCGGAGTCCGAGGGTCAATCTGGGGAGGAGTCGGACGAAGAACAAGTACAGACTGTGAGGCAGGAGACAGTGGCGGTGGCGAGTACAGGTAAGCTGGATCATGGTACTATCTGACTCTTAGATAGGATATGATGTGTATCCAGTGGTGGCCCAGTGACAAATTACAATATGGTAATTACAGCAGGCTGGGACCGAAAGACAGATAGAGGCAGAGACAGAGAGAGAGGAAGACAGAAGGAGAGATAGAGAGGGAGGGAGCCAGAGGGAGGGTGAGGGAGGGAGACAGAGAGAGAGAGAGACAGCGAGGTAGAGGGAGACAAAGGGAGACAGAAAGAGTGAGACAGAGAGAGAGAGAGAGAGAGAGAGAGAGAGAGAGGGAGGGAAACAGACATATCGCCTGGGCCTGGTGCAGATGATACGGTTGCTGGTGTGGTTAACGGCTCAGAGGAAAAATCACTCACTTCTGCCAGATCTCTTTCATATGAAAGAGCACCAAACCAAGGATACAAGAGAGTTGTGGGAAGGGAAATGGTGATTCAAGCGCCCCTCCCTGCGGACGCCCATGATACTGGCCTGAATAGTTTTGTACTGCCCTGGCTAGTTGCTAGTTGTACTGTGACACAACTTCCTGCTGAATCATTTTGTGTTAATCATATTCCTAAAGAGCATTGCTTACAGATTATGTCTTTCTTTCTTCATATAGTTGGCAATACTAAAACCTCCAAACCAACGAGGAGTATGCTGGCTGTACTGGCCCGGCAACGGAGGCTGGAAGCAACTGTTGCGGAATATCGGCGACTGGTGGAACTCGAGGGGGATGACACGCACTCCAGTGCATCCAACTTAACATCGTCTACATCCTCCTCTGTTACCCCACGTTCTGCCGGTAAGCACAGTGCTCCAGCGAACCGGAGCCGTGCCGGAAGACGCCACCGCCGAGCAGCAAAAGCTGCACCTCGCAGCACTGTTAAAGGTCGCTTGCGCCGTGCACTCCGCAGAGTGTCAGACCTAGAGGCGGAGGTCCAGAAATGGCACAAATTTCAAAATGTGGTGGAGGGCCTCCGCCTAGAGCAAGCCATCCTCCAGGAAAAATATGATGCCCTGGCCCTAAAGCATGATGCCCTGGAGGCCAAACTTACCAGCTTGCATCCATAGAGTGTCCCTTGCCCCTTTTTTTGAGACTGTTGGGGGGTGGGAATTGGGAGTTGGGTTTTTTGGGGACTTTTGAGGACTATTTGTTGGGGTTAGGGAGGGTCTTGCGGGAGATTATTTTGTTAGGGATATAAATATACTTTTTCAAACTTTATCTGAGCATACCTGTTTTTTTACTACTTTTGAGCTGGGTGGGTGGTGGTTTTGCAGTAATTTCATTTAACAGAACACTGTCATCGTGTTGGTTCACGTGCAATAGGCCAAATGTTTTCCTAAGTAAATGCCTGTCACAGACTTTGTCAATTCAAGAGCCCTAGGACTTTGCTGCTAGTACCACTGTCACTCTCTCGCCTCTCCGAATACTCCATTATACTACCTCCCATCCAAAAGCTTATCTTACCTGTAATTTGTGTTTGAGGGCTGGCTCCACCTGGAATTCACAGAGTCCTAACGCGTTCTGCAGCAGGGCCACAACTGGAGTTTCCCGGCGTGGATTTTCTGCAAATCAAAAGCAATCAACATTAGAAATGTGGTAGCGGTGCTGACACAACCCTAAAACCTAGAAACCCCAGAGACAGCACCCCTGAGACAGGCAAGCGAGCAATAGAACGCCTACACGTTCACGTGCAATAGGCCACATTTTTTCCTAAGTAAATGCCTGTCACAGACTTTGTTAATTCAAGAGCCCTAGGACTTTGCTGCTAGTACCACTGTCACTCTCTCGCCTCTCCGAATACTCCATTATACTACCTCCCATCCAAAAGCTTATCTTACCTGTAATTTGTGTTTGAGGGCTGGCTCCACCTGGAATTCACAGAGTCCTAACGCGTTCTGCAGCAGGGCCACAACTGGAGTTTCCCGGCGTGGATTTTCTGCAAATCAAAAGCAATCAACATTAGAAATGTGGTAGCGGTGCTGACACAACCCTAAAACCTAGAAACCCCAGAGACAGCACCCCTGAGACAGGCAAGCGAGCAATAGAACGCCTACACGTTCACGTGCAATAGGCCACATTTTTTCCTAAGTAAATGCCTGTCACAGACTTTGTTAATTCAAGAGCCCTAGGACTTTGCTGCTAGTACCACTGTCACTCTCTCGCCTCTCCGAATACTCCTTTATACTACCTCCCATCCAAAAGCTTATCTTACCTGTAATTTGTGTTTGAGGGCTGGCTCCTTCATTTCTTCATTTCTTCATTGTGCAGAATCCAGGCATCAGCATTATGGGTAATGGATAGGGTGAGTCTGGAGGAGGAGGACTCAGGATAGACGACCAGGACTGAGTTCTTGTCAACTAACTGTTGTGAACCGGTGGAATGCTGCTGCATCAAAATCAAGACAGTTCTGCTGATGTGCTTGTTGTTTGATTGGGTGATTACAGTTTTGTTGGGAATGTGATGAAGCACTTGCTAAAGAAAGACAGACATACAGGAATAAAAGTGAATAAGGAGGACTATTTACAATTAATGAATGATTGATTGAGTCATTTTCAGAACTCGCTGTCAGGGAAGCAGAACTCGTCCTCATACTCTGCTAAATCATCAGTCGGGGTTACTTCTGGTAACTGAGGAGAACTTTCCTCGGGTAGGGCGGTGTCCTCTTCTTCCTGCGTGCATTCTCGTACTCTGTAATCTGGTGGTATGAAGTGCTGGTTCATCTTTATCAAGGTGAGCCGCTCCACATTTGCGGGCAAGAGGCGGGACCTTTTGGAAGTCACAATGCCACCAGCAGAACTAAAAACACGTTCTGAAGACACGCTTGCGAGTGGGCAAGACAAGTAATTGATAGCCAGGTTGGTGAGCTCTCGCCATATTTTTCTTTTCCCATGCCAATACGCCAATGGGTCCTCAGTAATATTGACCTCTGTTGAGTCATCCAGATAGGCCTGCACCATTGAAAGAATGTCCTCCCGGATTCCTGTACTTTGCACTTCTGTGTCCTTTCTAGGACCAGGAAACCCTAGCTGAGTTAGCCAACTCGCTTCAGACATATCGCATGTGCCTGGTGCAGATGATACGGTTGCTGGTGTGGTTAACGGCTCAGAGGGAAAGTCACTCACTTCTGCCACAGGCACAGATGGTGAAGTGCTTTTTTGGGACGCCTGATCGCCTGCTGATTGACTAGTAGTACTGTCTTCTCCTACAGTTTCCTTCCGTTCTATTTCAAAACGAATGGCTGACTGAGCTAGCCAACCTTTGTACTCTGTAACATCCGATGTTTCAAAAGGAATTATTACTTTGCCAAACAATGGCTTTTTGTAACGTGGATCCAGAATAGTAGCACAAATGTAGTGCTGTTGTTTCTTGATATTTACAAGCCGTTCATTGCTAACTAGGCGTTGTAATAATCTCTGCGCCAACTCATGTGCTTCGTTCTTTCCAACGTCCTTTAATTGTGAAGACACCACCTTGACTTGGTGCTCGAGCTTCAGCAACAGTGGGATAGCTTTGCTCAAAGAACAGTCCTCCCTGCTCACGTCACGCGTGAAGACCTCAAAAGGCCGAAGCATGTCTGTCAGGCTTTTAACTAGCTGCCATTGCTCCACCGCTAGCATCATTCCTGTCGTATCACCACCCAGGTTGTAGAAATACTCATTGACTACTGGAAACAGCTCATGCAGACGCTCAAGCATGTAGAAGGTTGAGTTCCAACGTGTTGCTACCTCCTGGATAAGTGCTTTCACTGGCATTCTACGTTCATTTTGCTTGCGCCTCAGCTCCTTCCGGGCCTTAAAAGAATGGTTGAAATGTGTGCATATTCTTCTGCAGATGGTCAGTGTTTTGTCGACTGCAAGTTCTTTTTTCAAAAAATTTTGCACAACAAGGTTGATACAGTGCGCCAAACACGGCACTCTGATATAGAAACCGTCCTCCATGGCCTTAACTACATTCCTGCCATTATCTGTAGAAACATAACCAACCTTGCAATTTCTTGGGCGCAGCCATTTCAAGACCTTTTTGTTAAAGTCAGCCAAAATGTTGACTGCAGTATGACTTTTCTCCATGCCAAACATGGCTAATGTTGCATGTTTACGAGCACCCTTAAAAATCTCGACCAAATCACCACCTGCATTTATCTGTTTAATAACCCCTGAAAAAGAGACCCAGTGTGCAGTGATGCACATGTAATCAAGGGCTTGGCAACTGGTCCACATGTCTGTTGTCAGGTGTATAGTGTGAACAGCACTCTTCTGCAAAGCTGCCCCCACCAACTCAAGCACCTCTTTGTGTAGTGCTGGAACAGCAACCCTGGCAAAATAGTACCGGCTAGGAACCTTCCATTTAGGGGCCAATGTTGCCACGAGTTCAAGGAAACCCACACATTCGACAAACGAAAAAGGGAGAAGGTCCACCGCTAGCATTTTTGCCAGCTTAGTGTTATAGAGGCGTACAGTTGGGTGGTTGCGTTGAAATTGCGCATCTGAGGAGAACATGCCTGAAATGGTGCGCTGGACAAATTTACGGGATGATGCGGATGCCTTCTTCGACCCACTTCTGATCAGTGTTGACATTTTCCGCATTGGTGTGTCTCCCAGACTCTCAGTGTGCCTGCTATGTGTTACGGAGGGTGTGATGCTGCAAGGGGTACTGGGTGCAACCGGACACATGTCTGACGCTTCTTCTACCTCCCCATCATCTTCAGATGAAACACCTACTATGGGTATATTTTGGCCACTTGCCCTTTGGGATCGCTTTCCCTTGACTTTTGCTAGGTGCGGAAACCATTCGACAGCGTGCTTTCTTTCAAGATGACCTATCTGGCCTCCGGTTCCATAGTTGGTACCAGTCTTACGACGGCTAACTCTAGTCTTACAAATGCAACAAACGGCTATGTTATCATATTTTTCATGGACACTAAAAAAGTTCCAAACTGGGGACTGGAAACTTCTGGTTTTGCCGCACGAGGTGATACTGCTGCCAATGCCAGATGAAGCAGTGGTGGATGAGCCTTGCAGACATCTACTGGGTTGTGCAATTATTGCAGCAACCTTACTTGAGGGAGTCGAGCGGGATGGAGTCCCCCTCCGGGGAGAAAATATGGGAGCTGTAGGTTTTGTTGAACTTGTGGTACTACTTGACTGCGTTGGTGGTGCTACCAGTGGCACGTCGCCAGGGTCACGCTCAGCATGACGTCGGGATAGGGTGTAAATGTCTGTCTGCTGCATGGCCGGTGTGGCTGGACTGACATGTGTGATGACTAGGTCATTGCTGTCATCCTCTTCAACAACATCAGAATGCACCACTTCATCAAGTCCGACGTTCGGATCCATAAGTATAAGCTTTCCGGGGCCCTTCCTTTTAACATTTGATACCTTTCGCAGCTCATGGTGTGCCTCCCTCTCAGACATCGGAGATGGTTGCCAATCCAGATCCAGATCATCGTCTGATGGAGCGGGGCTTGAAGAGGAACTTCTACACATCCTCCTTGATCTTTTCCTTGCTGGGGAGCTGGGAGAAAATGAATCATCAGGAGGAGTGGCTTCGTCTTCCTGACATGATACCCCGGCTCCAAAGTCAATTTCCTCCTGTGCCCCTACTTCTGGAAGAACAACCATTGTGGGAACTTGCACCGCTCCATGGCCATCTTCACTGACCTCTACTTGCAAGTCTCCATGGACCTCTCCTTCTCGGCCTTCTCCTTCTCGGCCTTCTCCTTCTCGGCCTTCTCCTTCTCGGCCTTCTCCTTCTCGGCCTTCTCCTTCTCGGCCTTCTCCTTCTCGGCCTTCTCCTTCTCGGCCTTCTCCTTCTCGGCCTTCTCCTTCTCGGCCTTCTCCTTCTCGGCCTTCTCCTTCTCGGCCTTCTCCTTCTCGGACAGCTCCTTCTCGGACAGCTCCTTCTCGGACAGCTCCTTGCGCATGTACTTCTGCTTGTACTAGTAGCCCATGCAGTTGTTGTTGCGGCTTTGGTTGTTGAATAGTACTTGTGAGATGAGTTAAAACCTGTGTTGATGGCGTGCTGCTACTTTCTTGCGATGATCCAACATCACTGGTCGTTGGTGATTCAACAACTAAACAGGCTACCTGTGCAGCACTCATGGTGGGCCTTTGTTTTTTTGGTTGTTGTTGCCCAAAAAATGTCTTGGTTGAGCAACCAGTCGCCTTGGTAAGTGGTGCCACTTGCTTCTTCTTCTCCTTAGTAGAGACATCTTTCTTGGAAGAGGACCTACGGGCACCTCTTTTTGGAGCCATCTTCTTCAGATGTCTTAACAACAGGCCGCAGCAGCACTTCTTCCTGGCACTGATGCTCAATGATGATGCGTAGTTTTGTGCACCTAAACGCAAATGAAGACAGAGGAACATCAGTAAATATAAATGTTGCATATCTAGCGCTTGAATAAACAGTTAGCAAGTAGGCATTTATGAATACACACGTGCACACCACACAATATGGAATTTTCATAATTAGGAATTGCTAAATTTTTGGGAAACAGGAATTTAACAATGATCCAAGAGAGCACACACACAGAGGGTTGTGCTTTCATGTACCCCTGACTCCGCCTGGGCACCATGGGTGAAAGCAAGGCACAATGGGTGTAGGCCTATGTCTCATAGCTCACTGCCTGCCTTCAAAATGGCCGCTTGACCCCCCCATCCACATGGCCAGGACCATGCCTCAAAATGGCCACCACCAACATAGCCAGCACCCAACCCCTACTCCAAAAAGTGAAAACACACAACACAAATCAAATCACCACAATCCAATGCCATCCATCCATTTTCAGAAGGCTTATGCTGCCTGCTGGTGGTTTTCCGGTGCAAAATTGCATTTTTTACAATTTCGCGAGTGCGAGATTGTTGCTTCACGGCGCGAACGTGGCAAAAACCCACAAAATCCGCGAACAGACCGATTCTGGGCCCCCCTGGGCATAATGGATGACATCAGAGCACAGAATCATGTTAACAAAAATAATTTCAACAAAACAGTTGTATCATCCATGCACCCATAAATAAGCCTGGTGGTTTTCAATTCATGTGCAGCAGAATTGTAATTTTTACAATTTCGCGAGTGCGAGATTGTTGCTGCGCGGGACACGAGCAGTGCGAACACAAGCAAAAACATCCTCAGCTCGCGAACTTGCAGATTTTCCCCCCAAAAAGTCGAAAAAAAAAACACACACAAAAATCACCACAAACAAACAACATCAACTTACTTCTTTGTGAAATCAAAATTCGAATCCAAAATTAATCCAAAAAGCCTCAAATCCAAATATCCAGCAGCAACCACAAAAAGTAATCCTTCCCAGTCAAGAATGATCGAAAAGTGGCCAGGAAATGGAGGAGCTTGCTGGACAGGAACAGGAAGTTGGAGACTGGGGCACTTCCTTCACCCCACCCCTATGGGAGGAGCTTGCTGGACAGGAACAGGAAGTTGGAGACTGGGCCACTTCCTTTACTAAGTAATTTTTGTACTTTCGCTAGTGCGAGATTGTTCCTGCCCGCGCCGCGGACCGCGAGCAGCGCGAGCAGTGCGAACACAAACAAAAAATCCGCTTCGCGCGGATTTTGCGTATTCTCGCCGCATCCGCGAGAGTTCGCGGATTGCGGATTCCCCGAAAATACGAAAAATCCGCGAGCGTAACGGATTTTACGCCCATGCTTAATTATTATTCCATTCGCCCTGGACCATATTGCTTTGCATAGGTGCACACTAACCACCATTTTTTTTAAAGATTACAATTCTTTTTACCCATTTAGTCCCTGAGTGTCACAGGAAATAGCTCTATTGTGCCATATTTTTGGGGGGAATTATGGTATGGAGGTGTGGTTTGACTTTAAAGTGGTAACCTAAGTTAACAAAACAACCACACTAATATTGCCTTTGTCTGTTTCGCACTAAGGGGCTGCCCGACACTGTCTCTGTCCTGGGACTGACCAACCTCTGGTCGGCGGTCCTGACCGCCTCGTTAGGATATGACTCAACACTGTTCGGTCGCATTCCTGCATTTCCCTATGGTAGCATGCATTACGGCAATAAACCGGCCTTAATACATGCTCGAATAGGGAAATGGGAGGTGCTGTTCATCCCTGCACCCCGTGGCAAACACCTTAACGTGCCTGACACGGGGTGCAGAAATCAACAGGGAGACACCATAGCTTCCCCCTCGACCCCCAACTGGAGGCTGTGCACCAAAGAGGGCCCTGCTCTGGGCCCCAAAACACGTTTTCTAACATGGTTTCCATGATAGACAGGCCGGCATGGAGCCCATGCCAGAAACCATTCATCGTAATCCCAAAGACGGAAAGACCCTCCCTTTGGGATTATGAGCCAGGTCTGACTGGCTCACGGGCTCCTTGATCCCATCGGAAGCCTCCTGGATAAACCCGCCGATTTGGTTTCTGACTGGCAGCATTGTAATGCAGTGGTTGGAAAGTAAACAAGTCAGCCGATTACGATGCGACGCGAAGGCTCCAACCATCAGTCTGATTTTATACGGGCCACATCGTAATCATCCCTTAAATGTTTTTCTTGCTTGTTTACTTTTAAGTGCACATGAGAAGAAAAATCACTCGCAGTACTGCCATACAAAAGGCCTGTGCAGTCACACGCCTGTCCTCCAATCACTTCTACTTGTGCAGCTTGGTGCAACTGCCAACTGAGAGCTTTAAGATGCCCAAAAGAAAGATATTTCCAAGAAAGGGGTCAGTGAGAAGAAGCAGCTTCCCACCAGTGGAATGTCACCCCAAATCTTTTTGGACCACCATGCCGTGTGCCTGTCGCACCAGCCTCAAGGGAGCAGGCTGAGAGAAGTACTCCTGTATCAACAGCACCATGCTAACCTAAGCCCAGGACCATATCTGTCAGTGAGTCATCCACTGCAATCATGTTGACACTGAAGAGTAGTGATGTTGAATTTGATTTGTCACTTTAGCAAAGTAGTACACAATTGTTTCAGGAAACAAAGCAAAGTGGACAGCAGCCAGGAATAGTACATTTTGCTGATGTTGGAGCCGAACAGGAGGTTGAGCATCCTTCCGAGCAAGAAGTAGTGTTCCGGTAGTGTTGAGGCCCAGGAGGCATGCTGTAGCCACTTTCCATGTCATGGAGTCATCCTCTGAGAACACAAGGCAGGATGATACGCCAACTGCTCCACTGGAGGAAACCAATGCTGGGCTTGAGTCCACCTCCGAGGGTGTGCACACAGGTGCGAGATGCCGCAGGGTCGGGGAGCGCAGCACAACCCGGCAGGGTGGTGGGGTCTTCGGAGGGCTTGAGGCCAGTATGGTTAAAGTGCAGCGCCTGCAGGGGAAGGTCATACAATCAGTGCAAAGCCAAATGAGGCACTTAAACGAAAACATGGGCAATATTGACAGGGGCATCAGCTCCATGGCGGAGGGCATCAAGGAGATGGCAGAGGGAATGCGGGACATGTCCCAGTCCTTGATGGTACTCTGTGACAAACTGGATGAGGACAGGGCAAGAAGGCGCAAGGAGAGGCAGTACATGCCGCAGCACATCCAGGCGGTAAACCGGTAAACCATCGGGCAACTGCCACTTCCCTGCTCTGCAGGCACTCCATGGCAATGCAGGAGGGGCTTGTGCACTGATGTCACCAGGGGGATGGGGAAGGTGACAACCACACTGGAAGTGCTTCTGAGCACCCAGGCAGCCAACGCTGGTGCACTAGTTGTGGGGGAGAGTGACGAGACCACTAGCAGGAGCAGCATTACCCCCCGGTCCCAGATACACAGAGAAGCAGCAGGTGGCATGCTGCAGGCCCTGGCTCAGCAGACAGTGAGGAAGGGCAGCTGAAGGCTTCCAGCACTGTTGTGCGTGGGCGCAGACATTAATGTTGCCCACGCCTTTATGTACATATTTAGGGTGAAGTAACCCATGACCACCTAGTAAGGTTGTCTGCATGAGTTTGGCATGGTGTGCCATTAGTTCTTTGTTGTAGTGGCAAGTTATTAAACTACGTCATGAACTTGCAATGCCTGGCTGTGTCTCTTTACTTACTTAGAAATAGTTGAGGGTGATCTCTGCCCATCTCTGTCTCCCATCTGTTGCTTCCTCCACTCCTGCTGTGTTGGGCTCTAGTGTGCATCTTCGTCATCATTGTCCTCAATATCTGTTAATTCTACTGCTGTTCCTTTCCTAGTTGCAAGGTTGTGCAGCATTGCACAAGTTGCAATAATTTTACAGCAGATGAGGGGTGAGTACTGACGTGCGCCTCCGCTTTTGTGGAGGCAGCGGAACCTGCCTTTTAATAGCCCAAAGGTGCGCTCAACGACACTGCGAGTAGATTTGTGTGCCACGTTGTATCGTATCTCACTCGGGGTTGATGGGTTCAGGTAGGGTGTCAGGATGAACGAGCGGTCGGCATATGCACTTTCGCCTTTGTGGAAAGGAGAGAGACATTAGTCACATGCACAACAACACCTACTTCTGCAGTATCTATCAGGGTGTGTCACAGTGTTTTACCTAGCAGGCATCCTTCTCCGAATTCCCCCACTGTCAGGCGTATGTAGATCCCACTGTTCTCGACAATATGTAGGAGTCGTAGTTGCTTCCTGGGAATTTGGCCACGATGTCTGTGGTTATGTTGGCAGCATCACAGATTACCTGCACATTTATTGAGTGTGTGGACTTTCTGTTTCTGTAGATGTACTCTGTGGCTGCAGGTGGGCAGATTGGGATGTGTGTGTTCCCACATGTGATCAATGCAGCCGATCACATGTGGCAACTGGGCCATTTGGTAAAAGTCAGTCTTTGTCTTCAGCAGTTCCGCATGTGTGTCAGGTAAGCTGATGTAATGATGCATTCTCTGCAGGAACTTCCTGAAGAAACGGGACAGGTAGCTCTGGGACACCCCACCTACCGCAGCTATCACCCCCTGGTAACTGCCAGATACAAGCAGGTGTAGGCTACAGAGCACCTGCACATGTGGTGGTATGGCGTATGCCCTTGGTGTTGGGTGCTCCAGGAGTGGGTGCAGGTCCCTTATCAAGTCCAGGATGGTGTGGGGGTATAGCCTGTACCTTTCATGGATCTCTGCCTCAGTAAGTTGGAAGAGTGTGATCCGCTGTCTGTAGACTTGCTCCTCCCGTCTCCAGTGCCTCTCTCCTGCTGCCTGTAGCCGCCTTGCTATCACATAGAATGCCGCCATTCTGGTCACACTGTTGCATTTTGGGTCCTGTTTAATGGCCTGCACCTGGTTACCACCTGCTTTCACTCCATGGTAATTACCGACTCTTAAATACCGAATTTCATGAAATTTGGTATTTTAGAAATTACCTACATCTCTAATCTCATTTCTACCGTTTCTTATTTACCGATTCGGTAAATATGGAATCTGTAAATACCGATTCGGTAATTTAGAATTTAGTAATGATGAATCGGTATTTACCGATTCATATTTACCGAATCCTTACTTTTGGTCTCCTACATCTCAAATGCGTAAATACCGGTTGGTAACTGCAATTTTACCGAATTTCGGACGTTACCGACCGGTATTTAGCTACCTACATATGGCCCTTAGACTTATGGAAGGGGATGATGAGGAGGATGACAAAGATGAGGCATTCATTGTGGAAGGTGATACAGAGTAGTCTAACATTGCTCAACCTGCTCTGAGGGATGTGGCACAGCTAGCACCAGCTCTCCTATTTGCAAAGCCCCAGCTGTGACCTGCACCAACCAGTACCTAAGGTGAAGCAGAGAGGCACATGATAACATGCCCAACTATCTCCAGTTCATTTCAGGTATTTGCAGAGTGAAAGAGTACTTCTCCCCAGTTTGGGACTTTTTTTACAGTTAGCAAATGAAAAAACACCATCCAATCAAGTGTGAGGAGCACCTTAAAAAAGTTGCTGAGAGTGGGTGTGGCGGTGAGGAGAACTGGGGAACATCAGCTACATGTCTAATCACGGTGAAGGCGATGATGAGGATGAAGAGGGTGATATCTTCAAGCAAAGAAGCCCTGTCTCCAGCAGTGCAGCAGCAGAATCACCTACCTCAGAGACTTCACAATGGCACAAGATTCTGAGTGACATGGAGACACAACGGCATTCATTGACTGCCCCGCCGCAATGCACATTGAGTCTGCCACCACCATCTTCTTCGCAAAAGACACCTGTGTTAGTGGCCCCAGAAGACAAGAAAATCTTGGCTACTATCGCAGGCATGTTTAGGAATGAGAGCCCCTGTGAGCGGTATCACCCAATGGCATGTTTGTACATTAGAAAGCTGGCAAAAATGTTAGTGATAGACCTCCGCCCGTTTTCTTTTGTGGAAAGCGGGGGATTTTTAGAATTTGTGGCAGCCATCTGCCTGAAATAGAAGGGACCAAGTCTGGCCTATTTTGCCAGAGGTGCTGTTCCAGCGTTGCATCGCAAGGTGCTCCAAATTGTTGGGCAAGCATTGCAGAAAAGCGTTGTTCACACCATCCACCTGACGACAGACATGTGGACCAGTTGTAATGCAACTGATTACATGTGCATCACTGCACATTGGATCTCATTTGCGGGGGTAAAGTAAAAGATTTAATCAAAAATAAAAGGTTCTCTACTTGTTTGACTCAATATGTGCAAAAAGTTACAAATTATTAAAACATTACCAATGCATATCTCAGGCTAATAGTGACACCACAACGTAAAGTAAAAGATATCAGCAGGTCTTAGCCCTGAAGAAAGTTCTAAGAGCATTTGATGGCATGCAAAAGTGGTCATGTTCGCCATTGCGAAATCACCTACAGCTGTAAACATCTTGGATGCATTTACCAGCAAGGTGTATGAGTGGTTGCAGGGGCATGGCTTGGGAGCTGACGGGAATGGCTGCATGAGCACTGGGCTCCATGCTCGATCGCTTGCTCGGCCCTCCTGGCGGCACCGAGTGCGCTGGGGGCGACCTGGAGCTGAGTGACTGCAAAAACGAACGATTGCCGAGCATCGGACGGAGCTGTGCCCGTTCGTCGGAGCAAGGAGGCTTACCGGTGAGGGCAGCAAGATGGCGCAGAGCCCAATGCTCTGATTCTGAGAGCTGAGGTCGGTGGAGGTTGGTGCTTTCGGAGCGGGAGAGCTGCGGCAGGTGAGCCCTTGGGACCGGAGCAGCGGTGTTCTGAAAGCGGCCAGGGCAGAGACAACGTGGGCAGAGACCGGCAGCTGTGCTGTGCTGCTGGGGGCGATCTGGGCTGAGGCACGCAGGAAGCGGGAGCGGCGCGCGGGCTGGAACCCGAGCCCAGAGGACCTGGCCCGCTGGTAGTTGCGGGGGGCACATAGACGCCCCGGAGGTGAGCGGGACGACTGACCAACAGAGAGCACGAATGGAGACGCCTGCCCGAGCCAGACTGACGGCAGAGAGGCAGGCGGTGGAACCCGCAGGCGGCGAGGTGTTGACGGAGCTCCGTGGGTGCGTGTGACTGGCTGGGGCGGAGCAACGCAAAGGGACTCAGGGGAGGTCAGCCATCATAAACACAGGCGTGACTGGGCTGGGGGCCAGCAGCCCCGAATAGACAGGGAAGTAAGGAATAATCGGCCTGGGAGCACTCCGGTCGGCACCTGGTGGGGCACAATTGGAAGACAGAGGGTCCAGCGGAGGAAGGAGCAGCTCCGGTGGGCAAGGGATCAACGTGACTGCGGAGTGCGGTGGTGCCCCAGCGAGCCATGGTGATCTGCCCAGCACCCACAAACGAGGCACTGAGTACTTGACACTTCATTGGGCTCGAGGGGTGAAGGGGGCTCTGATCAGATATGATGGCAAGGAGAACAAAGGCCTAAGGATCAGCAGGAGACTGTAGGCCAGAGCGGAGCTGTTCAGCGACTGACACGGGGGTGCATAGGAACTGCTGGGACTATCAACGGTTGGGAATGGCAAGGACTTTGCTAATTACTGCGACTCAGGACCACTGAAGGTATATGGCGGCTGGCTGACACAAATAATTTTGAATTGAATCGCCGAGCGAGGGGTGCGGAGGGCCTGGCTGAATATTGCTTGGGTCTGCAGGCAGTGATAGCGGAGAGGTGGGGGCCCGGTGCTCTCAGAAAGCAGACTGGAGGACAGCACTATGGTGAAACCCAAAGGAAAGAAAGATGGAGCCCATCCATTACCGGATACGGAGACCTCCACCCAGACGGAGCAGGGAGCCCAGGAACCACTTCAGGATCCTGGGATGCAGCAGCAGTTTGACTGCATTTAACGGCCATTGCGGACTCTCGCACCGCCCTGCAGCAAGATATTGCTCAGGTGGCGACGGGTCTGGACCTCTTATGGGCGGATCATTCGAAGTTAGTGGACAGAGTGAAGCAGGTAGAGGGAGTGCTGAAGGAGGTGGCGCCGGCCCAGACCGCATTGGAGAGTAAAGTGATGGAGGCAATGGACCGTATTCAGGCCATGGAAAAAAGGGCAGAGGATGCGGACAGCAGGAATCGATGGAATAACATCCGCGTGGTGGGGCTGCCAAAAAAGGAAGAAGGGGAGGATATGGTGGGATATCTAGAGAACTGGCTGAAGACGACAGTAGCTCCTGAGGGTTTGTCCTCCTTCTATACATTGGAGCGTGCGCATAGGGTGCCTGCGAAGCCGCCGATCCTGGGTCGTCCGCCCACACCGGTGGTGGCCAGACTGCTCCATTACAAGGACAGAGTTCTCTTGCTCCAAAGGGCACGCACGGAGGGCCTGTATTAAGTCGGAAACGGCAGGGTGATGCTATTCCCGGACTATACAATGTCCTTTCTCTTGGTCAAGAAGGAGCTTAGAAGGGAGGGCATCCAGTACTCCCTGTTGTTCCCCGTCAAGCTGAGAATTATTTTGGATGGCAAAACACAGTTCTTTGATACGCCGGATGAGGTGTGGGCGCGGCTGGAGATGTATAGGGCTGAGACGAATCGGATGGATCTTCGGGTCTCTGAGCCGCCAAGGGACCATTAGGTCCGCAAATCGCAGCGACTACGGCGCAGATGGCGAGGGCCGCAGAAGCCATCGACGTCGCAGAATGAGGTGGAGCGCCGAGGGGTGCTGGAAGCGGTTTTGGCCCTGTCAGGAGAAAAGCCGAACAACGTGCAAGAGGGCACGGACTCAGAAAAGGGCAAAGCACAATCTGACATTGAGTTATCGGACACAGACAGCTTACAGGGACCTAAGGTCACGCCGGCAATAGCGGATGGGCTCTTAGATGAGCAGTATCAAGTATAATGAGAAGGGGCTGTTGTGGGGCCGGAGATTTGTGGCAAATTTGAGGAGTCTGTTGTAGCTGTGGGATCTGGGAGGTTGAGCAGTTCGAGAGAGGCAGGCTCTTAATGATAGCACTGTGAGGCGGGACTGAACAAGGGGGAACCTCGTGGGTCTCGGAAACATATGCAGGAGGGAAGAGGAGTAAATGATTTAATAGGGGATCTAAGCGGGTTGGATCCAGGAGTTTGCGCGGTCGCCTGTTGGCACTGAGCTCCCCCAATTGCCTATAAGGCACGCCTGCAGTGACTACTGTTGGGCTTAGAAGTGTGTTAATTGTTGATATGGTTTGGATGGGGGCTGGCAGTTTTGTTCTAGGTCCTGTTCTTGGGAGGGTAGGTGAGGGATGTTGGGGTTTTAGTTGGGAAATGGGGGCCACTGGGATGTGTGGGCATGAGCGGGGCGAATGGTGGACTCTGATCGGCTGCAATGGGGACGTTACCTGAATTACGTTGCATTACTTGGAACGTGAGGGGCCTGCACACTATGACGAGACGCCATTAAGTACGTGCATACTTAGTCAGGAGGGGCGTGCACATAGCACTGCTACAAGAAACTCATCTTACTAAAACAGAGGGTCAGGCGCTGCAGCGAAGGAGGAGGGAACAGGTCTTTAGCACATCATATTCAGCATTTGCACAGGGGGCATTGGTTTGGATACGAGCGGGGTCCCTTTTCAGGCTACGAAACAGACAATAGATCCGGAGGGTAGATATGTGGCAGTGGAGGGGCGGTTGCACGGCAGAGATATAGCGCTTTGCAGTATATACGCGCCAAACGTAGACCAAGTTAGCTTCCTGGAGCGACTTTTGGGCCCACTGGCACACTACTTGACGGGCCCATTGGTACTGGGGGGGACTTTAACTCCATAGCAGATGTAGCACTGGATAGATCGCACCCCCCCATTGGTGGAGTCCCCCCTCCGTAGGTTGGTGAAAGGTAGGTTTGATTGGCAAAATAGGTGGCGATTGGTAGATGTTTGGAGCAGTCACCACCTGCAGGACCGGGATTACTCCTTTTTCTCGGCGATGCATGAACTTCACGTTCGGTTAGATGCAGTCTTATGCTGAACAATCATAGTGCCCAGCGTCACACTCTCTGAATATTTGGCTAAGACGCTGACTGAATATAATCCGCTATTACTTACCATGAACTAGACGAAGGTGAAGTCTGCCATTCCCACTTGGCGACTGCGACCAGAGGTGTTAGAGGACCCTGTTTTTCAGAGGGAAGTTGGGGAGGGCATAGAACATTACTTTACTAAAAACGAAGGAACGACCGCTACTAGAGCAGTAGAATGGGACGCCTTTAAAGTTGTGATAAGGGGACTCTGTATTAGCAAGCACATGGGGGTAAGGAAGGTGCTGCTACGCTAGGTGGACGAGGCGAAGAGTACGTTGAGAGCGGCAGAGCAGGCCAGACCAGAATACCCGGAAGTGCAGGCGGCAGTGGCGGAGGCGAAGGAGGCAGTTGCAAAGGAAATAGAAGGGCTGCGTTGTTTTGACTACAAGACATATACCATGAAGGTGTATGCTGAAGGTGACAAGACAGGGACATTGCTGGCATGGTTGGCCACCCCCGACTCGAGAGGCACCCCCATTATGGCATTAGCTGCACAAGATGGTAGCGTCATTTATACCCAGCAAGAGATACTGACTCGATTCATGGATTATTATGAGACATTATATGAAAGTGCTCTGGTAGCAGGGGATACAGACTTTGAGGCCTACCTGGGGGGAATACATCTCCAGCAGCTGGAAGAAGAACAGGCGGATCTATTAGGCCAAGACATTACTCTGGAGGAGATCAGGTGTGCAACTAAGCATATGGCTTGGAATAAAACTCCAGGGGTAGACGGACTGCCCATAGAATTCTACTCACGATATGTAGACATGCTAGCCCCGTGGCTGTTAGAGGTTTATAAAGAAGCACGAGAACTGTGGAATCTGCCAATGTCCATGAGAGAGGTGCTGATCGTCCCTTTACTGAAACAAGGGCGTGAAGGTACGGATGTGACGGCGTACAGACCACCATCAATGCTGACCACGGATTATAAAATCCTGAGCCGGATTTTGGTGACCCGTCTCCTACAGCATATGACAACCTTGATACATGGGTACCAGGATGGGTTTATCCCAACTAGGAACACAATTACAAATATACGACGACTGCTGAGGATTATGGGGATGAACAACTGGACTTAGGTGAGCCCACGATATTGTCAGTGGATATTGAAAAGGCCTTTAATAGTCTAGAATGGCCATACTTATATAAAACCTTGGGACGGTTCGGACTGGGGGATGCGTTTATAGGATGGACTAGGGTGTTATATACATCTGCAATGGCGAGAGTGCGAGTGGGGGCGCTGATTTCATCCCAGTACCAAGTAGCAAGGGGAACGAGACAGGGGTGCTCGCTATCTCCGCTCTTATTTGTGCTGGCAATAGAACCCGTGGCGGCTAGAGCTAGGTCGGAGCAGTGTTTTGAAGGTCTAAGATTTAGAGGGGAGCCGCAGTACATATCGCTCTATGCAGATGACCTGTTGCTGTTTCTGGCGGATACTGAGGGAGCGCTGCGGGGAGCTACGGATTTACTATCGAGGTTTGGCGACATTTCAGGGCTGAGAGTGAATTGGAACAAGACGTGCTTGTTCCCGGCGAGACTGGGCAGACAGCTTCCTGTGCTTTCTTGGGATGTGCGCTGGGAGCCGGCATGTCTGACCTATTTAGGGGTTCATATTCACCATGACGCCGCTGACATGCTGGAAGGGAATATAGGGAGATGCATGAGAGCTTTGAAGGGTAGCATGCCATTTTGGTCCACACTACCATTGTCGGTGATGAGACGGATAGCATTATTGAAGATGGTGGCTCTACCTCGGTTGTTATATTTCTTTAGGACACTGCCCATATCGGTTCCGGACTCGGTTTTCAAACTACTGAAGTCCTTGATGGTGGGGTTCCTTTGGGGTACTGGGAGAAGGAGGGTAGCGCAAGCGACACTGATGAGACCCAAAGCTGAGGGTGGGCTGGCGGTCCCAGATTTTGAGCTCTATTATTTAGCGGCACAACTCCAGGTTTTAATGCAAGCGATTGCAATAGAGTTTAGAGGCCCGGAACACTTAAGAGGCAGGGGAATCCAGCAACATATATTGTCATTCATAGTCCTGCAGCAAAAGCTTAACCTTAGGGATCTCTCGTTGGAAGAGAAAACGTACAGGTTGTGTTGGAACCGCAGCCAACATAAGGCTGAGGTACTGCACCCATAGGCTCCCAAAATCCCATTGGAAATTATCACAGCATTACCCCATGGCAGAGATTGGACACCTTTGATGGAGTAGGAACAGGCAGGGATACAAATGTTGGGCGACTTGTACGAAGAGGGGGAATTATTGCCTTATCAGATGTTGCAGGAGAGATATGACCTCCCTGGAGGTGGATTTTTGTTACATGCTGAGTTAGTGGCCGCAATTAGGAAGCACTGGAGGAGGGGATCAGTAGAACCCAAAACGACAATGACATGTCAGTATGTGGTGATGGCAGCAGGGACTTACAAAGCAGTTACTTGCCTGTATTCCAGAATGCTGAGTGAGGGACTAAAACCGCTGGACAAGTTACGACAAAAATGGGAGACAGGCATTGGGAAGCCCATACCTGAAGCCACGTGGGGACAAGTCCTCTGTAGGGCTTGGAAGGGGACTAGGAATGCACGGTTCCAGCTAGTGCACTTATTCATACTACACAGGGCATTCTTAACTCCTGGTAAGATCAGAAAATACTTTCAGGTAGAGGATGCAGCTTTACCCAGATGTGCAAGAGAGGGAGTGGAGTAGGAACATATGCTATGGGAATGCCCAAAGCTAGGGGGTTATTGGAAGGAAGTGGGAGACCTGTTGAATGTAATCACTGACTGACGGTTGGATTTCGATATAGCCCCATGTTTGCTGCATTGGTTCCCCCATACGTCCAAAACGAAGGTGACCAGTAAATTTCTAGATATGGGTTTGTTACTAGTGAAAAGGGAAATAACAATGCACTGGAAATCGAGGGAGGGTCCCAATAGTAGGAGATGGAGGGCACAGAGTACTAAGTGGGCAAGCAGTGCGGGTGTTATTAGATTCCAACAGGCACGTCGCTTGAATAACGAGAAAGTGCTAGAAGCGGCGATGGTGTGGGAGATGCTGGTGCAGTCGCTGAAAAAACAACAAACAGAGGAAGAATAACTGGGGGCGTAGTTGTGGAGGGAGGCCCTTCGCTTTGTAATGGTAGAATTGTTTGCAGTACGACTGGTCCTAGTTATGTGATTTATTTCTGAAACTTCATGTGACACACACCAGTGGCGGGGGAGAGGGTTGGGACTTAGAGGAGGGTAGAAGTAGTTGAGGTAATTGGTTGGCTCTACATGTAGGGTAGGAAAGGGATCATGGGTAGGGTACATTGCTGCTACTGAAATGGAGTACCGATGTTACAGCTGATTACACTTGAAGTACCATAGTGTTAAGATCTAGACATTGACTAGAAGTATTGTACCAATTACATCTATTGTCTCTTGTATTTTGTCTATATGCAACCAATATTTTATGTTTAAAAAAAAAGGTGTATGAGTGGTTGCGACCGATAGGTCCCAGAACTGGATTTGTTACCACAGACAATGGCAGTAACATAGCAAAGGCCATGTCAGACAAAGGCTATTTCAGGGTCCTTTGTATGGCCCATTGCATTGACCTGGTGGTGCAAGACTTCCTCAAAAACGAAGACATATTCAGCAACATACTGACCACCTGCTGAAGAATATGCACTAATTTCCGCCATTCTTTTAATCCATGGTGTGCTCATGACAGCTGCATGCCGTAATGAGTCACGGGTGGCGTGTGCTCATGACGGCATGGAGCCGTCATGCCGCTGCCGCTCCGCCTATGCAGCACTAATTCCCCTCCTGTGCAAGCGAATTAATAAGTGGACGGGGTCATGACAGCATCACACCATCATGAGCACACGCCGCCCGTGACTCATGATGGCGTGGAGTCGTCATGAGGATCGAAGCGTTGCGATCATCCCCTAGCCCCCACGCCGTGGCAGTATTTGCAGCACAGGGAAGGGTTTAAAGCCCGGAAGTCGTTCTGGATTATTTAGCGTAATAATAGAGAACCAGTTAAAGTCCTGATACAGGAGGTGCCAAAGCATTGGAACTTGACCTATTACATGTTACAATGTCTGTTTGAGCAGTACAAACAGATCAATGACTATGTCATTCAAGAGTAGGGGATGCAGTTGGTAAAGCTATGACCACAGATGCAGACAAATGGGGCATAGTCAAATGCCTGACACAGATGGTACTCCCGTTTGAGGTTTTCACATAGGAGGTTAGCAAGGAAGACAGTACATGGGCCAAGATATCCGGTTGTTGCATTTCCTACAGGACCAGGCAAAGAAGGTGTTTCAAAGGTTTGCCCCGCAGGTATGCATGAAAACACAGAAGTGCATGACTTGGTTGAGAGCTTAATCCTTCGCTTGGCTTGTAATGAAAGGCTACAACATGATATCATCACATCCAAAGAGTACATCTGTGCCACACTACTTGATCCACACAAAAGAATTCTGCCCACTTTCATTTAGTTTTGGGAAGAGGATGTTTCAAAATTCAAGAGGTGGGTTTTAGAGGAAGCCGGAGACCGGGAAGAAGAACAGCCGGAACTTAGAGTCCCACCCAACAGTTCTGGGGTGCCATCTTCAACTTCTAGAGAGGGCTGTTTTGTCTCACTGCAGCCAACAATACCATCAATCAGAACACCAGCAGCTACAGCAACAGAAGTATCGGACCAAGCCTCTGCATTTTTTCGGTTCAATCAGCAGGGCTTAAGTCCAGTGCAGAGGAGATGGCAAAAGAGGTTGAGCAAGTGGCAGCACAAATGACCATCCACAGGATGTTCTAGGAATATATGGATGATCCAAAAGAGGTGGATCACAATCCATTGATGTATTGGTGTGTGCAGATGCGCCAATGGCCAGACCTCAGCAGGCTGGCAATAAAATATCTGGCTTGTCATGTAGACATTGTGTCTTCTGAGGATGTGTTCAGTGCAGCTCGAGCGATTTTATTCGGTAAGGACTAGTCTCTTGCCTCAAAACATGGAGAGATTGACTATGATCAAAATTAACCAACATTTTATACCACACAATTGTATCATTCCTGAAACAGCACCGGAGGGGGAGGAGGATGATTGGTTAGAAATTGAATCAAGGGTGTTAGCTGATCAATTTCTCGGTGAACCCCCTGAGTTTGAGGACAAACTCTATTTCTCAAAGTATGTTAGTGCCCCAAGGATTTTTTTATTATTTATCTGTAAAATGTTATCTTTGCAACAAAAAAGTAGCTAGTGTAACATTATTATTTTTTCGTCTGTTTCATGCTGCCCCACCATTTTTCAATTACATATAATGCTGGATAGTAGATGGACCAAGGTGCATTGAAGAAGCCTCCACAATTCTTTCATGACATTGGAGACAATGCCTGCCCCCTTGCATGCCTATCGCCTAGCCCTATTAGCATCACTTAGCACTAGTAGGTTCGCCCCAGAAAACTGTTGATTTGCAAGAGTGCCTGCTAATGCTAAATTCCAATATGTTTTCTGCATCAAAGATGAATGCCTAATGCCTAAACTACCCGTGCTTGGATTAGAAGAGGTAACAACAACTACTTCAATGGTGAGTGAGAGATTGTGTGAGTATTGATGACTGATGATTCAGTATGCAGCGGCTTACAGTGAGGGAGGGTGTGTGTTGAACTGCAATCCAGAAATGTTCTTGAGATGATTGATTTGCAATGTTTGGGGCCTGAGTGACGGGCGATCATTTTTTTCGCTGGAGGTGATTGGCCTTTACAAATTTTCATAGCGAAAATGAATTAATCGGTATGGTTCGCTCCTATGATCCTTCTGCTTTTTTCATCATCTAGGATGGCTGCCCCAGACAATTGGTTGATTTACAGGACTGCCAGATTCCAATGTGTTGCTTGCATTAAGGGGAGATAGTGTACCTACCACCAGCTTGGATTGTGATAGATAAATATTGCATCAATGATTGATCTGATTATCGAGTGATTGTGAGTGGTAATTGATGATTGATGTGGTGATTGGCAGTGAGGAAGGATGTGTTGAACTGTAATGCAGGAACTCTCTTGAGATGATTGAATTGGGGTATTTGGGGCATGAGTGATGGGTGTTCATATTCGGGGCTGGATGTTTATGGGCAGGTGCACCACATCGCATTATATGCAGATGACCTGCTAATGTTCCTGGCGGACTCCACAGACTCGCTCCGGGGTGCAAAAACCCTCCTTCAATCGTTGAGCAGGGTGTCGGGACTCAGGGTGAACTGGGCGAAGTCCTGCCTTTTCCCGGCCCGCCCGCGGAGGATGTACCCACAGGCCACGGAGGGGGTGACATGGGAGGACCGGGGCCTGCGATATCTAGGGACCTCAATCTTCCATGACAAGAAGGACATTCTTGAGGGCAATATCGGGTCGGCGATCAGACATACGAAGGAGAACCTTGATTTTTGGAGCACGCTCCCGCTGTCGCTAATGGGAAGAGTGGCACTCCTTAAGATGGTGACCCTGCCGAGGCTGCTTTATTTCTTCAGGACCCTCCCGATATGGATCCCGGCAAGTTACTTCCGGCGGCTGCGGTCGTTAGTAATTGGTTTCCTGTGGGGAGCGGGCAGGCGTAGGGTGGCTCACGGTACGCTCCTCCGCCCCCGAGAAGAAGGAGGGCTCGCGGTGCCGGATTACGAGCTATACTACCTTGCGGCCCAGTTGCAATGGCTGACGCAATGGGTTGCGAGAGCCAGACAAGGAGAGGTTGGAGTGGGGGAGCCGACGGGCCCGGTTCAGGTGCTTTCCCGGATTGTTCTGGGGCTCCCAATGGGAGATTACCACCTCACTCTGGAATTTGCGACGGCCCGGAAATGCTGGAACAGATATCGTCGAAGGGGCCATATTACGATCCCTTACGCCCCTGAGATCCCGCTCAGGCTGTGCGGGGCGCTACCACATGGGGGCTCGTGGCACGGGCTCGGTGGATGGGAGCTGCACGGACTCTCGTCCATGGGGGACCTCTACGAGGACGGCGTCCTGCTACCCTTTGACCTTCCGAGAGACCGCTTTGATCTGGCGGGGGGAGACTTTCTCCTTCATGCGGCGCTGACGGCGGCGATCCGCAGGCACTGGAAGTCAGGCATGACGGAACCGCCACTGTCCCTGGGCTGCCAATATGTGGTGATGATGGCGGGGACGATCAAGGCAGTTGCGTGCCTATACAGGCGCATGGCCTCGGAGACGGTCACCCAACTGCTAACCCTGAAGTCGAAATGGGAGGCTGACTTATCGACGGAAATACCTGAGGAGGCGTGGAACGGTATAGTGGCCCGGGTCCGCAACGGGACGCGTAACGCTAGATTTCAGCTGGTGCACCTTTATGTCCTACACAGGGCCTCCCTGACCCCTGACAAACTACACATATATTTCCCGGCCCACCCGGCGGCCTGTCCGCGCTGTCCGGCGGACTTAGCTGATTTCCAACACATGTTCTGGTCCTGCCCAGGCCTGGGTTCCTTTTGGCGGGAGGTTGTGGACAGCCTGAAGGAGGTTACGGAGAGAGATTTGCAATACACCATGGCGCACTGCATCCTACACTGGTTCCCACACACATCGAGGAACAAGATTACTAGCAAGTTCCTGGATCTTGGGCTGCTCCTAGCGAAGCGGGCCATAACGTCACAATGGAAGGCGAATAAGGGCGGTGGAGAAGTGGAAGGCCGAGCTTCTCAAGTGGGCTCGGTGCGAGGGGGAGCTGCGTATGCAAGCTGCACTTAGGTCAGACAATGAGGTGGCTCTGGAGGGGGCAAGGGCATGGGAGGGGCTGATCTTGGAGTTCGCACTTTTAGACGTAGACGAGGCGGACACCCCAGAGCATAGTCCTGCTCCGGTGAACCGGCCGCCTGCTGAGATGGGGTCCTAGTCCCCCTTCCTAATTCCCCTATTTCCTAGGTGTTGGCTGAATGATGTTAGTTGATTGCTCCTGATAGTCTGTTTCGGGTCTGGAATGATCGAGATGGGTGTGGATGCGCACTGTTGTTCCGCTGGCACGTTTGGGGGGTGGGGGGCAGAGTTAAGGGTGAGAGGGGTAGTTTCAGGGGGGAAGGAAGAGGGTAAGGCGAGGTTTAGCAGTTTGAACGGGTAAAGGTTGTTAGACAGCAATACAGAAGAATATTTACTGATCCCACTAGGAACTGTGTATGGGGACAAGACAAGATGGGCTGGAAAGTAGCATTGCCATTTCAAGGACACCCAGATGCTACGGAGGCATACTATATCTTCTTACACGAGTTTTCATTTCCGGTTGCGCCGCTCGACCTCCGGGGTGTGAGCTAAACGGCTGTGTGGAACAAATACAGAAGGCTAATGGATATACAGGGCACCGAGGGGATTGATGCTAATGCTTTTGTTTGTACCATCTAATTTGCTGCAATAAAAATATGTTTACAAAAAAAAAAAAAATGAGTGATGGGTGTTCATTTTTTTCCCTGGAGCAGATTGGCCTTTCAGACTTAGCCAAATTTAATTGCAGGGTCCTATCCTTTTTACAGGTTCTTCAGAGATCAGAACAGTCACGTTAGTTAACAAACAAAAACCTATGCATAATACTACAATTCTGTTTCTCTACATGTCTTTTAACAGCAGTATGCTACACACCTAACTTGCTCGGTTCATTATGACTGTTATGGGATGGAATTACTCAGAGTCAGGAGGAGGATGAAAGATCTCAGGGAGGGAGCTGCAGGACTACCTCATCAACAAAAAAAGCCCGGCCTTGGAGGTTGGGTTTTCCTGCGGGGAGGTGCTTGGAAAACATGGCGGCCGCCGGCTAGGGCAGGTCGCGTCTCTCCAGCGGAGCTCCCGTATCCCGCATCCCGGTGAAAACATAGCGGATATTCGGCAGAAACGGTAAAATCGGAACATCTTACCGCTTGACTTTCTGCGGTATGCCTTTTGTTTTTCTCCCCTTCCCGTCCGCCTGAGACCGAGTCCGCCAGAGTTCCTCAGGTTATTGAGCGCTGCACACGGTACACACGGTGTTCTGAGGCGGCGTTCACCCCCGCCGCTTGACTGTTTCGGCATCCTTTGACCCCTCGGTCCCCCTTGGACGAGGCTCACAGTGCAGCGTTGCGCGGCAGCACCCAGCGTGGCACATATTTGAATCCAGCCCTGTGCTTGGTGGGTTGGCGGTCAGTGTGTGGAGCAACTGCCCGGTGGATGTGTGGCTTCGAGGTCCTACCTCCCGCCTCTCTTCCGCGGTGGGCCGAGGCAGCCGTGGAGCTGCGACGGAGCCGCAGGGCGGCGGCTCGCGGAAACCTCGGAGGCAGTGGGAGCCTCCATTTAGTCCAGAAGGGCTCGGCTGCATTGAAGGGAGGTTGCCTCGATCCCCCAAAATTAACGCGATCAGGGGTTGAACCCCCCGTGTAGATAAACCTAAGCCACGGACACGGACACGCCGCCCTAGAACTAAACCTGAGGCGAGGATTGCAACGGAAGGAGCAGAACGGGCAGCGGACATCAGCTGTGATCGTGAACCTGAACATTTTTCAAGTAAGGAGACTGGGCGTGGGGGTCCCAAAGGTATCACCGAGGTCGGGCACAGCGAATTGAGGGTTATAGACACTCCAGATACTGTTACTGACATTCTTACTGATCACAAGCTAGGTCTTAGTGCAGGGAGCGAAGTACAAGCTACTACAAAGGAGGGTACTCCAGGGCAGTCCATCTTTGTTTTTGCCAGCAAACCTACCAGCAAACATACTGCCATCGTTCCCCGGGCTTCCGACCCTAAGCTTAGGGTAAAAAAAAAACCCAGAAACAACTATAACAACGCTGTACGACTTACCCCCTCGCTTAGGACATTCTTCAAGGTACTGCCGCAGGTCCTAGAAGTTACGTGTAGAGCGGGGGAGAGTTGCCCTCAAGATAAAGAGATGAGTGGTTTAGATAATACCCAAGGGGCCGTGTCCCCGGTCCTGGCGATTTCGGTCTTGGAATCAGCAGACAATAATTCAGAGGAGCTAGGGTCCCTAAATTTACTTGCTAGCGGGAGCAACGATGAGCCGGCACCCTTAGACTGTGAAACCCGAGAAGAGGTATCTCTGGAGACACTCCTACATGAGATCAAGATTGGGTTTGCTGAATCTAAACATAACCAGCACGAGATTAAAGCAGCGTTCGACGCCCTTGACAAGAGAGTAGACCTGCTCGCCGAAAGGACAGATACTCTAGAAAATACTGTTGGCAAACTAAAAGCTAAATTGGAATATGCAGAGGAAAAGATACAATGTCTAAGACGTGACGGTGACACAACAAAGGAAAGAGTGGAGTCTTTGAAATATTACTCACGGAGAAACAATATTAGACTCCTGAAGGTTCCGGAAGGGAAAGAGGGGGGAGAAATGAAAAAATTCATAACCTCATTGCTCAAGGAGTCCCTGAATTTTGAGGAATCTGTTGAAGAGCTGAAGAGGGATATTCAGCGAGCCCACAGACACACGTTTCGCTTAAACTCGGGGAGATCAAAACCCAGAAAGATCCTAGTGAATTTTCTAACCTACTCCACTAAGGAGAAAATATTAAACTTGGCACTTAAAGCTACATCTTTAAAAGCCCCAGACTTCTCATTTGTGGTTAGGTGTGATCTGTCTAAGACAACCCTCGATAGACAGTGGGAGTTGGGCCAGAGAATGGAGCATTTCAGGGGTCTGGGGCCACTGTGCAGATGAGGTTTCCTGCCTTCCTGAGGGTCATGTACAATAATAAAAAGCATAACGTACGTTCCCCTCAGGAGGCAGATGAACTCTTAGCCTCTATAAGGAACCATGAGCAGGGAGCCCAGTAGTGACTAATAGATCAATAGACTAGAAAGATTAAGAGATCATGAGATTAAGCTCCCTATAACTTTCTTCCCCCTTCCTACTCCCCTAGTTTGCTAGCACTTTCTAGTACCTTATAGTTGCTGTCTGCTCGTGTCGACGACAGTATCTGCGTTTCAGATACGTGAACTTAATTTGGACAGCTCCATTTGACAACCCTATCTGTTAGCTTGTATAGCAGGAGCCTAATCAACACAAAAAATCACGGGAGGGTGTTTCTAAAGAAAAAAATATACTAGAGAAAAAAAATATATATATATTCTCTTCAGAGGGATAGAGAAGATTAGAAAAGGAAAAAAAAATATATATAAAAAAAAAAGGGGGGGAAAAGTAAAATAAAAAACAAAATAAATAATGATACGGGCTTGGAATGGGTGGGGGAGGTGGGACTCAGGGTAAAGCTCTTAGAAAGGGAAGTATTCTCTAAGTGGTATTTACTTCTACTTCTACCACCTTTGCACTTATTCGTATAGGATACCTTTCATTTGAAGATTCCCTTAAAAACATTAACCTTGGTTCTGTCGGATCACACCGCTTACATTAGTAACACGTATCAGGGCCGGGCGGGGGGGGGCTCCTCAGAGGGACAAATCTGGCATCATCGGCCAGGTCAAGTAAAGGGAGGGATTTCCTGGGAGGGGGGGGGGTAAAATTGCAAAAAATCCTCATTTGTCAGACAACGTTTTAATTGTACAATCCACAACATACACAACTCAGCTTCACTTAATTTACTTTGGGAGTCGTATACTCTTGATAGATTTGATGAGTTGGTGGAGGGGGAACGACATTAGATGTCTAGGATAACATTTTTGTCCTGGAATGTCAATGGCCTGCGGGTAAGGGGGAGGAGGCACAGAATTCTACAGTATTTGAGGGACTCCCCAGCGCAGGTCATTGTCATCCAGGAAACACATCTTCTTCAGCAAGAAGTGAAGGACATGTTGAGGAGGGATAGATGGGTTGACAGCTTTATTTGTACTAACCACAACGCTAATATTCGGGGTATCCTAATCATTTTTAAAAGGCAAGTAAGAGCACAGATTATAGACCATGAAGAAGATCACAGTGGTAGGTGGCTCTATGTTAAAGTAAGTTTAGAGAGTATACCGTACAACTTGGTGGGTTATTATGGCCCCAATCAGGATGACCCCTCATACCTGTATAAAATTCAGTACCACTTATTAACTACCAACGACCCAATAATTTGGATGGGGGATTTTAACTTAGTACTAAATCCCAAATTGGACAAATCCCCCAACTCTAGGGCAGTAACTTATGTGAAATCCAGGCAAACGCTTGGGGTGATCATGTCAACGCTTGGATTAGTAGACTCGTGGAGGGAGAGAGAGGGTAACGCACCTGGCATATCCTACCATAACTTCAAATACAACCATAAGTCTAGGATTGATTATGCTCTGTTTAGTAATTCATTACGAGACTCCCTGGAGGAACTAGTTTACTTACCCTCACACCTATCAGATCACTTGGCCATCTTCTTTTCTTTAAAATCAGGTCAGCTAACCACACATACGTCTTGGTCATTTGACCGTACCATTCTTTTAGAGGAGGAGGAAACTGACCTCCTTATCCAAGAAACTAAGTTTTTTATGGATATTAACATAAACACTGCTCGGTTGGATATTGTGTGGGAGGCTTACAAAGCTAATTTACGAGGCCATATTACCAACAAGGCCTCTCATCGAGGGAAAGTGTACAGGGCAATGATTACGAATATAGAACAGGAAATTGCTCTCTTCGACCAATGTATCAGCTCCGGAACTGGTACTAACGAAGAGAAGAAACAACGGAAGCA
This sequence comes from Lissotriton helveticus, assembly GCF_964261635.1. Classification (NCBI taxonomy): domain Eukaryota; kingdom Metazoa; phylum Chordata; class Amphibia; order Caudata; family Salamandridae; genus Lissotriton; species Lissotriton helveticus. Next base: position 84,909,857 of record NC_136060.1, on the reverse strand, counting down.
ATTAAAAGAGAAGCTAGAAAATATCCTCCAAGAGAGGGTCGCAAAGAGATGGGTAGCAAGTAAACTTTCAAATTTTGAATATGGAGAATCCTCGGGTAAAGTCCTAGCCTGGAAAATCAAATCTGACCAGGCCAAAAAATACATCAAACTTATCAGAGTAGAGGGGGAGACCAATGGAAGAACTTCCACCATAGACATCGGGGAAGCCTTTCTTGGCTTCTTTCAACAAATATACAAAGAGGAGATCTCGGACGACCCGGTGACTAGGCTCAGATGGTTAGACGGGATAATTCTCCCCACTCTCACCCCAGAACAAAGAGACCGTCTCGATAGCCCAATTTTGGAGATAGAGGTGAGCGAAGCTATTAAAAAGGTGAAGCGGGGCAAGGCGGCGGGCCCCGATGGTCTCCCTGGTAAGTTACTCCGGGTATTGGCTCCCGAAATCATCACAGCACTTACCAGACTCTTCAACGATATCTTATTAATGGGGGCCACCCCACCTAAATCTTGGGGGGAGGCAACAATTGTCTTGATTCCAAAACCCGGGAAAGACCCGGCCAAATGCGGCTCTTATAGGCTAATTCCACTTTTGAATAGCGACTACAAGCTCTTTGCGGCGGTGTTGGCGACGCGGCTGGGACGCGAAGTTGGCTCAATTATCCACACGGACCAGAAGGGCTTTATTCGAGGTAGACAGCTTTCAGATCTCACCTATGATTTAATCGGGGCAGTGGACATCGCCTCAACTTTCTCCCTTCCCTTGGCCATTATGACCCTCGACGCAACAAAAGCGTTCGACAGAGTAAACTGCTCATATCTAGCTGAAGTCATGAGGAAATTCGCATTTGGGCCTAACCTCTGTAGGGCCATAGGCCTACTGTATACTAACCCTAGTGCTAGTATTTTGGTGAATGGTATACGTACCCAATCCTTTCAGATTAGTAGGAGAACGAGACAGGGCTGCCCCCTATCCCCCCTTCTCTTCAATATTTATATTGAACCATTTGCACAATCTCTCAGGGAGGACCCAAGAATTGCCTCATTTGAATATGGAGGTTGGAAAAAAAGGGTAGGGCTCTATGTTGATGACATAGTAATTTATACTAGTGACCCAGCAACTGCCTTTCCCATAGTGGTAGAAATGGCCAAAGAATTTGGACATTTATCGGGCTATGATATTAACGCTGACAAGACAGATCTTATGACATGGAATATTATTAATCCAAGCGTTGTGGTGACACCCTCAATTCGTTACCTTGGAGTTAAAATCACGCAAGAAATAGACACCTTGGCTAAGGCTAATTTAGAACAGGTCTTCCAAGATTGTAGAGCCTTATTGAAATCCTGGGCGGGTCTTCGACTGTCAATTTTTGGGAAAGTAAATATCGTGAAAATGTCCATCCTTCCGAAACTGACTTTTATTTTTAATTCCATCCCTCTGGCATTTGATCCCAAGCAACTTCATAAATGTCAGCAGGAAATCAACTCTTTCATCTGGAGCAATAAGGCTACAAGGCTGGCCTGGAAAAAATTAAGGAGGAGGAGGGAAAAAGGAGGGCTTGCTCTGCCAGACCTACAGTACTACGCGTGGGCATTCCAACTGTCCCACACAAGAATGCTTTTGAAGTCACCAGATACATCTTCAAATGGGAGATTGTTCAAGGCAATGCTGGTGGGGCAAACCTTCCGTTAGACGGGTTTCTATTTAAGTTCGGCGATCAAAAGTTTTTTTAAAAAGTGAGGCTCAAGACTCTTTTAACAATATTGAAGTCCTGGGTGCAAATTAAACTTAGAGTGGGGCTGGCATATTTCTCTAACTATGCCCAGATATGGGACTCTCCCGGGCTCCCGCTGTGTTTACAAGACTACTTGGCAGCCCCACTTATCGATGCTGGGCTCTCAAGATGGGGTGAACTGATATTCGGAGGCCTCCTGATAGAGTGGGAGGAGCTTAAGGAGAAAGTAGGGCCAACCTTGTCAAGATTTAAGTATATCCAAATCAGCAGTTGGGCCAGAGAACTAACTAGGAAAAATTCTAATATTGGGAGACCTAGCCCCTTAGAACAGCACTTAGTCGAGAAACAGACAGGAGGCAAGGAAGTTGCTTTTTGGTATTGGTCCATCTTGGAGGAAATAGACGGAGACTTCAAATTGCCAATGGAGCTATGGGGAAGTGATATCGTGTTACTGGATGAGGATTTGTGGATAAAATCTTTTTCTCTTTTGTATAGACTGGTTAAACCCGCCTGGTTGAGAAGAAACCATTTGTTCACTTTACACCGAGCATACCTCTCCCCTTTACGTCTATCTAAATATCAGGAAGGGAAATGCTGTAACAAATGTCAACTCCTAGCAGCTTCAGATATCCACATGTTTTGGCAATGCCCACACATTAATGCTTATTGGAAAGAGGTTAAAGTCACCCTGGACTCAATTCTTAAGACCAACATTCCTCTTACGCTACCTTTGGTCATATTCGGCTTTGATCAGAACATCACCGGGGTTGCACGGTCTCTCCTATTCTATGCTATCCTTCTGGCAAGACGGATGATATGTATACACTGGGTGGATACCACCCCTCCAGCACACTCCGCCTGGCTAACGTCTCTCTATGAAACATCCAAGACAGATTTGGCTAGATCTTGCAGTACCCGGTGCCTCACCTTTTGGAAACTCTTGATAGACTGGAAGTGAATCCCTTTTCTTTTCTCTATTTTTTCTCTTTTTTCAATGGGGGTTTTTTTTCCCCCAAATGTCCGATGATAATGCCCACCTACTCCATGGCTCAGTCTAATGGTTTGCCCCGATCCCGATATCTGTTTACTGGCCTAACAGGCATGAAGTTGCCTAGAGGAGTATCAAGGTGCAACACATCTCCCGCCAATCCGCAATAAGTTCTGCCTAGTTCACGAAGCGGCTCAACTATCAGGGCCTTGCTCCCGAAGACAGAGAGGTGGTTGGTGTGTCTCCTTTTTCTTTGCATCTATGGAACTTGTGTCGGCCAGATGAGGATTACAAAAAAAAAAAAAAAAAGGACTACCTCATCAACAGCTAGAATCAAGAGGTTATCGACTTGAGTTCAAAGGTAAACCAAGAGTCTGAAGCCTAGAACTCAGCTTTGTGGAATGGAGAGTGTTGTGTTTATTTTTGAAATGTTGCTGTGTGTGCGTGTTGGAATTGAGACAAAAGTGAAAATAGGAGTCCATCTCTGGTGTCAATTGTTTTTAAAGCTTTGACATAATCCACTAACTCAGTCTTTTTATTTTCATTTAGTTGCCTATGATGTATAATCAATCATTCAGATGAATCCTACAGTTGGAACTCACCTGGGTGAAACTGCAAGTGGGACCTCGCTTTTGAAGTTGTGATGTCTCCATGTTATTATTGTAATTAAGTAACTAACTGCTACTATCGTTTATCTAGGTTGTTGGAGACAATATAGGTCATGGCAGAAATGGTCAAGATAGTTAGAGAGGTATAACTCTATAACTATGCACTACCTCTCTCTACCTGTACATAAACAGGCTGTGTAAAAGCTGAAGGCAGCAGTGCAAAGTAAAAGTAAAATAAACTCCTTCAGGCATAAAGTTCGATGAAATAAAAGTTACCCCTTTATTTTATTTTACAAAGAAACCTACCCTCTGCACGCAAAAAACATGCTTACCCCTCTCCCCAAACAAAATTGACCCAAGCCCCAATGTCCCAAAGTTCAAAATGGCCAAAGAAAGTCAATCCCGGTCCAAACTCCCTTCCCACCATATTCACCGAAGACCTAATACAATCCCTTGGATCAAATCAAAAAATGTAAAAAAGGGTTAGAAGAGGGCATTATGGATTTTGGTCCAGGGCTGTTCCAGGCTCTGCTCTATCGTGTTAAGCCCGCTCTCTATAGTGTTAAGCCTCTGTAGGATGCTGTTCAACAATGGCCTGTTGTCAGTGTGGGAGGGGGTGGCAGCAGTTGGTGATCTCAGCTGGCGGTGGTGCTGGCGAATGGATGGGCAGGAGGCTGGAGGCAGGAGGGGGCGCCGGCTGCAGTGGGGCCTGGCTGAGAGTCATTTGTTTTCTCGTCCTCCTCTTCCAGGACCCCCAGTCACCGGCATTTTTGCTGGATATGCTGCCGCAGATGGGCTGCTATCTCCTGCCTATTGGGTCCTACTACGGGTGGACCAGCAGGAACAGATATATTGAGAAAAAAAAAAAGACAACTTGTAAATAAAGCTCTGAGCAAACACTTGTTTTAAATTACTGGGTGGCACAGTAGCAGTACATTGCAGGCCATTGGAATTTGATGTGATTATAATTCGGAGAATCACAAGGCCAATATTGTTTTACACATGCCACGAATAAAAAGCTGACTGAAATATTAATGAAATAATGAAATACCAGCATTTGTAAAGCGCACAGCCACATTCCGGAGAGGTGTCCTAGTGCTGGGGGCCATCAGGAAGATTAAGCGTGCTATAGCCCAGAGTCATATGGTGCTGGGCTAACCTGCCACCGGCACTGGGGATCGAACGGTGAACCCCGTGGTCTGGAGTCAGGCACCCTGGCCGCTGCGCCACATCTCTTCCACAAATGCAAACTGCTACTAGAAGCAAGCTAGCCTGGCTGAAGAGGGGTGAAATGCAGAAACCGGTCCTAGGATGCTTGTTTCCGATCCAGGGAGGATCTGGCTTGGCAGTTTGGCATGGACTGTTCCCATGAGGCACATGGTCAAGACTGATTTGCATATGGTCAGGTCTAAACTGGGGTGGCATGGTGAGCAAAATAATGATGGATTTAACTCTGATCTCTTGATTGGGGGTGAATGTTTTGATTTGTTCTGCATTCCATCTATAAAATGTGTGACTTTTGACACCGCTTCCACAGGCTAAATAACACCAGACTAAAAAGAAAGTGATTTGATTTTCTTCTTCTAAAGGCTTTTCAAGTAGCTATAAACAGACACTTTGAGTAGAAAAATAAATTACCTCTCAATAATAAGTTTTGCATGATGCACTATGGAGTAAAAGTTGTGCTAAAATAATGGAACCATGCTTATTACTAGCCAGCGCTTCATGTATTCTGTTGCTGTCTGCAGCTGGGGCAGCTGTAGTTGACAATTATCTATTTTCAATTCCAATGGCCCTGCTCTCCCTCAAATGCATTACTCTTTCTACCTTGACTGCAAAGAGGTAGATGAATAATAACTAGGATACTTTGTCACATTCCTCATCTAGAAAATGCGGATATTATCCTGACTGCCGAAAGTTGACATTGGGGAAAATGATTGACTGAACTACAGGGAAAGGTACAGGCTATACAGAATATATTTGGCACATTTGTCACAGTGCATCCCATATGCCAAGCTCAACATCATAACTGGATGAATGAATTAATGAATGAATGAATGAATGAATGAATGAAATTAAATTTGTAGAGCGCAACTAAACCCGAAGGCATCAAGGCGCTTGAGATGGTACAACTGTTTGGTCAAAAGAGAACTGGGGGTGGGTTATTGGTAAGCTTCTTGAAAGAGCCAGGTCTTAAGTGTTTTACGAAAAAGGGCATGGGAAACAAGACCCTTAAGGTCCTCAGGGAGGGAGTTCCAAAGTCTGGGGGCAAGGGCTCGGAAAGCCCTTCCGCCCCATCTGGCCTTGGACACTCGAGGGACAACGAGCAAAATTTTGTTGAAGGAGCGAAGTGCTCTACCAGGGACATAAGGGGACACAAGTGACCGAATGTCTTCGGGCCCAGTGCCATTCAGGGCGCGGTGCGTAAGGTAGAGGGCCTTAAAGTTTATCCTAGCCTGCATGGAAAGCCAATGCAAGTTCATCCTGATGGCCGAGCCCGAAGAGTGCTTAGGGGCATCCATGACAAACTGGGCCGCTGCATTCTGCACAATCTGGAGGCGTTGAACCAGGCCGTTGTTAATGCCTAGATAAAGTGCATTGCAGTAGTCCAGCCTGGAGGCTATAAGAGCCACCTCGACCTGTTTACGAGCTTCTAGGGAGAGATAGTGGGTGATTTTTCTTAAAACCCTAAGGGCACCACAGCAGGTGAAGACTGTCCTGCTGACCTGTTTCTCAAGGGAAAGAGTGGTGTCCAGGATAACACCCAAATTACGGGCAGAGGAGGAAGGCGTGGGGCAGATGCCAAGGACAGGGGGCCACCAGTCCATCGACCAGGTCTCATGTTTGGCACCAAAGATAAGGACCTCGGTTTTCTCCCCATTAAATTTGAGGAAGTTCTTGACCATCCAGTCAGCGACTGCCTCCATACAGTTTTTTAAAGTTAAGAGCTCTAATATCCACAGATTGTGTTATGGAGACCATGATCTGTGTGTCGTCGGCATTGGAAAGAACTTCTAAGCCAAAGGACCTTACAAGCCTGGCGAGTGGGGCCACATAAATGTTAAAAAGCGTAGGGCTCAGGGAGGAGTCCTGGGGGACCCCACACTTCACAGGCTTGATTGGTGAGATGAAGTCGCCAAGCTTTACTCTTTGCTTCCGTTGGTCAAGGAAGGATGTAAGAAGGCTGAGTGCGGGACCGTCTACTCCCAGCCTACTAAGGCGGTTAGCTAGAATGGTTGGGGAGAGGGTATCAAAAGCCGCCGTTAGATCTAGCAGCACCAGTAAAGTTGCTTGGTCACTATCAACCTTGGCCCGAATGTTGTCGACAACCACAGTGAGTGCCGACTCAGTGCTGTGTGCCCTTCGGAAGCCATGCTGAGAGGGGTCAAGGGAACTGGAACTGTCGAGGAAGGCACTCAAGTGGTGGTTAAGGTGTGCCTCCAAGAGCTTAGCGGGGGCAGGGAGAAGGGAAATGGGACGGTAGTTTTTTAAAGTCCCGAGTCAAGAGTGGGCTTTTTCTGAAGGGGTTTGACAATGGCCATTTTCCATGTCGAGGGATAAACCCCTTCAGAAATAGCCAAATTCATTACCTCCGCGAGAGGGGGCAGAAGTACCTGCCTGCATTCCTTCAAGGTTTTCACGGGGCAGGGATCAAGCGGGGATCCGGACTTAAGCCTGTCCAAGAGCAGACTAAGGTGGTCGGGGTAGGGGGGGGGAAATGGGTGAACCGAGTGGAGGGCTCGGTCACCTGATTCTCCAGAGTCACAACAGATGGAGGAAGGATAACTAACCACGGGCAGAGCTTTTGGAGTGCAGCTACAGGGAGTTATTATTAAATTATTATTAAAATTTGATATAGCGCACAGCTACCCTGAGGCATCCCGGCGCTTTGAACAGTGCATCAACAGTAAAGCCATGAGATAGTTGGGTCAACTCACGCAGGAAACAGATGTGTTTTCAGGCCCTTTCGAAAGCGCAAGATGCAGGTCTCAGCACGAAGTTTTAGGGGCAGAGAGTTCCAAAGCGTTGCTGTGTGCACAGAAAAACGTCTCCCGCCCGTGCGCGATCTTTTTACTCTCGGGACATGGAGCAAGCATTTCTGATCGGACCTCAGCGCTCTGTTCGCTTTGTAAGGCACTGCCAAATTTTTCAGGATAGATGGTCCGTTACCCTGAAGAATTTTGTGGGCGATGCAGAGTGCCTTGAACTTTACTCTCTCCCGCACCGGTAACCAGTGCAGGGCCTTAAGGGCGGGTCTAGCAGATTCTGTTCTAGGGATGTCCATGAGTAGTCTAGCCGCCGCGTTTTGCACCTGCTGTAGTTTGTTAAGAGTAGATTCAGGGGCGCCCAGAAAAAGACCATTACTATAGTCAAGGCGAGATGTTATCAAACCCTGAATCAACAGCTTCCTCGATGGAAGAGGAAGGAGCGGGAAGATTTTGCGAGCAGCCCGCAGCAGGGCAAAACACACTCCTGCAGTTTTTTTGGCGTGAGTTCTGAAAGAGAGATCTTGCTCCAGCCAGACTCCCAGGCTCTTAATCTCCTCTTTCATGGTGGGGAGATCACCCATACAGCTTGGCCAGCATGTTAAAGGCAATGGGGGAGCTTTGTTTCCAAGCAGCATAATCTCTGTTTTAGAGCCGTTCAGCTTTAGAGCTGAGCTGCTCATCCAGGTGTAGACGTCCACCAGGCATGAGTGCAACAAGTCAGGGTTCTCCACCAGTTGAGGAAGGGCGACCACCAGCTGAGTATCATCAGCGTAGCTGATGATCTTGATGTTATAAGGGGCCACCACATCCTCCAGGGGGGCCATGTAGACATTGAATAATGTCGGGCTCAAGGAAGAGCCCTGCGGCACCCCCCACTGGAGAGAAATGGATGTAGTCTTGTTGCTGCCTTCCCAGACCTGGTAAGACCGGTCTTCAAGAAATGAGCAGAGCCATTTCAAAGCGGCCCCTGCCACACCCACCTCTGACAGTCGTTGAGTCAACACCCGATGGTTCACGGTGTCGAACGCAGTACTCAGATCCAGGAGGATCACTGCCACTGATCCTCCCGAATCCAAGATGCGTCTGGATTCTTCAACGACTGCCAGGAGGGCCGTGTCAGTACCTTGACCGGGACGAAAACCGGTCTGCGAGTCTCGGAGCAGACCATTCGACTCTAAAAAGTTGGACAGTCGATGATTTGCAAGCTTCTCAGCAATTTTGCTGAGGCCTGGCAACAGAGAGATAGGCCTATAATTGGCCAGCTCCGCCGTGTCAAGATTCGATTTTTTTAACAATGCCTTAACCACAGCTGTTTTCCAGCTGGGTGGCACCAGACCCTGGGAAAAAGAGGCATTTATCAGGTTCGTAATGGGCCCAACCACAGCGGTTACTGCTTGCTTTAAAATTTTAAAAGGAACTGGGTCCATAGGGGAGCCACTTTTTATGGAGGCTATGGCTTTTAGAGTTTCAGCTTCTGAAACTGGGCCAAACGTATCCAGGGAAATGAGTCGCTCTTTCCCCTGAGTTGGGGAGAACTCTTCTTGAGTCCCATGAGGTTTAGTAACCTGGGGTAGGGAGTTGAGTATTTTCACAATTTTGATGTGGAAAAAATCGGCCAACTCCTTGCACTTCTGAAGGTCGTGAGTGGCTGCTGGTTCGGGGACTTTAAGGAGTTCTTGCACCACCTTAAAAGTTTCCCTGAACGAATTTGAGGCAAGTTGTATTCGTTCCTCAAAAAATTGAGTTCCACGGGATTGAGGGGAAACTCCATGGAACTCCGCTCCGCTTAAATTAAATTACTGCTACACATAATTTAAAAAGAATAAAAGTCACTTACCTTATTGCGGCATCCCTGGGCTGCTCCAGTCTGATGCGAAGTTAGTTATTTCCCTACTCCACATACTCAGTGGAGCATGGAGTAGGCAAATCTTCACAGACTCCGCTGGCAGAGCGTAGTTCTCCACTTGTTCCTGAACAAATCATGCCCTAACTCCCACTTTACTCAGTAGACTTGCCCACCACCACATTTTATTTCCAACAAATTAATTTGCTGGGCAGTAAGCAAGGAAAGGAAACTTGACTTACTCTACTGCAGGGTAGAGTAGAAGGATTAGGCATGCAGGATAGAGCTTCTTTGATATAGAATAGAGGGGCCACTACACTGATCATCGATTCATCATCTTTGGCTTATTCCGTCACTGTAATGGTTGAAGGAAATTGAAAGGAAAAATCTGAATTGGTGTAAAATAATCTGTTATGGGAAACCATGACTTATATTCTAGGATGACTTCACATGGTTAAATAATTAAATGTGGCACATGCCAAAAATGAATGTTCCACTTTGGTAGGCTGGGAAGGAAGAACTTAGGGAAAAGTGAAGTAGTGAAGTACTAAGAGGTGACTGAGTGGGCGATGGGAAACAACACACCTTGTGTGTTCGGTTTGCAGTGCATTGAAAACATTGCATATGCCACATTAGCTGAAGCAGCCGCACATTGCACAGCCAACACTGCACTGCAGTCCCAAATTGTACCATACTGCACTGCGATCATAGATAGAAAAATGCCATGGGCAGGGGGGTGATGAATGATGGGTGGGATACATCTGGCTCACATAACAAGTACAGCAAGTTAAAGGAGTAGAACAAAAACTAAAAAACACCATTTTGAACCATAGCTTTGATAACCCTGCCTAAACCAAGTAAGCGAAGTAGGTGAGCCTCATGCTCCTCAATGAGAAGAGCTGCTTTGCTTATGTATCCAAATAATCTAAATATTCAGTCATACTTTCAATCTAATTCACTCACAACTGCCATCATTAAGCTTTACTTTCTTTCATCCAGCCTTTCACCAATCATTTCCAACCATTATCCAGCCATTCAATATCCACCCATTCTTTAAACCATCCTTTTGCCCATCCATCCTGGCCTTTACCCACCCATGTACCCTTTCACCCATCCACCCTTTCACTCACATAGCATTTTCCTTTATTTTTACCTTCTGTTATTTCACGTTACCCTCAAGCCACCAACGTTCATTATGTGAGATTTTGTGAGTTACAAATAGAAGAGGCCATAATAATAACTCAACCACCACTGTAGCTGGTAAAGCTGGAGGGTTCACCGTCACATGTTGATGATGCCCTGGTACAGGCTAATGAGTATAATAGTAATTATAAGAATTTATGTGACTTACAGTGCCTTTCCCTGCTGCCACTTCTCCCCCTCCAAATCACTCTCCTCCTGCAGTAGATAGGTGAACTAGAACCTAGAGTGGAGACCAGAAAAAAATCATCTAATAAAAAAACCCATATAATTTAAGGAAGAAAAAATGATGATGCAGGGATAACAGGAATAAAACAAAAATTAAATCCATTGTGCTTTGCACTAGTGAGTTTGTAATCATATCCCATCCTCGTTTCCATGTGGAAGGAACGCAGCAGATAAGGGTGTCAGAAAAACATTATTTCACACCAGCAACACCAGCCTCCAGGCAGCAACTCCAATCCTGGAACCCAGCACCAACATTCCAATAACCCAAGATTCTACCCTAAGCCCACAAGAATCATAAAGCCCAATATTAGGGAAATAATGATATTAAATATTAGGACATACTGGGGTTAGCAGAGCTCTCGGCAGCGGTGCTGATGGTCGGCATTTCCTGCAGAGCAGCTTCTCCTGGACCTTCAATGCCCCTCTTTTTGCCCTTAGGTGCGAATGTAATAAATGAAAAAGATAAAAAAAAGATCAGTAATTCAATTAATCTCCACAAAATTAATATACCAGGCAAATGCAGTCACGCAATTGTACTTCTCTAGAACAGGTCTTGTATAGTACTAGTTTTGACTCAAGTCTATCGACTAAGTATCGCTGAGTTGCCCATGATACTACAGACTGCTGTGAAATAGCTTCAAACTGTACAAGATACATGAACAAAGTCAGAGAGAATGCACTGGTCACTGGTATCACTGATTCACTATAGTGAAAGGAGGACAGTCTGCAATGGCTTCTTAATTACTGAGTCATAACGAGTGCCAATGATGAGTGTGATTAGGTAGCCCAGAGCACATGCCTAGCAGAAACAAAAATATGAATCAGGTAATAATGTTCCAACATAAACTATATGTAACTTACCTCCAAGTGTGAGCAGCATGCTATCTGGAATTTTTTTTTATTATAGAAATCAAACACAACAAATAATAATGAATACTGACCAAGCCCTAACATCTCGAAGCCTAGCAGGTCGAGCAAGTCCTGTTTGCAGTCCAAGATACCCACCCAGTCGTGCGTCAGCAGCTGGACGATACTCCAAACCTGGCTGGTGCACCTCATAAACCAGCGCTTCCTCCCCCAGCACAGCCAATGCTCCTGCAGAGGGTAACAGCTGCCAGCATAGAGGGGAGGTGGTGCTGCACAAATAAAATTAGTGCTGCTAACTCCTTCTCATTAAAGATTTCCCTATACGACGATGCTGCCTGCAACGCAGCCACCCTCTCTCTGCCATGGCGCTGGGAAAGACAAAATAAATGTTCCCAAAAATGTATATAGACAAAGGCAAAGACACACACAAATATAATAAATGGAAATGAGGGGTAGATACGTTTTAAATAGGGAGGATTAAACATATTAAGAGAGTTTAAAAAATAGGCCCAGCACCATACCAGAGAATAAAAAACAAGATGGCTGTGCCCATGCGAACCGCCTGGTGCTGTTCGTACCAGATTTCCAAAGTGAGGACACACAAATAGTGGGTAATGCTGTTCACACACTATTTGCAATGCAAGGACACAGTCCGCAATGCACATGGCAATGCGATCAGGTGCCCGTCAAACTCTATCCACACATGGAACTCCATGTAGTGCAGCATTTTTAGCCACTTCGCAGCAGAAGTCTGGGAACGCTGGCCAGGCTTAGTTATAAGTGACCATGGTAGTAAGATGTTAATTTACATTAAATAAACCTTACAAACTCACTGAAAAAAAGCACTACCATTTAAAAACAAAAACAACAGTGAAAGGCACCAGTTATATTGAATTGACATAAGTATAGCTTGCATCACTGTGATGTTCTGCCTATGACCTCACATATTTCATCACTGATGACATCTGAAATCTACGACTGTGCATGGTATGCTTATGTCAGTCCAACACTTTCCCTACTTTTGATTGTGTTGGAATGAGAATACTAAATATAACCACTCCCAAGTCCAAAATGTTCCGTACTCTTGCTTAAACTGGAGTGGGACAAGTTAATCTAACCCATCCAAAGCTCAACACGTTCCCTGCTTTTGACTGAAGAGGAATTCAATTATTTAATTTAACTCCTTTGAAGACCAACATTGTTACAAGTGTTGTTTATTTTCAATTGTTGTTATATTTTTAATATTATATTATTAAATGTTTTGATGTGTCATTTTTTGATTTAACATTTATTTTTTTAAGTTAATTCCTACATAATTTATTATTATAAAACAGCGACCTCGCCATGCACTGCTAATTACCCCCCCATATTGCATCTCTCATGACATCTTCTATGACATCACCGATAATATCACTGTAGCATTTGCATTTAAATTATTGATGAGAAAACTATGCATGGTTGGGGCCTGACCTACTGCTACCTTTTAGCACAAGTTATACTTAATTGCGATAACCATAACTATAACAGGTGAACTTCTGTGCTTTTGTAAGTTTATTAATGTTATGTTGTCATTGAAAATTTCACCCATATAAAATTTCTTTAACTTTTTTCAGTGAATATATATATTGGAGGAAGCGCTCATGCAGCTAAATGACAACAACTGTTACAAACATTGTGATGTGGGAGTGGTCAGGAAAGCTCAATCTGAGTTTTACTCCATGCTAATGGGCTGGCGATCATCTGGTCTCATTAGCATGGATGAGTTGAAATTCTTAAAGAATGACCACCCCATCACCCCAGTCCTCTACCTCATTCCAAAAGTCCACAAAGACGTTTTCAAGCCTCCGGGGAGACCCATTATATCAGCATGTGGGGGATTGTTGGAAAAAACTACAATCTATGTAGATTCCTTTCTCCAGGAATACGTCTGTGGACTACCTTCCTATATTCAGGACTCAAGTGATTTTTTAAGAAAAATCAAGGAGGTGGAATGGAGTCCTGAATTTCTGTTGGTGACATTAGACGTTACTTCTTTGTATACCAGCATAGTGCATGTGGATGGTATTCGGGCGGTACAATACTATCTGGGGCAGAGACCATTGGAACTGCTGGAACACAACAAAATGGTCACTTCTATGATTAGCTTCTGTCTTCACAATAATTACTTTATGTTCCAGAAACAGTATTACCAACAAGTGAGAGGTGTTGCCATGGGGGCCTGTTTTTCTCCCAGCTATGCCTGTCTGCACATGGGCTATTGGGAGAGACAGGTCCTCTTTGGCGAACACCATGACATCTGTATGAAGAACATCATTCGATGGTACAGATACATCGATGATGTTTTCCTAATTTGGCATGGGACACAGACGGAAGTTGAGCAGTTTATTGACAAGTTGAATTGTAACAAATACAATTTGTCATTTACCTCAGAAGTGAGCCCTACTTTAGCACACTTTCTGGATGTTACTCTCGAAGTCAGTGAGGGTCAGTTACAAACTACCTTGTACAGGAAGCCCACTGCGGGTAATACAGTATTGCATGCGCAGAGCCACCATCCTCCCCACCTAATAAGAAGCATCCCCTATGGGGAAATGCTTCGAATCAGGAGGGTTTGTAGTACTCTGAGCCAATGTAAGCTGGTCCAGGAGGCCAGCAAACAGCGGTTCCTTGCCAGAGGCTACAGCGTTAATATCATAGATGCTGCTATTAACAAGGCCAATGCGATATCTAGAGATACTGCCCTTATTCACAGAAAAACCCTAACGACCACTACTGAGGTCAAGGAACAACCCACCAGACTGATTTGGACCTACAATAGACAGCATGGGGCTTTGAGAAAGATCATTAATAAACACTGGGATCTTGTCAGATTTGATCCAGTAATTGGTGAGCGTATGCCTAGGAAACCATGCATCACTTATCGTAAGGCCTTCTCTCTTCAGGACGCATTAGTAAAATCTAGTCCTGAGGTGGTTCCGCCCGACAATTGGATGCTTGGGAGCAAAGGTTTTAGAAAGTGTTCCAACTGCAAAGCCTGCTTACATGGTGTTAGCAAAACTGAATACACCGTTCCATTCACAGCTACGCCCCGTAAAATCCTGAAGCAACTCACTTGCAAAAGTGAGTACGTGGTATATGTGCTGGAGTGCCCGTGTGGACTGCGTTATGTTGGCAGTACCAAACTGCAGGTCCACAAGAGGGTGCTCCAGCACATCAGGGCTATCAACACAAACGATGCCACGTACCCGGTTGCTAGGCATTTTAAGGAGTGTCACAGCAACAACAGTGCACTCCTTAGATACTATGCAATTGATGCAGTGGGTCCTCTCAGAAGAGGTGGCAATAGGGAAGGCCTCCTTAGAGCTTTGGAGACCAAGTATATTATTGAATTGAACAGTAAATCTCCTTGGGGCTTAAATTACACTGAAGACCTTCATACATGTCTTTGAAATGTCTTGCAAAAAATACATCAGTGTTACTGTTATACCATCTATACAAGTTTTGATTCTGGGCAACTGTGTTACTGTATGTTTATCTCCTCACCATACCCATAATGCATTTATAACATTTATGTACTTAGTGAGAAGGAACGGGGTTTTTTCGAACTACCTGTTCTTGTGGTTGGCCGTGGAGGCAGCTGTATAACTAATACATCATCATAGGTTGGGATCAGCCTATGGTTGTGAATCCATTTGATTTTAGCTACATATGAATAATCATGTATATGCATATGTTATCACATTCACTCATTAGTTTGTTTTTTCACTTCGACTCAAAAAGTTTTTGGACACTGGATGGGTGCTTATCTTGGCATGTTAGTCTCGACTATTTTTTTGGGGCGGGTGATGCAAATTATATATTTGTGTTTTTGTATTTATACAATTAATGTGTTACTGTTTGGTTTACTAATAACTGAAACGGGTGTATGGGGTCTTGTTCCTGCTCTTTATGTCATACAAAGTGGATTAATCCAATATATTGCAAAATAATATAGAGCTAAACTGTGATGAGACTGCTAATTATATTCACATAAATAGTTTTAATAACACATATTTTTACATGCCAAACAACAATGCACTATGTCACTTTAAATGTACACATGAAATTGTCAATTTGGATTATCCGGTGATTCAGTATGTATTTAAAGTCTGTCTTCTATGTTATCTTTGAAGACTATGTGGTGTCCAATCAAAAGTGGTCGAATTTTAGCACTAGCACTTTAAATTTTGATCGTGCTCTCCGTGTGTCATGTGACCAAGGCCTTTCGGAGGCAGAAACGTTATGTTTGACGAAGGTGCCGATTGCAATCTTCTCACCTGAACCCTTGGGTCTCGTGTTCCTTGTTGCAGCGGCGCCTGGGATTTTTCAGCGGTGTCCTCCAGCTTAGAGCGTGTGTTCAATATATAAATATATATATATATATATATATATATATATATATATATATATATATATATATATATATATATATATATTCGTATCCAACACCAATGCCTTGGTAAATGAAAACGCACTCACTCGAGTTCTATTTTTGCAAAATTACAGCTCAATTTATTGAGGTTATACGACCACAAAGCCCAACGCGTTTCACCTCAGCCTGAGGCTTGATACCGTGGAAACTAGGTCCTAACTATACCTACTTACTGGCGACCGCCAGTAGGTATATATATATATATATATATATATATATATATATATATATATATATATATATATATATATATATATTCACTTAAAAAACCATAGGTTTCACAATCGTTATAGTTAGGAATTAGCATTTAAAAAACCTTTGAAATTCACTGAAAAAACCATAGGTTTCACACCAGTTATAGTTAGCTGAACATTTTACTCATACAAAACCATTGAATTTCCCACGTTATAGTTAGTTGGACTCACTATAACTCGCGCGCCCGCAATCCACTGCTGATGATGTCACATATAACATCATTCATGACATGGTCAGTGACATCACTGATGACTTCTCAAATGACATCACTGATGACATCTCAAATGACATCACTGATGACATCACTGATGACATCATCCATGCGATAATACGATGCACCTCCTCGCACTCTAATCTAACCTTTGATACACCTAGTGTTGAATACAAACTATCATTCCTGAAACCATTGACACACCAATACCAGTTACTACATACGCACTCACTGATTCCTAGGCACACAAATCCACTCATTCACCCATACAATCACTCATACATACAGACACTCATCAATACAACACTATCATATGCACTCATACACCTATACAGACACTCACACACCGCCACTCATCCATGGAGCTACTCACATATCTTGTCAGTCATCCAAATAATCAATCACACTCCCATTTCCTCATCTATACAGTTATACACACATAACCTTACTTATTCAAACATATACTAACACATACTTACTCTCTTTTACAATCACTGATACAAGTACACATTGATCCATACAGTCACGTACGCAATCACAGGCACTCATGTATAATCATTGATATATGCCAACTCTCACATGCTCTGTGTTTTACATATGTACGAACTTGGACATGTAGCACTGAGATATTCATTCACTCACCAACACAGCCATGCACACAGTCAACCGCCCATACAACGGTTTCCTCATGCACTCTTGAACCCATACACCTAGTCGATCAACTGCTCACACATCTATGCACAGAGTCACACACCTCCTACCACCCATACACACACTCAGCCTCACATACAAATACTTGGGCAACCAATCAATAACCCATATAGCCACTCATATAGCTATTGATCAACACATGCAGCAGCTTACACAACAACAGACACACTGATGCACACATTCAGACTGTTTAGTCACTAACCGATGCATTCAGTAAGACACATTTAATCACTCACTCATACAGTCAGTCACGCACCAACTAAATCCTTCATCCAGACACTTATACATCCACTCATTCTTCAATATGTAAAACATATTTAAACTTTACAGAAACACACAGACACTGGATGATGTCATCAGTGATGTCATTTGAGATGTCATCAGTGATGTCATTTGAGATGTCATCAGTGATGTCATCAGTGATGTCACTGACCATGTCATGAATGATGTAATATGTGACATCATCAGCAGTGGATTGCGGGCGCGCGAGTTATAGTAAGTCAAACTAACTATAACGTGGGAATTTCAATGGTTTTGTATGAGTAAAATGTTCAGCTAACTATAACTGGTGTCAAAACCTATGGTTTTTTCAGTGAATTTGAAAGGTTTTTTAAATGCTAATTCCTAACTATAACGATTGTGAAACCTATGGTTTTTTAAGGGAATTTCAAAGGTTTTTTAAAAGCTAATTCCTTGCTATATCAAGTTTGTAACCTCCTATTTTTAAAGTGAATTATTTTTTTTAGCAGCAGTTTTTTTATAACTATTAATTATTATTATTTTTTTCTATAATTATTTTTTCAATATATTTTTCATGTGGTTTTTTAAATTATCATTTTGTCTCGGAGCGCTCAGGGTGCGTGCACCGGTAAGCTCACCCGAGAGCGCAGAGAGAGCGCTAATCCCGCGTGCGGAAAAAAAAAAGTTTGTAGATAAAGTAAAAAATAAAGCAAGATATTTAGTGGCATAATAATAAAAGTAGTATTTTTGATTTTAAATACCCGTATTTTAACTTTAAACGTATTCCCGAAAAGCTAGCAAAATGTTATTTAGGTGCGCCGCGTAGGCGCCCCCGGAAGCGCCTACGTTCGTGCCGTGTAAGCGCCCCCGGAAGCGCTCCTGTGCGCGCAGCGTAAGCGCGTCAAGTCATGTGACCTTAAAATAACACTTTTCATTGGTTGTGAACAGTTTTTTTTACAAATAATGAAAACCCCACCATTTCCTTCACTACCTCTTTCACTTTGGAGACAGCTAGACCTATTCCCTTCTGCTCTTTAATTCAGTGGAAAGAATGGCTGCAAGACCACCAAGCAGCAGTGAGGACTCTGATGAGTTTATCCAGGAGGACCCTCCTCAGCCAAAGGTGAAGGAGCACTTCATATGGAAATTTTTTACTATTCCACCAGGGGAAAAGAAGGTAAATGCTCCTAAGGTGGAGTGTAAGAATTGCCACACTGTCCTTTCTCGTGATGACCGTAGCAAAAAATATAGTTTTGGCAACTCAACAATGATCAGGCATGTTCAAAGGAGGCACCCCCAGAACTATGCCCGGGAGAGTGTCAGGGATCTGGCACGTAATCCCCCGAGAGATGGCGCCTCAGCTTCCACCGGAGGAGCAACATCATCGGGGAGAGGAAGAGCAGTTGAGCTGATACCCAACATTCAGCCTGTTTTTACGGACATCACAATTAAGTGTAAGCAGTGTGACGAACTGCTTTGTTATGGGGAGCAGAGCATTTGATTAATTGTACGCAAAAGAGAAGACCATCGGTGCCCTCCCCAGCCCTAATTTTTCCCCTTTTATTTGCTCCTGTTGAGCAGTTTGGCATTCCCTATTTTTGTTCTGAAAAAATACCATTTTTTTTTTAAATCGTTCGGAAAAAGTAAAAAAAAAAAAAACTAAAAAAGAAGAAAAAAAACAGTTCTTTTTAGAACTACCTCCAATTCTCCGAAAAGAGCTATATTCTTTACAAATTCAAAAGGAGTGAGTGGAGTACAGTGAGAGAGGAAAGGAAAATGAGTGAGGGAGCAAAGAAAGGGACGAGAGGGGAAGGGAAGTGAAGTAGGGGGATTGAAAGAAGGTGAGTGTGGGAGGTGAGTGAGGGGAAGGGGAGTGAACATGGGGAATGAGGATAAGTGAGGAAAGCGGAGTAAGGGAACGGGGGTGAGGAAGGGTAAGAGAAGAGCAGTGAGGATGAGGAAAGAGTGGTGATAAAGAGTGGATAAAGGCAAGTGAGCGTGAGACAAGGGGAGTGAGGGAGTGAGGAGACAGAGGAAGTGAAGGAAAGAGTGAGAGAAGAGGACTGAGTGAGGGAGCAAAGAAAGATAACTGAGGGAGTGTAGGTGAGTTATAGGGAGTAAGTGTGACGGAAGAGGAGTGAGAGAGTGAGGGGATGGAGGTAGTGAAGCTAAGAGAGAGGGATTGAAGGAAGGAGAATGAGGATGTGACAGGACAGAGGTAGTGAGAGAAAGAGTGAGTGAAGTTGAGTAAGGTGAGTGAGGTAAGGGGAATGAGTGACTAAGCGAATGAAGGGAATAGAGGGGAAGAGGACTGAAGCATAGGTACTGAGAGAAGGTGATTGGGGGATGAAAGTAAAGGGTATTTGAACACCTACATCTGGCCCATAGTGCTTTACTAATAATACTGTAAGTAAGTGAGTGCCAAGCTATATTATTCAAAATAAGTGCAAATTGATTATGGTTACTGAAGACAGTGATGGAAAGAAGAATTATCATGTCATGTGAGTATTATCTTGAAGTGTGGTAACATTGACCTGACGTAAAGGTACACCCCCATATATTGATACATGCTCTATTGTACATGTGGGGGGAAACTGTGATCTGTTTGATCATGACACTTTAGGTGTCAAATGTGGTGTTGTGAAAGGTATTTCCAAAAGCCTTATTTATACATGTAAATTACTGCATAGTATTGAGTAGAGTGTGTTTGTAATAAATACAATTCTCCTTTTACAAAGAAAACTCACAGACTGGACAATCATTTATTGAGTATTATTATTGCGTGCCAGTGAATGGTGATTGCTAGCCCACACCACCTCCCCTGAGAAGACCTTGCACTGCTCTGCTTTGCTTCCATGAGAGACACAAGCACTACAACGCTGTCCATGGTTCCCAGTAATGGAACATGTCTGGACCTATTATTTGCAAAGGCATCACATGCTGCACAAAAAAGTACCCAATTTCCTACACCCACACAGAAGTAATGGCTACCAGAACCGTTTTCATCTATTGCCCTATGAGAAAATTGTGGGGCCAGATAATTATGTTTTATCCCTTTTGTGTCCCATGCCTGCATTACTGCAACAACAACAAATCATAAAATTGTGGCCTGATCCTCAATCCTCTCTCTGTGCCTCACCATCACCCCCCTGACAGTACAGAAGTCCTGTTCACTATGTTCTATATTGAGTGATCCACAAATCAAAACTATGATCTTCATTCGAGCATACCAGCTACTACTGCATGTTGTATCCCTCCAGGCAAATGATCACCACTTGCAATGATGATACCAACTACTGCTGCATTCCATGACTCCTCTCTACTTCTCTCCACTATTCCTTTTGACTCCTCTTACAATTTTAGGTACAATTCATCTTTCATTATTGCATTATTGCATGTCATTCCATTCCATCCACAACGAACCCCACACTCTTCTCTGCTATTTAATCTTGTTCTGAAATTTGATTAATGTGATCACCAGTGATCTTTTTGGAATATTAGGTTCAGTTTGCCTTATTGTGCTACCTAAGGTATGGAATTCAAGTATCATTTCGTGATGGTCCTTATGATTTTGATTTTGATCCCTTACCTTGTAGGATTGTGTCACGTCCCTTGCCCCAGAAAAAAGCACTTGGAGTCATGCAAGTTGTGGATAGCTTGTCCTCATTATTTGACTGGGTGGTATCAGCATATAGGTGTTGAAGACCCCTAGCTCTCCTCTTGTCCCAGTGTCTACATGGAATGTGTGTGCGTTTGCAAGGGTGCTACCCTGTAAATCCAGCTTCACCCCCTCTGTCCGGAAGCAGTGTCATGTGTGCTGTGCAGTGGCCTGTGTGTGCAGGGTCATAGGGCCCTGCCACATTATGTCACTGTGACAGATTGCTTCTGAGATTTTTAGCAGTTTGCATGAGCACCAGTTACATTACAGATGGATATATTCATTTTTTGCAAGGCATTGGGAGATTAAGTGATTTGCCCAGGATCACAGAATATTGAGAATTCCAGCAGAGACCCGAACCTGGCTCACCAGTTCTGAGGTCGACCACCCAAGCCATTAGGCTACATTCTCTCCCCAATATAGAGATAGTTTAATATACATGTTTAAAAAAATATTTGTGACTGTAAAAAAATTATTTGCTTGAGAATGTTATCTGAGGATTTGACAAGACCCTACACTCCCCAGGAAATAAGAAGGGAGAGTAGCAAATGTTTTTTAAAAACTGGAATAGGCATGAATTTTGCAAGGCCATATAGTCCTCCAGGGGGATGTATGACGTTACAACGCATACTTTTACTCCGCATACCATTACAACGCGGTATTTACAACGAATACCGTTACAACGCATAGCGCTTTGGGGTGCTGGATAGTGGTAAGTATAATTTACTATTCTAACTCCAGTCCCCGTGGACCCTAGGGAAGGTGTTGGATAGTAAATTAAACTTACCTCTTATCCTAGAGCGCCCCCCAGCGCAATGCGTTGTAATGTCATGCGTTGTAATGCCCGCGTTGTAATGGTAGTGCGGAGTAAAAGTTGCGTCGTAACGGGTGTATACCCCTCCAGGGCTTCTACAAATAGACAGTAAAAATGTGATTAAAAATTAGAATGTACCTGTACTTATAGGCTAGTACATTAGTCTCCAAGAACGCACATGGGATACTAGCAAGAAACTTTCAACAATGTCTATGGGCTCAAAAGAGTGCTAACACTAATCCCCCCCCCCCCCCATGCCCCACCACCCAGCTCCCTCTATAATCCCCTGTGAATGCTCATTAAAGTGAAATAATTTGTATGGTTATTAATCAACTAACAAATGTGTGCAGACACATTAGTGCTTGACAAAAAGGTGCAACAACACAAGCAAGGGAAGAAAGAAGGCATGAAGAATACAGTCTGACTGCAGTGGAGCCCTACTGGCTTAAAACACATGCAGGAGAAGAACTGAACCCCCCAACCAAAGCAATGACACTCTGCAAATGGAATGTAATTGAGGAAAATATCAATGTTCCACACAAGAATACATAACCCCCCCATCCCCCCTCCCCCAAGACGGCATCAGGAAAACTGGAAACACAGAGATCAACTCCAATATCCCACAGGACTGAAATGGTAGACTGACAAAAGATTAATACAATTTAAATTAATACAACCGAGCAGGCCAAGAACTAAAATCATTTCAGGACAATAGTAGGAAATTTGAGCAAAAATCTGTAAAATTATTAATAATATCACCATGACTCTACTGTCCCAGTCATGTACAAAACATTGCCACTACCCCTACTTCAGCCTGATGAAGCTTGATTTTTTGAGAAATAATCTTGCTTGATCAAATCTGCTCATAACAGTGTTATTAACAAATCAAATGACTACTGTGGGAATTATTGATAGTTACGTATACAGGAATATTTGAAGGCATGACATGAAAATGTGCAAGAAAGGCATGAGGTGTTTAGTAAAAATATCTGTGCTAGAGGTATACCAGGGGGTGGTAAATCTCCAACCATTGCCTTACTTGCAGACTCACTTTGTAACTGTTCCCCAGACACTCTGCCGTTAATTGCTGGCGACTTCAATTGCACTTTCGAACCGTTGGCCGCTGAGGCGCGGTAGGTTCATTAGAGGAAGATGCGAGATGGGGAATCCCGCAATTGACGACTGTGCCAATCAAAAATTGGACACCTGTCA
The DNA here is from genome assembly GCF_964261635.1 of Lissotriton helveticus. Taxonomy (NCBI): domain Eukaryota; kingdom Metazoa; phylum Chordata; class Amphibia; order Caudata; family Salamandridae; genus Lissotriton; species Lissotriton helveticus. Next base: position 84,886,826 of record NC_136060.1, on the reverse strand, counting down.
TTATTCAAATGAATGCCTTGGTGTTGGAGCATGCTCTGGTAGCAGTGAATGGGCGCACGCCTTCTGACTTCTCTGGTGCTTGTACCTATAATAGGGTTAACTGCCCCAGCAGAATAGACTACATTTTGGTTGATAAGAGACTGTGGAGATATGTGTCAGATATGGCAGTTATTCCATCTATCCATAGTGACCATAACCCACTATCCCTTAGCTTGTGTAACCTGATAACTGTGGGGAATCCCCCGCTTAGCAATAGATTAACAATGGCGACAAGTGAATTTTTACCCTCGAATTGTAAAAGATTCATTAAATGGCATAAATTTGCCATTAACGAGCAAAAGACAAATGCCTTGGAGGAGATCGTAAGAGTTCAGACCGAGAAGCTTTTTGCACTCTGTACTGAAGATCCAGGTTCTGTCCAGGTTAACACGGTCTATGTGGAGACAATTGACAGGATGGCCGCTCTCTTCCTTGATGGACGTGGGGCAAGTCAATTGAAGCGTAGAAAGCCCACAGCTAGGTGGTATAACCGCGAATGCAGAGCGGCTAAGTCCAAACTGATTTGTGCCATCAAAACCCGAGATCCAACCGAGGTTCGTTTAGCCCGAGCTGTGTACAGGGGCGCACTATTAGTGGCAAAGAGGGCTTGGGATGATTCCCACTGGGAAGAGCTAAAACTGGCTAGCCAGAACAGGAACGGTGAACGATTCTGGGCTTTAGTAAGTAAAACTAATGATGGTGGCTTAGATTTACTACCCAATCATATCAGGGACAGGGAATGGTTTGTTCACTTTCGGAAACTGTATGCCGGGGTAGGGGCTCCCGAGAACAGCGAACTGACAGCAGAATGTATATTACCCCTGTACGATACACCCTCATTTATTGATCCTATAGGGCAGACCGAGGTTGAGTCCGCGATCAGCAAAATTGTCCCAGGCAAGGCACCGGGCCAGGATGGCATTCCTGGTGATCTGTTCCATGCCAGCCCTAAGCAATGGGCCAAGTTCTTCTCCCTCTTGATTAATGCCCTCCTCCTTGGGTCTCCAGTCCCAAGCTCATGGAAGGGGGCTGAAGTGATACCTATTTACAAGAAGGGGCCAAGGGGTGACCCTGCCAACTATCGTCCGATCAGCTTGATCGACGCTGGTCAGAAGGTGGTTGGCAGAGTCCTTCTGGAAAGGATCCTCTCTTGGGCAGAAGAGAACAATATTATCTCCCCCTTCCAGGCGGGTTTAGGGCTTGTACAAGCACTGTAGACCAGGCTTTCAGGCTGTTATTACTCCGTTGGAAGACAGTCTCAATCGGTAAGGGCAGTTTGTACTTGGCCTTTATTGATTTGAAGACCGCGTTCGACCTGGTCCCTCGAGGGCGCCTGTGGGCGGTTCTTCGTGAGATGGGGTTTCCTTTGCCCATTCTGAACCTGTTGGCCCGCATGCATGATGGAACGTATGCATGCATTCGGTGGGGCACAAAGGAGGAGAAAACTGCAAAAATCCCGGTGAACAGAGGTGTCCGCCAAGGATGTGTCTTGGCGCCGACCCTCTTTTCTTTATTTGTTAATGGGGTGGTTTCCTTTTTATCTGATATTAATGCTGATGCCCCTAATTTGGCCGGTGTGAAAGTCCCCGCCATGCTTTTTGCTGATGATACGCTACTAGTCTCCAAAACGCCCATGGGGCTCCAAAAAATGCTGGATCGGTTCTGTGTTTTTTGTAATTTAAGGGGCTTGGTTATTAACACTTCTAAAACCAAGCTCCTCTATTTTAATCCCAGTAGGAAAGCCAATCGCCCGCTCACACTTAATGAAGGGTTAAAATGTTTGACTATCTGGAGATTAGGATATCCAACCAACTTAAATGGAACTCTCATATTGAAAAAATGGCATTAAACCACAAACCGGTTGTGGGCGTCATAGGCAGGGAGCGTAGATCCTCAGTATCAAGACCCATAGCTCCCGCTTTGGAGATTTATTCTGCAAAAGCAGTAGGCAGTGCACTGTATGGAGCAGAGCTCTGGGGTTTTAATAAGGTTGATTCCCTCGTAATGGCCGAGAATAAATTTTATAAGGAGCTCTTGTCTGTCCCTAGGAGTACCCCAAGCAAACCCATTCAATACGATCTTGGACGCAGATCTATCAAACATCTTATAATTCTGCGTCCACTTCTCTAATGGGCCCGCCAGTGGCGCACACCGGAGCTAGAGAGCTACGCAGACGGCCTTAGAGAAGTCATGAACTTGCAGGGGTCTCACAAAATTGCTTGGCTCTCTAAAGTGAAGGAGCTCCTAATGGCCATTGGCCTGTGGGTTGTATGGGAGTCCGGTGCTTCAATATCTAAACTGGAGGTTAAGCGGCCATACTGGTTGTGGGTCGATGCCCAAGAATCTAAAGCGGATAATCTGGGTAGACTCACAGACGAGTTTCGTCTGCACAAGACAGTACCCTTGCTTGAACCCTATATGGACTTCATTAGAAAACCTAAAGATAGGGCCTTATATATCCAGTTTAGAATGGGAACTCTACCAGTCCGTGAACGCACCTCTAAATGGAAACCCCCCCATCAGACGCTTGCTACCTGCCCGCACTGCAGCGCTGAACTGGAAACCATCGCACATGTCTTTTTTGTTTGCAGTGCCTATAAGAAGCCCAGATCCAAATGGCTAAAATCAGTCTGTCGCCTACTTGAGACTAGAGGTAATGTCCCAGCGTTAAGAATCTTACAATCCAATCCTAATACAGTACTGGCCTGTGGGGTAGCTACATTTCTTAGCTGGGCGTGGGTGATTAGATTCAAAGCCATGTGATGAATTTTTCCTCAGGCGATCCCCTGGTTTTTTTTAACTAATTCAAAGCTGTAAATGGTTTAATGCTGTTTTATCTTGTCTTTTTAATTATTTATTAAGTGTTTTAACTAATAACATGAATTGTATTTTTACTGCTCTATGCTTTTAAGATATTTCTATATCGAAATAAAACTTTGATACATTTGATACATTAAAAAATATAAAAGCTGATTAGCTGCATGCTTAACATGCTGAAAGTTGAAAGCATGAAAATTCTATGAAGTGTTTTTACAAAGGTATGGGAGCGAGAGAGACATGAAGAATTATGTATTTAGAATTATGCACATAGAAATATAAAAGTAGTAGCATATAGAAAACGCTTATAGAAAACGTTTTGAGAAATGTTTATCCTATTTACATAACAAGAAAAAAATCCTATTAATAGTTTGATTATTGAAACTAGATTATACTCATGGATCTAATTAAGATAATGAATCTTTGTTTCCTATTTCTTTATGTGGTTTTCTTTCTTTTGATAAAATATGAATCATGTGTTATTATTTCCTCCAAAACTTACAAATTATGTGTTCTCTATGAAGGCCTCAAACTTCGCTAGAGTAATTTTCCTTTCCTTAACGTAGGCCACAGAAACATTTATTTTTTCCTTGATTATTTCTAAAAGGCTGACTTTTTTGTTTAGCTGTGCTTAGTGTATCACTAGGTTTCCTTTCTAAGGCAGAGTATTTGTTAATATGAATACTTGTGTCAACTAGTGTTGCAAGCTTATGTGGAAACAGACACAAGGACAATAAGTTAACTAATATTCTTCCTGCTTCTGAAGAGCAATGATGACATATTTTCCTAACAAAGAACTTTAACAGAGAAAATCTGGATAAACTGACTGAGGCAATGATCTCCTAAATTGGACCAATCGAATTGCATGAAATTACGAAATTGTAACTTTAGGTGGATAGAACTTTTTAGCATTTTGGCATAATTATTACTGTGAGAAAAGAACCATGCAGAAGCTGTTTCTATGAGAAGAGAGCCTATGCTGCTGTGTTGTTTATGCTACTCTGACAGGCTATAATTCCTTCAAAATCCTGAGAAACACTGTCCTGTATCTCTTGCATGTCATCGGCTAGTGATTTTGCTTAGGCTATACCCATTCAACCGAAGGCTTAGCTATTTCTGACTATTGCACGCTGTGCATTGGTATTTCTTTGATCTAGGTTTGTATATAATCTGAGTTGCATTCTGATTTTGCAATGGTTCCTACTTTGTTTTTCTCTCCCCTCTCAAAGCTGTTATTGATTATATGATGTATTTTTGTTTACAGTAATTTATATAGGACGAATTTGACCCGAATCGGGTATCAGAGTGCTTTACATAGCACCAGGTGCATTACATGAAGATACATTCATTTTTGTTAGGCACAGGGAGACTAAGGGCCAGATGTAGGTGGCCAATTACCGGTCGGTAATGGCCGAATTCGGCCGTTACCGACCGGTAATTGGATTTTGAGATGTAGGGCATGCATTTACAGAATCGGTATTTTACCGATTCTGTATTTACCGATTCGGTAAAATTACCGAATCGGTAAATACAGACTCAGTAAAATACCGATTCTGTAAATGCAGATGTAGCTGGCACATGTCAGAGTGCCACAGGGCTTTAAGAATCGGTATTTTACCACCCAATCCAATTGGGTGGTAAAATACCGAATCCAGGTGTGCATGCACATGTGTGCATGCACACCTGTGCCATGTGACACACAGACATGCCCTTAGGGCATGTCTGTGTGCCACATGGCGCACATGCCTATTTTTGGGGTGCCACAGGGTTTCAAAGTGACACCCCCTGCACCCTTGCTAAAATCGGTATTTACCGATTCTGTAATTACAGAATCGGTATTGCCCATTGATTCCTATGGGCTGCAAGGCCCATAGGAATCAATGGGCAATACCAATTCGGTATTTACAGAATCGGTAAATACCGAATCTTAACGATTCGGTATTTACCGAATCTGAAATACCTACATCTCCCCCCCTCTATTTTACCACCTCTTAAATACCGATTCGGTATGAATCGGTATTTAAGAGGTGGTAAATTAAAATTACCTACATCTGGCCCTAAGTGATTTGCCCAGAATCACATGATATTCAGCGTCATAGATGAGGCTCGAACCCAATGCCCCAGATTCAAGGTTGACCGCCCTAGCTGTTAGGCCAACTCATCTCTCCAATTTGTCTTTGAACTGTATTTCTTTATTGTGAAGTTACCTGTAATATTGAAATAACACAGAATCTATGATTTTCATATGTACTTGTGTACTGACCATTCATATTTTGAAATATTTAGATAAAGTGACTTGATAAGTATTGAGAGTTTGTCTTTAATAGTGAGTTATTGGACATAGTGTATACTGTGATTACTATTGTTGGACAGGCTTTTCCTTCATTATAGGCCTCATGAGGGAAATAGCGTCCATCTCTTAATATCGAGTCCCTATTAGCTCTACCAAAGATTTATCGGAGGACCTGATGTTTGTAAGTAGTTATTGAGTTTACATGAGCATGAACATTTAGTTGTAGGAAAGTCTCTGATTGTAATAAATTAGGGATATAGAGAATGGATATAAAAATGTACACTGCTTTCGCTGCATCAAGCCCTTCTTGTCTCTTAATGCCCGTGTGGCCTGTCTCTTGCTCTGCTCACATCCATATGTCACAGCTTCTCCAGCCATAAATGCATAGTAAAAAAAATACAAAATGAGAAACAAATAATTTGAGATGCCTTTTATGCTTTCCTGAAAATGACTCAAACTTGCTAAATATGTTACAAAGAAGTAGGAAAAATCAAATTTTCCCTATAAAACTTAAGGGACTATACAAAGAATGTATTATGCGTTTCTTCCAGTAACCAAATCAAAACTGACCAGCTTGTCAACATAGACAAGAGGGATTAATCTGGAGGAGAGAAATAAAAATGCTACAGCAATTACAGTTCCTAGTACTCTCAATAGTGATTGTGCAAGGGAAAGCACCCCAGACCAGTCGCGGCACGCATGTCTCACAGGTGGGGGGGCGAGCAAGTGGTTGAGAGGGAAGGGGGTCATGCGAGGAGGGGGGACTTAAATAATAATTTAAAAAACTTAAAACGTACCTTTCCCGGGTCCCATTTTCTTCATGTAGGCTGCATGCAGAGTGCGCATGACTGGTTTGGTTGGCCCTAGGGGGCCGACCAAACAGTCAGCACCCTCAGCAAAGGGCAAGCCAGTCCTCCTCTGCCCTAGAGCTGACCCGCCCACCTGCCTTCCCCCAACCAAACCCTTCTGCGTAGTTTTACCATTTTATGTTTCTGCTTCTCGCACTGCGAAAAAGATGGGGGCGAATCTCCTCCACCCTAGTGGAGGAGCCGCCCCTGCCTCAAACAATGCTAGTACATAGGAGCTGAACCTCTGACCCATGGTATGAGGCCCGCTCTTCTCCCCAGCAGCTCCACGACGTTCTGCAGCTCCTCCTTGCCCTGCGGTGCCGCCCTCTGATCATGAGCCCCACCCTCGTAGGGTTCGAGACCACTGTGTGCCGGTGCTTCGGTGCTTGTGCTCCTCGTTTTTTCTGACGCTTGTAGAATTATTCTGCCCTGCCATTTTCTCCTACTGTGTTGTAGTCACTAATTGTTAACTATTTTGCCACTTGTTATTCTCCCTCACTGTAGTGTAACCTCAGTTTCTTTTACCACCATTCCCGCCGTACATCTTCCAGCCATTTCCACCCCACTCCCGCCTCCCAGCTTCAAATCCCTCTCCCCTCCCGTACTGATGGTCCGCACCTATCGGGCGCACTGCTGGCGCACCAAAGGTAAGCTCGACTGCGCCCGTACGTGACTGGACCGCGACCAGCGCCAGGACCCCTGGACCTTCGCACCTCCAATGCTACGACCAGTCAACACTCCACACACTCAACTCAGGCTGCAACAACAACTGCAACCCAGCCTCACCATCCAACACCCACAGACCCTTCAGCTGCCTCCGCTGCCGGCAAACCTACAGCACGGCTAGTGACTCCGACAGAGCACACCCCGTCAACAAGGAAACATCTGAACTAAAAACACGACAGTGTATCCTCCTCAACGTCCGATCCCTCTACAAACACACCACCAAAATCTGGGACCTCCTCAACAGCACCACTCCGGATGTATTATTTTTCACTAAGACCTGGACCAACAACCTCTCAGGACCGGTCATCGTCATCGCCATCCCCCAAGGATACAAGACCACCAGGAAAGACTGCCACGACTGCCCAGGAGGAGGAATCGCCATTGTCCACAAAACCACACTCTGCCTAACCACTCTCCCCGATGGGCCAGCTGACTTAATGGAATATCTGCACTTCAAGCTACAAACCAACCATGCCACAACCCTCCGAGGAATGCTCATTTACCGACCACCTGGCCCCGTGGACCATTCTCCAACACCATCACGGACATCATCTGCCCGCATGCCATCATATCCACCAACTACACCTTGCTTGGAGACCTCAACTTCCACCTCGACAACCAACTTGACCCCAACACCACATGCCTCCTGGACAACCTCCACAACATCGGACTCCACCAGATCATGACCGAACCCACACACTCAGCAGGACACACCCTGAACACCCTCTTCACAACAGGAAACTCCATCACCATCCGCCTCACCACCGAACTCCCATGGACCGACCACCGATGCGTCCACTTCTCCTTCAGAGCTCTCACCACTCACAGACACCACCACCTGCTCCCAGGAAGAAACTGGACCAAAATCACCGAAAAGCAGCTCAACTCCTCACACAGCAACCCCCCCAACCATCGGGGAATTCGCCGACCCAAACACAGCAGCCCGAACCCTGCAAAGATAGATTTCCAACTGCACTAACACCCTAACCCCCTCAAGAAACCCAACAACACCCACGCAAAGAAAGCCAGATGGTTCACCTCCGTACTCCGAGAGTCCAGACGCACCTGCCGCTGCCTCGAAAAAGACTGGAGGAATACCAAATCCACTGATTCTCACAACAACTTCAGAGCCGCCACCAACGCCCACCACCAACTAATCAGGAAAATGAGTAAAAAAGCAATTGAAGAATCTACACACATGCACACAACAGCAAAGAACGCTTCAACATCATCAAGGATTTCGCCCAACCCACCAGTGAATCGACCGACATCCCCTCACAAGAACTTTGTGACAAAGTCAGCACCTTCTTCCAACACAAAATCAAGAGCATCTACGACAATTTCGACGAAGACTGCCAACACATGGAACCCACACCAACGACCCCCGAAACCCAGAAACCAATGATACACAGCTGGACAGCCATCAACACCGATGGCACTCTAAAACCAATGAAGTCAATCAACTCCAGGCCCCCACAGACCCTTGCCCCCCATATCTTCAACAGAGCCGCTGACACCATCACACACATGCTCTGCCACACCATCAAGACTCAAGAGCTTCCTGTTGACTGACTCCATCCCCGATGACTGGAAACACGCTGACGTCAATCCCCTCCTGAAGAAACGTTTGGCGGACCCCACAGACCTCAAAAACTACAGACCCATCTCCCTGCTCCCCTTCCCAGCGAAAGTCATCGAGAAAGCCGTCAACAGCCAACTCGCCACTTTCATCGAACAGCACAACATTCTCGACTCCTCCCAATCTGGCTTCAGGAATAACCACAGCACGGAAACCACCCTCCTCGCAGCAACAGACGACATCCGCACCCTTCTGAACAAAGGTGAAACTGCGAGCGCACTGCTGGCGCACCAAAGGTAAGCTCGTCTGCGCCCGTACACTACTGGATTGCAGCCAGGACGCCTGGACCTTCGCACCTCCAATGCTACGACCAGTCAACACTCCACAAACTCAACTCAGTCTGCAACAAAAACTGCAACCCAGCCTCACCATCCAACACCCACAGACCCTTCAGCTTCCTCCACTGCCGGCAAACCTACAGTACGGCTAGTGACTCCAAAAGAGCACACCCCGTCAACAAAGAAACATCTGAACCAAAAACACGACAGTGTATTCTCCTCAATGTCCGACCCCTCTACAAACACACCACCAAAATCCTCAACAGCACCACTCCGGATGTAGTATTTTCCACCAAGACCTGGACCAAAAACCCCTCAGGACCGGTCGTCGCCATCGCCATCCCCCAAGGATACAAGATCACCAGGAAAGACTGCCACGACTGCCCAGGAGGAGGAATCGCCATCGTCCACAAAACCACACTCTGCCTAACAACTCTCCCCGATGAGCCAGCTGACTCAATGGAACATCTGCACTTCAAGCTACAGACCAACCATGCCCCACCCTCCGAGGAATGCTCCTTTACTGACCACCTGGCCTCGTGGATCATTCTCCAACACCATCACGGACATCATCTGCCCACATGCCATTATATCCACCAACTACACCTTGCTTGGAGACCTCATTTCCACGTCGACAACCAACTTGACCCCAACACCACATCCCTCCTGGACATCATCCACAACATCGGACTCCGCCAGATCATGACCGAACCCACACACTCAGCAGGACACACCCTCAACACCCTCTTCACAACAGGAAACTCCATCACCATCCGCCTCACCACCCATGGACCGACCACCAATGCGTCCACTTCTCCTTCAGAGCTCCCACCACTCAAAGACACCACCAACTGCTCCCTCAAAGAAACTGGACCAAAATCACCGAAAAGCAGCTCAACTCCTCACACAGCAACCCCCCCCAACCATCGCGGAAATCGCGACCCCAACACAGCAGCCCGAACCCTGCAAAGATAGATTTCCAACTGCACTAACACCCTAGCCCCCTTAAGAAACCCAACAACACCCACGCAAAGAAAGCAAGATGGTTCACCTCCATACTCCGAGGGTCCAGACGCACCTGCCGCCACCTCGAAAAAGACTGGAGGAACACCAAATCCACTGAATCTCACAACAACGTCAGAGCCGCCACCAAAGACCACCACCAACTAATCAGGAAAATGAGTAAAAAAGCAATTGAAGAATCTCCACACATGCACACAACAGCAAAGAACGCTTCAACATCATCAAGGATATCGCCCAACCCACCAGTGAATCGACTGACATCCCCCTCACAAGAACTTTGTGACAAAGTCAGCACCTTCTTCCAACACAAAATCAAGAGCATCTACGCCAACTTCGACGAAGACTGCCAACACATGGAACCCACACCAACCACCAACGAAACCCAGAAACCAATGATAAACAGCTGGACAGCCATCAACACCATTGGCACTATAAAACCAATGAAGTCAATCAACTCCAGGCCCCCACAGACCCTTGCCCCCCATATCTTCAACAGAGCCGCTGACATCATCACACACATGCTCTGCCACACCATCAAGAGCTTCCTGTTGACTGACTCCATCCGCGATGACTGGAAACAGGCTGACGTCAATCCCCTCCTGAAGAAACGTTTGGCGGACCCCACAGACCTCAAAAACTACAGACCCATCTCCCTGCTCCCCTTCCCAGCGAAAGTCATCGAGAAAGCCGTCAACAGCCAACTCGCCACTTTCATCGAACAGCACAACATTCTCGACTCCTCCCAATCTGGCTTCAGGAATAACCACAGCACGGAAACCACCCTCCTCGCAGCAACAGACGACATCCGCACCCTTCTGAACAAAGGTGAAACAGCGAGCGTACTGCTGGCGCACCAAAGGTAAGCTCGTCTGCGCCCGTACACTACTGGACTGCGGCCAGGACCCCTGGACCTTCGCACCTCCAATGCTACGACCAGTCAACACTCCACAAACTCAACTCAGTCTGCAACAACAACTGCAACCCAGCCTCACCATCCAACACCCACAGACCCTTCAGCTGCCTCCACTGCCGGCAAACCTACAGTACGGCTAGTGACTCCGACAGAGCACACCCCGTCAACAAAGAAACATCTGAACCAAAAACACGACAGTGTATTCTCCTCAATGTCCGACCCCTCTACAAACACACCACCAAAATCCTCAACAGCACCACTCCGGATGTAGTATTTTTCACCAAGACCTGGACCAAAAACCCCTCAGGACCGGTCGTCGCCATCGCCATCCCCCAAGGATACAAGATCACCAGGAAAGACTGCCACGACTGCCCAGGAGGAGGAATCGCCATCGTCCACAAAACCACACTCTGCCTAACAACTCTCCCCGATGAGCCAGCTGACTCAATGGAACATCTGCACTTCAAGCTACAGACCAACCATGCCCCACCCTCCGAGGAATGCTCCTTTACTGACCACCTGGCCTCGTGGATCATTCTCCAACACCATCACGGACATCATCTGCCCGCATGCCATTATATCCACCAACTACACCTTGCTTGGAGACCTCATTTCCACGTCGACAACCAACTTGACCCCAACACCACATCCCTCCTGGACATCCTCCAAAACATCGGACTCCGCCAGATCATGACCAAACCCACACACTCAGCAGGACACACCCTCAACACCCTCTTCACAACAGGAAACTCCATCACCATCCGCCTCACCACCCATGTACCGACCACCACTGCGTCCACTTCTCCTTCAGAGCTCCCACCACTCACAGACACCACCAACTGCTCCCACAAAGAAACTGGACCAAAATCACCGAAAAGCAGCTCAACTCCTCACACAGCAACCCCCCCAACCATCGCGGAAATCGCGACCCCAACACAGCAGCCCGAACCCTGCAAAGATAGATTTCCAACTGCACTAACACCCTAGCCCCCTTAAGAAACCCAACAACACCCAAGCAAAGAAAGCCAGATGGTTCACCTCCATACTCCGAGAGTCCAGACGCACCTGCCGCCACCTCGAAAAAGACTGGAGGAACACCAAATCCACTGAATCTCACAACAACGTCAGAGCCGCCACCAAAGCCCACCACCAACTAATCAGGAAAATGAGTAAAAAAGCAATTGAAGAATCTCCACACATGCACACAACAGCAAAGAACGCTTCAACATCATCAAGGATATCGCCCAACCCACCAGTGAATCGACTGACATCCCCCTCACAAGAACTTTGTGACAAAGTCAGCACCTTCTTCCAACACAAAATCAAGAGCATCTACGCCAACTTCGACGAAGACTGCCAACACATGGAACCCACACCAACCACCAACGAAACCCAGAAACCAATGATAAACAGCTGGACAGCCATCAACACCATTGGCACTCTAAAACCAATGAAGTCAATCAACTCCAGGCCCCCACAGACCCTTGCCCCACCATATCTTCAACAGAGCCGCCGACACCATCGCACACATGCTCTGCCACACCATCAAGAGCTTCCTGTTGACTGACTCCATCCCCGATGACTGGAAACACGCTGACGTCAATCCCCTCCTGAAGAAACGTTTGGCGGACCCCACAGACCTCAAAAACTACAGACCCATCTCCCTGCTCCCCTTCCCAGTGAAAGTCATCGAGAAAGCCATCAACAGCCAACTCGCCACTTTCATCGAACAGCACAACATTCTCGACTCCTCCCAATCTGGCTTCAGGAATAACCACAGCACGGAAACCACCCTCCTCGCAGCAACAGACGACATCCGAACACTTCTGAACAAAGGTGAAACAGCAGCACTCATCCTTCTTGACCTCTCAGCGGCCTACAACACAGTCTCCCACTACACCCTAATACGCAGACTTCACAACGCAGGGATCCAGGGCAAAGTCCTCAACTAGATCAACTCCTTCCACTCCGGCAGAACACAGCGAGTCAGAATCCCCCCTTTCACATCGAATCCTACTCCAATCACCTGCGCAGTCCCTCAGGGGTCCTCCCTCAGCTCGACCCTCTTCAACAACTACATGGCGCCGCTCGCCACCATCGTCAGATCCTATGGACTCAACATTGTGTCATACGCTGACGACACCCAACTCATCCTCTCCCTGACCAACAAACCTGACACAGCCAGACACACCTTACGAGAAGGCATGGAAGCTGCTGCCAAATGGATGAAAAACAACTACCTTGAGCTCAACACTAACTAGAAGTAAGTACTCATCATGGAACGACACCTGGTGGCCCCGCTCTCTGTAATTCTCCCACCCCCACGGACCACGCACACAACTTAGGAATCATCCTGGACTCCAAGCTCAAAATGGACCACCAGATCAATTCAGTCACATCCTCCTGTTTCCACACCCTCCGCCTCCTACGTAAGACGTTCGAATAAATCCCCACTGAACACAGGAAAACCGCCACAAACGCCTTGGTTACCAGAAAACTAGACTACGGCAACGCACTCTACGCCGGAATAAATAAAAACCTCAACCGCAAACTACAGAACATCCAGAATGCCACCGCAACACTGGTCCTCAACCTGCCAAAACACAGCCACATCTCCCAGCACCTTTGCAAACTGCACTGGCTCCCCATCGAAGCAAGAGTCACCTTCAAGATGCTCACCCACGCACACGGGGCCCAACACGACACCGGACCAGCATACCTGAACATCAGACTCAAATGCCAGGCACTCCAAAGAGCCCTGCGATCAGCCCAGCTCCACTAGGCCGTGGTCAAACGCACGGGAAAAACCAGATCGGGAGGCTGCTCCTTCTCCTTCCTTGCAGCCAAGGCCTGGAACGCCCTTCTGCTCCACCTCAGACAGACAACAGCGCTCCCCACCTTTGTATGCAACCTCAAAACCTGGCTCTTTGATGAACTACCCCCCCCCCCCCACCCACGAGGAATTGGAGCCTGCTACCCCCCACCCCCAGCGCCTTGAGACCCTCACAGGTGAGTTCCCGCGCTCAATAAACGCCTGACTGTTTGATTGATGTGTTGAGAATGGTGATGGATTAAACCCAGATCAGTTGACTGGGGGTGAGTGTTTGATTTGCTCAAACGCTCCATCCATCATCCCCTTTTGTATCGCTTTGTTCGCCCTAAGTGTGGCAGGGTATGCTCAGACGTGAGTCCTTTGCTCACTTGGCCACTGGATTCAAGATAGCCTGGCTGATGAGGATTTTGAATCCGAAACCGGTCCCGGGATGCTTGTTTCCGGTCCATGGAAGACATGGCTTGGCAGTTCGGGCTGGACTGTTCCCATGAGGCACAGGGTCAGACTGATTTGCATATAGCCATGTCGGAAATGGGGTGGCTGAGTGGGCTAAAGAATGGTGATGGATTAAACCCAGATCAGTTGACTGGGGTGAGTGTTTGATTTGCTCAAACGCTCCGTCCATCATCCCCTTTTGTATCGCTTTGTTCGCCCTAAGTGTGGCAGGGTATGCTCAGACGTGAGTCCCTTGCTCACTTGGCCACTGGATTCAAGATAGCCTGGCTGATGAGGATTATGAATCCGAAACCGGTCCCAGGATGCTTGTTTCCGGTCCATGGAAGACATGGCTTGGCAGTTCGGGCTGGACTGTTCTCATGAGGCACAGGGTCAGACTGATTTGCATATAGCCATGTCGGAAAGGGGGTGGCTGAGTGGGCTAAAGAATGGTGATGGATTAAACCCAGATCAGTTGACTGGGGTGAGTGTTTGATTTGCTCAAACCTCCGTCCATCATCTCCTTTTGTATCGAGAATCAAGTGCCGGCACCGAGCACCAGAAACCACAGGCTCAAATTAAGCCAGCTTGAAATAAAAGTGATGGTTCAGAAACCACTCATTTTTCAAACAGTAGAAATTGAACATGAAAAGCTACTTTTCCATGACATTAATTCCAAAGTTGGTAATGTAAATATTTCAGGTGCTGAGAATCATACTGTGACCGAATCTAGTTGAAATTTCAGGGGTTGTGAAGTAGCAAGCTAAGCTTAGATTTTTTTTGTATTAAAAATTGCAAACAATTACCGCCGACTCGACCTTCCTAAAAACATGAATCACCATTGTGCTTAAGCAGTTGCTTTCTGAGAGAAGTTCTTTGCAAGGAGCACAATGAATATGAAATGAAAATAGTTTTCACAAATCAAAAAAAGCTGCAGGTCACTTACACAGTCAAGCAATTGTCTAGACTTGAACACTCAACATTTACTTCTTCTGGTTTGCATTTGGTAGACTATGCAGCAAAGACGAAAAAAGGTTATTCTGAGCCGATTTTGCTTCTGAGCAGTCCTTCTAGTGCAGTGATCTTCAAACATTTTAATGCCGCCCACCATACCCCTCCCTGGGAAAAAATCATGGCTTCCCCTCAAAATTGTTTTACAATTATTCTATTAAACTGGCAATGTTTACATTTGTCTAGACTCACTTAACATTGCAGTTAAGTTCTGAGACTGTTTTGAAAATGCTATCAAATACATGATTGCCATACATACCATTCTGGTCAGGCAAGCCTTACTAATGTGTATTCACTGTGTGATTATCAAAAAGAGGGGTGGGGGTTTTGACAATAATTTGGAGTCCTTTCCCTTTTGACAACTTCTTCCAGCCAGGATATAAATGGCAAAATATGTTAATGATGGCCCATTCCAGAGCAGCTTACCGTCACTTATTTTTCTCCACTGAAAACAAAACATTGTTAGCAGAACACTGCTTCTTTTGGCTAGAGCCTGGTGCCCCGCCCCCGGGATCACCTGAAGCCCCCTTTAGGGGTGCACTCCTCCCAGTCGGAAGATCCCTATTCTAGTGTCAGGGATCGAAAATAAGCAACCAGAAGCATCGCGCCCGAAGCTGCCCAGCCTCTTGCAAAAAAAAAGAAAAATGATATCCTGAAAACTATAAAATAGCATAGAAAAAATAAACAGACAAATGAAAGGAGGCATTGATTAATGAGTAATGTCTCCGAAGTGCTCCTCTTTGCATGGGAATATATGCACATGGGCCTATGCAAAAATGCAGTAGTCACTCGCAGTGAGCCAATCAAATGGCTAATTTCGGGGAAACCATTGCCCCATACATTATGCGGTGGCGGGTAGAAGAAAAGTGTGCATGACATCTGAACTAATTAATGGACAAAGACCACTGATTCAAAGCCCCTATATGTATGGATGTATATAATTATGTATTTTTTTTATTCCAGGCACTCAATTTTCAAAAATCATATCCAGACAGCTAAAGCTGTTTCTAGGCGACACCTAAACAGTGTAACAAGTTTCTGTAAGGTAAAGGCGAATAAATATTACTCACTCCTAACGAAATGTAAAGAATGACCTTCAAACAGATATTACACATGCCCTTTACTGTACTGATGTTCATTTATGTGGTGATGTAACTTAGAAATATAGAGCATTTTTAATTTTCTATTCAATGCGTATGCCAACGTCCTTTTCAATAACTTTAATAAATATAAATTATAAATATTCTTGTTCACCATTTTCACCCCAAACCGCCTCTGTTGCATCCCGCAAAGATAGCTGCATCACACCCTGGACAAGGCAGATTGTTGATCTGCTAGTCAGCTGCGTTGCCAACATACCCTTCAGTGATTTTAATTGGGAATTAATCAGTGAAGTCTTAATTCCATTTTTATCCCTGAAATGTGCAAAGGCCAGTGGAGAAAGGATAACATTCTCGCATTAATGGGTCCCAGAGCTACCCTTCAACACAAATCTTTCAATCCCTAGCATACATTTCGCTCATTAGGCAGCCGGGCAGTGTAATGCCCGCAGACTACATTATCACAGTCAAGTATTGACAAAGATGTTGGAGACTGCAGAGTCTGCTTGGAACCTGTTGCAAAAGGGATTGCATTTATTTTCAAATAGCTTATGTTGGTGAACCATGTGAACGGCTCTGAGCAGCCGGGCTGCTCTGCAGAGATAAGTTAATTGTGATACCCAGATATAAGCCTTCAATGCCTCTGTGACCTGCCATTTTCAATTTCAAATCCTACACAATGGAAATAAGCTTTTACTTTTTAGCTCAAGACAATTACTGCATTTCAGAAAGTCCGTGCTACCCAAGAGAACACTAGCAACACCCTTAAAGTTAAGAAAAGCGACCAACACTGGGTTTGCATTGGTCCTTTCAAGTTAAATCCTGTATCTGATGATTAAGATTGTTTACAAATATAGCGCGTTACCTTAAGGTGTTACAGCTGTACCCTTGGCATATGAGGATGACCGTTACCATCGGTCTTCCTCATCCCAATCTCTTCTTTTTTAGACTCGCTGCCTCCAAAACGCTCCTTTATACGACTTTTATGTGGGGAGAGAATTACATAGCTTCAAGTCATGCTTTTTAGTCTTAGTTCTTTCAACATTCCCATCGCTCCATGCTTTGTCCTCGTGACTTCCTGGACTTTTTCTCCTGTTTCACCGATGCCAGATAAAAACACCTGTTATGTCAACTTTGCATTTCAATTTTGGCCTATGTATTATGTATAAAATACCTTGGTGGTTACATTATGACCCTGATTACGATGCCTGTCGTGTCTGAATGATAGCCGACCAACTAGTAGTCAGCTGTTCCATTTGACGAATTTGGATGCGACTACCCATGAGGCAGTCGGAAACATTCATTTTTCCAGTGCGGCTTGCGCAGTGGCCTGAAAAGTAGTGCAGCACAACCTGCATTGGAATAATGGATGTTTTGCAAACATCAATGCTCCATGTGGCAGGCACGACGTGGTGCCTGGCACTCGGGGCATGGATGTTGGGGGGGCAACTATATCCAGGCCTCATAGTGGAGGCAGCAGAGAGACAGGGCCCCTGCTAAGGGCCCCAAAAGTCTGTTTTCGACAGCCTTTCAATGGTGGTCGACCACCTTTGAAAGGCTGCCTGAAAGGGAAATCGTAATCCCTACCGCATGCATGAGCAGTCACCACCACATTGTAGGGGATTACATTCCGACCGATGGTTGGCGGTTGGTACCTCTGCTTGCTGCCTTTGACTGCCGCACATCTTAATGTGGTGATCGGACCTCAGCACTAGATGCCAGTCAGACTGCAACCGACAGGCCATTGGTTGCTGTCCGACTGACATCATAATGAGGGCCTATGTTTGCAAAGCAGTTAAAGTAAAAGGCACAGTGATCTCTCACATGTCTCATTTTTTTATGACCAATGGTGGAGCAGGTAGGGTTTGGGAGACTGTGGGCCACTGCCATACCAGCAGAGGGATCACTCACCCATTTTCATGATTTTTTTCATGTTCTCTTACAGCACAACTGAATCGGTTTGAATTGGTGGTAATTCTGGGGCAAGACACAGAGACTCCTATTAATCTTCTCATAATCTTTACTACTCACCAGCAGGAAAGAACAATGCAATAAACATTATTTGAATATTAAGTACATTTCTGATAAACATATAGTACTAATAAACAGAATACATTAACCAAACAGATGTCCTTCATTCTATAATAATCTTTCATTGAAAGTGTTTGTCCTCTTTTCTTTGGGGCTCACTGGCTAGAGATAAGTGCTGTATGTTCAAAGGTGAATTATTATGTAGGATTGCTGGGAGGCATTATCATACAATAGTCTCACAATACATGGAGATGGACGTTGGATTCAACAACAACAATTATCCTTAGCTCAGTTCTGGTAGTGTGGCAAAGAGTTGTCAGATATTACTGGAGGAACATGGGTTGAGCATCTTACAGTACCATTATGGCGCATTAGCAATTGAGATGACTCGAAAAAAATCCAACACCAATTTATAAAGCTAGAGCTTATTTATATATAAATATAGAAACCAAAATGAACTTTGTATTATACATACAACCAGTAAATATGTCAAACTGGTCTCATTGAAATTAATAGGGGAAAGCACAGGTCACTTGCAGGGTGAGTTCAAACAAACCCTCTTGTGGATAGGACAATGCGGGACCCTAGATCAAGTTCCAACAGTCATTAATTTATTACCTTGCCCAGGGAGTATGAGTGCAGAGGTGACTTTGCTCTCTTTGGTACTGGATGGTATCCACGCGAGCTGTCAAACTTGAAGCACTTGACAAAACCACACTTGGAGATGGAATGGCACTCTATCGCCCGGTTTCAACAGCTGTTTCTCTTCTACCTTGATCGGCAGCTCTGGGTGTAGAGGTAGCTCGCAGTTGTCAATCACTGGGGCAAATTGTGCCAAAGATGCTTTAGCACACTCTCAACGACTCTTACTTCAGGATGTAGAAACACAGCAGCAGGGTCATTGCCTGTATCAGTCACTGTTGCTGTTAGGTGCTCTCGGGCTGCAGATGTCATTCAAGTAGTCGGTGATTAGCCAGCCTTCGAGTCTTTAATAAAATCATGATTTTCTACCCACCGAACTGTGGAAAATCTGAATTTTATGGCAAGACACAGAGGCGAATATTATGCATGTTCAAAGCCTTGCCGTAAAATTCGATACTAGACAGTCCACTGGTTTGAAATAGAATTTCTTAAAAACACAATCAGAAGACCAATCAGCCGCAGATAAGATGATAAACCACCTCCCAGAAAGGAGGCTTTGGGAGCCATAGCCCCTCTAGCAGAATGAGCACCAAACTTAGTTAAACCAATCCCCGCTCTAGATATGACTTCTCTGACCCAACGAGCCAAGGTAGGAGGGGAAACTGCCTTATGAGGGTGTCTGAATGAAATAATCAGTTGTGATTCGGAGTCAATCCTTAGAAGTTCAGTTCTTCTTTCATACTCACGTATGCATCTCACCACACACAACTTTCTACAATCATCAAAATTAGGATAGAAGATTGTCCTAGACATAGTTTTGGTTCTCCTAGAAATAGTGAAGCAAACACCCTCAGGAACAAATCTGCGTCCTGTAATCTCCAAAGCTTTCACATCTGAAACTCTCCAGAAGGAGATCAAGCATAACAACATAACTATTTTGAAAGATAGATCCCTTAGATTTCAAAATTAATTTTCATTCCAAGTCAAAAGTTCTTTCAAAACAAAATCCACATCCCAAAGGGAAGAATACTTTGCTCCAGGAGGAGCTTTAATTCTTACACTCCTCAAAAGCCTTCAAACGACATCATGTTGTCCAACAGTTACACTATCTACTAAATCATGACCTGAGGAAATAGCTGACCTAGCAATATTAACGGTACTATAGGATTTACCACCAAGAAAAACTTCAGAAAGATAGTTAACAATCTCAACTAAAAGAGCTGATATGGGATCCAGATTCCTCGAAGTAAACCAACAAAACCATTTTTCCAGGCCAGCTTGTAGGCCTTTGAGGTCCCTGGTGCCCATGAGTCCATGAAGCTTCCAAAGATAAGCCTGACATTTGCCAGGCTCTCCCGGAATCAACCAAGCCATTAGATTTAAAAGACCCTGAAGGACCATCTTGTGAAAGTCTCCTGAAGCATTTGTTAGTAAGTACGGTACATCGGGCAAAAGTACTGGGTCCGCAATCAACATCTCCATAAGATCTGGATACCAAACTTGAGAGGGCCAGAACGGGGTGATTAGGACAATTTCTGTTTTGTCCATCTTGACCTTCAAGAGGACCCTCTGAATCAGAGCAAAGGGGGGAAACGTATAACAACGAGACTCCATCCAAGTTTGCATTAAGGCATCCACTGCCTCTGCAGTTGGATCTGGTCTCCAACTGAAGAATCTGCGGATCTGAGTATTTGTATGGATGGCAAAGACATGTAGCACGAAGGGACCCCATTTCTGGTTCAAGGAAAGAAAAAGTCGTCTGTTGAGTCTCCAATCGCTGAAATCCTTCAGCTGACGAGAGTTCCAATCCACGATAGAGTTGTTCACCCACGGTAAGTACTGAGCCAGAAGCATAATATTTATGGTCAGAAAAAAATGCCAAAATTCTCTCACCAGATGTGCTAGAGCCTTCAAGCGAGGGTCCCCTAGTTTGTTCACATATCTGACCGCAGAGATGTTGTCCATTTTCCGGAGTACACAACATTTGACTCGGTCTTTGGCGTAACTCTTCACCGCAAAAAAACCTGCCAACAACTCTAGGCAGTTGATATGCATTTCTTTCTCCTGAGTAGTCCATCTTCCTCCAGTAGTCAAGGAGCCACATCTGGCACCCCAACCTTGAAGACTGCCGTCTGATTCTATAATCATGTCTGTGGTCGGGCCAAATATTGCCCGTCCATTCCAAGCATCGAGGTTTTCCAACCACCAAGCTAGTTCCTCCTGGGTCTCTGAGTCTAATTGTACCCTGTGAGAATAGCTCACCCCTTTAGTCAGATACAAGGTTCTCAACCTCTGCATTGCGCGATAATGGAGAGGAGCTGGGAAGATCGCTTGAATGGAGGCCGTAAGAAAACCAATGACCCTTGCTACCTGTCTCAAGACGGCCCCAATCGCTCGATAGTAATTTGCAAACCTCCCTGCGAATTCTCCTGACCTTCTCCATAGGTAACTTCAAGACACAGTCCAAGGTTGAGATCTGAAAACCCAGAAAAACGGTATCTTGACTGGGAGTCAGACAAGATTTCTTCCTGTTCACTATGAAGCCCAAGTCTTCTATCACTCTGACTGCTAAAGAGATATGTTCCGGAGCTTGAGCTTGGGTGTCCGACATAATAAGAATGTCGTCCAGATAAATGATCAATCTTATTCCCCAAGAGCGTAATCAGGCCGCAATTGGACACATTACTTTTGTAAAGCATCAAGGGGCAGATGTCAGGCCGAAGGGGAGGCTCCTGAACCTCCACATGGTACCTTTCCATAGAAATTTCAAAAGATCTCTCTGATCCGGAAAACAGGGATAGTTAGATAAGCATCTTTTAGATCTAGGCGAGTTAGCCAATCTCCTTTCCTCAAAACGTCTCTCAACATGTGAATACCTTCCACTTGAAATGGTTGTATTCCACCCATTCGTTCACATCTTTCAGATTTATCACAGGCCTCATAGTCTTGCCCTTTTTTTCCACTAAAAAAAGATTGGTTATGAAGCCAGTGTAAGAATGCTCTGTCTTTTCTATGGTGCCCTTCTTTTCTAAGTCTTCTATTTCTTGGGTGACTAATACCTCCTGATCCTTTGCAAACCTTAACAGAGGGGGCCTCCTTAGCTGAATTGGGGTTGCAATCAAATATATTACATAGCCAGAGACTGTCTGCAAGACCCAAGGGTCTGTCGTGATTTCCTTCCACCTGTCTAGAAACAGAGCTAGTCTGCCACCCACCTTTGGAACGGTAGAAGAAGGGTCATTTATCAAACATACCTTGGAATCTACTTCTTTTTTCGCCTCTATAGCGTCCTCTTCCGCCTCTCTGTTTCTGAGGGAAGAAGCCAGGAGAGTAGAATCCTGCTTGAAACGTTGATTTGAATCCACCTCTGGAGAAGGAGCCTCTGGAGATGCCAAAACCACGGCCCGGGACTTGGCCCCGTATCCTACCGGCCGAGCCAAAAACCCGTCTGATGTCCTTTTGGACCTTTTGAGTGGAATTGAAGGCCACTGCGTATTTGGCCATCTCCTTGACAAACTCTTCCCCGAAGAGCATACCATCAGCCTTTTGACCTGATTCCTTGGAGGCTAATTCGATAATGTACCTTTGTGATGAAAAATTGGATTGAATAATACATTCAGAATTGGCTTTCCAATTAAACAGGACTCTCTTGGGATTTTGTTGATTGGATACATAGAGAATAGACGATATATGAGCGCACTGCTTGGAACGCTATAATTATGAATCACATCCCTAAGTCTACTCTAGGTGCCCCAAGAATAGTGCATTGTGATAATAAGCAGGGACATAATAAAATATGTTTTATAATCCCTGGGTAGGGAAAAACCGTCAATTTCGTTTATCCCCATTTTAGATTTCCAGCTCATAGGCTAAGATGGGAAGGCTTTATTAAACATTAAGAAAGCCTATCTTTTGACAGGAGTGAAATAGAAATTTAAGTCAAAGTACGAAAATAATAGTTGCAATAAATCAAGGAACTTACCAAGGTTGGATTTATTATATCTATTGCAGGAAAAAAGTTTTAGAACTGCTTTCCTAAAGTTACCTAAAATCAGCTCTGTCGTATCCTCTTCACATTGGCCAGCCTTTAACAGGCCGAGCCAAGCTTCCTTGATGAGAAGTGAAGTGGCCTCGGCTGAGACAAAGAAAACATTTGGTAGGAGGAGAGTTGTTGCCTACAGATGCCAGGAGAGGAAGGGGACTGGGTAAATCCAATCCAATCAGAAATTTGTATGGCGCACTACTCACCCAGAGGGTCTCAAGGCGCTTAGGGCAGAGGAGTTTCGCTACTGATCGAACAACCAGGACTTGAGTTGCTTCCTGAAGGAGAGGTGGTTCTGGCTGTGACGGAGGTGGGAGGGGAGGGAATTCCAGGTCTTAGCCACCAGATAGGAGAAGGATCTACCTCCCATGGTGGATCTTCGAATGCGTGGAATCGCGACGAGGGCTTGGTTGGACGAACGCAGTTGGCGGGTGGGGGTGTAGAAGGTCAGGGGGTTGTTAAGGTATCTGGGTCCTAGGTCATGGAGGGCCTTGTGTGCGTTAGTGAGGAGACGGAACGTGATCCTCTTGCTGACGGGGAGCCAGTGCAGGTCTCTCAGGTGACCGGATATGTGGTTGTGTCGAGGTATGTCCAGGATGAGTCGTGCGGAGGCGATCTGAATGCGTTGAAGTCTTTCCTGCAGTTTGGCTGTGGTTCCGGTGCAGAGGGTGTTTCCGTAGTCCAGGCGGCTGGTGACAAGTGCTTGGGTGACCGTCTTCCTTGTTTCCATTGGGGATCCATCGGAAGATCTTTCGGAGCATGCGTAGGATGTTAAAACATGATGATGAGACGGCGTTGACTTGTCTGGTCATCGAGAGGGAGGAGTCTAGGATGAAGCCCAGGCTTCGTGCATGGTCCGTTGGTTTAGGTGCGCTGCCTAGGGCCGGGGGCCACCAGGAGTCATCCCAGGCAGAGGAGGATGATCCCAGGATGAGGACTTCCGTCTTGTCTGAGTTCAGTTTTAGGCGGCTGTTCTTCATCCACTCGGCTACTTCTTTCATCCCTTTGTGTAGGTTGGTTCTGGCGGTGGTTGGGTCTTTGGTGAGGGAGAGGATCAGCTGGATGCCGTCAGTGTAGGAGATGATGTTGAGGTTGTGTTGGCGTGCGATGGATGCGAGGGGGCTCATGTAGACGTTGAAGAGGGTGGGGCTGAGCGATGAACCTTGTGGTACGCCGCAGATGACTTCGGTGGCCTCTGATCTGAACGGGGAGGCGGACTCTCTGGGTTCTTCCGGCGAGGAACAAGATGATCCAGTCCAGTGCCTTATCTTGTATCCCGATGTTGCTGAGGCGTTGAATTAAGGTTTGGTGACAGACCGTGTCGAACGCTGCGGAGAGGTCCAGGAGGATGAGGGCCACTGTTTCCCCATTGTCGAGTAGGGTTCGGATGTCATCTGTGGCTGCGATGAGGGCGGTTTCAGTGCTGTGGTTGGCTCGGAAACCGGACTGTGAGGGGTCGAGGGAACCGTTGGACTCGAGGAAGGCGGCGAGCTGACTGTTGACGGTCTTCTCTATGACTTTGGCGGGGAAAGGGAGGAGCGAGATGGGGCGGTAGTTCTTAAGTTCAGTGGGATCTGCTGAAGGTTTCTTCAGGAGGGCGCTGAGCTCGGCATGCTTCCAGCTTTCCGGGAAGGTGGCGGTGTTGAAGGAGCAGTTGATGATGTCCTGGAGTTGAGGAGCGATGACGGAGTCGGCCTTGTTGAAGATGTGGTGGGTGCATGGGTCGGTTTCCGATTCGGAGTGGATGGTGTTCATTGTGCGGATGGTGTCTTCGGTGCTGATCGGAATCCAGGCGCGGAGGGTGGTGGTGGGGGGGTTCGATTCTGTGGGTGGGGGAGTGGTCTGGTCGCAGAAGCTGTTGTGTATGTCTGCGATCTTGCTGTGGAAAAACGAGGCGAGAGAGTCGCAGAGGTCTTGTGAGGGAATTATGTCGTTGTTGCCGGCGCTGGGGTTGGAGAGCTCTTTGACGATGCTGAAGAGTTCCTTGCTGTTGTGGGCATTATTGTCTAGACGCTCCCTGAATGATGACTTCTTGGTGGTGCGGATCAGCTGGTGGTGTTTGCGGGTGGCGTGTTTGAGGGCGGTCATGTTGTCTGTGGTTGGGTTTCTTCGCCAGGCTTTCTCGAGTGCGCGGCAGTTCTTCTTGGAGTACTTGAGGTCGTCGTTGAACCAGGAGGCTTTTTTGCTTCCTGGTTTGTTGGGACGGTTTTTCAGGGGTGCTAGGTCATCAGCGCAGTTGGTGATCCACTGTGCGAGGTTGTTGGCTGCTTGATTGGGGTCCGTTGATATGGCAGGAGGGTTCTGGTTTAGTGATGTGGTGAGCTGGGCGGAGGTAATTTTGTTCCAGCTTCAGAAGTTCCATTGGCTTCCAGTGAAATTTCGAGTACAGTTCAAGTGTCTCTATGTGGCCCATAAAGCACTCTTTGGGAAAGCCCCAGAGTACATTAAGCAACGTTTGAAGAGGTATGTTCCTGGGAGACCTTTGCGCTCAGGAAAAACTTCCAATTTGATTCAACCCAGGTTCAAACTAAAAACCAGAGGAGGCAGGGCCCTATCTGTGCTCCTCCCGCAATTGTGGAATGAGCTCCCGGCCATTCTGAAGGAAGAATCACAGCTACTACCCTTTAGAAAAAAACTGAAAACCCATCTATTCAGAAAGGCACTGATTCCAGTTTAGGCGGTGGAACAGCTGAGGGTTTCGGGCTACCAGTGTGTTATGTTCTTCTGTTAAGCGCATAGAGACCGACGGTGATAGGCGCTATATAAACAATCTATAACATAACATAACATAACAGACTTAAATAATGTATATCTCATGTTCCCTAAATCAGATTTTTGTTGAGTTGGTGGCATTGTAATGATAAAAATACTTCCTATTTTTATAATTTGGTGTTGGATTTTTATTGTGTGTTGTGTGTTACTTCTTTACTCTTTTAATGATATTAAATGCTTTACACACCTGTTGCCTAAATTAAGCCTGACTGTTCGTGAGCTAATCTATCAAGCCTTTAGCATGGATTATTTTATTTAGACTTTACTGGACCTTATTTGTGATTGTGGTGTTATTACAAGCTGCATGTACTCACCTGCATCTACTAATAAAACCCCTTCCAACACTAGACAACACTGCAGAGGCAATATGTTGCAATGGGGGGAACTCAAGATTTAGGGGAGAGAGCCCTTTTGAAATTCTCAAAAGGGGGAGTTTGATGAAAAGATTGATGTTGACGACACAGTGCCCAATCAGGTGTCAGAAGCATTAGAGCCCATCAAAGAATGTTTGGATCGCCTATCCAAATGTATGCCACACCCATAAAACGCTATCTGGGATGGAACCCAGATGCAAATATAATGATGTAGCAATAGAGAAAAGAACCCAGGAAAGGACGATACACAGCAAGTCAAGAACCAATAAAGGGTTGTGGAGAGAGGAGCTGCTGCACCAGCATGAGTGGGCCCACAAGGCAATGAGAAATGAAGTAGACGGCAAGTCCCTTGTGACTCCCTAAACTGGAGATGGCCTTTTTGACACATTTTGGGCAATCTTCTTTGGTGTAGGTCCGAAACCATCAAGAGAGATTCCCATGAGAAGTAGGAAGTTCGGGCATCAAGCAGACTACACATCCTCAGGTGTTACAAATGGCACACAAGAAGAGCAAACTTGGTCTTCAGATAGCGTAGGTAATGAAAGAGAGTCCAAATGGGAGGGTTTCTTGAAGCCAAGTGATATATGGTTGACTTACCTCAGCGAGAGGGAAATAAGGGAGGTTCTGAAGATTTGTAGGAGGTGAAGATGGTTTGTTCCCGAGATCATTGTGCATCCCAGGTCTTTTGATTGAAAGAATTGCCAAAAAGTAGCAATTTACATATTTGAGAGATTAAGAGTCCCATTGGCAGATATGTCGGCAAAAATGTTTAGGCAAAATGTCTGCAACTGGACTTTAAGGCCAAGTTGGCATACACCCCCAAAGTGGACATCAAGCTCCTCATGTTTATGTTGAACTACATCAAAGATCCTAAGAAAAGTATATAGGACCTGGTACAGCAGCCTAGACAGGTTCCTAGACATATGCAGGCCCTTAGTCAACATCTTACACCGGTCTGAGGAAGCAAAATTGATGGCCAATTCTGTGGACCGAGATATACTAAAAGGCTGGGCTCAGAACACTGTGTGCTTTCTTGATATTATCAATTGTACCCATGCAGCAGACAGACAGAAAGTGTTTCTCCTTAAAATTGAACCCAGATTCAGGGTACTAGGGACAGCAATAGCTGGAGTGGTTGCTAAAGGACAGTTATTTGGAGACCCTTTTATGAAAGAGGTAACAAAATGTCTAGGTTGTCACACAGCCTTGAAAAAATCCTAACCCTCAATAGAAGATTTTTCAGAAAGGCCAGCTATGCAACGGGATGCTATGCCAACCATATCTTTCCACCAAACAAGTCCCAAGGAAGTACATAAGGCCAGTAATGAGAGGACAGGAGATGCCCTCTTTCCCTTCAAGATGGAGATGCAGTCGAGGTCAACCATGAAGAGGGAAACTGAGGTACTCCTAGGATACCTATTTAAGTGGAGGATAATCTCTCATAATGTTTGAATTTTACAAATTATGATGTATTACAAGCCCAGTTCAGACAAGGCCCTTCAGACCCATCTGAATCAATTGTGAGGAAGGCTAGTTGATGGACACCGAGGTCCAAAAGTTGTATTATAGAGAAACCATAGCCATGGTAGATTTGAAAGTTCCTGTCTTCCCAAGAAATCTCTTCTGGTAGCAAAAAGAGACTCCATAGAGATGAGACCATATATAAACTTAAAACAATTAAATAGCTGATTAGGTTGCCACCACTTCAAAGTAGGAGGAATTGACCTCTTGAGTGACAGCTTACATCAAGGGAACTGGATGGCGCATAAGGATCTAAATGACACACGTCTGGTGGTTCTAATATGGGCATCTAGTCTTAATACTTCTCATAACAAAAATACAGCCAACCTGGAAGGAAATCATTGGCCAAGCCACAGATTCTGCTGAGAGATCTATTCAAGAATTTTGGCAAATATTCAGCATTCATTTCGACTTTATTATGGGGTCCCATCACTTTTTGATCCTGCAAAGAATGAAAAAACTTCATTTATGGGTGTGTTTGTGGTATGCTGGCAGAGTATTCTAGTAAGGGGAGTTCAAACTGGGGTTGGACCGTTGGCTCACTCAAATGTAATCCTGTAGAGGGGGGGCCTTCTTTGGAACAAGGCCAGATATCTCTATAGATTTTGGCACCAGTCGGTTGGGCTGCGAGGGTACATTGTGGGGACATGTCAGTAGGAATTCATGGTCAGTTGAGGAAATGAAACTACACATAAATTGCTTGGAGCTATTACCTCAAAACATTGTCAAACAAAAAGTTAGATAGACACTTTCTGCAGTACATTGTTTCAACATCTAAGAGGTACATGGTGGAAAATGCTGGCAGATTTGATGAAGGAGTTCTGGTATTTATTCCTAGCTCAATGAATTTCTGTGAAATTACAGTACGTACCAGGTCTGTGCAACTAAGTGGCGGACTGCTGAAAGTATTCAAGCAATTGGAAACTGAAAGCATGAATATTTACAGGAATGATCGAACCATGCCAAGTAGATCTGTTTGCTCCATTCTGAATTTTCAACTGAAGAACTATTTCAAATTACTTCACTCCCCAGCACACGTCAAGTGATAAACAGCTTTCCACACTGTAGTTAGGAAAACGTTACTGTTTGTCATCATACAACATAAATTAAGAACAATTCCATCTGGTTCTTACTCTCTGGCTTTTATTTTCGAGCTCGCCACCGAACACGGTGAGAGACAGGTGCAGCTTGAAGTCCAGTTTGAGTACACACGGAGAAACCGGAATTTGAAGTGACAAGGAGACTTTTTACATTTGACTGACACTGTGGACACGCCGCATAGATCGGAACTCCAATGTGGGTCGGAAGTATCACCATATTTCAAAGTACAGCGATTGGAAGGAAATAGCCTTGAGGAAGTCGCGGGTTTACGCCCCTTATGAGATGAAACACTGGGGAGTGAAGTAATTTGTTTATAAAGTTTAGGCTTTGATTTGTGGAGTTTAGTGGTTCTCCACACCTTTCAGCACCGTCTTTTCACTCGTTTCAAACCCAATATAAATTGTGTAAATCTACCTAGAGGTGCCATAACCATATACTAAATACCACGTATCTGAGGATTTATGAAGAACTATTTCAATTTGGGATTTGATTCTGTTGCTCTTGTGAAAAATGCTGTTCAGCAGAATTGGAGCTGAGTTTTGAGGGGTGCATTCTTACTATTTAAAAATGACTGCAAAGACAATAGAATAAATCATAAGAGAGCCTGATTCCAATTACCCCATGGTTGTTATCCCAGGTGTGGCATCTGGCCCTTCTGGAGTTGCCATGGACCTTGCAGTGCTACTGCCTTTCAGTCTATAAATTCAGCTGAACCCTGTGGGAGATTTACATCCCTGATGGAGGAGGATCGGTGTTCAACAAAATGTTGACTAAATAAATATCAAGATGCAGAAAAATCTAGTTTTTAATATTGTGATATACAAATATCAGGATGCAGGAGTATCTTTGACAAGAATATCGATTTTCCAAGGTAAAAAATATTGATGTGAAAAATATCTTTGTTAGAAATATTGTTTACAAAAATATCTATGTTGTTAATATCGATGTTTTAAATAACTATGGGCCATATTCCAATGTCAGTTGGATGAGCATTGGCGGTCCCGCATTCTGAATCATGACGTGACTGCCTTCATTGTGGTCATAAAGTGTATGTTTACAATTACTATTGATGCTTGTGCTGCGGGCAACAGTACAAGCATCAATAGTAAAAATTCACTTTTTAAACATCCCTGCACTGGGTGGCCGGCACATGGTGCAGGGGCCTCATTGTGGAGGCCCCTAAAGGACAGAGCTGTGCTAGGGGCCTCTAAAGTCTGTTTCCGTCTCCCTTTCTATTGCAGGCAAACCACCATAGAAAGGCTGACCCAAAGGGACAGCATAATCCCTATGGCGGTTCTTGAGCAGGCACAGTCGTATTGAGGGAATATATTCTGACCGCTGGGCAAAAGGGCTCCTTGAGCCCGTCGGTACACCAGCGGTTGGTCCCTCCACCAGCTGCCTCCTACCGGGGCATCGTAATGCAGCGGTTGGACCATAGGGGCAGATGTCGGTTTGACCACAACAGACGGGCAGTCGGTTGCAGTCCGACCTGCATCATAATGAAGGCTTAAGTTAGTATATGTTTTAAATGTATATGTTATAAATTGTATAATTGTTGTTAATATATTTAAATATAGTTTGTACATTTTTAGTTTTTTTAAAAATTTAAATGAATGGTTTATTGTAATTTTTTGTCTTGTAGCGGTTGTGGGTTTTTCAGGGGTATAGGGTGGGAAATATTGAAATTATTGTTAAATCTAAATTATTCATAAACTAATATTCATCATTTCATTGATAATTCATTATGTAAATTGTGTAATTAATTTTAAATTAAGTTTTAGGTGTGAGTTGTGGGGTTTGTAGGGGTACAGGGTGGGAAGTAAATTACTTAATTAATTAATAGATCATTTTTAATTGATATTATGTTTTTAATTGTGCAATTCATGTTTTTAATGTTCTCTTTTCAGTGCAGGTTGTGGGGTCTGTAGGGGGACAGGGTGGGAAGTAAATTAATTTTAATGAACTATTAATTAATTTCTAATTATTAAATATTTAATTGATGATTAATTATGTATATTGTGTACATTTACATACATTTATTTTTTATGTTATATTTTAGGTACAGGCTGAAGGGTTTATAGGGGCACAGGGTAGGAAGTAAATTAATTATAATTATTATTAATGACATTTTGAATTATTATTAATAATTTAATTGATAAATATGTAAATCGAATAATTAATTTATGTCATATTTTCAAGGTGTGGGATGTGGGGTTTGTAGGGGCACATGGTGGGAAGTAAATTAGTTTTAATAATTAACTATTTGTTTTTCATTATTTAATTGATAATTAATTACTAAAATTATGAAATGTATTTATTTTGTAAGTTATCTTTTATGTACAGGCTGTGGTGTTGATACATGTACAGGTTAAGAAGTAAATTAATTATAATTTATTAATAATTCATTTAAATAATTAGTAGTTATTTGATTGACAATTAATTATGTAACTTGTTTAATTAGGATCTTTTAAATGACATGTCAGGTGCAGGTTGTTGTGTTATCAGGGGTACAGGGTGGCAAGATAAATTAGAAATAATTTATTGATAATTAATTATCACTTTAATTTGAATTATTTAATTTATAAGTATGTTAATTGTGAACTTATCATATTTCTTAAGTTATATTTTAGGTGTGTGTTGTTTAGTTTGTAGAGGTATAAAAGTTGAGTAATTATGAATGAGAAAAGAATGTCTTCATTTGTTTTAGTTTTTTAATTATTTATTATGTAATTGTATTATACCAAGTTTATTTCAATTGCATTTTAATTGCTGACTGTTATGCTTTTTGGAATATAATTTTGTTTTTTATTATAATAATAATATTTGTGTTAATTGAAAACAACTATTAAAAAAATAAAGATGTATAATATTTTTTAAATGTGTGTTAAAATGAAGACATTTCATTTTTATATTTAACATTTTAGATCTTGGCTATTTAATTGAGTTAGTAGAATGTGTTATGTTTTTAAGTGAATTAATCTCTCTCTATTGTACCAGTGAATTTAGTAGGAATAGTACATTTTAACGCATTCCTTAATATTGCATCAACTGGCGGGGTAATAGTAAATGTTACCTCGCCGGAGATCAAAACTTTCCCTACTGTTGCACTGAATAGACTGGGAATAGTACAGTCACTGAGTACTACACTTTCCGTACTGCTACACACACTGGAGTGGGAATAGTACATTTTAGCCATTCATGCCCAACACATCCGCTACTGGTGCATATACTAGAGAGGGAATAGTATATTTATTAATATTGGATATAACATAGACACTGCCCAGGTGGTCAGCCTGTCAAAGGAACAGAACACTTTCTCACACCCTAGGTCGTTGTCTTACTTCTTGGAGCAAATTCACACCACATCAAGGAACTAATCAGCTACAGGGTGACAATGGATTCTGAAACAGATTGGTGTCTAGGAAATCTGAAAGATTCAGTGAGCAAGATCTTTGGGTGAAGTAAAGCTTAAAAAGGATGAGCTTTGTCATATTAAAGCGTTGCACAGAGGAGATTTAAATCCAAGTACACTAGTAATGTGTTTTTCAGTAGCAAAAAGCACAATCTCTTGTGTCTGTGCAGACTTTCACTATCACCAACTGTGTATAAGACCGTATGGTGCAGAAAAAGAGATCAGTCCTACACTCACAGCACCTTGTTTGACTATTTGTCCCATTCAATCCTTGCTGAGATGGGATTTACAGATCTTGACAGGGATGGCACTGACACACTCTTGGGGGCTAAGTTACTATCTCCCTGTACCACAATAGCATCACTTTTTGTGACACTCCAGTGGCGCATATTACAAATTCATATCTATGACGCCATGCAAGCCCACCATGCATGGCTTTGAATGGCCTCATAGATATGGAGTAAGGCAAGGCAGCAAAAATTGCTGCATTGCCTTAGGAGGGATTCTATACTTGGGACAGTGCTAGAACGTAAACTGAAGCATGTTAAAAAAGCAGTCAAGATCCTAGGTAAATTGGTTTTGGTGGTGGGGAACCAAATGCCACACAGAGATTTTACATATATATATATATATATATATATATATATATATATATTCACTGAAAAAACCATAGGTTATAGACCATATATAGTTAGGAATTAGCATTTACAAAACCTTATTTTACTCACACAAAACCATTGAAATTCCATATATAGTTAGTTGCACTAACTATATATCGCGCACCCGCAATCCACTGCTGATGATGTCACATATTACATCATTCATGACATGGTCAGTGACATCACTGATGACATCACTGATGACATCTCAAATGACATCACTGATGACATGACTGATAACAACATCCAGTGATTTTTTGTTTCTGTAAAGTTTAAATATGTCTTACATATTGAAGATTGAGTGGATGTGTAAGTGTCTGGACGAAGGATTTAGTAGGTGCATGACTAACTGTATGAGTGAGTGATTAAATGTGTCTCACTGAGTGCATGGGTTAGTGACTAAACTGTCTTAATTTGTGCATCATTATGTCTGTTGTTCTGTAAACTGCTGCATGTGTTGATCAGTAGCTGTATGAGTAACTATATGGGTTATTGATTGATTGCCCAAGTATTTGTATGGGAGACTGAGTGTGTGTGTGGCTGGCTGGGAGGTGTGTGACTCTGTGCAGATCAATGTGTACTTGTATCAATGATTGTATAAGAAGGTAATTATGTGTTAGTATATGTTTGAAAATGTAAGGTGCTCTATGTTTAACTGTATAGACAAGAAAATGGAAGTGTCATTGATTCTTTACATGACTGACTAGGTGAGTGAGTAACTCCATGGATGAGTGGCAGACTGTGACTGTCTGTATAGGTGTATGAGTGCATATGATAGTGTTGTAAAGATGAGTGATTGTATGTATGAATGATTGTATGGGTGAATGAGTGAAGGTGTGTGTAGACGTAGGAATCAGTGAGTGCGTATGTAGTAACTAGTATTGGTGTGTCAATGGTTTAAAAAATTATACTCTGTATTTAACACTGGGTGAAACAGAGGTTATATTAAAATGTGAGGAGATGCATTGTATTGTCACATGAATGATATCATCAGTGATGTGGTCATTGATGTCAAATGAGATGTCATCAGTGATGTCATCAGTGATGTCATTTGAGATGTCATCAGTGATGTCATCAGTGATGTCACTGACCATGTCATGAATGATGTAATATGTGACATCATCAGCAGTGGATTGCGGGTGCGCGATATATAGTTAGTGCAACTAACTATATATGGAATTTCAATGGTTTTGTGTGAGTAAAATAAGGTTTTGTAAATGCTAATTCCTAACTATATATGGTCTATAACCTATGGTTTTTTCAGTGAATTTTCAAGGTTTTGTAAATGCTAATTCCTAACTATATATGGTCTATAACCTATGGTTTTTTCAGTGAATTTCATTGGTTTTTTAACAGCTAATATCTGTAGCTGTAAAATGTATTCTTCTTTAAATCCAAAAATATATTTTATATGTTTATGAATAATTTTTTTTTTTAATATTTTTTTTTCTTCGTTCCCGCTTCGCGAATCGGGAAGCTTCCCGTTAGCTGACCTTGATGCCGCGAAATAGACCGCGAGCCGGTAAACGTTTCTTTACCGCAACTGCCGCGTTAGAAAACAACATCGTGATGCCTCCCGTCCGCATGACGTTTCGCGTTGTTGCGTGATACGTCATATGACGTGCTACGTTAGCGAACTGGTACGCGAAGCGAGTCGCAAAGCGCAGGTTTCTGGAAGCAAACCGGGAGGCCCTGCAAAGCGCTTAACGTAAACACAGCAGGTCATGTGACTTGGTAATAACACTTTTCATTGGTTCATTTCACTTTTGGTTTCCTAATGATGTAAGACTAGGTCATATAATCTAAAATGAACACTTTTCATTGGTTGAGAACTCTTGTTTTTCCCAAATGATGAAAATCCCTCCTTCTTTCCTCACTCTGACTTTCATCATTGTGAGAGAAAGACCCTTTGTGATCACTGAGCAATGGCTTCTTTAGTAGCTTCAGCTGGTGCTTCCCCACCACCTCCACCACATCCAAGGAAGAGTGGACCACCTGCTCAAGTTATAATTCAACAAGAAGAGGAAGAAGTGGAACAGGACGACGAGCACGAAGAGAGGCAGTTTTTGCCTGAGCAGCCCAGGACGTCTCACCGGAAAGAAAACTTCATTTGGCAATTTTTTAAAATTCCCAAAGGTCAGAAAAAAGTAAATGCAAGATACGTAACTTGCCTTATATGTCAAGATAGACTGTCCAGAGGAACCGAGAAAAAATACAGTTTCGGAAACTACACAATGCATCGCCATATGACTAGGTGGCATCCTAACAACTACAGTGCTGCACAGTTTCGGAACGACCTAGATAATCTCCCTATTATGGCCAGAAGATCTGTTGTACCGGAAGTAACGGGACCAGAGGGCAGGGAGATGGTGCCAAATATACAAATGAAATTTGGTGAAGTAAAACACATCTGCGTATTTTGCGATGGATTCATTTCCTACGGAGAAAGAAGCATCACTCTGATCAACAGAGCTATTGACTATCATATACAAGTTTGTACGAAACGCCCAAAATGATAAATACTTCTTTTTTTGTTTTGTTGCTCCTGTTGAGCCCTTTACAATGAATCGTTTTCATTGCCCCCTCCAAGAAAAACCCCCAAAAATATAAAACTGTTCAGAAAAATTCAAAAAAAGTAAAAAAATGTTCCGAAAAATAATAAAAAAATATAAAACAACAAAAACAATAAAAAAAAAAGTTCTTTTCAGAACTACCTCCCCGTTATTAAAAAATTGGTACAATATTTGGAACTGTGCCAACCTCTATTTCTCTTAGTTTGCTTCCCAGTTCGCTCGCCGGTACGCGAACCGGAAGCGAACCAAAAACAGTAAGTATAAGGGAAGGAAACAGACACTTATGTTAAAAGAAAGACAGCTATAGGGGAGTAAACTAGAGATACTATTACCCGTAATCCACTGCTGATGATGTCACATATTACATCATTCATGACATGCTCAGTGACATCATCAGCAGAGGATTGCGGGTTTTTTGGCAACGTGCCTTATCCACGGTTTAATAACGCTGCCTTTTGCTTTATATAAGTTTTCAAATTGTATGAAATATATACCAATAGGTCGTTATGAACCTTTAGGTAGTGCTTTTCTTCATGAGGTCTGGTCGCTTCCATACACATACAGATGTTTCAAAGATGATCAAGAAGTTTATCTGAATGGAGAGGAATGCACTGAGACGCCAGATCATTCACTAATGTGTAGGCACATACAGTTACACGGTTCATGCAACAAACACCGACCAAATATGGCTTGCGTGTTGCAAGGCACGCCAGTTCCTGCTATCATCCCCACGTTCAAGTTGTTGGAAAATGGTAGTTATTTGATGCTCAATAATGAAGATTGTTCTGGGTTAATTAAAAGTATTCCTTTTATCGTAACAGTAAGTGAACGGGTTATTTGCTGCAGAAATGTTCTATTTCCTCCCACACATGAACATAGGGAGTTTTCAATCTCGCCACAAATACCAACCTTGGGAGCAGATTTCAACGGCATGGCAAGAATAAGAGCTCTTTTGTCTCAGAAAGAGGTGGCCTTGAGTTCGGCCCGTGAAACTTTCGTGCTTCACATAGCGAACACCCGTACAGAGGTGCAGACCCTTTTCAATTCAGATTTGCCTTTCCATTTCAGCAAGATGGTTCGGACTATCTCTAACGCATCCTCCACAAAGGCCCTGGCGCACTTTTTTAAAGTTGTTACCAGTGGTCTCGTGACTTCATTTGAGAAAAT
The DNA here is from genome assembly GCF_964261635.1 of Lissotriton helveticus. NCBI lineage: Eukaryota > Metazoa > Chordata > Amphibia > Caudata > Salamandridae > Lissotriton > Lissotriton helveticus. The sequence goes on along the minus strand of NC_136060.1, from coordinate 84,850,577 downwards.
CTTTGGAGTCATCCCTGCTTTCTTTCATTCGATTTTTTCCACTCTGCTTCGTGGATTGCCATTTTTACTTGCATTACCAGCGGACGCTCTTGTGCTTTTTTACATTTTTAAATATGGATGTCCCTCCTATGCAACCTCCCGCCCTGCAGCTGCTGACACTGTTCCGCAATCGCATGCTAGAATATTATGGCACAATGCCGTTGGCGATATTAAGCACGGCATATGGATTATCTTTTCGATTCTCCTACTTCACCTGTGTCCAGCCTGTATTTCACTGCCTGACCTGTGATTTCGATTGGGCCATTGATTTGTGTCTCTGCGGACCGGTTTCTCCTGACGTCGACTTTAATCAGCTGATGACTCCTATCATTACTCACGAGTTGGTTTGTCCTGGCGAAAGGATTATGGCTGTGGCATTGATGCATGGACTAATTGGTCCCTGGAATTTACTGGCGGCAACACAGTCTTTCTTGGAACAGAGCTTTCTTGAAAACCCACCGAGCTGTCCTCTGATGGTGATAGAGGATCCGGTGCTGGGAGAGCGCGTATGTTCTTTTCCGCTTTTAAATTGGATGGCTGAACTGTTTTCGGATGAAGACGGTGACTTCCTATTGGAGGCTGTTGCAGCTTATTTTGCATACACAGTTATGTCATAGACCTTTTTCATGTTTGATATGCTGATTACTAGCATTTCATTGACAATTCATTGACTTATTTGTCAAGTTTTTATTATTTACCTTGCCTATTGGCTTAAGACTCGATAAAGTACTTGGCTGTTTTATTTTTCTTTAGCATTAAATTTTCCTAGTTTTTAATGCTTTACATTGCGGACCGTCCACATATAAACTTGCAATCTGCTCTCATGAGATGGCACTTCTATTATCTTATTCAGTTCGTTTCCGGATCATGGGGAGGTGTCATCTACGTCCTGGATATCTTTACACCGTGTTAAGTTAGCATGGGCTCATTACCGGTTTAAACGCCATTTTTCCTTTTTTGCAACTTCTGCACACGACACTTAGTTGTTGCTTTAGCTTTCAACCTAGTAGTTCATCGTGGTTTACATGAGAATAATATGTTATTGCTCTACTATCTGCTTTGCTTGTTAAACTATATCTGTACAGCGAGTGCTAAAGTTTCAAGAACAACACGATACAGAATTGTTATGAGGTCTGATCTCCACGACTTCATACTCATAACATAAGTGCAACTTCTGCCAATTCTGGGCATGAGGCGGGTTTTATATTGCTTTGCTGAACACACATACACAAGACTTGATGCGGTTCACATGAAGAGAGAGCTGGTGTATGCTGATGTGATTCCTTCAAATCTAAGACACTAAAGTATGGGCACGCCCTAAACCAACACAAAGAGACCTTCTTAGCAAATAATATAATATGTGTATTAGGGAGGGTGAGATATAAGCAGCCGCGGGCCGTGGAGGGAGTTACGGTGAGGCAGGGAGGCGGGGAGGGGGAGAAGCAGGGTGGAGCCCTCTCCACCCTGCCCCTCCCCCTCCCCGCCTCCCTGCCCCACCGTAACTCCCTCCACGGCCCGCGGCTGCTTATAAGTGTTGCTAACTCTTATTCATTTACAGCATGTTAACATACTGTCACCATTCGCTTTTTATGTACTAGTAACTATGCTGGTAATTTTGCTACTGATAATATGTGTACTTGTATTATCTAAGATACTACGCCTGAGAAGACGGCATTAGTAAATAAACATTTCAAATACACATGTGTTCTTCTTAACTCCATGTTCTGGTTTCTAAGAAATATATAATGACCGACTGTTCATGAGTTCCACGTATCCTGAGGTACTATAAGTTCATATTCTGGATTGTCTAAACATTGAGAGTTTGTTATATCCAATGTGACACTGTACCTAGCTTGCTAAGGGGTTTTTGATTACTAAGGTGAGTTTTGGGACACCCTAATTCGCCGAGGTTCCAATCCTCTGTCCACAGTTCTGTGTGAGAACAGAAACCCTGCGACAGGGGCACCCCCGACCCTTGCTGGAGCTTCATCACACTTGCGATACAACTCCAGCAATGCGCCACCATTACGGCACAGATACATCACGCATCTGTGCTGTTTTTGCCCCATGATGCGCCGCATTGTAAATGCAGCACACCATAGGTGACGGAACAGCGGCACAGAATGACTAACACATCCCTGGTGATGCGCCAGTCATCATAAATCTATCCCTATGCTTCTTATCTTGTTAGAGATGAACCGCCATATGTATCATCAAAGTTTTTTGCATTTCCTAAATAGCGAACTTTAAGGAATAAATAGCGATTCTTTACCATTCCTAGTTTGCGATGAGCTATTTGCTAATTACAAATTACCCATTCATTTCCTTCATTTCCATAGGGCGGTTGGACTCACTTTTAGCTCGAACGGCTGAATGGATTTGCACGAAACTTGGCAAAATTGTAGGGACTGGTAGCCCGATGTGCCTTTGCTATGTCTCAAGATATATGCTCCAGTGGTTTTTACGAAAATTAACTTTGAAAAATATATATTGGGCTACATTGGCCTATATATATGTTGCAACCCAAATGTAGCCCAATGTAGCCCAATGAAGCCCAATGAAGCCCAATGTAGCCCAATGTAGCCCAAAGATGGCCGCCAGAGACGAAAAAAAACAAATGTAGCCCAAATATCAGCCAGATGTAGCCCAACTATAGCCCAGTGACAGAATGACCAATCAGCGTCGCAAACCTCCGTTACGCGAAGCGGAGCGCTGTTACAGATATATATCTTTTTTTGAACGTTAATTTCTCAAAATCCACTGGAGCACATATATTGAGACCTAGCAAAGGCACATCGGGCTACCAGTCCCTAATATTTTACCAAGTTTCGTGCAAATCCATTCAGCCGTTCTATTATTATTATTTTTTTTTTTTTGCCCCGCGGGGCCCTTTTAAAACCTCCACATCAAACCTAGGGGGTCAGCGAGGATCTACTATTCCCCCTTATGGTAATTTGCCCCTTCGCTTTCGCCTCCTCTTGTCTCTCGATCCTACCGAGAGACAAGATGGCGGCCGCTACGGACTGTTTGGAATGTTGACAGACGCCGGAGAACCAATCAGCTTCGCTTCACAAAGCTCCGTTGCGCGAAAAGTACGCGTCCTGGAGCGCTGCCCGGTCCGCTGTTACAGATATATATCTTTTTTTAAACGTTAATTTCTCAAAATCCACTGTAGCACATATATTGAGACCTACAAAAGGCACATCGGGCTACCAGTCCCTACAATTTTGCCAAGTTTCATGCAAATCCATTCAGCAGTTCGGGCTAAAAGTGAGGCCAACCGCCCTATGGAAAACTCAATGTTAAAAACACGTTTTGGGACCCCCTTTTTTCTCGGCCCCCCCTTGACGAACCCCCCCCAAATTTTTAAGGGCTGCTCAGAAACAAAATGTGCCATTTTCCTGAACATTTCAGCCAATTCCGTCCACAAACGCCAAAGTTATTAGACATAGAATTTTAAAAAATCCCATAGAGAAAAAATCCTAACTATATATACCTACTGGCGACCGCCAGTAGGTAATATATATGCATATATATATATATATATATATATATATATATATATATATATATATATATATATATATTACCACACCTCCCTCCATTCGGACAGAGCAGAGGCCACACAGGGGAAATCCAGGGAACCAATTTATTGACTCACGGCAAATGCATTTCGGCCTGACGGCCTTCCTCAGTGCCTTGCAGCATCCATCTGGATTCCCAGTCCCGATAATTTATAGTCCTTCTTCGTTGTTGCCGAACAAAGACACTCCACCTTCTACTCAGGTGTGACTGCTCAACCCAAGTACTCACCAGTGTTGCTGTGAACTACCGATCCCACAATGCTCTTTGTATGCAGGTGAATAGCGCGGATGATTTGAAAGCGCAAAGGTATATATATATATATATATATATATATATATATATATATATATATATATATTACCTACTGGCTGTCGCCAGTAGGTAGTTATAGTTAGGTCCTAGTTACCACAGGAAAATCGCACATTCTATTCCCAATACCTTTGGCACCGATTGACGAATCTTCGCTAATTTTTCAAAACGTATAGTCCGCTACGGTCAGCACCTGTCTTGAAAGTTTTGGGATGATTCATCAAGGGGGGTCCGAAAAAAAAGGGGTCTCAAAATGTGTTTTCCCCATGCAATTTCCCATAGGAAACTCTAGCCACGGCTACAGCCCGAACTGCTGAACAGAATTACACCAAATTTGACAAAAAGGTTGCCCTTGGGTCAGAAAGTACTCTTTTTGTTAAATGGTGTAAAGCCGTTCAGTAGTTCCTGAGAAATTTGAAAAAGAAAAATATTGATATCTGGGCGGAGCCTAACCACACATATCATCATGAGATCTGATTGACTGTCAGCACTTCATCCTGGAATTGCTGGCAGCCATCTTGGGACCAATATACATGATAGTACCCCACTGAAATGCATTGTAGTGCATCGAAGATTTTGAGGGTTACCAAAAGGGGACCTATAAAGGGTGATAACAGACTTTAGTTACATTAGAATTTATTTGTTGATGGTACCATACGAATTTCAGGAATTGTGGTGTGTTCTAAGGTGAATTTACCCTTTGAAAAACCTTCTGCTGAGATATCAAGAATCATGTTTGAGAGAAAACTATTTTCACATGCTTGTCCCATAGAGTTTTGGAAGGTGCTCCAGAAGCTAAAATGAGAGCATATATTCTGTAAATTCACATTAGCTTTCTCAGTCATGTGAGAATGAAGTCTGACATTCTCAGTAAAACATGTACATCCAACAAGGGCAGAGACTGTCAGTTGGTTCCTTTGTGTTCAACTGCAGCTTCCCAAAGTGTTCTAAAGAACAACTAGAGCGCTAACAGCCTTACTTATGACAAAAGTATGGCACACCTGAAGCCATCTTGATTGGAATAAACTGGCAACACTTAAAACATTTAATTTAAAAAGGAACAAAATGAGGGGGCTCATTTTGTCATAGAAATTATGGTTAGTGCTGTAGAAAGAAACATTTGGACATATTTTAAGTAAGATCTCAAATGTCTTCCTGTTATATTTCAACAGGTGATGCCTTTGTGTTCTACTGCAGCTTCCCAGAGTGTTCTATAGAACAACTTGAGAGCTAACAGTTTTACTTATGAAAAAATTATGGCACACCTGAAGCCATCTTGATTGGAATAAACTGGTAACACTTAAAACATTTAATTTACAAATGAACAAAATGAGGGGGTTCATTTTGCCATAGAAAATATGGTCAGTGCTGCAGAAAGAACATTTAGGGCATGTATTAAGTGAGATCTCAAATCCTCTTCTATTTCATTAGAAAATTCTGACATGCAGACTGAAACAATCACTTTCAATACCAGCAGTAGACTTCCAGTTAACTCCCTGGTGAGCAGTAGATTTACTACAGTGATCCAATGAACAACTAGAGCGCTAACATTCTGAATTTATGGCAAATGTGTGACTGAAAGCATTTCCCACTGAAGAGACTGCAGTAAATGAGGAAATTAGGAAACTTCATAACAAATAAGGCTCCCAAGATGGCCACCAGAGAAAAAAGAGCTCAAATGTAGCACAAATATCACCCAGATGTAGCCCACATATAACCCAATGACAGAAGTGTGCAAAACACTTTTTATTTTTAGGTTTTCTGCAGTTTTATATAGCGCGGACTGGTCAGGTATTGGACCCCTTATTGCGTATTTTACACGAAGTACATGAAAATGACCTTCTGAAACATTGAACTTTACGATTCTGTTAACCTGAAGTTGCTCTGAACCGGGCTTTGTAACACCCATTTTTACCTACTGGTTCTAATTAATTCTCACTGTATTGAATTAGGAAAGAGGATTTTCTGTTTTTATGTGCACTCTTATGATCTATGTTTCTAAATCAGATCGAATAAAGTTTAATGAATTCTATGGCAGGACGGAGGCAAGGATTATGCATATCTTTCCTCACTTTATTTGCATAGCAGTTCAAAGAAAACGTAACACAACAATCATTAAACAAAAGACTACACAACCCATGAACCATTAGGGGGGTAGTCTCCAAGGCAACTATAGTCCAATCATATCACAGTTAATTGCATATGATATCCTGACGTCTCTTCCGCTTCCTCTTTCCTCACTGCTCGTCAGTTAAATGCATTCCTTACATTCTTGGCTTTGTTTCATATTCCCTGTGCAGCAGGCTCTTGCCTGAGCACGTTCTCCCCATCACAGTTTCTCCCGATGTGTTCCCCTCCGTGCGGTGAGGTCCTGTCAGGCGCGTCTGGTCAGAGCGAGGCAGCTCCGTCGAGCACTCCAGCTGGTCTTTACGCGCGTTTGGGAATCCGGTCACTCCTTTAGTGTCCGCTTGATTTCAGACCGACTGTCGCCTAATTTTTACACTGCTACATGGTGATTTCCGTACACGGCCAAGTTAGTGAACAGTGCCACCTGCTGGCGGTAATTGGTATTGCACCTCAGTCTATTCTTATAACATCTTCGGGGAAAGCCCAGCTGTTGGAGCACCGGCGAGAGGGCTGCCTTAAGGATTTTGTTATAGTTATTGTTAGGTAATTTTATATAGCACACAGCTGCCTCAGTGAGGGGGCGTCCTAGCGCTTGTAGCAGTGCCAAAAGAAAGTAAGGGCTAGATTGTATGAAATAGGTAGGTTTTGATGGCCTTACGGAAGGACAGCAGGTAATCTAACCGCCAGATCTGAACAGGTAGCGAGTTCCATAATTTAGGGGCAAGAAATTTAAATGACCGGCCCTCTGCTCTTAGGCGCTTCACACAGGGGACCGCTGCAAGGGATTGCCCTGACGAGCATAGCTGGCAAGTAGGGACATAAGGGGGAGGACAGCTTTAAAGTTTTAAAGGTTAGGCATAGAGCTTTAAAGTGGATCATTTGCGGCATGGGTAGCCAGTGAAAGCACCATAAAGCACCTAACACAGAGCTGGTCCTGGGGAGTCTCAACAGGACTCGGGCAGCCGCATTCTGTACTCGCAGCAGGCAAGTGACTTCAGCCTCATTGGCGCCTAATTAAAGTGAGTTGGCATAATCTAATCTAGATAGGATGGTCGCCTGGACTATCAGCTGTCGAGTAGAAGGATCAAAGAAGCCCAACATGGGCCTCAAACCCCGCAGGGGTCCGAAGCAAGTACCAGCGATCATCTTTGTATGTTCCTGGAACTCAAGGGTGGAATCAAACCAGATCCTTAAGTTTTTTTTTCTGCCGACTTGGGGGTAGGGGCAGTCCCCAGAGAAACCGACAACTGATGCTTGCTCCAGAGCCCCTTATCCTTACCCACCAACAGAACTTTTTAATTGTTTGCATTAAGTTGCAGGCAGTTTGCCGTCATCCAGTGTGCAACTGCTGCTAGGCCATCCTGGAATCGTACAGCACCCTGAGCATGATTGTCCAAGAGGGCCACCACTCGTTGCGTATCATCAGCATACGAGACCATGGTCAAACCATGGTCCCTCTCCACCGCCACCGAGGGCTGGACATAAAGGTTGAACAACACACGGCTTAAGGCCGAGCCCTCGGGCATTTGTTCTGTGCTCACACCTCCTGCTCTCATGTCTTCTCCAGAATACCATTTTTACTCCTCCTACCAGGAAGTGGAGGAGGAATGGCCCCCCAACTTCTCCCTCCAGCAGTGGACCAAGCCCTCTCTCTTGCTATTTCTAGGGTGCTGGCTCCTCTTAGGGATCAGGTTGATAAGCAGGCTAAAAGCATACCTGGGGCGTTCAGTCACCCAGATCTGGTGGTGGCGGGTCCCAGTACCTCCCAGATGGTGAAAAAAAAAGCCAGTTGAGCATAACACGTGGCACTTGGAAGGATTTGATCATCTTACGGAGTCCTTCCTCAAGAGTGCGCGAACACTAAAACATGCAACCTGCCAGGAGGAGGAGGAGCCCGGAGAAAATTGTGACTCTGTCAACAATATTGTAGACACTGAGGGTGGGTTTCACTTACGGGGAAAAGGTGTATCGGAGGACCATTTTGCCTCCGATGAGGATAAGGACTCAGGGCGTCTCTGGTGTCCAGAGTCTAACTCCTCTCAGTTCCCGGTTGGGGACGGGGTCCACTCGGACATGTTCGAGCCTAGCCAAATTTACCATCCTAGGTCGGCAGAGTGGACCCCTGACGCCAAAGTGGCAGAGTATGTGGTGGGGAAAATTCATCAACCCCTTGAAAGGGAGGTCAGGAATAGGATGAGGAGCGAATGCCCCAGGCCCTCACTGAAGGGGAAGGTGGCACACACGCCTGAAATTGATGGGAAACTCTGTACCTTTTTCTCCAAGTATATGAGGGATCCCAAGAAAGGAATTGATAGGTCTTGGACGTGGTAGGGCCCTTGACCAAAATTATTCAATTGGTGGAGTGTTCAAACGAGTCAGGATCCCCTTTGTCCACGGATATTGTGGCTGGTTGGGCGCACTACCCTAAACCCTGAAACACTACCCCCTCCACTACCCAAACCACACTGCACTACCCTACACCCTAAAACACTACCCCCAGCATGACACCATTTAGTACCCAAACATAACTGCACTAGCCTAAACCCTAAAACACTACCATCAGCACGACTCCCTACACTACCCAACACCACTGCACTACCCTAAATCCTAAAACCCTACCATCAGCATGACCCCCTACGCTACTCAAACACCACTGCAGTACCCTAAACCCTAAAACACTACCCCAGCACAACTCCCTACACTACCCACACAACACTGCACTACCCTTATCCCTAAAACACAACAACCAGCACGACCCCCTACACTACCCAAACACTGCTGCACTACCCTAAACCCTAAAACACTACCCCCAGCATACCCCCCTACACTACCCAAACACCACTGCCCTACCCTAAACCCTAGAAGAGAAACTACCACCCCATTCCCAATCCCCCTTACCTCTCACTCCTTGTGGTTCCTCTCTCCTCGTGGATCCTGCTTCACGTCGTCTCTGAGGGCCGGTGCACGTCGTTGTGAGGAAATGGAACAGCCTCTGTTTCCTTACAACAACGCGGATCATCTACATGTTTTTTTCGAATACATGGTCATTTACCATACATACCTTTACAACAAAATTTGTTGTAAAGGCATGTGTGGTAAATGACCATGCATTCTAAAAAAATGCGTAGTAATGACTTTGCAATGTACAACTCATGCTTGGTAACGCATGTGTTGTAATGGTATTGCGAAGTAAAATAGTTGTTGTGAAGGCTGTTTACCGATCGAAGCTGGCCCCTGTTCTTCAGTGAGATGTTTATTTGATCAATTAGGAGGAAGGAATGTGTTTTTTTACCAAAAAGTGCATTCCCGGCTGTTGTATTGTGAAAGTGTCCTCGTGGCCTGGTTTCACTTCCAGTGAGAGCGTGGAAGAGTCTGTTTGGATCTAAAGGAGTTCTGTTGTTGGAAGGGGCCGGCATGACACGTCATCAGAAAACATAGCTAATGGAAAGCATCCTCCCTGAAGTGTGGAGCAGTGCCATGAGAAGTTAGCGAGTGTGCGTTCCACCGCAGTATGACCGTACGCGTGACCCATGTGCCACCTCCAGGGTACAGGAGGCAGAAGCAGCATCGCATGACCTCTTGAAGACAGTTGTAGCACTAATTCTACATTTTGGTATTAGGTCATTTTAACTTCATTGTTCCTGCCAGATACAAAAAGAAGATCCTGTGTTATTCACGGCCCTTGTTACCTTTTTTGTGGGTTGTGGTGCTTGTCACTTCGCTGCCCCACTGGTGCTCACAACAGGGCACCCCACCTTGTGTGCCATCTGCAGGGCTTCTGCCCTAGGATCACTGGTTTCGGTTTCTTGAGTGGCAACATAAACAGTTTCTCCCAAAGTGCCTGCCTGAACACTTAGGTGAATATCCCCTGCACCAGCATTCCATGGAAATTCTTTCCTAGCTCTCCCACGTCGACGAGGACATCATAATAGCATGGCTCCGCTTGCGGCATTGTATGACGTCATCGGAGACTTGAGAGGACCTCAACGGCATGCTGACGTCATTTCCACTAATTTTTTCCCTGCCACCGAGGCAAACAGGCGGACCGAGACATTTTCACATGTATACATAGTATAATAAATATAGATGTATTCACTGAAAAACCATAGATCCCAGGCACGTTATATTTAGAAATTAGCATTTAAAAAACCTTAGAAATTCAGAGAAAAAAACATTGGACATTAAACTCATGCAAAACCATAAAAATGTCCCCGTTATAGTCAGTTCAGCTAACCATAACTCACGTGCCCGCAATGCACTGCTGATGACGTCACATATTACATCACTCATGACATGGTCAGTGACATCACTCATTACATCACTGATAACATCTCAAATGACATCACTGATGACATCACTGATGACATCATCCAGTGAATGTGTGTTTTTCAGAAAATTAAATATGTTTTATACATGTATATCTCATGGTCGAAGGAAGAATAAATGGGTATATAAGTGTCTAAATGGATGATTGTTTTTGTAAAATTGATTGTATAGCTGAATAATTAAGTGTATCGTAGTGAATACATGGGTTAGTGAGTAATGTTTAAATATGTAAATATCTGTATCAGTCTCTCACTTTGTGTATAAGTGGCTGCATGGGTTGGTGAGTAGCTACATGAGTGTCTATATGGATTATTAGTTGTTTTTTTGAATATCAGTATGAGTGTCTGAGTGTCTGTATGGTTCGGTGGGGGGTATTACTTAGTGCATAGATGTATGAATGAATGACTCACTGTTTGTATGTGTTAAAGACAGCATGTGTGCAGGACAGCATAGGTGGATGAGTGTGTGTATGGGTGTGTTAGTGAGTGAATGACTGTCTCAATAGTGTCTTTATGAGTACCTACATATGTTTTAAACTAGTATATGTGAATATTGGTGTATATAAGTGAGTATATGTGAAAGTGAGAGATTGGAAGAGTTCCTGTACAAATAATTAGGTGTTTCTATACGTGATTGTTTAAGAGAGTAAGTATGTTTAAGTTTATGTAGAAGTAAGTGTGGTAGTGTGTGTATAACTGTATATGCAAGCAAATGGATGTTTGATACTCTGTATGTGTGACTATGTGCGTGAGTAACTCTATGGATGAGTGGCGGTGTGTAACAGGATGTATAGGTGTATGAGTACATATGATGAGAGTACATGTATGAGTGACTGTATATAGACTGTTGGTGAATGAGTGGATGTGTGTGTAGATCTTGGAATTACTGAATAGGTGTGTTGTAACTGATATTGGTATGCACATTGTTTTGAAAATGTTTTTTGTATTTTTAGCGTGTGTATCAATGGTTATATTAGGGTGAGAGGAGGTCTGCCACTCTATCACAAGAATGATGTCATCAGTGATGTCATCCGTGATGTCATTGGAGATGTCATCAGTGATGTCATGATTGATGTCACTGACCATTTTATGAGTGATGTAATATGTGAAGTCATCAACAGTGTGTTGCGGGTGCGCACGTTATAGTTAGCTGTACTAACTATAACAGGAATTTCAATGGTTTTGTACGAGTGAAATCTCCAACTAACTATAACACCCCTGAAACCTATATTTTTTTCAGTGAATTTCTAAGGTTCTTTGACTGATAATTCCTAACTATAACATACCTGAAACCTATGGTTTTTTCAGTAAATTTCAAAGGTTTTTTAAATTCCTAGTTTTAATGTTCATTAAGCATATCTGTTTTTTTCTATCTTTTTTGATTATCATCCCATTCTCAACCTAGTAAAAATTGCAAATATTACCACTCTTCAGTTGAGTCCTTCCTACAACAAAATCACCACAAACCAGAACAACAACTAACGTTAATAATATACAAACTTAGGGGCTCATTAGGATGGCGGACGGACTTGCGTCCGTCCGCCACCCTAGAGTAGGAGGGACCGTCCGCATGGGCTGCGGCGGTCCCTCCGTGCAAATTAGGATGTGACCGCCACCCTGGCGGTCACATCCTGGATATTTAACATTGCGGCGGGTGCAGCTTCAAGCTGCACCCGCCGCAATGTTAAAAAAGCATACATTGCATATGTATGCAGCAAGCAGCAGGCACCGCGCGGTGCCTGCCGCTTGCTGCATACATATGCAGGGGGGTACCATAGGTACCCCCCATGTGCACCCCCCACCCCCCCTTCACCCAGGGGGCCCGCAACGGGCCCCCGCAGTGAAGCTCCGTATGCTTTTACACGGCAGAATATCCGCCGCGTAAAAGCATTTCTTTCTGTGCATCCTAAAATGGTGGACGGTGTCTGAGAGACACCGTCACCATATTACAGCTTTTCCGCCGCGGTTGTAAGCCAACTGCGGCGGAAAAGCTGCGGACGGAAACCAGGACCCACCAGCCATCCTAATGTGGCGGTGGGTCTTTGGTGGGTCCGCTGCGGTTTTTCCGCATCCTCCGGGCCGGCGGTGGATTCCGCCGGCCCAGAGGATGCGGAAAAACCGCCATCCTAATGAGTCCCTAGGCGTTCTAGTAGAAAAAAATAAAAAAAACACCACTTCCACATATTTTCAATAATAAGCCAAATCTGCAATGCTACCTAAAAAACAGGTGATAGTTCCACTTACCGCTAACAAATTAACATCAACATTTAACTAGTGTAAGGACGTCGACTATGTACTGCATGAATTATATCCAACTCACACCCATATATAAAAACGAATATGTGATAGAGGTACCAATTATGCACCTCCGACACCCAACAAAATCACAACACCCAGCGCCACCACCACTACAACCACCCCTCCTGAACCCTCCCCCTCTACTACCACAGAGGCAGTGCAAAGCGGAACAACGAACCTTCCCAAAATAATATATCCCCTCAACAGCACACTAGCTGAATGTTCAGAGATGTGGCAAACAACTATGTATAAGGAAGGGAACTCGCACATCAACAATAATTTATACAATGCCAAGACCACCGGTGATATGCTATACTCAACTCACTATTCAAACCGAAAACATTTCCGTGTGTAGATACAGTATTGATACGTGTAGTGTACTACACAGTGGACACAACCATATTATCTCAGACACTGGGTCAAGTAGCTGTGTTGTCCCCACCCCTTGAAGCAGAAGTGGAGTGGGCTGGTCCAACGTACGCAACTCCAGAGTAAGAGTATAAATACATAGGCTACATCTTGGGCGTGATTCACTTACACAAAGCAAAAAGACTCTGCCACAGCGAAGGTGCTCACCCTGCCACGTGCCCGCCGCCATGACCACGTGCCTCCCCGATACAGGCCCATTACGAGCTCAGCACCACAGCACCGCAGACTTATGTCTGTATCGACTACTGCCTTCGATCTACACTGCGGACAGCAGGGTTCACAACTTTAATTCAGATTTGGCTCTACACTACAGACAACACTGAATTAAGCCTTGCTTTATTTAATGCAGAGAGAATTGTACTATATCTCCTCAGATTTTGTTACAGGATGTGACAAAAGCATTCCTCGATGTCTGTCCTGACTACTGCCTTCGATCTACACTGTGGACAGCAGGGTTCACAACTTGAATTCAGCTTTGGATCTACACTACGGACAGCATTGAATTTAGCCTTGCGTTATTTAAGGCAGAGACAATTGTACTCTATGACATAGAGTACAATGTTCCCTCTATTTTTTTTCCTCTGTGTGCGGCAGTGTAGGGTCTCTGTGCGCTGCAGCCATGGCTGTGTGCGCCAGGAACTAGACCGCGCTTGCGCGCAGCGCCAAATATCACTCCAAACTTTTGCTTTACAAAATTGAAAGACGGTGCATTTCCACACATGCAACCCAAAGGTCAATTGGAACCCAGGCTTTAAAGATAAAGGCAGCCAAAGGCGGTGGTGGAAAGGGTCAGATAGGTATATCCAACCTTTTGTCCAATAAGAGCTACTTATGTTCAGAGAAAATCAGCCTGACTCACTAATATTAGTGCTGTAACAGAGACCACACCAGACACGATTACATTAGTGGACGCACCAGGATTGCAAAATAGCCATTATCAGTGAGAAACATCTCTACCTAGGTAACACTTAACAGCCATAGCTACAATGCAACATGTTAAAAATAAGTCTCCAACGCTGCATTGTTTATTACTCAAATATCCGCTCTAAATATAACATAACATAGCATCTGTATGGTGGTATCTTGGTGCTGAAATAATACCTGTATATGTTTAACGAACTGAAAGGTTGGAATGGTTAAATTGGAAATTCAACCATTTTTTCACAAACATCAACTTATGAATTCTGAAAAGATTTTTTTGGTCTCAAATGCACACTTAAAAAATCTGGCATACTTATATTAGCCCTATTCATCAAAATCTTCCAATTTAATGCACTGGGCAGGTGAACTACTTACAGGTAGCTAGAGTGCTACCAGTAGCTCACGAGCTACTCTTTGGAGAAGCATGTGGTTTAGATGAATTGAACATATGTGAGCAGTACTACTATTAAAGCAAAATCCAGTCCCACAGGAAGGGATACAATATCCTCCCCTGCAGCCAGGCTGTGAGAATGTGAACAATGTACACATAAGATTAATTACTGACTTCCTTACTTTATCAAAGTGCATGAAATACGTTTTAGTTTAGCTCCCTGATCTGCCAAAATGAAGAGTGCCTGGAAACAGGTGAGCGCTCTAATCTCTGCAGTATTGTGGCTTCCTTAATGTAAAAAGCATTTTATATAGTCAAAGATACAAAGATAAATTTGTGCTAAAAATGGCACCTCACATTTCCTAGAACGTCCCAACCACACTGTACTGGTCGTCTATAACGGGGCCTCTCTTGCGCCTCTTTTTATTCAGCTTTGTGACTGCAGAGGAAACTCATCTGTGAGTAGATAAAGTATAAAGTTTGATTCAAAATGCACGCCTTCGTGGCATGTTTTCAAGGTACTGGGATTTTCAGAGAAATACTTTGCATTTAGAAGTAAATCTTTTTGCGCTCAAACAAGCCACAGCACGTTTATCCCTTGCCTAAGAAATCAGCAGTACCCTGCGTTAATGAGTAGACCTTGCATTTTGACACGTTGACGGCCTGTTCGCCAGCCTTGAGTTGAGTCACCGATGGCCGGCACCTCAGCTGATATATTTTGGCATGTTTCAAAACTGCAGCTGTACATTTACATATGCAATGACCCACATTTGCATTTGAAATCTCAACCCATCAAAGCTAATTAAATTAATGGAGCTTTCATATGGGGCGCGCAAGGAGGTATTTCTCGCCTCACGAGGAACTAACTGGAGGGAATTCTGGGGTTGCACCATGCGGAGACCACTAGGCGCTATTACTCTATACTGAGAAGTTCAGGCAATGCTCTCCAACAGTTACTGACAAAAGAGTAGAGCAAGTTTAAAAACACAGCGCTGTGTTTTTAAACTTGCTCTACTCTTTTGTTAGTAAAGCACGGGGCGGGGAAGACTGTTGGCTTTTGTTTAAGTTGTCATGTTCAACACAGCTCGTGAAGGGGCTGTGATTACATGAATACCTAAACAAAAGCCCACAGTCTCCCCACACAGCGCCACGCCAAAAACATACAGCAGGTGCCCCAGGCCAGCCTTACCTGCACTCCTGCTGGGAAACCTCATCAAGGAAGTGCTTTTTGCGCCGCTCGCTTTTCAAAGCAGCAGTGCAAATTCTCTCGGTGTGTCCTGTGTGTGCGTGCTCTAGAAACGGGAGTGCGCGATCACAGGAAGAGAGGTGGGTGCGCGCACATGCGTGCAACATAATGGGAACAGTGCTCTATGTCCTCAGATGTTGTTAAAGGATGTGACAAAAAGCATTCCTCGATGTCTGAGTCGACTAGTGCCTTTGATCTACACTGCGGACAGCAGGGTTCACAACTTGAATTCAGCTTTGCATCTACACTATGGACAGTAGATAATTCAGCCTTGATTTATTAAATGCAGAGACAATTGTACTGTATGTCTTCAGATTTTTTTAAACGATGTGACAAAAAGCCTTCCTCGAAGTCTGTGCTGACTACTGCCTTCTATCTACATTGTGAGGGCTCACGATTCAGATGGAATGGCGATTGCACATGACGCATTCCAGTAGGCAAGAGACATTGTACCAGTGCGACCTGCCCAAACCACGAATCATCGCAGGGTACGCACATGCTGAGTTCCTCAAGTACCACTTCAGTAGGCAAAAGACATTGCTACCAGTGCAGCTTGACCGGAGCACGCATCATCGCAGGCTCCACAGAACATTGATGCTTCAGGTGCCACTAACTCAGTGCACCACTTATCATCGCTGGTTGCAGACACCCTAACTTACCAATACTGTGCAGCTCTACTCAATGCCACCTGGCCGTGGGCTCTTGCTAACCGCTGCCTCCTGCCTACACTGCGGTCATCTGAGATCACAATTAAATAGACTCTTGATTCATTATTTGCAGAGTGCATTACCAAGCTAAGTATAATGTCCCTCAAACCTACACAATATTCCTTTTGTATCCTTCCTTCAAGAATTTCTTTTATATCAATTATAGGTTTAGTTCAATAACAAAATTCACCCTGCAAGTGCAAAGGAACAATTTAAACAATAATGTCCATGATACCTACATATTTCGACAACCTATTCCATATATGTTTCGTCTTTTATTTGAATCATTTTTACAGATGATGCAGTTCAGTAGGCAGCAGACAATGCTTCCAGTGCAGCCTGTTCGGACCACGCATCATTGCAGGGTGAGCACATGCTGAACACCAGACATACCACTAACTTAGTACACCATAAATAATTGCCATGTGTCCTTATTAAGGCAAAATACAGTAGTCAAAAGACATTTTTACCAGTGCAGTCTGCCTGGACCACGCATCATCGCAGGCTCCACACAAACTGCCCCTACCTCAGTGCACCACAACTCATTAACCCTTTACGATAGAATCTTCTGTATATTATTTCACATGTAGTACTCCTACCTTTGTACAGCAGAAGTCATAAACTGTGTATGATGGAATTTCTGTGTATGATATGATGATTACTATTGTACTTGTTACCAACAGCAACATAATAAAATGGAGTTGAGCCCATGTGCCCGTACCCACTTCAACTATCTATCTGTGTCTGTGTATTCATTATGTTTGTAAAATGCTGCCCCTGGGCCCAACCACATTGTATTGTGCTGTAAAAAGCATATGCAACCATCTTACCTCTGGCAGTAACAAAAACTTTGGTTATATAACTTTCTCTCTCTCATCCTACAAATACGAACATAGAAACTGGATCATTACAATACTGCAAGCAAAGTGTATAGTACATTTATGAGTGTGCTATTGCTCGAGTTTTATTTTTTTTGTAGCATATTTATATAGCGCGAAGTCCACCCAAAACGATGTCAGCAATTTACATGAGCACCGTATTTACAGTACATTTTAAGGCATGCGTAGATTATGTGATTTGTCTAGAAAAACAGGATGTGGACGCGACTCCGAGGCTCGACCAGCTATTTTCCTGCACCAAGTTCAACAGAATACCCGAATGACCACATACGCATATATATTAGCTGCCCATCATGTGCCAAAATCTGCAACCTAAAGCTTTCATAGCCCTGTATTACTACAGCTACAACACTCCACTGAATGTACAACAAACATTCATATTCGCAGAAATGCGTCATGTCCACCATCGTTTATGTGTGGAACTATGGATGCATGTAGGGTCAGTGATTCCCCATACCTTCCATGTTGGTCACGCTGTGGGACTTCACAGACATAATGACACATTTGCGTTTAAGACCAGGGTGATGGCAGCACTACAACACAGACACCCGAATCAGTTGATTTCTCATATAGCTCATGACGGAGCCATAACCATAGCTCCAGAGTCATTGTTCACAGCACGCGCAGCACTGGCATACGTCAGACCAGCCCACTCCGCTTACGCTTACTGGAAAACATAACAGCGCTACATGGCTCAGATTTTCATTGTAGTGATTTGCTAGTTCCAGGTCTAGTTGTCAGAACAGCTTACACACGCTCACTCATGACTGATATACACCCACACCACACACATCCAGCACAGGCATCACAACACATGGGATCCTACCAATAAAAAAGACTGGGGGCACATGCTCTATGCCATTTTAGAGTTGGTCCTATCACAAGTGCTGGGAAATCTCTTCAACCCGGACCTACGAGAGGGATGGGATGCATAAGGCACACTGCACATGTGCAAATAAGCAATATTGCCAAGTGTTATGTTAATTTGTGATCTTTGACCTCATTCAGTCACATCTCTGTCCAATTTTAAATACCATCTATACCATAAGATAGGCCTAAGAATATGAGCAGCTCTGCCCTACAGACTCCTGTTGAGGGTGATTCTGCGTGAGGGGTGGGGTGCACTACCCTGAGTGTGCAATTGAGAAAAAGTGATCTTGCCTTCCATAATGATGTAACCTCTCACCTCATTCAATCACATCAATCTAATTTTAAGGACCTACTGGACCGTACTATAGACCTCAGCCAGCAACAAGCACTCCTCTACAGACACGTGACGTTAGCTTTTAGGACACTTTAGTTACTTCCTTACTAGGTGTACATGCATACAGGCTCCAGATGCTGCATTACACGTGAACATTAAGCTTCTAGCATACGCTCTATTCCTATGTATATTATCATTAGCATGATATATTATAATTTAACCTCGTGTTTTCTCATGCATTCCAACTCCTCTTTGAACCACGGTTATCAGTAACGATTAATTGTACTTCAAAAACAAAAGATGCACTCAACTCCAATTTTCTAGCAAGCATAAAATAAACATTCATTTACCTGCAAACATTTCAACCATTAAATTACTTCTCTCTTTACTAAGATTAATTAATTGGCTGAGAGGGGCTGATTTGGAACTCTCTTCTGCAATGATGCCCTGAGTATTCTAACACCTTCCATGGCAGTATCAAAACACCGTTCCATTGTGGAGACCTGCTCTTCCATACAAATGTATCCCGGACTCGGGGCTTGCAGCAACATGTTGTGGGACACACCAGTGGTGGCAGGTGAGCTGTGAAGCCTCAGTGTTCAAGACCTACAATTGAGCACATTGCGGGGTAGGGACTGGAGTTCAGCACTCTGGGTGCACAGGTGCATACAAGCGATTTACCAGTAAGTAATAATGTAGAACTATATTATCAAACAACGGCGATCTCTGGCTTCATGTATTTAATTTTAAGGACTTCTTAAACCACACTCTATCTCGCAGATCACTGCGTTCTAGACAAACATGTGACTAACAGTAAACACTAAAGACTGAGTGCAATAATTGACACTCTATCTCCTCCTGCCTCTCTACTTTTAACTCTCCCTCCACTTCTTACTTCCACCCACTACCCTCCCTTCCATTTCCACTATGATCCTTTAATTTGAACTAGCTTTTTTTACCTCTTCGACATAGCACACATACTTATGTTTCATTTTTATTTTGCAGGTTACCTACGCTGCTACCACTGGAGTCCATCTCATGTTTTGGTTATTATACTGTTCTATTAAAGTTAGGTTTCTATTTATTTATTTCTGTTTTAATAAAGGTTAATTTAAAAAATAATAATAATAACAGAGTGTATACATCTTCTTTTTCTGACAACATTTGACTATTATTTAGTGTGATAATCATCTGCTTAGAGAAGATTTTAAAATCAAAACTATTTAACATTACAGTGCACCTACAACAAATAATGTAAAGAACTCTTAGGCACATAAATCCTGAGTAATTATACAACTACAAATGTTCTATGAGTGTATCATTTTACAGCACCATAAGTACTGTCCGTGTGATTACAAAACAAATAAGGCACTGCCTAGCACCTCCGAGGCTTCAGAGACTGCCGAGGCACACCATGCATATTAAAATAAAGATCCTGAGTATGATAATTCCTGAAATTAAGTTGCCTCGAACTCCTCGAACAATTAGTAAATAATTCTCGGGAAGGTGGCGGTCTCCTAGACTACAAAACGTCTCTGTGCCCTTCCGCGCCCAATTCACGTGTGACATTAACACAGTACTTGGGGGCATATTTACAAGAAAGCTGTTAAAATTATACCCCTTAATTTGCAAAAGAATAACTGACGGGGCTCAACGTTTTACTAAGAAAAGAATGATGTTTATAACTAGAAGTGTAATACCGGGACTAACTCTTTATCAGCTCTTTACCAGAGGCTGTAGCTGCGATTAAGGGTTCCTATGGAAAAATTTTAAAATTCAAGCACGCTTGCTATTTGGATTAGCAACATTGTGTGCTGAACTTGTGACCTGTGTGGTCAATTGAGTGTTCCATGAACTGTACTGAGTGAATGGTAACAGGCATTAAGCAGTTTGGGGTTAGGGTTCAAAGGTGCTGGCTGTACAGAAGCCGTCATATTTACCCAAAGTCCTCTACATGACACAGGAGAAAGCAAACAGATATGACAGAACACTGTGTACATTAGGAGCAAAAGAAGTACACAAATCTTTGAATTAACCTCAAGAGAAGGCACGAGCAATAGCCACTGGCGTTACAAAACACCATGTACAATTTGCCTACTCTGTACTCAACAATGGGCAATTCTTTATTGATCCCAATCAGACACAGCTGCTTCACGTTTCACAGTGTGCACTTCACTAAATACTTTGTGGCTATTTAAATGGGAGACGGGATTGTGGACATTCCAAAACTTAGGGGCATATTTACAAGGACAGCGTTAAAATTATCGCCTTGTTAGCGGCAGCAAACTTCTGCTAAAACGGAGATAATGGACTTGAAAATTCTTTGTTGTCTTACCGGAAGATTTTTTCTACACTGCTGTTTGCTATAGCAGGGTATGAGCTGAAGTTCCCGCCCTGCCATAGCAAACTTGGTTTGGATTTTGAAAGGGAGAACAGGGAAACCTGCTCACTCTTTCAAAATGCAAAGCAGATTGCTTTTTCCCACGGGGAGCTGCATATTAGCAGGTCCCCGTGTGGAAAAGTAATGGAGGCTTCAGAAGGACGCTGGGAGCTGGCTAAGACCATAGAGACATTGGGGCTCCACCCACGATCCCCAACGTTGTATATATGCCTAAACAGTAAACAGGGCGATATCATTTTCACCACATTTTTGCCTTTTTTTTAAAAATGCGGCGAAATGGCCCTTGTTAATATGCCCCAAGTTTGCTATGACAGAGCGGAAACCTCGACTCTCGCCCCGCTATACCAAACAGCAGTGTCCCGAGGGCAGGCACCCGATACACAGCAGGAGCCACTCCTGGGAGTGGTGTTCCCCAGGGCCCTCGACTGCTCCAGAATGGGGGCCACGCAACCCCCTCCCGCAATTTAAAAAGCCCCAGAGGGTGGTGATCCCTGGAGTTTAGAGGGACCTTTGAGCCCCCAAAACCATTTTTTTGAAAATCCCAAAGAGTAGCGATCTCCGGGGTTGGAGAGGGACTTTATGCCCCCCCACCCAAGTATTTTACTGGGGGAGTAACTTTGAGCCCCCCTATCCGTTTATTTTGTAGCACCGAGGGATGACGGTCCCCGGGCTACAGGGCCCCTCTGGACCCCCATCAAATTTAATATTTTAGACCCAGGATTTGGCCCCCCAAGTAGCTAATTTTTAAACAAGCACTGAAACCCGCGCTTCGTTTTTATTTTTGTTACGGCGGATCCATGCACCCTGCGCACATTTCTCAGTTTTTTCAAAAAAACGAAAAAATTATTTTTGGGGCCCTAGGGGTCCTTGTGGGACCCCCTAAGCAGGTCTAGAGGGCCAAGATATTTCAACCATTTGACATACAATTAGCATTCAGCGTGTGAGCGGGATGGTGCGCTTAGGGTGCACTCAGGATGCGCGGATCCACCGCGGCCATAGATATATATGTACTTTTAATTGTGATTTTCTCAGGAACTACTGAACGGATTTACACCATTTAAGCAAAGGGCACGTGTCTGAACCAAGGATTACCTCTTTGCCAAATTTGGAGTAAATCCGTTCAGCAGTTCAGGCTGATCACCAAATTTCACATGGCCACTTATTGCACCAATTCAGTACTGAAATCAATATGTTGACAATGTATTACAATGTATTGATAATGGATATAATACATGTTCAAATGCATGTGAAATAAAATTACATGTATACTATGATCTCTTCACAGTGATGCTCCCTGAAGAAGGGCTTTCTAGTCTGAAATGCATGGGAGCCTAAAGGGCTATGTTCAAAAGGATCACAATTAAAGAATTTGTTGCAATGAAATGAAAAGAATTTCATAAAAACAAAATACTAAATAAAATGAATGATTTGTGAAAAGAATTTGGTGTGAAAAGATTTATAGGAGTCCTATCTTAAGGAACGTAGGTGTGCCCATGGGGATGCAACCAATTTAGGTTGGAAGCACAGTATTATATCATAAAAGACGTCTTTAGGACGGAAGACGCTGCCCAAGGAGCACCCAAAGACCGAATAACAGGTTTTGATAAAAGCCTTGAGCTAATAAACTTAGGAGGTTGTGCGGCAGCTACAGTTTTTTTAATTTACACTTTTCTATATTGTCATATCCTTTGAACTTTACATTACCAGTCTGTTTTCAAAGGCACACTATTCGGCTTCAAAATGGCTTAAAAGCTGCTGACACATATACCTGAAAAACTGTTTAGAGATTGGTTGCTTCTTAAATCGCTCTAAGTGATGAAGAATGTTAGTGAAAGTAAATAAATAGCATGTCTGACAAAATTTTGCAAAGCACCCAAAGAGACAGTATCACCACCATCCTAACGAATGACAACAACCCTTTCAAATAGTCATGTTTACTTCCATGGTAAATTCTGCGAATTTGGCAATTTCTAAAATGTGAAGTCATTATGTAAATAACACTGTGTTTTGCATGCTCCTTTTTTGAGATAAAGTCATCAGTGAAAAGCTATTTTTGATATGGGGTAACACATGGAAACATAAAGGGGCCGATTATGTTGTCAGTGGGACCGACACCGCTGTGTCATTGGTGTGAGCCCCACCAATATCTATGTCCGCGGTCAGACACTCAAATTATGATTCGGTCAGTTGGACGGCATTGCTCCAGGGGCCAGGAAGATTGGTCAGATCGCATTCCCCACAATGGAGGCGGTGTCTATTGAGGCACCGCCTTGGCGATTACGATCTATCTTTCCGCCAGTCATGTCACGTTGGTTCTTCCAACGTGAAAAGGTTGGCAGAAAGGCATTATGGGGGCCCTAGCAGGGCCTCTGTCCCCCTTAGCCCTCAGCTAAGGGCCCTAAACATCCCTGCATCATGTGACAGGCACCACATGGCGCCTGCCACAGGGTGCAGGGATGTTTAAAAACATGCCTTTTGGCATTGGGGCCTGTGCTGCGGCCTAACCGCCTCCGCAGCATTTAGATCCTAATTTGGCGGTCGGGTCTGCTGACTACCTGTTGGCTGGTCCCTTTATTGTAATGATGTTGGTCAGACGCTCACCCAACCAGCATTGTAATTGGACCCAAAGTATGAATTGGGGTACATAGCATGGCATATATTGATTCAACATCTCTTGTCATTACGAAAAAAGGGTGTGAACCAGGAATATGTCTATTACTATTTTCCCATTTAGAATTGTGCAGTACCATACACCAAAAGGTACTCAGATAGTCAGCAGCCCTTAACCTGTTAATGAGCCCATCAGCTCTACGTATAGCGTGAACTTCAGTCTTTGTGACTACATTAGGGCCTCTGTAGTCCATACAGAACCTTAACTCCTTTGGTCTCCCCTGGGGATTATGTTTGGGCACCAGCACCACTCGGCTAGCCCATGGACGGTCAAAGGGCTCAGTTACCCAATCTCCAGCATCTTAGCCACCTCAACCTTGATGTTGGCTCTGACATGGTCAGACAACCTGTATAGTTTATTTTTGACAGGTGGGCTGTCACCAGTGTCTATGTGGTGCCCACACCACTCAGTGATACTTGGGGTCAAAGAGAAAAGGCAAGCAAACTGCTCCAGCACCTTCTGCAGTCGCTGTGTTACTGGTCTGTCAGGGAGGGAGAAATGTATTTATTTTTATTTATTGGATTTGTAAGGCGCTCAGCTACCCAAAATTGGTTTCCCGGCGCCATAGCGGACAGTGAGCAAAAAACCAGGGCAGTGAGCTGGAGTTATTAATCAAAAAGCCAGATCTTAAGAGCTTTACGAAAGTGGGTGTAATTAGTTTTGTGGCGAATGTTAGAAGGCAGAGTATTCCAGAGGGAAGGACCGAGGTAGGAGAAAGATCTCCCACCCATTCTGTAAAGTTTGACCCTGGGTACAACAAAGTTGCTCTTGGTTTTTGATCGTAAGTGACGTGAAGGAACATAGGGGCAGACAAGTGCTTGGAGATATTGAGGGGCAGTGCCTGCCTTGATTCTAAACATATAGCTCAGGGCTTTGAAGTTGATTCGGTTCTCCACCCTGAGCCAATGTAAGTCCCTCAAGTGTCTAGAGATGGGGGAGGCCCTGGGGATTCTGCAGAGTTCTGAACTAACTGAAGTCTGCGGATCACGGCCTTATTAGAGCCCAGATATAAGATGTTGCCACAGTCGAGCAGTGAAGTAACGCGTGGACCACGGTTTTTTGAGTAGAGATAGGCAACCTCCATAGAATTTTCTTGAGCCATTTCAGGATGGTAAAGCATAACGCTGTCACTTTAATGGTTTGCTGGTGCATGGACAGTGAGTCGTCAACAATAACGCCCAGGTTCCGAACATGGCTAGTTGGTTTGGGGAGGTTACCCATCTCATACGGCCAGTGAGACGGACACCAAAGGTCTTTCTGCTTAGCCAAGAAAAGAACCTCAGTCTTCTCACCATTCAGCTTCAGGTGATTCTGGGTCTTCCAATTGGAAATGTTACTGAGGCCTTGTTTTAGACAGGAGGATGCCAAGGGGTTGGAATTAGAAAGGGAAAAGATAATCTGAGAATCATCAGCATATGTAAAAAGAGTTAGGCCAGCCTGGTCCGCAATGTCGGCCAAAGGTCTGACATACAGGTTGAATAGCAATGGGCTAAGAATCGAGCCCTGAGGCACCCCATGAGGTTATGCGTAAGTTTTAGAGCAAGCTGTAGCCGAGAAGGTTTGGAATGTATGAGTGTCCAGAAAGGAGATCAACCAGTCCAGAGCAGATTCACATATGCAAAAGGATTTTAAAGTGTAGATAAGCTGTGTATGAGAGATGGTATCGAAAGTCGCACTAAGGTCCAGCAAAATGAGTGCGACTGTCTGACCTTCATCAAGATATTGACGTAGCCTCTCAGTGACTCCTAAAAGTGCTGTCTCTGTGGAAAAACCAGAACGGAAACCTGATTGAGAAGGGTGGAGAGAGTTGTTGGTTTTGACAAACTGTGAGAGAAGAGAATGGACGGACATGTCTTTCAAGTACTTTGGAAAAGACTGGTAGGAGGGAGATAGGTCTGTAGTTAGCAAGAACTTCGGGGTCAGCCGTAGGTTTTTTCAAAAGGGGGTGACCATTGCATGTTTCCATTGTGCAGGTACAATGGATTCACGCAATGAAGCATTCAGAGAATTAGGAATCACCTGCAAATGGTGGGTATCTAGTTGTTTCATGATGGTAATGGGTAGAGGATCTTTGGCGAGCCGGATTTTACTCTGCTTAAAATAGTTTTAAGTTCCTCAATATTTAGGAGTGGCCAACAGTCTAATTGAGCTGTAGGAACAGGAGACTTTATGGTGTTCTCATGGTCTGAGTCAGTAGTGGTCGCTAGTAAGGGTGAGCACAAGGTCGAAATTACACTATGGGCCTGTAGAGGTCTACTTAAGTTAGCGTTAGCAATTTCCATATGAATTTTTTCGATTTTTTCTGTGAAGAATTGAGCAAGATTGTCACATTGTGGACATTTAATGGCAGAGGATTTGCAACTGTTTTAGAACCCGCCAATTCTTTCACGACTCCAAAAAGAGTTTTTGAACGATTGGTGGCTTCGTGATGGTTTTAGAAATAAAGGTGACCTTGGCCGTATTACATAAGTTATGATAGTTATTTCTTGCCTTAACATAGATGAATTTCAGTTTGGGTGCTTAGTTTTTTCAACATTTTTGCTCTGGAGCTTTACATTTAGATTTTTCTACTTTAAATGAGTCATTGTACTGTGGTGCTGGGGAACGATGGTTATTACGTTTCTTATGAGAGAGAGGGAGACAATGATCTATGGCATTGAAAAGCCAGTGCTCAGTCTTTATGGCAAGAACGTCAATTTGTTGGTCAGCAGACGGGATGTCGGAACATAAAGCGATGTTTAGAGCAGCTAGGTCGAGTTTTTTCCAGTTTCTTTTCGGGGTCATCAGAGGAGAAAAAGGAGGAGTGGCAGAGGTAGGTAACGTGAGACTAAATTTGGAAAGAAAATGGTCCGACCAGCAAATGGGTATTGAAGGATAGCATATAATTTCAGGGAGACTGGAGAAAATTGGGTCCAACAAATGGTCTGCTTTATGTGTGGGGACAGAATTAAGTAAGTTGATATTAAGGGCAGCTAAATCAGCAATAAAGTTGCTGCATGTTGAATTGGAAAGGTCCTCTAGATGTAAGTTTAAGTCACCAATAAGGGAAAAGTTTTTGGAACTCAAGTGCAAAGAGGTAATGTGGCTAGGAAAGGAGGTAGCCCATGGTATCGGGTTTCCGGGATGGCGGTAGACAAATAAACCAGAAAACGTAAATTCCGGGTTAAGTGCTAATTTTAAAAGGGCAGCTTCGCAATTTGGAATATCCAAGGGATCAAATCTGCATCACAGATGGTTTTTAAAAAGAATGGCTATGCCACCTCCTGTTTTCAATACTCTGTCTTTACGGGTGATGGCATAGTTAGATGGAAGAGCTGCAGCTATGTCAGGTCCGGCGCTCTCATGAAGCCAAGTCTCGGTGAGGAAAAGCGCATCAGGCTGTTCTTCATAAAGGAGGTTTAAAATGTCTAGCTTATGTTTAGGGAGTGAACGACAGTTAAGACTGAAGAACAAAAAGTTCTCAGTGAAGGGAGCTGTGTGGGAAGTATGCACGTTATGGCTGTTAGTAGAAGGGGGGGTGAGGCTGAAGGTTAAGAAGGGAGAAATTGCAGTTAAAACATATATTGTTACCTGTTTGCTTGGTTGAAAGTAGTTGACAACCTTTTGAGGTGGGGGTACAAAGCGCTAGAATCAGCTCTGATGTTAGCACAATTCTGTCTGGGGCCTGTTGGCCAGGGGTCGTGTCCCCTGGTCCCGGTCGGGCGCAGACGGGCTCAGACGGGCTTGCCTTTGGCGCGCCCTCTGAGCGCATCCGCTGCGCCGGTTGCCAGTCTTCTGCTCCAAGAAGAGTACGGGCTCTAGGTCACGTGACCATCGGAGCTCCGCCTCTACTTGTTGACCAAGAGCGCGAAGTAGGGAGGACTGCTTCCGCCCAACACCCTCCACAAAATTCAAGCCTAAAACCTGCGGTGCCCCGGGGTGAGTAAGATTAAAACAGAGCTGCCAATAAATTCAGTGCAATGTATTTTTTTTTAAAACGAAGTTTGGTGCAATTTAAAAAAGTAACAACAGCGAGGCAAAGACCATTTACAGAGCGTGCTGCCAAAGGTAATGCGCACGTCCGCTGCATGGGTTGCCAGTCATCTGTACAACTCCCTCCACTGACCAATCTTGCACATTGATGGAGAGGAGGTCGGGCACTGTCTCAGTTTCTTCCTACACTCCCTCATCTGTGATCAATTACATGGTCAGGTCTGCCTTTTCATGGTGGGGGTACATTCAATTCACATGCAGGACCCTGTGAGTGTTACTGGGGGTGCCAAGGTTAACCAGGCAGGTAACCCCATTCTTCTTTTCAATGATTGGATAGAACCCACTCCATTGTCATGAAGGGCCCAAGGAGCCACAGGCTCCAAAACCCACACCAACTGTCCTGGAGTATACTCCGGCCTAGGAGCCTTCTAATCATACCAGCAATTATTGAGCTTGTTGCTGGCTTCCAGTTTCCTGCCTACCTTGTACATTTACTCTACCATTTGAGGCATTAGGACTAGCACATAGTCCAGCACATTGTACTTTGCTTCTTTGAGAGACTTCTCCAAAGACTCAATCAGCAGGCACAATGGTCCCATCACAGGGTGTCCAAACAACAGCTCAAATGGACTGTGTGTAGAACCTCCCAGTAGGCAAACAGTAGGCATAGGAGGAGAACATCCCATCTCTTCCTGAGTTTTCCAGAGAACCAACTGATCATGACCTTTAGGGTCTTGTTGAATCTCTCCACCTGACCATTAGTCTGAGGGTGTCATGAGGGGGTGAGCTGGTAGTTACCACCATATTTATCCCACATCACTTTTTATATAGCTAGACAGGATGTTTTTGCCCCTATCTGAAACAATTTATTTTGGAAATCCCACTTTGGTAAACACATAAAGCTGTGCCCTAGCCACTGAAGGAGCAGCTATTGTCCTGAGAGGTTTTGCCTCAGGGTACCTTGTGGCAGGAGCACTACCGCCCAGATATATCTATTCCCTGATGGAGTAGGTGGGTCCAGGCGACCATTAATGTCCATCCCCACCCTGTCAAAGGGAGTCCCAAGCACTGGCAGTGATATCGAGGGAACCATTGACTTGACCCCTTCCTCGACACCTTCCTGACAGGTGGCACAGGAGCTGCAAAACACCTTTACTTTCTTAGACATATGGGGCCAGTAGAAATGATTCACCAACCGGTTTCAAGTCTTGGTCTGTCTCAAATGTCCTTCCATGGGGATATCATGACCCATGTACTTTTGGGGCACCATCCTTGAGGTTTATTGCCTCAGTATAAAGCAGTCCATCTTCCAAGTAGATTCTGTTGATTCCCCTCCTCTTGTTTGGAGGCAATCCGCCTCAAGCTCTCAAGGGTGGGGCAGTACCTCTCTTGAGAGTCCACCAGCTCCTGTCAGTTCTGCCAAGTCTGACAGATCTGGCAGGGATAGAGTCCCTTCCTCAGAGGTCAGATCCACCTCATCAGCATCAGATTCCTTCTGAAGCTCTGGAGTTCCCTAATCTGGTTCACCAGACCCAGTGCCCTTTGCCTTGCATGCTTGGCCCTTTGCTCTAGGGTCCAGACATCCAGCCTTTCGCTTCCTGATAGTCTGTGACTGGGTCACAGCAAATACCCACTCAGGGAGCTACAAAATTCTCATATGGAGCCCTCTCGCCACATCTGACCATTTAGATGCTTCAAGATCATTGCCCAGTGAACACTTGACTTAGAGAACATGAGACACAGCTACTTACATATGGCCTGTCACACCTCTCCATTCCAAATCCACTATAGCTATAGGATGGAGTCTGGTACTACTGTCTGCATAGGTCACCTGTTGAAACTCACCCGGTTGAGGTACCAGGGTATATAGGACCATAGTCACACTAACCCCTTTGTCTCTTAGAGCCTCAACCTCAGTCCCAGTGACTTTAGGCCTCTGCTTGTACTTATGCATTTTTTAAGGTAAGGCGCCAAGGTTGCAAAATGTACCCCTCCAAGGGTTACTAAGGTTGCCTCTGCCACTTCCCTACACCTCTCTTAGGCACTCTCCAGCCCACACCTATATTAGCAATCCCTGGGGATGGCCCATTAGTGGGGTGCTTCTTTGTGCAGACAGCATATCCTTACCTGTGCCCTCGCTGATTAAAGTCAAAAGCACTTTCCCACCTTTGAAGGATCACTGTACCTACTATTTTTTCCCTGATACCCCCTCCCTTTGAATTTGGGTTGGCTTGGTCCCCCTATCCTTGTTCAGGTTTCTTTGGGTCTTTGGAGGACTCCTTCTGTTTTTGACCTTCTTTCCCCTGGGATTTCACGTGTTTGGGACCTGTCCTCCTTTCTTTTCCTCACTCTCCTTGTGCTGATTGGAAACCTGTGTTTTCACCCACTCATCAGCTGCTTCCCCCAGCTCTCTCTGGGGTCTGTCACCTTGGAGTCCACTAGGTACTGGCAAAACTTCTCTTCAGCGCAATGAGTCAAACTGTATTCTTTCAAAAACAAATCATACATTCCCTCGTATGTGGCTACTTTGTTACCAACAATCAAGCATTCTAGTGCATTCACTAAAATGTCCACAAGTCCAACCAGGACCATGTGCTCACTTTCTGGGCGTCTCTGAACTTCATCCTGAACTGCTTTAGAGTCAGACCAAACTTCTTCATTAAGTATTGCCTCATGTGAGAGTAGGATTTTGCCTCATCTCCCTTGAGGGTAACAGAACATATCCCTCCCAGCTTCTAGAATCAGTTCCCATAAGAGTGAACTCAAATGCTTGGAGCAGACCCCCTACATCCCAAGGGCCCTTCCAAATGCAGCCAACCATTTGTGAATGTCATCCCCCACTTTGTACCTAGGTACTATACCCTTGGGAAACTTGTTGTCAAGCCCACGACTCCTGGACATCTCAATCTTTTCTTAATTTTTGCTGCTACCATTTCTTCTCTACTCCTCCCTCTTCCACGTCTTCTTAGCTAATTCCAGCTTCTCACTCTCTAAAGCAATGGAAGCTACCCGGGCCCACTCACTCTCTCTAATGGAAATCGGGGGGTCCTGTGTAGGGGACATTACCTTCCTTCCATCATCTGGAATTATGTCCCTACTGCTGTAAGCAATAGAGGAGGCATTATCTCCACCCTCCTGCTGATGATGCTGGGAGAGCCATTGTCCCTCTCCCCTATTTCATCAGCTGCCCTAGTCGAGGCCTTAAGGGACTTAAGCAACCATGCATTCCTAATCTTGTTGGATGAAGGCAGCCCCCTCCCCATACACTGTATCCTAAGCTCACCCCTTTTGGGTTAAAAAAGTTTAACTAGGTCCAA
Organism: Lissotriton helveticus; assembly: GCF_964261635.1. Classification (NCBI taxonomy): domain Eukaryota; kingdom Metazoa; phylum Chordata; class Amphibia; order Caudata; family Salamandridae; genus Lissotriton; species Lissotriton helveticus. Next base: position 84,819,736 of record NC_136060.1, on the reverse strand, counting down.
CTTCATGGTATCTCTTGTTTTGGCTCACAACAACTAGCAATCAGACTTAGAAGAATTTTGGAAAAATCACAACAATGGATTAAAAATTAGTTGAGTCCAACTTCCAAAAGTTCAAAACTCAAACTTTTTGTTGTAAGACAAATTAGAGGATTTTAAAAATCTTAATTCACTTCACTGAAAGGTGTACTTTTAAACACTAGCCCTCATCCACACCACTCTACACCAAATGTTGGAAAGTGGGTTATTAGCAGTGGTAAATATGCATCTACCATGGGCAATAAGGCCACTAATACAGTCTAGGGATGATTACAGTTCTCAATAAATGTTTCACATGCTCAACCCTGCGTGGCTTGGCTGCGAGTAGGCAGGCTTAACTTAAGAGACAGGTATGTAAAGCATTTTAAAAACATCAATTCCATGAATAATTAAGACACGACACACAATAGAAATATCACAGCAATTGATAAAAATTGAAAATATGTGTATCATTAAAATGACACCAAAATGACAAATATCCAGTGTAGGGAACCAAAGATATGAATTTTTGTACTGATTTAGCACCTTTACAGCATTTTGAAACCTATAGCGCCACTCTGGGACATCTGAATGTGCTTCACCGGGCCAAAGTCAAGCTTTCAGTCTGACCGCGATGGAGCCTTGCTCAGATACCCCTCACGGTAGGTCTCTGTTGAGATTTTACCTCATGATTTACAAACCTTTCTGGTGCTTTTTCTACTAGAGTCTCTTGATGCTCTTCACCAGTCCAGGTTTGGTGAGGTTCACCATCTTGCTTTTCAGTGAGCTCCCAGTCAAACTGTGGAAGTCAGACCTCAGGAGCTTTTCAGTGAGATGAACCAGCAGGTCAGGCTCAGGGTTTAAGGTGGCTGGCTTGACTCTTACGGTTGAGTCGATTCCCTTACAGAGCTTTTTTCAAAGTTGCTCCAAAAGTCTCCAAAGTTCTGGAATTTTTTCCTGAAGTTCCTCTTAAGGGTACAAAGTGTCCAAAACACAATTCAAGGGTCTGGAATCTCATGTTGGGACCACAATTTACCAAAATGCACCTGAACAAAACTCTTACAAATACACTGTGCACACTCCAGGCAGGGAATTCTTGGTGGAGATGGTCCAGGACAGCACTGTTAACCTGTAGCTTGCAGGGTGTCCACTCTTTCATCCTCTTCAAGCAATGTACATCCAAAGGGCTGTAGTTCCAGACAATACAGCAGGCACAGCCAGTCAGAATGTAGGGCTTGATGGTGCAAATCAAGTTTTCAGCTTGACATGCCTTCTTCTCTTAGTTTCAAGCAGCAGAACTGAGAGGCTCTGCACCTCTCACATATTTATTCAGTATTCTCTGGGGTCAATTAGATGCAGGGCAACACTGCAGAGCATGACACCTTCCTCCAAAGTGTGGCATAATCTTCCCCCAGAAAGCACTATTCCTCCAAATTTACTATGGCTGAAATCTCAGCAGAGGAGTATGAACTGGTTAAACCAAATTTCCAGTATAGCTAATTTCCACAGCTCCCTCCCCCTACCATCTTCAAATTCCTGCCTTAAGCCTGCCATCTGGTTGGGTCAGAGGGGCTGGTGAATAGATGGACCTGGCATTCCCTGCCTGTCCTATCCCCCTTTGAATCGTAATGCTTAACGACCCCTGCTCCCTGCTCCCGTATTCCTGTGTAGTGGAGCTCCTCTACCAGATAGCCTCTCACTGGATGAGCCACTTATCACTTAATCAAAGCAGCCTGGCAAATCCTATTAAAACTATGACCAATCAGGGAAGAGGGCAGAAAAGCTGAATTTTGGCTTACAGACAAGAACGTCTTATAACTCCTTTTCTGTATACTTTAGGATACATTCAACAATGACTTGTAGTTGGATTTATCAATACCATTCTCTATGTTCTTGAATGATATTTTATTTCTTTCCTAGCAATATTTATGCATTCATAAACTATTGCCATGTTATCCTATGGCAAAAACAACAGGTGATGGACAGAATGCAGAACAATGTCAGACATTCACCCCAGTACAGAGATCTGGGCCTAAATCCATCGTTTTTTTTGCTCACCATGCCTTTCCAGTTTGAACCCAGCTATATATCAAATCAGTCTTGACCCTGTGCCCCATGGGAACAGTCCAGCCCGAACTGCCAAGCCAGGTCCTCCCTGGACTGGAAACAAGCATCCAAGGACCGGTTTCGGGCTTTCAGCCCTCATCAGCCTGGATAGCTAGATTCCAGTGGCATGGAGAGCACGGGACTCACGTCTGAGCATACCCGTCCCACTCGGGGTGACAAAAGCAAAAACAAGAGCACTCGGGGTGACAAAAGCAAAAACTGGGGTGGCAGAGTGGGCTAAAGAACGGTGATGGATTATACCCAGATCTTTTGACTGGGTGTGAGTGTTTGATTGATTCAGATGCTCCGTCCATCACCACCCCCTTTTGTACCACTTTTGGCCGCCATAAGTGTGGCAGGGTATGCTCAGATGTGAGTCCCTTGCTCACTTTGCCACTGAATTCAAGCAAGCTGGGCTGAAGACGACTGGAATGCCAGGAACCGGTCCTCGGAAGCTTGTTTCCGGTCCAGGGAAGGCATGGCTTGGCAGTTCGGGCTGGACTGTTCCCATGAGACACAGGGTCAGACTGATTTGCATATAGCCATGTCTGAACTGGGGTGGCAGAGTGGGCTAAAGAACGGTGATGGATTAAACCCAGATCTTTTGACTGGGTGTGAGTGTTTGATTGATTCAGATGCTCCGTCCATCACCACCCCCTTTTGTACCGCTTTTGGCCGCCATAAGTGTGGCAGGGTATGCTCAGACGTGAGTCCCTTGCTCACTTTGCCAATGAATTCAAGCAAGCCGGGCTGAAGACGGCTGGAATGCCAGAAACCGGTCCTCGGAAGCTTGTTTCGGGTCCAGGGAAGGCATGGCTTGGCAGTTCGGGCTGGACTGTTCCCATGAGGCACAGGGTCAGACTGATTTGCATATAGCCATGTCTGAACTGGGGTGGCAGAGTGGGCTAAAGACGGTGATGGATTAAACCCAGATCTTTTTACTGGGTGTGAGTGTTTGATTGATTCAGATGCTCCGTCCATCACCACCCCCTTTTGTACCGCTTTTGGCCGCCATAAGTGTGGCAGGGTATGCTCAGACGTGAGCCCCTTGCTCACTTTGCCACTGAATTCAAGCAAGCCGGGCTGAAGACGGTTGGAATGCCAGAAACCGGTCCTCGGAAGCTTGTTTCCGGTCCAGGGAAGGCATGGCTTGGCAGTTCGGGCTGGACTGGTCCCATGAGGCACAGGGTCAGACTGATTTGCATATAGCCATGTCTGAACTGGGGTGGCAGAGTGGGCTAAAGAACGGTGATGGATTAAACCCAGATCTTTTGACTGGGTGTGAGTGTTTGATTGATTCAGATGCTCCGTCCATCACCACCCCCTTTTGTAATGTTATCCTATGGGGCGAGGCACCTACAATGGGGAAACTGCAATATGCAATTTCTCCATCATCAGGACATATAACACATATTTTATGAAGCCCCTGCTAATAATTACATGACCTCCCTTACCACCCTAGGGATACCTAGGGGTGACTTTAGGGGTCCCGAATATGCGCAAAAATGTGTAGATCCTCACTCCTCAGGGCTCCTACAACCAAAGTCCATTTTGGGAGGCACTTTGCTTTAGTGTGGACATTGAAATGTGAAATCTTTCTACGCCCAGGGTATGTAAATCATCTTTTAAGGGTCTCCTTATAATGACATGCCCCACTACTCTGAGACACATAGGGGAGACCATGGGGGTACCTAAAATGCCAACATTTTGTAGTCTATCACTTCCTTGGTGCCCCTACCACCAAAGTCGAGTTTGAGCACAATTTACATTTAAAAGCAGTGCTGTAACACAGGGCTGCTTTAAAAATGGCATTAGGCTCTCAGCAGTGCACACATGCAAGTGCAGAAAGGGATGTTGGCTACTAAACTGCCATGCCCTATTGCATACTAGAGACTTGTATGAATGTTTAAGCCCCTTGTCCTATTATCCACTAGGGCATAGCTTTCCAAACTTTTCATGTTGGTGACACCTTTTAGTCAATCTTTATCTTGCGACTCGGTAACGCGAGCAAGTGTAGCTCGCGAGCCCAAACCACCTAAAGGTGGTTCTGGGGGGTTCTCCCCCGAGAACATTCTGAAAAAATAGTGGGCAAATGTTGGATTTTCAAGCAAATTTGAGAAAGCAGGAAGGTTAATAAAGCAATTGTGAATCTGTTCCAACAAAGACAGTGACTGGCAAAAGTGGGTGTAAGCAAGGTTACGTTTGTGCCTGAAACAAGAATATAATCATGCACACATTGATACATGCCCCAGTGATTTATGGCACAAAGAGGGAGGGTGCACGCACTGCCAACCCTTTCAACCATGCACAAAGTCCGCCTGCTGCCTTGCTGAATATGAGTTACCCCTTGCCACCTGCACCCCTTCGAATCGCCAGAATACAAAAATACATTTAACATGAAAAGTCAATCTTAGAAAACATGTTTCACCTATAGCCCATTTAAAATATTTTCATGCATACCGTACCACAGAAGTGGGTACCTGGGGTATGTAAACGTGTCTCTCATATCTCCCCCTCATACTCTGCTTACAGTAATGGAGTATGTAAATGTCTCCCATACCACCCCCTCATACTCTGCCACAAACATGCATAAATATACAGACAAAGGATGACTGACACATGTTCAAAAAACAAACATACAATCACATGCATAGAAATATGTGACATTTCCAGACTCGAGCACACACTCTCTCACACACATATACACACTCACACACACAGAGATGACCCAAAGAAGCTACGGCATGGTGAACACAAATTCTCAGACAAGCGCATACACAAAAGCTTGCACTTTCCTAGACACATAGGGCAATTGACTAACAAACACACAATGCTGAAACGAGACAAACTCTCCGGGAGCACCCCAAAACATAACCAGAAGCACCTGCACATTTGACGGTAAACCCTCAAGTAACTGAAACCATGTCTGCCCTGCTAGATGTTTCAAATACAACTGGCTTTAAACTCGCACACAGCTGTGAAAAAACACGCAAAACAAATGCAGAAACCCTCACAGGCAGACAAACACACTCAACAACTTGCACACAAAAAAAAGCTTCGGAAACAAAAAAAAACAGGAAGGCAAATAAATGCAGGTTGAAAAGCCTAAACATGAATGTAACCAGACATGGTTCCAGGAGCACAAGGTACAAAAAGAGAGGTCCAGGGCTACAAATGGATGGCAACATGACCTGGGAGGCAGCTCTAAGATGCTATGTACTATAGATGGCTGACTCTGTGTAATACCACGGTAGTGACATTATTGGAGGACTGTAACACCACCTTGCACATGTTTTTTTCCTTCTCCCTCCTTGTTTTCTTCTCTGTATAGTTCTTTTTTAATTCTAAAAACGTGTAACTTGGAGACCGATCCTCAGAATGCTGAACTTGAAAACCATGAGGCCTGCTGCACTAGACAGCAGGAGGACTGCTGAGCAGGGAAAGCATTAAACCGGAACAAACAGTCAGAGGCAGGGGTCTTGTGCACGTAGAGTAGAGTCTGAGCCATGGGGTTAATAATGCCAAATCTGCGGTGTGCTGAACACAGAGTCTGAGGCCTGGGTGCACTGTATGCTGATGGAAAGCCTGCTACACACAAACATCCATCCTCATGTAGGCAGAGTCTGAGAGATGAGGTTTGAGGCATGCTATCCATGGACACAGACACAAGCCTCCTTCCTGCAAACAGGATTGCGCACAGCTACACTGTACACAAAGACACAAGCCTCCTGCACGCATACAGCATTGCGCACAGCTACACCTTTCTCACAGACTCAAGCTTCCTACACGCATACAGCATCACACGGCTGCAGACTCTGTGGTGCCTACTGCTACACATAGAACAAACTTGCATATAATAAACAGACAGTAAGCAGGCCTGCTGCAAAAAGGCAGCGCAATGACTACTGGACAGTTTGAGGTCGTCTGCACACGGGGTAGAAGGGCTCACTGAAAAAGCCAAACTTTAAACTCCAGCAAACAGAGCACATTAACAAACGCAGTGGGTCAGGTCAGGGAAGGAAAATGGAAACAAGCCAATACTATTCCTTTATATCCTCACCTGCATAAAGGAGCGTATGTACAGACACAATTATGTGTCAAATAAACTCTGTGTTCCTACAATACATGTGCAGTACATTAGTAACCTCCGCGATATGGCTACTATCACAATCACACATAACTAAAACCATGGAGTGTGTAATTATCCTCACTCTACGGAAAGTTTTAAAATATCGAAAATGTCCCTTACCAGTGCGTCTGGGCTTCTTGGTTACTGTGTCGCAAAGGGTACAAGGCCGTGCATGCAGCTCACACTCGCATAACGCTTCTCCTTCCTCCGTACGCCGTACTGCGTCACTAAAGGCAGAAGCCCAAGAGAGCATTCGCCCTAATCAGCCCGCATCATCGCGCGACACACCCAGGCATGGGAGGCGACACAGTGCTCTGTCGCGACACACACTTTGGAAAGCACTGCACTAGGGACTTGCAGGGTAGATCATTCCAAATATAGGTTTACCTTTGTATAGTGTACCTCATGTATGTGTGTGTTTTCAGTGTGTTTTCAACATAGCACTGGCCTTGGGTCTGGTTAGACAGAGCCCAGGGACAGCCAGAGTCAGTTACCACCAGAACCAGTCAGCAAAAAATGGGGGTGCATCGGTCACACAGGATGACTTGCAGCAGTGTCGTAAGCTCTGAACTGGTGCTAGAGCAACAGCGGTGCCGTGTTTTTAGTGTCTGAAGCATGGCAAGGTTGCCATTTGCTCTCAAATGTCCAGGGCCACACACTTAGCAATTTGTGTCAGGCCAGTGATTAAAGCTGAAGAATATTCTAAACTGCAGTCTGCACTGTTTCAAGGATTTTCTTCCATAGTGAAGAGAGGAAAGGAAAGTGCACATTCCCTCTGCACAAGAAAGAAAACAGAACATCCTAATTTGTTCCTCCTTTCCATAAAATAACCTTATCTCAAAGGAGAAGCAATGGTGTCATCAAAATGGAAAATCCAGACAAATTAAAAAAAAGCTACTCAATTTTTTTCTCTGAATATAACCCTAAATTTAACGCTGTGAGCTCATTTCCTTTTTCTCATTTGAAAAGAACAACCATACACGATATAGTTTTGGAGTGTATCTAATTTAACGAGGAAGTTTGCATTGCTTTTCTTGTATGTGGCCCATCCGTTTTTCTATTTACTTCTCGTGAGCATTAACTCTTCACGCTAGGTTTAATAAAGCTGCATTTTCCATTGCACAAGGATGTCCCTTTCCTTCCCCCACTCTATTTTAAAGACTGCACTAAAACATGCAATATAAGTGCAGTTTCTCATTTCCGCGCAGTGCTCTCTCCTGCCCCTAGCATCAAGAACAGATCTATTATATACCTTTTGTACTACCTGGACTTTACTGTCAGACAGTGATACATTCCTGTACTGATCGGGTATGGTTTTAAAATGAGGCTGTCTTTTTTATCTCCCCAGGGAGACATCTTTTAATTAAGTGCTTGCTGCCAGTTCTCAGAAGCATCAGCACAGACTTCTAGGAACAAAAGCGTGCTTTATTTATAGTCTATGTACAATTGTTTTGCACGCGCACTCAGACACACACACACTCACCAGATCACACACATTGTGTATTCTGATACTGTGGGTTGAACATGCCCACACACACAATCTCACACACACTCATTTCGCATCATACACATTGTGCTCTGAGTGACACGGACTGTTAAGCCGAAACTAAAAGTATTTTTAGATGTGTTTAAAGTTAAGGGTTTTACTGAATGTGGCCACTTGACCTTTGTGAGCAAAAGAGGTGCTTCAAAAAATCTACCATTTTTACTGTGATGGGAGGATATGTTATATGCCAGATGTGTAAAGCTCTAATTGTATGGTTTTGATTTATTTGCACTTTATTTTTAGGTATGTACCGTATAATGTTCATTGCAAACAGAAGGGGCCATTTGTACAAAGCTAAATATACATATGTAAATCTACTCACATGTAGAGCTACATATTCCTAGATATAGAGCTCCATTTTTTGCTATTCACTGTTTTTGAGTAGAGAGCTACACCTACGTGTGCACTTGCATGTCTTCACCCCCCTCCAGGTAAGGGGTGGAGCTTGATATGGATACCTTTGTCAGTGTAAAGTTAATACATATAACTTTTCACCTGTTGGTGCAGGTGTTTGGCACCCGCGTGGAGATGTATTAAATGTCATCGATTAAAAAAATAATATATACTTGTGTATGTACGAAATTTGGTTCTTGATTGAGGAGGTGATAACCCTACTCAAGCAACAATCACAATCCTTTTCAGGGTGATCAACACAAGTCACTAAATTAACCTGTGCTATCCTTCTTGTTGCTTGGCGCAAAAGCAGTTAGGGTTAAGTACTTTTGCAGCACACAAACAGTAATAAAGTAAAAACACAACACAAGAAAAATCGCATACTTTAGAAACACAGAGAACATTTTGATAAATAAAATGACATGAAAATAAATTAAATCCAATCAGTAGAATGCTGCAATGCACTGTATCCCTAACTTTCTAAAGGCTTGCTGCATAGGCTGAAACTAGTTCAATATGCTGGAGCTCCTATGCTGACGGGTTTGTCCAAGCGTGATCATGTTAACCTGGCACTGGCAACCCTGCACTAGTGCATCTTTTAACAGCAAATTGTTTAAATCAATGTGGCTGGTACATATCTGACTTACAAATGGCTGAAACCACTACCCACAAGCTTCAAGTGGTATTATCCTTTTTTGTCCCAAAGATACACAGAACAATGCTATTTTTAAGTGCAAACTTATAAATGGAGTAAGATTTGCAGGGAACGTTTTCTCCAGGGCAGCTTAAACTCACTAGGATCACTATCCACTTATTATCCATCTATAACTCAATCTTTGACATTTAGGAAGGTCTTAAAAACCTGGCTATCATTTCACTTGTATAAGATTTAATTTTGTAACAAAGCCTACTATATTATATAGCTCATGGGGCCTTTTGGTGTAGGGTGCTGCACAAATCTAAAATGGAAAATAGTAATAGATCTACTCCAGGTTCACACCCTTGTTTCGTAATGACGGGAGATCTTGAATCATTATATGCCATGCCATGTATCCCGATTCATACTTTGGGCCCGATTATGATGCCGGTCGGGCAAACATCCGACCGGCATCGTTACAATAAAGGGACCGACCAATAGGTAGTCGGCGGTCCCAACTGTCAAATTAGGATCCAACCACTGCAGAGGCAGTCAGAAACATGCCTCTTTGCATTAAGGCCTGAGCAGTGGCCCGGAAAAGGGCCACAGCACAGGCCCCAATGTAAAAAGGCATGCTTTTAAACATCCCTACACTTGTGACAGGAACCACGCAGTGCCTGCCACACGATGCAGAGATGTTTAGTCGTGCCCCCAAGGGCCAATAGCAGAGGGACACAGGGGCCCTGCTACGGGCCCCAATAAAGCATTTTTGCCAACCTTTCCACGTTGTAAGAACCAACGTGACATGGCTGGAGGAAAAGTGGATCATAATCCCCACGGCGGTGCCTGAGAAGCCACCGCCTCCATTGTGGGGAATGCGATCTGACCAATCGCCCATCAGAAGCTGTCGATCAGTCCCTGGAGCAATGCGGTTCAACCAACTGCATTATAATGTGGCAGTATGATTGTGGATATAGATGTCAGTGAGATGAACACCAATGGCACGTCAGTGTCGGTCCAACTGACAACATAATCGACCCCTTTATGTTTTCATGTATTCCCCCATGTCAAAAATAGATTTTTACTGATGACTTTAAATAAAAAAAAGGAGCATTCATACCTTAGTGTTAATTACATAATGACTTCACATTTTGGAGATTGCCAAATTTGCTGAATTTACCATGGAAGTAAACATGACTAGTTGACAGGCATGGTGTCATTCGTTAGGATGGTCTAGATGCAGTCTTTTTGCGATCTGTGCAAAGTGTTGTCAGACATGCTATTTATTTACTTTCACTAACATTCTTCATCACTTAGAGCTATTTAGGAAGCAACACATTAAAAAAAATATTTTTGGGGTATATGTGTCAGATGCTTTTAAGCCATTTTGAAGACCAAAAGAGTACCTTTAAAAACAGATTGATAATGTAAAGTTCACAGAATATGTCAATATAGAAAAGTGTGTAATAGTGAAGTCTGTGCAACCTCACGGTATGCTATGGTAAATCGGCTTCATGTTCAAAACAGGACTGCCTTCAAAATTACAGCAGACAACACAGCAGTGCACACTCCAGTACAGGAAATCTACTGGGCCTCTAAACCCCCTGCCAGAAGGAAGTGGCCCTTAGGGGCCACCCAGGTTATTTACAACCTCCTACTCGCCTTCTGTCAAATGAAGAGTCGGTTAGACAGTAGAGAATACAAATAGCTGTTTATTAGCAATATCTGCAGAGGAGTCCAATGTGACCTGTGCCCTAAGATGTCTGCCGAGGGTCTGAACCCCCAACAGTGTGGAATGCATAACCATTCCTCGCAAGAACCTCCAACCACGCCCCCAGCGGAAAGTTACCGGCTTCGGCCGAACATGAACAAAGGAGTCACATAAGGATGCCCTACCATCTGCTAGATGGGTACACATGATCACAGTCTCAAGGTTGCCGTGTCGGGTCTCAGCATCTCCTAATGTGGGAGCAGAGCTACACATATGGATAGGTATCCAAAGGCAGAATGACCTATTCATTAGTAAGTCAGAAAGCAACCTTGAACAGAAAAGAAAATAATAACTAAATACAGTATTCAGCTGAGACAAGCAAGACGAATCACAGGGCCTAGTTCAGACACAGCCTAATGGGGTTTGCGAAATCCAAAATGGAGTCACACTAGCTAACTGAAGCTCGCACATTACAGGGATAACTCAGTGGGTTGTATAATGTGAATACGAATGAGGGAGGGTCTAATTTAATGTGTGGTCTAATTTAGCCACACACTGCTAACCTACTATGGCATGAAACAAGTATACAATGAGAATGCAGTTTTCAAACCTAATAGTCCCTCCTATTAGCAGTGGAGGCTAAATGCTTTATTGGCACATCTGGTAGGGTCTTTACAATTCTAAGCAGGGAAGAAAAGAATGCACATGTATATCAAACATTTTCAATATTTAAAAAATGCCCCCATCGATCAACATCATATCCTGTATGTCTTGCATCATCATAGTGGAAACTTAATTATTTTGTTCTGGGAATTTAGGGGTAGGTGTGAGCTTTCTCACACAATAGATTAAGCATGCTGGAAGGCAGTTGACACATAGGCAGCATGTGAAGATGACACCTGCTATAGCTACTTGAAAAATTATTATCTTCCAAACCCAGGATGATATCAGACCCCAGAACCACCCTGTCAAGGACCGTGAACCATTGTCTTGATGAATATCAGATATAAGCCTATGTAGCTTCTGGATAGAGGAATATACATTAGGGGCGTGGTCAGGGATTTAAACACAGCAACTACTATCGATGACGGACAAGCTCCACCCCTATCTGCAAGCATGACATCTAAAACCATCTGATTTGAAAAGCAACAAGTCTGGTAGCCTGGAGCTCAGCCGTAATGTTAGTTAGTATGCCTGCCATAGTGTTGATGATCCCTTCCCCAACTCTGGTGAGGTGACAAATGCTAAGACTGTTATGCATAGGTCCCCAGAAAGGCAGAATAGCCTTCATAGCATCTGTGAAATGCTGTAAAGTAGTATCAGTATGAACAATGTCTGCAGTATCAATAACTCTCCTTACAGAGAAAAGAAAAATGAGCACTCCCCTGCTGCAGTCTTTGGTCTTTGTGATAGTTAGACGGTGAAATGTAAACGGGAGGTAAAAGAAAAGAGAGATATCACTGGACAGACCATCCTCTGAGGAGCCAGGTATAGCATGTGCTCAACAAACAAAGTAGAGATTAGGGGGTATGAGCAAAGGTGCGCTACTAGTAGTGTTCAATTTATATGTGTAGTTACAGCTGCCAAGTCCACCTAGAATTTTCCCAGAACCTTCAACACAGAAACTAGCTGCAGCATGAACAACATTGAGTCCCTGGAAATCCAGCATTTCATTTTGCAGCCATGTGACATTGCTGTTATTCTCAAAGACATCCATGCAAGCATCTGGATGTAAAGTACCCTTCTTGCTTCCTATCACCGGAGTATAACCCTGGTGTACCACTACATACTCTAATTCTGCTTGATAATCAGACTCGTTCATATCCATAGCATCAGCATGATAATGAATGTACACAATAGAATACAACTGGAGCTATGCTTCACAGCTTCCTTGATACTACATGGGTAAAGACACCAGTAAATCATTCTTATGCATCAGAGAGGGGAGAAACCCGCACACCCAGCAATTCGTGGAATTTGACGTATGGTGTTCTTGATGGAGCATGCAGAAAAGCATTTTCGGTATATGTTTGTCCATGTCTCTCCTTGTGCGGGGCCAATGCAATGAACTGGTGTTCAGGCGGAGCCGCGGTAGTTCCTATCAGAGTGTGTACTGGGTGTTTTTCTTCTATATACCATACTACACCAAACATTATAATTAATAATATGAGAAAGAAGATCATTACTAATATTTAACTTCTAGTGGACCAACTAGACCAAGCAGGGCTACTCTGCCCTAAAGGTGGGGCCGCTAGGGGCTTCTTCCATTACAGCGCGGCCAAATGGGTACTTGTGAAGAGCCTTATCTATTGGAGCCACAAATACAACCGACCAGAGGGGCACAAGTAACCTAGTGTCCATCTAGAGCCTAGCTGGTAGGCTCCTATTGTTCATCAACAGTGGTGCGATGAAGCACTCCCTCGGAAGAGCTGCACGATCGCAGTCCTTGCTGAAAACAAATCCTTCTCCTGTCAGGATAGGGCTCCCTCCCTCCTGGGAAAGCAGCCTCAACAATCCTGTCCAGTGGCCAGAGCAGTGTACCAACTCAGCTCACCCTACTCTATCACAGGCACCTTAGACACAGTACTTACAACCTGAACTGTCCCTCTGGTGCACTGTCCTTCCCCAAGGGCTCAGATTATACCTGGTCACGCCAGGCACTGTCTCATCAACAAAAAAGGGGTGAAACTCAGGATCAGGTGGGCGTTGAAATTCACATTCTTGCGGATCAGAAGTGTGGGTATCTGGGGCACCCCTTATCTCTGTGGGACCACCTCGAGCAGGGCAGCATCGCTCTCTTTGTCTTTCTGAACGTACCTCAATCGACCGTCAGAGAAGGGAGCGAAACAGGGCACCCGTTCCCCTTCCTAGTCAGCAATGCCATACAGTACCCACTTATCATAGGGAAGTGGAAGAGGAACCTTCTTGCAGTGGGTCCCATGCACCCAGTGCTTCCATCCGTCGAGCTTCACAGCTGTACGAGTGGCAAGGAGGACCAACAGTGGCCCTTTCCAAGGAGGCTCCAAGCAGCTCCTCCTCTGGAAGTTCTTGATGATATTCAGGCTGTAGCTGTTGTCCGGGCCCCTCTGGTAACGAATGCAGTGTCTCCTGAATATGTTGATGAATAGAACAAAGATCTTTAGTTAGTTCATACAGGTAATCCATGAGCAAATCGCTAGGGTCTTGGAATGCCCCAGATGTTAGCATGGCGGCCGAAAACCACTTTATATGGTGACAACCCTGTTCTAGAGTGTGCTGTTGCCCATGTAGATAACAAAGCCAATGGTAATGCATCTGGCCATTGCAATCCTGTACTTTCTTGTCTCTACGCTAACTACAGTTTGAGAGTACCATTGTACTTCTCAACCAGGCCTGCTGACTGGGGGTGATTCGCTGCATCAAACTTCTGCTTAATGTGCAAACCTTTGCACACCAATTGAATGACTTTTGAATTTAAGTGATTTCCGTTGTCACTCCAGATCAAATGCGGCAATCCGAAACGTTGGAAAAACTCCTTTAGGAGTGCCTTCGTCGTCGCCATAGCCATATTCTCTTTAAGCTTCAATCCATTTACTGAATGCACAAATCACTACCAGCCTGTACTTTAAATTGTTAACTCGTTCCATTTCGATGAAATTCATCTGGAGAACCTTGAAAGGGAAGGAAGGTGGTGCACAGTTACCTGCGGGTGTTGCAGTACCTTTCCTTGGATTATGTGTCATGCAAATTTTACAATGTTTCACTAAATGAGTGGCTGCTTTGGAAATATTGTTGTTCTGCCACACTGGATCCAACACCTTGCATATTCCCTTGGTGCTAATGTGTGCAGAGCCATGGGCCATGGTGACTACAGGGAGTACCTAGGCATTAGGCAGAATCCATCGCTGTTTCTCTGACTTATCAATCCAACACCCATCCTCATCCAGATGCCCTGTACTCTCCCACCATATTGCCAATTCGTCTAGAGTTGCCTTACTTTGTATCTCTTCAACATTTTCTAATGTGGCCTCAAACATTCCATTGTCTGGGACCCACCTAGCAGGACCTGCCACAAACATCTTTTTCATCATTGATCTAATTGTCTCTTTAGCTATTTGATCTGCAAACACATTTCCTCCCCCTACTTCATCTGTTATTGCTTTGTGGGCACTACATTTCATTATTGCTAACTATTTGGGAAGTAGTAAAGCTGACAAAAGTCTATGTGTCAGTGGGGCTTTCTGTATTGTTAATCCATGTGAAGTCAAGAACCCTCTCTCCGTCCAGAGGCGCCCAAAATTATGAGTGACCCCAAAGGCGTACTGGCTGTCAGTGTAGAAATTGACAGTCAGCCCCTCACTTAACTCACAAGCTCACAGAAGGGCAACCAACTCTGCAGCTTGGGCTGATTGGTATGGGACAAGGGATGTCTCAACTACAATGCACAACGTTGTAATTGCATATACGGCGGTGGTGGTGCCATCTGGTAATTTGAAACAAGAGGCATTGACATACAGTTCCCCCTGGGGTCAGATAGGGGACCATCAGTCAGGTCTACCCGTCCTTTCGTTTCCTCTTCTGTTCTATACACAATCGTGTGCATCTGCACCATTACTTGTCGAAAGGAGGGGTAGTAATGTGGCTGGGGTCAGATTGGTGCATCTTTTGAAGTAATATGGGGAGCCAATAATGCTAGTTCATATCCAGTCAGACACGCACGAGTAAGGTTCTACGTATTTGTCTTATTCAAAAGCGTATCCACAGCATGAGGTACCATTACTGTGAACTCAGTATCAGGAACAAGCCCTGCTGATTGCCTGATAGAAACTGCCTCCACCGCAGCAGCTCTCAGGCAGCTCGGGAGAGCTCTGGTGACGTTTTCCAATATGGCAGAAAAATAAGTGCAGGGTCTTTGCTTACCACCAAAACCCTGTATTAGGACAGAAAGCGCGCAACCATCCGCCTCATGGACATAGAGCACAAAAGGCTTCTGGTAATCAGGAATGCCAAGCACAGGAGCAGAGCAAAGCACAACTTTTAATTGCTCAAATGCTTGCTGGCATGCAGTTGTCCAAGGCAGGGGCTCAAGCACTTCTTTGGTAGTCAGGTAAAGGAGGGGTTTTGTCAGTAGGGAATAATTGGGAATCCAGGGTTGACAATACAAGGTAATACCAATAAATGAAAAACCAAAGGGAATGATGGACGGAGTGTTGAGCATTGCAAGCACTCACCCCCAGTCAACTGATATGGGTTTAATCCATCATCATTCTTTAGCTCACTCCGCCACCCCAGTTTAGACATGGCCATATGCAAATCAGTCTGACCCTGTGCCACATGGGAACAGTCCAGCCCGAACTACAAAGCCATGTCTTCCCTGGACCGGAAACAAGCATCCTGGGACCGGTTTCTGGCTAATCAGCCGTCATCAGCCAGGCTAGCTTGAATCCAGTGGCAAAGTGAGCAAGGGACCACGTCTGGGCATGCCCTGCCAACTTAGGGCGAACAAAGCAAAACCAAAGGGGGTGATGGACGGAGTGTTGAGCATTGCAAGCACTCACCCCCAGTCAACTGATCTGGGTTTAATCCATCATCATTCTTTAGCTCACTCCGCCACCCCAGTTCAGACATGGCCATATGCAAATCAGTCTGACCATGTGCCACATGGGTACAGTCCAGCCCGAACTACCAAGCCATGTCTTCCCTGGACCGGAAACAAGCATCCTGGGACCGGTTTCTGGCTAATCAGCCGTCATCAGCCAGGCCAGCTTGAATCCAGTGGCAAAGTAAGCAAGGGACCCACGGCTGGGCATACCCTGCCAACTTCGGGTGAACAAAGCAAAACCAAAGGGGATGATGGACGGAGTGTTGAGCATTGCAAGCACTCACCCCCAGTCAACTGATCTGGGTTTAATCCATCATCATTCTTTAGCTCACTCCGCCACCCCAGTTCAGACATGGCCATATGCAAATCAGTCTGACCCTGTGCCACATGGGAACAGTCCAGCCCGAACTACCAAGCCATGTCTTCCCTGGACCGGAAACAAGCATCCTGGGACCGGTTTCTGGCTAATCAGCCGTCATCAGCCAGGCTAGCTTGAATCCAGTGGCAAAGTGAGCAAGGGACCCACGTCTGGGCATACCCTGCCAACTTAGGGCAAACAAAGCAAAACCAAAGGGGATGATGGACGGAGTGTTGAGCATTGCAAGCACTCACCCCAAGTCAACTGATCTGGGTTTGCTCAGAGGTGAGTCCCTTGCTCACTTTGCCACTGGAGTCAAGCAAGCCCGGCTGAAGACGGCTGTAATGCCAGAAACCGGTCCTGGGAAGCTTGATTCCGGTCCAGGGAATACATGGCTTGGCAGTTCGGGCTGGACTGTTCCCATGAGGCAGAGGGTCAGACTGATTTGCATATGGCCATGTCTGAACTGGGGTGGCGGAGTGAGCTAAAGAACGGTGATGGATTAAACCCAGATCAGTTGACTGGGGGTGAGTGTTTGTATTGTCAACGCTCCGTCCATCATCACCTTTGGTTTTTCTTTGTTCGCCCCAAGTTGGCAGGGTATGCTCTAACGTGAGTCCCTTGCTCACTTTGCCACTGGAGTCAAGCAAGCCCGGCTGAAGATGGCTGTAATGCCAGAAACCGGTCCTGGGAAACTTGATTCCGGTCCAGGGAAGACATGGCTTGGCAGTTCGGGCTGGACTGTTCCCATGAGGCACAGGGTCAGACTGATTTGCATATGGCCATGTCTGAACTGGGGTCGTGGAGTGAGCTAAAGGACGGTGATAGAGTAAACCCAGATTAGTTGACTGAGGGTGAGTGTTTGTATTGTCAACGCTCCGTCCATCAACACCTTTGGGTTTTCTTTAATACCAATAAATGCACACACTTCACGTTGGGTCTTAAGAACAGGCATATTAGTGATAGCAGCTATGAGTTCAGGTGTTAGTCTGTGACCTTCCTTCGACAGAAGGTGACCTAAATAGGTGACCTCCTGTCGACAATATTGAAATTCTTAAAGGGACAACTTATGGCCATGGTGTGCCAAATGCAACAACAATTTCAGGTTCAGGTTTAAAGTCTTTATTGCGATTTTTACATCATAAAAGACAGCTATAGCAACAAAAAAAAAAACATACATAGAATAACAGATTAAGACCATCATAATTACATAGAACATTTCATCGTTAAAAAGAGAATTAAACAGTATAATAAAGACCTCATATAAAAAAAAAACATTTAGTAATTAGGAATCATGATGGCTGCAAGTGTCTGGCTCTGGTAACCCATGCCCACCCGAGGAATTTGGCGACACCTACGACTACCGCCTCAGAGGTGGTGGTACGTAGCACCCACAATGCCTCAGCACTCCCTCGGACTTTAAGATGGCAGCAAATGGGCCTAATCCATTTGTTTCTTGGTGCGTGATAGGCAGGGCATGCAAATAAAAAGTGACCAACACTCTCCTTATGGACAATACACCAAGGGCAAGAATCAGCTAAAAGAGCGGACCACTTCCTAGTAAAAGACCTTAAAGGCAGAGACCCGACTCGGAACTGATGGTACAGTTTTTTATCTAATGTCTTGGTTATAACGTCCCAATAATTCTCAAAAAAGGGATCCAATTTGTGGGACAGAAATCTACCTGTTAAGCTAGTAGCATCTGAACTAATAACAGACTCTTGTCGAACAAAAGCCCAATATAATGCTTTGAAATCTTGCTTGGAAGGAAAGGTAGAGGACCCCGGAGAAACCCACAACTGGTTACAACCCATCTCTTTCAAGATTAGTTTAACTTCATGCAGCCAGGGTATACTACTGGACCCCCAAACTGATCTTACTTCCTCTAATTCCCTGGCAAAGAGGCTTGAATCTGGGGACGTCCAAATGCGTCTCAACAGTGCTACTAGCCGATAGCGAGCCATCTCATTAATTGGTCTGCAACCCAAGTCCAAACAGAGTGGTTTAGTCGGAGAGGATTGGGGAAGTCCTACCAGTTTTCGCAAAAATTTGTTTTGAACTTTTACCAGAGTTGATAGGTCCATATACCCCCAAAGATCTGCCCCATACAAAATTGCAGAGCTGACCTTGGTATCATAAATCCTAAGAGCGGGTTTAACCTGTTTGGTTAGAGACCTTTTTTGCTCCTGCAGAAGACAACCAGTAAGACGTGCAAATCTTAGGTGAAGTGTGTCAACCTGTGGTTTCCAGCTAAGGCGGTAATCCAAGGTTACGCCTAGATAGGTCATGACCTCTACTTGTTCAAGACTTACTCCATTCATGCTCACTGAACTTTTAATGGGGCGACTTTTAATTGTGAGTTTCCCTGTGCCGCTCTGTGCTCTGTGCTTCCTTGGATCCTGTTGGGCTGCTCTTCCTTACCAAGACTTCAACGGCTCGCCGGACCCGCTACGCGGGTCCCGCATCGCAAAGGAGGGCTGCGGGGGACATCTGGACCGAGTGGAGGTCTGCAACGACTGGAGAACTTTGGGGCATTGTAGCAGGGCTGCGAGCATAGGAGCGGGGACTCCATCTACCAGGAGTCCCTGCCTGGCCAATTCGCAACACCTGGCCCGCTCTCCCTGCTAGCCCCGCCCCCTGCGCACAGACAGGCATTAAAACTTTCCTGGCTGTTGTATCGGTGGGTCCTTCGCTTGTGGGTTTCCCTGTGCGGCTCTGTGCTCTGTGCTTCCTTGGATCCTGTTGGGCTGCTCTTCCTTACAACCATCTTCAGTTTTGGAGGCCACAAAGAGGTCATCAACGTACTGCAATAACGCATTACCAGAGGGAAGTACCAGAGAATCCAATTGAGTCGTTAAGGCTTGACTATAGATACTAGTACCTTCTGTATAGGCTTGAGGAGCACAACAGAATCTAAAGCTCCTGCCAGCTAGGGCAAATCCAAACAGATATCTGCTAACAAAGCATTCTTTAAATCAATCATGGAAAATAACTTGCTGATGAGGAAATCAATATTGTGGTAATATCTGTGACTACAGGGTATTGAGGCACTACAATGTTATTAACTCTGAGGTAAATTACAAGCAATAGACGTCAGGATGAGCATCAGAAGAGTCCAATGGTGCCTTCTTGAGAATCGAAGGATAGGGCTATTACACACATTCGCTGTTGTCTCCTCAACCACACCAGACTTAACCAGATCCTGTATTATCTGCAATAAGGCCTTTTCTCCTGCCTGTGTAATTGTATAGTGAGGAATATGTGGCAATACTGCAATATCTTTGATCTTAATAGAGACCGGTGGAATCTGGAGTAACCCCATGTCCATGTCGCCTATTGCCAACAAGCTACAGGACACCTCCTTGAATTCAGGGGAGAGGGGTGTATCTTTAGCAAAGCATTGTTTTGTACGAGCCACTTGTGGCCCAACTGTCATGTAAACACCATCTGGGTAACTAAAGATGGTGGCATGTAATCTCTTCAACAAATCCAGTTGCATCAAATTCTCTCCACAATTTGTTGTTAACAGAAATGACAAATCTACCGTAAAGGGACCAATAGTCAGAACAAGAGGTTTGGAAATGGGGCAAACACCCGGCATGCCGAAGAAACCTACTGAAACATTGTTTTGGCCAGACAGAGTTGACCCCGGGACCAGGAAACTGGAAACTAAAAATGTCTTGGCTATGTCTTGAAAATCTGCAGTGAAATAGGGTCCGTGCTGATGGGCACCAGAACGGTTCCCTCTACCCTGTCCCTGGCTCTCCTAGCTATGGGACAACCCTGTCAATGTGTCCATGTCATAGTCATCATGATAATACTGCCTCCCCTGGGTTTCGTCAAAATAGTCCTTTATGATGATCATACAATGTATTTTCAGACTGCACATCTCCTCTGCCTCTCCCTCCTCTACCGGGTCCTCTGAAACCCCTTCCTCTCAGGCCTCAACTTTCTGCAACAACACCGGACACTCACTTCGCCAATGCCCCTCCTTTTTACAGTACACACATTGGTTTTACCCCACGGGCACAACCAGGGTACTGTTCCTATCAGACTGAGACCTCCGCTGGGCCAGGCCCGAACCTCTACCTTTTCCATTTCCCCTTAACACTTGCTGCATCAATACCCTCGTCTTCAACTCCTTTGACTTTCTCTCCACAATCTCTTGGTACTCATTCTCTCTATGCTCATAGTACTTTGCCATACTCAAAATTACTGACAGGGATGAGGTGGTCCATGTACTTTCCGAAACCTGCAACCTAGTTGCAATCTTGGGAAGCAAATTAGTGACAAACCTGTTAACGAACAAACAAACACCACCCTCTGGTGACAGATATTGGCCACTAAAATCCCCAAACACCCCTTCAAACCTAGTAAAGAATCAGACACACTTTCATCCTTCTTCTGACGATACGCAGTCAACTTGTCCCAATCCACTCATCTCTACGGGATAAGGGAATGCATGTAAATGATAATACGCCCTGGCAAAGCTAATAGCTCCGCCTTCAGCTTGTCGTCAGGCTTGCAATCCTTATCCCACACCCTGATCTCATCACAAGTACCACCCAATTCCACTATGTGATCCTTCATATGCACCTGTCTCCATATATCCACCGGTACCAGCAGGCCAAAAAATAACTCTATATCAGCCAATGTCATTACTGTGGAAGAGGCTGCTTCCGTTAATTCCCTATATTATGCAGCCGGAGTTTTTAGAGGGTCTGATAACTGACCATTTAGAGATATTACCTCACTCCTCTTCCATGAGTGTAAATCCATTGTTCCTGCAAACAGGCTTTCACCCGTGGCTGATAATAATATCATGGTCATCTTACAACTCTGGTATTTCAGGGTGATAAATAGGATGAAATTCTCTCATGAGAAACAGTGACGCTGTCGTCTGGACCTTCTGAAGCAGTCTACCCCGATAATCCACCAATATTGTCACATTGCTGAAAACCTTATTGGGGGCCATACTTGTAGCATAAACCCCATCCCGAATGTCATAGATAATCTGAGGTGTGATACCCTTAAAACACTGCTCCCACAATTCTATCAGCATAACCGACATATGTTTAAGAGCATGTTGCTGTATAAGTGGCTCATAATCTTTCATCACACTCCACACATCTTCTACACTATATATCATATTCCGTGCCCATTGGGCAGCCTTGTCAGCCACCATCTTCTTCTCCTTGTTACCCACAGCAGAGCGCACCAACACTTTCTCCATGCGGTCATGTGCCGCTGCCCAATTTCCTTCATGCCCCCAACGCACAGGTGTCTCAGCATCGTGCAATGCCTGAGGTAACACACTCAAGGGAGAAAGATCAGATGATGAAACGGGCACCATTATGAACAAAGACTGTGTTGTAGGAGAATGAAAAGGCGTAGCCACGGATACAGAGCCAGGAGACAGCAACTTGCGAAGATGAGGAAGAACCAGGCGGGGCTGGGGCCGAAGCAGCAGAGCTAGAGACAGAGACACTAGGTATAGCAGAACCAGAGGCCAAAGACTGAGATGTTGGGATCATGGGGAATATCCATTCAGGGGCATAAGGAGGTGGTGGGCGAGAATCTAGTAACTCCTCAACAAAATCATCACCTTCCTCTATAGCAACAGAACATTTATCACTCTGTAATTGAAGCCTCCTATCTGCATGCTCTATGCCTTTCTCAATCTTTTCTCTGTCATAGGCCATTGCTTTCTGCATTATTATTTGTGTCTGTCCCCTTCAAGCTTGTTTCTCTGCTCTCATCTGTCGTTGTTTTGCCTCCTTCTGCCATACCCTCAGAGAATCAAACATCGACTGCCTGCTCTTTTTGGCGAACAATTTATCCTGCAAGTTTACGGATAACATATACTCTGATTTTGGTGGCAAACTGACTCTGTACACCCCCATCAAATATGTCAGCCTATGTTTTTGCATTAGCTAGCTTGCAGTCCCACTAGAATCTCTTGTTATCAGAGGGATTTGTTTGTTTTTTGGCAACCTCAGAACATAATAAGCATGGAAACAATATACTACTTTCACCCAGTAACTCGTGCTTGCTTGTTTTGCTCTCAGAGAGATACACAGAAGAAAAAGTTGAGTGTGTTAACAATAATAATTTATTGTACCGTTGTTCTCATGTAAAATAAGTGTGCTGCTACAACTGTAACACAGTAGCAGAGATATAGAACCAGCAATACAGTGAATAAAAAGAAATAGAATTGTTCTACCATTTTGCAATAGTCATGAACACATACATGAATATGAAATGCATTTATAAAATAAACTGTGTACTCCTAAGACGCCTGTGATGTACCTAAGTGTACCTAGCATGTGAGTAGGTGCGAAGGAGCCTAAGCCTAAGAGCCTAAGTCTAAGAACCTAAGTCTAAGAGCCAAGAATCCCACTAGGATTTAGT
Organism: Lissotriton helveticus; assembly: GCF_964261635.1. Classification (NCBI taxonomy): domain Eukaryota; kingdom Metazoa; phylum Chordata; class Amphibia; order Caudata; family Salamandridae; genus Lissotriton; species Lissotriton helveticus. Next base: position 84,796,849 of record NC_136060.1, on the reverse strand, counting down.
TGAACCCCCATACCTGAATAGTTAAAGTGTGGGACTTCATCCTGGACTTGAGCTGGATACCGCGCAAGGGATCGTCAGACCACTGTCAGCTGGAGCGATGGCATGCAGGAGCAGCAGTGTCTTTGGTCAATGTGTCGGCCTTGAATTCTTGGTTCCCTCCTGCCTACTGATAGCAAGAGGTGCTGTATTTATACAGTCTATGTACCTGTGTTCCCCATTGTTCAGTATAAGGATGACGTTGGGGAGTAAACCTTGTGCGTCAATGGGGGAGGTGAAGTGTTCCTATTGGAGAGTGTACTCATAAATTATTCATATGTGCTAAGGATGACGTCTTAGCAATATCGATTGTGAACAACCCACCCTCGGCATGGAACTAGGTGAAAGGTTTAGTCCATAAAAGGCTACAGTTCTTATAAGGCATTATGTCCATACAGGCAGTCTGTCCTTATTTGGAGTTATGTCCTTATAAGGCTCCTTCACATGAAATGACGGGGAGATGATGTAGGGAAAGTAGGCGATGTTCCCTGGACCTATCATAGGGTAACGATATAAAATATAATAGTACTTTAACTTCTGTTCATCAAATGTGCCAGTAAGCGGCCACTGTTATTCAGCATTGTCCCTCGTATAGTTATTCCACAACGTGCTAAACATAATAGGGGCAATGCAATGCTTGATGTATACATCAAAATTCGGGGTACCCTCCGGAGGCACAGGCTGCCTCTCCTGTAATCAAGCATCAATGGAACAACATCGGCATCCAAAACACCCTAACTTACTTAGACAAGGCATCTTAATATAAGTCACATACACTGTCCATAAGGGACAAGTATAACATCAATCCAACAAAACGGTCCAAAAACCAAATCAGAACCAGTACAAAAAACCACTCCCTACAGTCCCCAGACTGCACCAAGGAAAGACAGTCAAAAGACTGTACCAAGAAAAGACAGTCCAAAGACTGTTTCAAGATAAGAAGACAGGCTTCAGCATCAGACCTTTTCAAGACTAGACCGAATTTCCAGTTGGCCTGGCAGATTGTTTGCAATTAGTCTCAGACCTTTTCAAGAGTAGGCCCAATTTCCAGTTGGCCTGGTAGACTGCTCATAAATACTCAGTGTCCTTTAAGGGTCTGCAAATCCACCAAGATCAAGATAAGACAGTCCGAAAACTGTACCAGACACAGCCCGTAGGCTCATGCCATTCAACCATGGCATCACATTTTCCAAGAATTCAAATCACTCACCTGGTGCCCTCAGATCGAGCAAGATTATTCCCCACTGCTGACTCTTCAGACCAAACGGTCGAATCCAAGGGTTCCCCCTCTCAGGACCCCAGCCGGTGACCACTAGGCAAAGAGTGGCCTGATGAGACAGGTGGGTCAGCCAAGAGAACCAAGCTCTTATCGTGTGGGGATCCCTGATCCGCCCAACCGACCAGAAGCAACCCCGACCCTGCAACCTGATTACGGGTGAGTCGGATCACCTTGCGGGGTCCCTGTTCGGGTCACCCGGGTTATTAACAACCTTCTCCTCGCCTTCTGCCAAATGAAGAGTCTGTCAGACAGTAGAGACAGTAGAGAATACAAATAGCTGTTTATTAACAATACTCAGCAGAAGAGTCCAATCTGACCTGTACCTTAAGATGTCTGCCGAAGGACTGACCCCCCAACAGCCTGAAACGCATAACCATTCCTCCCAAGAACCTCCTACCACACCCACAGTGGAAAGTTACCGGCTCGGGCCAAAAGTGAACAAAAGAGGAAGAGAAGGATAGGCTACAACCTGCTAGATGGGTACACATTATAACAGGCTCAAGGTTGCTGTTCTGGGTTTCAGCATCTCCTAACATGGGAGAAGAGCTACACACATGGATAGGTATGCAAAGGCAGAATGGCCTATTCATTAGTAAGTCAGAAAGCAACCTTGAACAGAAAAGAAAATAATAACTAAATACGGTGTTTGGCTGAGGCAAGCAAGACGAATAACGGGGCCTAGTTCAGACACAGCCTAATGGGGATTGCAAAATACAAAATAGAGTCACACTCGCTAACTGAAGATCGCAAATTACAGAGATAACTCAATGGGTTGTATAATGTGAATATGAATTAGGTCTGATTTAGCCGCACACTGCTAACCTACTATGGGACGAAACAAGTATATAATGAGAATGGTGTTTTCAAACCTAACATGACCTATTATATGCTAGTGACTTATAGGTAGTTTGAATCCCACTTGCCTTATTATATGCTAGAGACTTACAGGGGTGTATTATTATCAGTTGTATTATACTAACCACCATGTACCTTTAAAGAAGAGCAATGGCCCTGGGTCTGGTAAACAGAGCCCAGGGCACAATCGGAGTCAGTTACTACCGATATCAATCAACAAATGGGGGTGATCAGAGCCAAAAAGATGACTTTCTCACACGGCCCGCCACCCCGGACAAAAGGTGATCGGTAACTAACCTATACCCTGTTAGTCCTCATCAGGTAAGAGTAAAAACCTGAAAAACCCATCTGGATTGGCATGGGCATTCCCAGGTTTGAATTCCAATGTGAAGTCCATCCACTGTAGGGAAATGGACCACCTCAACAGTTTAGGATTTCCCCTCCTCATCTGCCTGAGCCATTTGAGAGGTTTGTTGTCAGTTTGAACACAAAAAGCCTGTGCCAAAAATGTATTTCTCAGCTTCTTTGGGGACCAGACCACTCAAAGGCTTCACTCCATCTTTGTTCTCTGGAAACAGGTCGCCTACTGGATAAGGCAACTGGCTGATCAATGCCTTCCTTATTTACTTGTGCCAACACTGCCCCAATCCCTTGTTCTGAAGCATATGTATGAACCACAAACTTCTTTGGGTGGTGAAATGAAATGAAAACAGGATTTCTAAAGCGCCTGGTTACCCATAGGCATCCCAACGCTAATGTCTGCTAACACACTGAGCTGTGACCCATTAATTTAGGGAAAAGCAATGTTTTAATCTGTCTCCGGAAGATGAGGTAGTTAGGTTGAGCACGGATCTGCAAAGGCAGACTGTTCCAGATTTTAGCCACATTATAAGAAAAGAGGCAGCCCCCACTTCGTGCTCTCTTTATGCTTGGTGTTGACAGTAAATATTTAGTTTCCGACCTTAGGGCTCTATTTGGGCGGCACAGATGGACAAGGGAATGAATAGCCAAGGATCCTTTACCTGCAAGTGCCCTTGGGCTGTGCATAATGCCTTAAACCGAATGCGCTCACAGATGGGTAGCCAGTGTAGAGATGCCAAAGCTAGTTTAGCTGAAGAACGCTTTGGGATGTTCATGAGCATACGTGCCGCACAGTTTTAAACAACTTTAACTTTCCTATCGAGGAGTCAGGAGCTCCAAGATAAAGTGCATTAGCATAGTCGAGACGGGACAGGATGAGAGCTTGAACTAGGGCTCTTTTTTATGGAAAAGGGAGTAGTGGGAGTACTTTATGGACCATTTGTAGGATCCCGAAGCAGCTTGCAGCTACTTTTTGTTCTTGCTCTTTAAAATCAAGGTTCCGGTTGAGCCAAACACCCAGATTTTTGATTTGGTCTTTAGGGGAGGGGACAGGACCAAAAGAGCTAGGCCAGTGTAGCCCAAGATTTGTCTTTTCTTTATTCCTTAGGAGCATTAGTTCCATTTTTGATCCATTGAGTTTCAAAAATGAATCTTCCATCCACCTTGATACTTTGTCCAGACAAAGGACAAGCCCGGAGCTGGAAGCGTCCTGTTGGTTGAAAGAAACTACCAATTGGGTGTCATCAGCATACGTGATGATTTGGGTCCAGAAAGGTAGCACCACCTCCGCCAGAGGACTAAAATAAACATTACAAAGTATGGGGCTCAGGGAAGACCCATGGGGGACCCCACAGTTATGAGGTATGGGCTTTGAGGAAATGCCTTCTTCAAGAGCTATGAAGGATCGGTCTTCTAAAAACGACTGCAGCCAATTGAGCATGGTCCCAGCAATTCCCACCTCACTTAGGGGCCAGATGTAGGTAATCCCAGTTTACCGACTCTTAAATACCGAATCATACCGATTCAGTATTTCAGAATCGGAAAACGGGATGTAGCTAAAAATCGGTAAAACTTACCGATTCGGTAACATTCGGATATCCCAATCGGTAAATACCGATTCGATAAATACCCATTCAACCCTATGGTCCTCCAGGCTCATAGGAATGCATGGGATATACCGAATCGGTAAATACTGAATCGGTAAATACCGAAACGGTAAATACTCAATCGGAAAAACAAAAATAACCCATGTGAGCCAATCAACCAATCAGGAACACCCACCACACCCGAAAACGAAGCAACAGAGGAACCAACCAATAAGATGCAACTACCCCTCCCCAGTACCTGGAAGTGGCCACACCCATGCAGGTGCAGAGCATCTGAACTGTTTGGAGAGCTGGAGGAAACACAGAGGAGCAGGCTGCCCTGAGCATAGCTGAGCTGCATGATGGACTCACAGGATAGCCAGAAGGATGGAGCTGAGCATAAGAGGAAGTCGTGTCTGCCCTGTCATGGTGGGGTTTCAATCTGCTGACATGCAGGACCCTGTGAGGGTTCATGGGGTGGTATGGTCAGGTAGGTAACCTCACCCTTCTTCTCTCGGAGTGGATAGGGCCCAGTTCACTTGTGCCAGGAGCCCTAGGAGCTACAGGCTCCAATACCCATACCAACTGTCCTGGAGCTTACTCAGGCATGGCAGCCTTCTGGTCATACCAGAGCTTCATGAGATCCTGGATGGCCTCCACTGTCTGGTCTGCTTTGGACATGTACTTTGACATGCCAGATCTAAGGCCTGGTGCATAATCCAGCACATTATCCTTGGCTACCTTGATAGGCTTTTCCCAAGACACTTTCACCAGACACAATGGCCCCCATACAGGGAGCCCAAACAACGCAAAGCTGCTAAAGCCAACCCCTTTGTGTGAGAACTCACTGTTAGCAAACAGTAGGCATGGGAGGAAAATATCACATCTCCTCTTGAGTTTGTCAAACAAACCACTAATCGTGCCTTTCAGGGTCTTATTGAACTTCTCCACCAGGCCATTAGTCTGGGGATGATATGGGGAGGTAAACTTGTAATAACACCACATTCATCCCACATTACCATCAGATAGCTGGACATAAGGTTTGTGCCTCCATCTGAAAGCCACCTCCTTTGGGAAAACCATTCTGGTGAACACACCAAGTAGGGCCCTAGCCACTGAAGGTACAGTGACTTTCCTGAGGGATATTGCTTCTGGGTATCTTGTGGCATAGTGCACTACCACCAAGATATACTTGTTCCCTGATGCAGTTGGGGATTCTAGGGGACCAACAATGTCCACCCCCACCCTTTCAAAGGGAGCCCCAACCACTAGCAGTGGTATCAAGGGAGCCTTTGGCTTACCTCTGTCTTTCCACTGGTCTGACAGGTGACACTGGAGCCACAGAACTTCTTTACCTTTTCAGACATATGGGACCAGTAGAAATAGTTTACCAACCGGTTCTAAACCTTTTTTTCACCAAATGACCTGCTAGGAGAATATCATGACTTAAGGTCAGGAGGAATTCTCTGTACCAGCTAACTCCTGGTGGCCCCTTCTTTGAGGTTTATGGCCTCTGCATAGAGCACTCCATCCTCCCAGTAGACTCTGTAGAATCCACAACTTTCCCCCTCCTCTTACTTTGAGATGGACTTCCTCTCAAGAGTGGGACACTCTCTCTCTCAGGAGGGTCCACCAGCTTCTGTAGATTTCTTTCCAATCTGACAGACCTTGCAGGGCTCTAATCCCTTCCTCAGAGGTCAGATCCTACCGCTGAAGGTCAGATTCCTGCTGCACCTCTGGACCGACCGACCAGACTCATTGTCCTTGCCCACGGAGCTTGGACCATTGTGGTCCAGCATTTCCCTTCTGGACAGCCTGTGAACTAGCCACAGCACATGCCCACTCAGGGAGGTCCAGCATCCTTGCATGGATAATTCCCCCCACCCCCTTAACCAGTCAGATGCTTCAAAATCATTTCCCAGTAGACACTCCACTGGGATTGCAATAGAAACAACTGCCTTCTTAAAAATAAAAAAGAAAGAAAGAAATGGGGCCCTGTCACACATCCCCATTCCAAACTCACCATTGCCATGGAATGGAGTTTGGCTCTGCCGTCCGCATAGGTTATCTGGTGATATCCACCAGGTATGATCTGCACTGGAGAAACCAGCTTCTCTATGACCATAATCACACTGGCTCCGGTATCCATCAGAACCTCAACCTCAGTTCTATTGATTTTGGGCCTCTGCCTGCACCTCTCCATGTTGAAAGGCAGTGAGGCCATGGTTGTGATATGCACCCCACCCAAAGATTCCAAGGTTACCTCTGCCAAACCCTTCCCCAAGTATGAGACAATCTCCACCCCCACAGCTACACTATCAATACCCTAGGACTGCCCACCAGTGGGTGTGGTTCTTGGTGCAGAAAGCATCTCCTCTCTTGTTCTCTGGCTGATTGCAGTCAAAGCACTTTCCCAATTTTTCCTCAAATAACCTGCTAGGCTTTCACTGAAACTCCTTCCCCTTGAAGTCGAATTGGCTCAGGGCTGTCACTCCTTGTGCAGGCTTTTGTGGGTCTTGTGAGTATTCTTTCTGTTTTTGACCTTCTTTCCCCTGGGCTTCCCTTGGAAAAGGACCTGTCTTCCCTTCGTCCGATCACCCTCCATGGTGCTGATTGGAAACCCAAATTCTCCCCTACTCATCAAGTAGCTCCCCCAGCTCGCTGGGGCTAGCCAGCTTAGAGTCCATCACATACTAGCATAACTTCTCTTGTTTGGGACTGGGACACCACCACATGTAACCTTGCCGGTCTGGACGTACTAAAGGAACTCCGTTTTCCGCAAGTGGTGACTCGCAAACAGGGATACCATCAAGAAATAGCTATTCCAATACTATGTACTTTCTTCCCACTCCTTGAGCAAAATCTCCTTTAAAGTGAGATGGTACCGTCATCCCTCGCCCATCTCAGTTTAAAATTGTATGCAATTTAGGAATCTTTCCATTATGGCTTCCTGACAAAGGCTGCATAGCCAAAACACATGTGGGTACTACACCCTAAGCTATGGTGTATATGTAAAGGGAAACATCCATTACAACGAAACTTTTACAACGCAAACCATTACAACGCATAGCGCTGGGGGGCGCTCTAGGATAGGGAATGTATTTAATATACTATCCAACACCTTCCCTACTATCCACGGGGACTGGAGTTGGAATAGTAAATTACTATCCAGCGCCTAAAAGCATTATGCGTTGTAATGGTATGCGATGTAAAAACCGCGTTGTAAAGGCATGCGATGTAAAAGTATGCGTTGTAACGTCATACATCCATATGTAAATGTTCAATCTTGACAAGGCAAAGCCACAGATAAAAATCCAGCCTCTATCCACCTTACCTCATTGTAGAAAGCCTTAAAGTATCAAAGGCAGAAAAAATGTGATTCTTGTCGCTATATATGTGATTAGTTGCAGATTATAGACACATACCATTATTCATCATTTCACCTTTATTTATGTATCCCTAACTGTCTATTTAGACCTAGAGGTACTCCAGTTCCGGGGAACCCTTTAGGATTGTTTCTTTTCAGAGGGAAAACATAACATTTTTAATGTCTCCCCCTCCAGATCTTCGGGGACATTTAATATTTTCAAATTATTTTTTCTAGCATGAATTTCAAGATGCTCTATGTCATCTTTCAGGTCCCTATTTTGGTGGGCTAATTTGTCCATCTCCACTGATGAAGAGTGTAATGCTTTCTTGATTTTATGGATTTCAGATTCAAGAATATCTGTTCTCTGCAAAACCTCTTCTATTTTTTGCGCCAAAACCTCACATGAGGCCTGAATTGCAGCTTGATTAGATTCTGAGATTGAGAATCTTCTCCCAATGTCCTCCTTTAGTCTCAATAAGATGTCAGCTAGTGAGCCGGTTTCCACAGTGTTGGGAGATAGCATTTGGTGGAAGTCAGGCGGTCTAGATGATTCAGTGATCGATGATGGTACAGCAACATCCACCTTCTCCGTTACTGGAAGTGTGCCTGAACCGTTTTCTTGATTATCCAGAGCCGAATACCTGTTCGATACTTGCACAGAGGAATGAATAACCACCTGTTGCTTGAACATGATGTCTTCTCATTCATTACCCCGGGGGAGGCATGACGGGCTGGATATATTCCTTAGGTGAGGGGAGGCCAGACTGCATGCTGATAGATGCCATAGAAGATTTTTTATTTTGCCCCTATCCGGTGTGGTATATAACACTTTGTAGTATGTCTTCAGTGATGGGGTATTCTAAGTTTAGAAGACAACATTTTCTTGGCCCCCCCTTCCCTTTTCTACTTGCTGGGGAGGTATTCTCCGTGATCGCTTTCCCTTTGCCCTGCCTAGTAGTGACCCTTTTTTCCGCGACCGGAGGCGAAACAGAAGTGGATTTAGCAGAGTCTAAAGCAAGTGTAGCAGCCTTTTACGCAAAGAGTAGCTGCATATAGCTGGCTTAGTTGTTTGATTCGCGGTAGCTCTTTGGGGAGCGCTACAAGTGTCACGATCGGCCTCCACAGGATCAGGGCGATGCTCAAAGGGGTCCACCTCCTGACTGCCCGAAACTCTGACTAATAGTATACATAGAGCCTCTAGGTAATCAGGCGAGGGAAAGGTACGGGAAGGGGCTGGAACGGAAGGGACCACTGAAACGAGACAAAACAAAACACAATGTTATAGCAATGATCTCTGACTACTCTCATATGATTCTCGCTAGTGGAACACCTACCCCAGTTACTCCACTGGATGCAACCCCCTCTCTTGGATGTATTTGGTAGATACGTCTCTATCCTTACAATCTGAAAGACACAAACAGGATTATTCCTTGTCGATGCAAATAGAACCCTGGTATCACCGCAAATGCACCATACATACCAGTCCCACTTCCTTTTCACCACTAACGTAAAGCCCTTCTCCAGTAACCGATTATTGAAGGTTAAGAAGCAACCAAAGTTCCACAGTCAATAAGCAACCCAAAAGATGACTGAGAACTCCACAAGAAACAGACCAGTTCAAATGTTCCAAAAAAAACAGAAGTCAGTAGTGCTAGCAAAACATCCGAAGCAAAGTTCAGGAATTGAGTTCTTTGTTCCGGTTCCAAAACAAATCAGCAAGCACAAGAAAAGCACAGTTACTTATCTCTCTGTAGGAGTTCGGAAAGGGAAGAAGCCGCCCGCTTCAAGTATGATGGAACAGCGTCTCAGCCGAGAACGCTTGCAGGCAGAGTCCGCCGCAGCCGCAGGCGGAGAGTTCCAAAATCCTTTTCCGACTCGAAGTGAGGCAGCCGCCCCCTCCGTGGAAGAAGACTGAGCGTCTCAGCCGAGAACGCTTGTAGGCAGAGACCGCCGCAGCCGCAGGCGGTGTTACCGGAAACAAATGAAGAGTGAGGCAGCCGCCCCCCCCCCCCTTCTCCAAGGATGAAAGCCGAGCGTCTCAGCCGAGAACGCTCGCAGGCATAGACCGCCGCAGCCGCAGGCGGTAATGAACAAAGGAATCCTTCCCAAGCCCGGAAGAGAGCAGCCGCCCCCTCCGAGAACGAAAGTCCAGCGTCTCAGCCGAGAACGCTTAATCAGGAATACTCCAGGAATCACAAACGAACCACAAGGCAACCAGGACACAGTTCCAAAGGGAATCACGTACAACTCTCGTCTGCATCCCAGAAGCCTATATACTGTAAGCTCCTCCTACTACAGGGCCTTCTGGGAGTTGTAGTCTGTAGGCGCAGCATGGCAAACCGTGACAGTATGCCCACCTCCCAAGCGCCTCCTAGCACCAGGCTTGCCCGGACAACGAGCATGGAAATAGCCCACCGCACGCGGGGCATGGATCCCCGAGCTCGGTTCCCACGAATCATCCTCCGCCGTGTAGCCCTTCCACGACACCAGGTACCAGAGCTTCCCCCGCCGATAGCGGGAATCAAGGATCCTACTCACTTCATACTCCAACTGCCCATCCCGCCGCACCGGAGGCACGACCTTGCGACGCGCAGACTTCGCTGGTTTCAGAAGGCTGCAGTGGAACACCGGGTGTATCCGCAAGGAGGCAGGAAGCTTCAATTTATAGGCCACCGGATTGATTTGACGCACCACCTCGTAAGGACCGATGAACCGAGGATGGAAGATGCTATGGAATCGAAACCGAATGTTCTTGGTGGATAGCCAGACCCTGTCACCCACTCGATACAGCGGTCCTACTCGCCTATGCATATCCTCCCATCTCTTATAGGATGTCTTAGCCTTCTCCAGGTGAGCGTGGACCTTCCGGTGCATCAGCAGAAGAGCCTTCACCTGACCCAACACCGTAGGATGATTCGACACCTCACTAGGGATCGTCAACGGCAGGGTGTCAGCATGGTAACCAGTATTGGCCTGAAATGGCGAAACTCCCGTTGAGCTGTGCCAAGCGTTGTTATACGACAGTTCCGCCAACCATAACAACGACACCCAAGAATCAGCTGCTTCCTCCGCGTAGCAACGGAGATATTTCTTAAGGGTCTGGTTCAGTCTCTCAGTCTGACCATCAGACTGCGGATGGAAACTGGTAGACAGCGCATCCGTGATATGCAATGCCTTACACCACATGTGCCAAAACCGAGCCACAAACTGAGGACCCCGGTCTGACACAATGATCTTCGGAATGCCGTGTAACTGCACCACCTGCGTCAAGATTAGTTGCGCTGTTTGAGCCGCCGTAGGCAGATTCCTACACGGAATAAAGTGTCCCATCTTTGTGAAACTGTCTATCACCACCAGAATAGCGTTACTGCCCTTATCCATAGGTAGCCCAACAACAAAATCCATGCTAATAACCTGCCATGGGCGTGAAGGCGTAGGAAGAGGCATTAACTATCCTTTGCTCTTGGCTTGTTCACTCTTCGCCCGGGCACATGTTTCACAACGGTCAACCCAATTTCTCACATCCTTATTCATCCCTTCCCACCAGAACTGCCGTTGCATGGCGTTGATAGTCTTTTGCTGCCCTGGATGACCAGCCACCATCGCATTGTGACACCAGTTAAACGCCAACAACCTCAAAGCAAGGGTGGGGAGAAACAGCCGGTTCTGGTATAGCGGAATGCCATGTTGCAGGGAACGATGCGAATCCACCTTGGCCCACTCCTCCCATTGTAGCGGAGACCGGTTCTTGGAAACCTCCTCCAGAAACGTATCAACGGTACTGGCACACACTACCTTGTCAGGAGACAGTATGGATCTAGGTTCCGCCAGTAACGGAGTTGCCAAGTCTGTTTGTCTAGAAAGAGAATCAGCCTTTCGATTCTCCGCACCAGGACGAAATGTGATAACAAACTCATATTCTGAGAAGAATAGCATCCAGCGCATTTGCCTCTGAGACAAATGACGGGCGGTTTTCAAAAACTGCAAGTTCCTGTGGTCCGAATACACCGTTACCGGATGTCGGCCCCCCCACAGGTAATGCCTCCACTCTTGAAAGGCTTTTTTCACGGCCATGAGTTCCTTTTCGGCTATAGTATAATTCACTTCGGATGCAGTGAGTTTTTTAGACAAAAAAGCCACGGGATGGAGCTGTCCTGTTTGTTTGTCCCTCTGTGACAACACTGCCCCTATCGCGATATCCGATGCGTCCGCTTCCACGATAAACGGCACGTCCATCTGAGGATGTCTTAGGATGGGTGCAGAGCAGAAAGCCTCCTTCAACTGGTTGAATGCTTCCATAGCATCCGTCGTCCAACAAAAAGACGCCCCCTTCCTCAACAACCGGGTTACTGGAGAGATCAGCTGGGAGAAATGGGCAATGAATCTCCGATAGTAATTGGAGAAACCAAGGAAGCACTGAACATCTCTCACATTCTTTGGTGTCGGCCACTCACTCACAGCTGCCACCTTTCGCTCTGCCATTCGAAACCCGCTAGGCGTTAGTATAACCCCCAAATACTCCACTTCAGTGACACTGAACTCGACCTTGCTGAGTTTGCAGTATAATCTATTGTCCTGTAGCCTTTTGAGAATCAACAATACCTGACTGACATGCTGAGCAGGCGTCTTGGAATATATCAATATGTCATCGATGTATATTACAACGAATCGATCGATGTACTCCTTCATGATGTCGTTTAAGAAATACTGGAATGCCGCCGGGGCGTTGCACAACCCGAACGGCATCACCAGGTATTCGAATAAACCAAAACGAGTCTTAAAAGCCGTTTTCCACTCATCCCCAGCCCGGATCCGCACCAGATGATAGGCACCACGGAGGTCTAACCGAGTGTAAATGGTTGCCTCTCTCACCTGATCCAACAGGACGGGAATGAGTGGAAGCGGGTATCTGTTTCTCACTGTGACCTTGTTCAGCTGCCTATAATCAATACAGGTACGCAATTCTCCATTCGCTTTGGAAATAAAAAACAGAGGAGAAGCTGCTGGTGACCGTGATGGGCGTATAAAACCAATAGAACAAAAATGATCCAAATAGGTCTTCAAATGGGCGGTTTCGGACTCAGACAATGCATACACCCTACACGAGGGCACCACCGCCCCCTCAACCAGGTCGATCCGACAATCGTATTCACGATGAGGCGGAAGGATCTCTGCCTTCACCTCACTGAACACGTCCTCATACCCTGCATATTCTCCCGGCAAGACCACCTCCTTTTCCGCCGCAGTAGCGATCTGATAAGCCTGGGCCAAGGACACCGTATGTGAGTCCTGTGTTTTCATACATTGTGTAGTGCAATACTCTGAATTAAACAGCAATGTTTTCTTTTTCCAATCCATCGTCGGATTATGGTGCCATAACCACGGCATCCCCAAAATTACCTCGTATTGAGGAGCCTCAATTATGTTCAACACAATGTCCTCCACATGTTTCAGCGGATACCCAGGCATAGTCAACTCCAAAGCCTCAGTATGTTCCACTACCGGCCCCGATTTGAGCGGAGTACCATCCACTGCCAGAACGGTTTCAGGCTGAGGAGTTGGTACCTTCCTCAATCCCAACCTATTCACCAACCCACTGTCGATAAAATTGCCAGTTGCCCCTGAATCAATCATACACCACGCCTGGCTTTGATGAGGCCCCTTACCCAAGAACATGGAAACCACTACATGCGATTCTGTGTTATTACATAAAGCGACCTCCAAAGAAGGGATTTTTCACTCCTGTTGAGCGATGCCCGCTCTTTCTAATCTCTTAGGATCCGCCTGTACCTCAGGAGGCAGTGCCGGGGACATAACCGCCACCTGCTTACCTGCATAGAAAGGAGGCCTTTTCTTTGGTTTAATCGTGCAATCCTTAACATAATGTCCCTTCTTTCCGCAGTACATGCAGAGACCCTGCGCTCGTCTGGCCTCCCTTTCTGATTTAGACAGGGGAGGACGAATGGCCCCGATATCCATTGGTTCTACCACACTGTCTTTGGGTTTGTCTTGACCAACTTGAGCCATCCCACCTCCTGCTCTGTCACTTCTCTTCCGTTCTCCACCTCTTTCAGACATACGATGATCTAATCGCAACGTAAGGTTAATGAGATCAGTACATGTAGTAGGTTGAGGGTCAATTTGAGCAAGGACATCCTTGATGTCCTCGTTCAATCCCTGATAATAGAGCGCCATCCTTTTTTCTTCTGGCCATGCCATTTCTACAAGAAGCCTATTAAAGGTAGTCATGTAGGTTACTAAGTCACTCCTTCCCTGCCTCAATCTCAGCAATTCCCGATCAGCACTTAGAGTAGTTGCACGTCTGTCAAACACTCTCTCAAATTCCTTTCTAAAGTCATCCCAGTCTGCCAACAACGGATCGTCATTTTTCACTAAAGGAACCGCCCAATTGGCAGCATCCCCCGTAAGATATGAGATAGCGAATGCCACCCTCGACAGATTAGTAGGAAAGGAGGCCGGTCTACAAGAGAAATGCAGGGTAATTTGTGTCAGGAAAGTCTGGATTTTCAAGGGATCTCCCGAATACCTCTCAGGACTGGCCAAGGGTATAGGTGGAGGAACCGACACCTGTATTTGGGGAACTCCTGCTGAGGCATCAAAAGGGTTTCTGCCTTGCCTATCCAGCCTGTCTTTTAACGCAGCTGTTTCTGCCTTAGACGTAGCCAATTCCTGTTGGACCAAAACCAAGGCCTGCAACACATCGTCTAAAGTGGCCATCCTTTCAGCAACCCCTGACCAGGTGGAGCCCACTACTTGGGTACGTGATTCTGTCACGATCGGCCTCCACAGGATCAGGGCGATGCTCAAAGGGGTCCACCTCCTGACTGCCCGAAACTCTGACTAATAGTATACATAGAGCCTCTAGGTAATCAGGCGAGGGAAAGGTAAGGGAAGGGGCTGGAACGGAAGGGACCACTGAAACGAGACAAAACAAAACACAATGTTATAGCAATGATCTCTGACTACTCTCATATGATTCTCGCTAGTGGAACACCTACCCCAGTTAATCCACTGGATGCAACCCCCTCTCTTGGATGTATTTGGTAGATACGTCTCTATCCTTACACCTAACAATCTGAAAGACACAAACAGGATTATTCCTTGTCGATGCAAATAGAACCCTGGTATCACCGCAAATGCACCATACATACCAGTCCCACTTCCTTTTCACCACTAACGTAAAGCCCTTCTCCAGTAACCGATTATTGAAGGTTAAGAAGCAACCAAAGTTCCACAGTCAATAAGCAATCCAAAAGATGACTGAGAACTCCACAAGAAACAGACCAGTTCAAATGTTCCAAAAAAAACAGAAGTCAGTAGTGCTAGCAAAACATCCGAAGCAAAGTTCAGGAATTGAGTTCTTTGTTCCGGTTCCAAAACAAATCAGCAAGCACAAGAAAAGCACAGTTACTTATCTCTCTGTAGGAGTTCGGAAAGGGAAGAAGCCGCCCGCTTCAAGTATGATGGAACAGCGTCTCAGCCGAGAACGCTTGCAGGCAGAGTCCGCCGCAGCCGCAGGCGGAGAGTTCCAAAATCCTTTTCCGACTCGAAGTGAGGCAGCCGCCCCCTCCGTGGAAGAAGACTGAGCGTCTCAGCCGAGAACGCTTGTAGGCAGAGACCGCCGCAGCCGCAGGCGGTGTTACCGGAAACAAATGAAGAGTGAGGCAGCCGCCCCCCCTTCTCCAAGGATGAAAGCCGAGCGTCTCAGCCGAGAACGCTCGCAGGCATAGACCGCTGCAGCCGCAGGCGGTAATGAACAAAGGAATCCTTCCCAAGCCCGGAAGAGAGCAGCCGCCCCCTCCGAGAACGAAAGTCCAGCGTCTCAGCCGAGAACGCTTAATCAGGAATACTCCAGGAATCACAAACGAACCACAAGGCAACCAGGACACAGTTCCAAAGGGAATCACGTACAACTCTCGTCTGCATCCCAGAAGCCTATATACTGTAAGCTCCTCCTACTACAGGGCCTTCTGGGAGTTGTAGTCCGTAGGCGCAGCATGGCAAACCGTGACAACAAGGGACACTACTCCCACCGTTCTCCATGCAGTTCCGGGGGCCCACTTGCAGTATAACAGTCCCAGCCGACCCTTTTACACACTTCTGCGCAGCATACACTTCACTGCATAACTTAAAGGCAGTCCAGACAGCCGGTGAGCCCTCATTATGAAGAGGTTGGAAAGATTCCAAAAATCTTACCATCGCCTTCGTTTAAACAAGCGGTGCGCTTGAAGGGAATAAAAGAGCAAACTCCCACCTTAGACCTACTTTCCGACACGCTGCCCCATGTCAACTCACCACACCTCTTTGGAGCATACTCGCAGGTACTGACTCTGCAGGTGAAGACCCGGAACTGTAGACTGGGAGTCCACCGCCTCCACTCCCATGCTGCGCTGACAAACTGCAGCAACAAGAGCTACACGGGTGCCACGCGGCCTCGAACCCCAAACACCATCCGGGACGGAGAAGGCACAACCTCCGACAAAAAGAGGAAATAGACTGTAAGCGTTTCTTCTAAAAAGAAATAGCAAAAAATGTATTCCGAGCTAGGGATAGTGTGGTGGGGGGTCCACTGTCGTTATTAAACTACAAAATAATATTTCTATAATGCTCATTGTGCTCCGTGGAGGGTCCTGGCAGTACACACCAGGGGAGCTCGACCGTGACCAATAGCTTCCGGCCGCCATGTTCCCCATCTATGCCCTGAGGTAATTGAAACCAAAAATCTTTCAAAACAAAAGCCAAGAAAAATTGTAGTAAATTTTCTTACATACTTCGTAAAGGAGAACATCTTATCCTTGGCTTTGAAAGCAGATCTGGTTAAAAGTAACTCCTTCTCCAGCTCATTTTCTTTTTCTCTCCGGTTGGACGTCTCCCACATTACAGCAACAAAACAGTGGGGGTTAGTTAAAAGAATGCCATTTCTAAACTCACTGGGGGCTAAGACACAACTGAGATTTCCGGCATCTCTCCGGATTATGTGGAACAATCACATGCATAATCTGTGTCAAATTGAGGAAGTAGATGCCCTATAGACAAAATAAGGAACAGGAGTGGGTATAGGTGGAAAAGGGGGTGAGAGTATTCACTCTACTTCTTCTGTATTGATTGGATCGCTGGGTTATTTTGGAGAGACTGGCTTATTATTTATAAAATTGAATTATTTTTTTTTTGCTATGGTTGCGTCCTGGGGATCTCGTCCATAGGGATTATGCTCAGAGGAGAAGGGCGGTTCCCAGGGTACTGAGGGGCTGAAGGGGTCACTGGGGCAGAGAGGGGGGAGGAGGAGCACGGATGGGGATGCAATGGGAAAAAATCAAAAAAATATCCTTAATCTCAATTGTGTTTTAAGATTTAAGCCATCCTCAGAATGCCTGTATACAGTTTTGCCAGGGGTATATGTCGCAGCCTTAATGAGAACTAAAATTAAATTTATCTTGTGGAACATCAATAGGCTCAGATGTCGATGTAGCCAAAGATTAGTCATGAAATTCCTTGAACAATCATCCGCACAGGTCTGTCTGATTCAAGAGACGCCCCTGAGCTATCTAGAATGCAGGGCCATATTTGGTAAATAACACTGGGTTGAGCATTTTTGTTCATCTGAACAGGCAGTCCATAATAAAGGGGTGGCAATTTTAATTAGATCAGGAGCTAGAGGCAATATTAAATCAGTTTTATCAGATCAGTCAGGGAGAGCGATTATAGTACAGCTGGAAATCGGAGTGACAGAGTTAACTATAGTTTCATTCTATGGTCATAATGTTGATGATCCGGCTCATATCTATAAAATGCAAGCCAAATTAATAGAAACCACTACCCCAATAATTATCGGAGGTGATTTCAATGTCCTTCTCGATCCCCTGCGCAATAGCTCTAATCGTAGTCATTATGTCGGACCCCCGCGTATTTGTCGGGCAATGACTAATATGATCCATGATCTTGGGCTGGCTGATATAAGGAGGGCTAAAAAGGGTGATAAATCAGGTTTTACCTTTTTCAGCAAAAAACGTGGTCATTCCTCCAGAATCGATTATATTCTAACAGATAGGCTGGGCCTAGAGAATTTATTAGATATCTCCATTATTCCAAGTATTCTTTCAGATCATGCCCCTATCTCCTTATCATATTTAGGGAAAAGGCAAAGTCTTAGTCCTAGATGGACATTGAAAAGGGCAATGCTGTCTAATGCTGAATTAACCAGTGCACTTAAAGTTTCTGCTCTGGATTATTTTATAATGGTTCAACCGCCTTAGACTTTGTTTGGGACGCATTCAAAGTGCATTTACGTGGACAGCTTCATAGCCTGATATGTTCTAAAAATAGGGAAGAGGCCCTGGAACATCAGGATTTGGAAAGGGAGATATGGAAGCTGGAAGGAGAAAGGACAAGTTGCCCTCAGACCCATCCCGAAAAATGTACACAAGTTCTTAATGATCTTGAACGTTTGCATCAGGAATATAGGGGTAAACTGGAACAAAGGGTAAAGGCCCAGTGGTCAGCAAAACTATGAAAATGGTGACAAGGCAGGTGCCCTTTTAGCCTGGAAAGCGTGGGTGAATCGAGCTAAAAATAATATAAGCAAATTAAACATAAATGAGAGTGGGGCGACCTTATGTAAACTGGAGGATATGCAAAGGTGCCTCCTTTCCCTATTCTTAGATCTGTAACGAGAAGACACAACTCCTAGTCCTGAGAATATTCAAAAGTAGCTGCAGTATAAAGAACTACCGGTACTAGCAGAGGGCAGCCGAGTTTCTCTCGATGCCCTTATAACTGAGAGCGAGATAAAATTGCATATAAATAAGGTCAAGAACAACAGGACTTCAGGGACGGATGCTCTTCCTGGGGAGATCTATAAAATCCTCCTGGAATAGCCAGCTCCAAGACTGTGCAAACTATTTCATTATATCTATAGTTCGGAAGCTAGAGTCCCTAAATCCTGGAAGGAGTCTACGATCGTTCTCATCCTGAAGCCAGGGAAAGACCCCCTTAAAGCCGACTCATATAGACCAATCTCCCTGCTCAATGCCAATTATAAGATCTTTATGAGCATTTTGGCAGGGAGATTGGTCAAGATAGTTCTTTAGCTGATAAACCCGGACCAAAAGTGCTTCATCTCAGGGAGGTTTATCCAGGAGCAGACGCTGCAATTAATAGGCAGTATAGATCTAGCAGTGGCACGGTCGGAGCCCTTGGCTGTGTGCGGCATTTGACGCAGCCAAGGCGTTCGACCGGGTCTGTTGGCTCTTCCTTTGGGAAACCCTAAAGTTAATAGGATTTGGTTCAATCTTTATACAGACCTTGATCAGCTGTTATCAGGGCATCTCCGCAGTTATCCTGTTAAATGGCATGTTAACATCAAGCTTTAACATAACAAGGGGAACAAGGCAGGATTGTCCCATCTCGTCCTTATTGTTTGATATATACATGCCCCATTCATTAGTTATGCTACATGGTATTCGGTGATCCAGTTTGTGTACTTCTATGTGAGTCACACATCTGCTCTCTGGACCCATGTGATGGTTATTGACCCACTATTCTTCTTTATGAGTCGGTGATTGTAAAAATTCCGTTGGTGGGAATCGCTTCCCAAAGCTGTGTGGCTTACAGTCAAGTTTTTCCTGGTGCTTTGGGGCCTTGGATACCTTTCTACCTTGGGACTTCAGTTTCTTGAGAATCCTTTTCACTTTGGAAAGTATTGTTGCCTTTGGGAAATATGGTCTGCCAAACCTCTTACTCTGTCACAATATTGGCAATGGCTTCCTATTTAATGGTTCATAAGTATCTATTCTTTCTTGGGGTCTTCCTCCTGTGTCCTCAGACTGAGGTAGTCAATGACTGCTTGCCCTGGGACTGCCTGCAGTTGTGTTTGAAGCATCAGTGTCTATTGAATTCTGTCCCTGCGATCATGATTTTGGCTGGTATATTCTGGTGCCTTCATTCAGGCCCTCTGTTCTCTCCCCATGGCAGCAGGTGAGCACTGTAGATGGCATGCTCATCCTTGAAAGGTTTCTGTAGTTCTCAGGTTTTGAGTCCCATCTCAGAAGCTGCTCTATGCTTCATCAAGTTGGGATACTTCTGTCTCTGATGGCGTTGTTCTGTTGAGTCTATGAGCTGTTGTCTGTTTGACACCTTCCAATGCTATGTTGATTTGCATTTTGTCTTCTGTTGTTGCACCTCAAATCTTTTTTATTTTACCTACAACGTAACTGCTTTGCTCACTTTGCAGTGCATAATGATTCTGTTTACAATGCCAGTGAGAGTAAGGCTCTCTTCATCCTTTAGCCTTCAGGACTGATCTTCACTGGTCCTCTGGATCTCATGCAGTTGACTTCGGGTCTTCGCTTGATTCTCCTTGGCTCTATCCATTGTCCATTTTATCCTGCTTTTAATTCCTATAACGGTTTACCGGGGTAATTGATAGATGGACAGATTGGGCACCAGAAAAGAACAATGGTTGCTCCAGAGTTGTATTTTTTCTGTCCCAATGGACAATCATTTATCCTCCTAGTGGTCCTGTATTTCTCCTGAAATTGCCCATTGTTAATACTTCCAAGACAACCCAAGTCCCCTTCGGGTAATGGACTTCTTGAGCCAAGTGCCAAGAATTCCACACTAAGATACCATTCTGGGTAGGTCTGCATTTCACAAATACATGTTATTCTATGCTATGTCATGTTCTGTTCATTATGTTATTAATTCCCTCTGGCTCAGACGGTTTTCAGTCAGCATGCCCTTTGGACTACATTTTGGATTTGTTCTCCCTTCAGCACCTGGCTTATTGCCTCTTATGCAGTTACCCATAAATATGTTTAAGCTTTAGTTTCATCTTGGTATGTGCCCCCATTCCTTCAGGCTATGAAGGTTGCCCCTTTAAAAAATCACATTGTAAATCTCCAGATCATTCTTTCAATAGAAAGGTTTGTTTGGGTAGTCAGAGCTGGCGGTTTACTGGGCACACTGCTGTGCTGACAGCCTTATCAGGCATTAGTTTTGGATAAGTACTACTTTACTCTGCTTCTCCCTTTTCTGCAAATGTTTCTATGACTTTGATGTCAAATCAAATCAAATCAAATTTAACTTTATTCGGTTTTCAATCAGAAATCCATAAAAGTACAAAACATTAATTTCACAATATAGAAAATTAGTCAAAATTAAAAAGAAGATCAGTATTTTGTCAGAGGTCCATAAATTTGTGCGTCTCTGTTATTTTTATAAGTTCGTACGATGTCTGATGCACAACTTTAGATAGTGTGCCACTGGTTTTGAGACCAAACTGTTTTCCAGAAACTGCAGCGCCAAAAATGCGGGGCGACATGTTCTAATCTTCATTACTTTTAAAATTGGTAAGATCCACTTTTTTCGAAACGGGGTATAAAATTTACAAAAGAAAACAAAGTGAATTGTGGACTGAGGGGAAATAAAATCGCAGGGGCATGGTGTCGAGTTGTGTGTCCATACATTCTGGGTGGGGAATAGGACCATAATGTGGAAAAGGTTGAACCTGAAACGAGTGAGAAGAAGTCTTTCGAATTGTGTTAGGTCATGTTGCAGATACGGTTGGATTGATGGAACCAGTTGAATCATTAGACAATGTTGGACTGATGTCTTTCTTATTTCAGTCATTATTCTCAGTTGGGTTAGGTGAGACAGACAAACCTTTTTTAGATCCTTTTTTGTTATGTCTGTTACTGACTGTGGTTCCTCAAAAAACCTCGAGAGGCCCATATCTGAAAGAAACGATTTTATGTAACATAACCATTTTATCTTCTTCATGTGGTCTAGTTTCATGCAATCCTCAATAATTGCTCTTGTAAGATGGCATTCGTCGGTGGCCCATATTCTTCTCCACAACATAATGGGTTGGATCTTAATGATGTCGATAACATGATCCAATCCGAGTTCAAGATGGCAGCCAAAGTTGGTTGTACTCTTTGGAACTGCTAATAGGAATTTTAAGAATGTATTTTCCACTATCTGTATTTGTTCAGCATTTGCTGTTCCCCATACTCCTGCTCCGAAGAATGTATTTTCCACTATCTGTATTTGTTCAGCATTTGCTATTCCCCATACTCCTGCTCCGAAGATCGCCGTGGTGACGCATTTTGCGTTATAGATTTTTAACATCTCAGCCAGAGGTCTTTTTCCTAGACGAAGAGAAAATGCTTTTAATGCACCGGTTGTTTTGATTAATGACAGCTTGCGGGAGTTTATGGCTGCTTTCCATTTAAACTCTTCGTCAATGGTGATGCCGAGGTAAGAGTAAGTTTTCGTTCTTTCAAGCGAGAGTTTGTCCACGAAAATTGTCTTCGGTATTTTTCCCTTACTGCCGGCATGCATCACGTAAGTTTTTTTAATATTAACTTTTAGGTTTAAACCCAATATTATCATTGGGGCGGAAGCATGCCTTTCTGTGACGGCATTGCCGCCACGTAAAGGCACGCAGTAAATGGTTGCGGGCCCTCAGGGACTCTGGGGGGTGGGGGGTGCACATGGGTGGTACCTATGGTACCCCCCAGCAGGTAGTGCCACGCAGTGCCTGCCATGTTGTGCATGGAAGGGCGCATCCTAATGTCCCCATAGGACCCCCGCACTTATGGCGGGCAGTCCCATTTCCCGTTAGGACTTTGTCCACCCGCCGTCCTAATGACCCCCTTTAAACTGGTAATCAACCTTTACTATGAATTTCTCATTCCGAATTCGATTATCACGCATACTTTCACTCCGCAAATACATTAATTCCGAATACTTTCACTCCGCATATACATTCATTCCGCCAACTTAATGCACGCAATACTATTACTCCACAAGCTGGAATATAGGTTATGAAGGGAAGTGAAGGGAAAAGAAGCACCGGGCGTGATGAATCGGTGCCTCATATCAGGTGCAGCAACAGAAAATATTTGGTGTCTAGACATGGAATATGGCACCCATTTGGTAAGCACAGGTGCAGCAACAGAAGGATGCAGAACCATCCCTGATAAACCTGCTATTCGGAGTCATATCATGCATAATAAGTAATGTATTCGGTATCTAGACATGGAATATGGCACACGTTTGATAAGCAAAGGGGCAGCAACAGAAGGGTGCAGGCTGGTCAAGCAAAGTGAACAGATATTAATTTTGGGGATATCGCGGTGCGACAGGGAAAGAGTGCAGCTGATTGTGTAACTGCTGTTTTTGAATATAGCCAATGGTGCAGGGGGGTTGTGAACCACAATTTGCATGCAGAATGGAGATATTATAGCTTTCTTTCACGGGCACTAAAAGTAAATGAATCGTCCCTGAAAAACCTGCTCTCGAAAACTTTTATAAACTAAACTTATTGTTTTTGCCATTAAAAACAGATTTTTAAAATGAAAAAGACTTAACTTACTGGATAAATGTAGGGTGAATCTGGTCAAAAAAATGGTGTACTGCCTTGTATATGAAAGATGGAGTATTTGTATATTTTAATTGTGCAAAAAAAAAAGGACAAACCTTATTTCTGGAAAACAAATGGACGGAGCGAGGGAAAAATTATGTGGAGTGGCTGAAGAATTTTACAGAAGGTGAAGCAATTTACAAGGTAAGCCTAGAGTAATGTAGAAAAATATGATCTCTTTTTTATGTTTATTAATACTTTTGGCGAAAGCAGTAATTCATTATAACAATACTTTTACTTTGCAGACTGACTTCTAGGTGAACGGATGCAATATAGATCTTCGTAAAGGTACGTTAGATTTTATTTACAGTAAATGATTAAAATTGAAAGAACATTTTTGAGGAAAGAATGAAAATAAAGAATGTATTTGTTTTAAGAAAAATATCTTAATTGATGTTTAAGAAAGATGCAGAATAACATTGATATTGGAACTCACAATAATACTTTTGTTTAATATTTGATTATAATATTTGATTGTTTATAGTAAGAAACTTTTGAAGAAGTATACAAAATCTGATTCTTGTTACAGATGAAGTTGTTGGTTTAGTTCATTGGAGTCTTCAAAGGTTTCTGCAAGCGTAATAATGTGGACCAGCTGGAAGAAAGATCTGCGGAAAGGTATGATAATTATGTAAAAAAAAATATTAAACAAAAAACAGGCTAAATATAGTGTAAGGATAGAGGAGGGAGGTTGAAAGTTATGTAATATGTTTAAATATTTTAAAAAAATAATAAAAAGGTAACATATTCCTATGCATGTTGAAGTTGAAATACATAGTATTCACAATTAATAGTACACATTTTTAATTTACAAGAATTTTTTTTATAAAATGTGATTACGTTTTTAACTAAAAAATGTGTACCTTTGACATTTTTTTAAAAAACTTTAAGAAGGATCATTCTTAAATGTAAAAAAGGACAGATTTTTTAAAAATAAAAGTTGATTTTAATATGGGAAAATAATCATAGCCAGAATAGAAAAAGAGTGTAGATTTTTTATAAAAAAAGAAGATGAATATATTTTTTAGTTGCAAGACAGAAATGATAAAAAAGTAAATTTAAATGTAGTGGAATATTCCATCTTTAAAAAAATTGGTTTTCAAATCAAAAACATTGCATGTTTTATTAAGTAAAAAAATAGTGTAAATGAAAACATGCATAATTCTTTTTTTAATTTTTAAATAAAACAGGCAAATAACGAGCAGATGAAAAAGGGTAGTATTAGTAGTGTAGGATGTGGGCCATTTTTTCCAGGAAGTCTGAAGCCACCATCAACGAAAACTGTTGAATATGTGCCAATAGTCGCTGCGACATTTCCTTTGTTTTTTTGGAGGTACGTGGATTCAGACTTCCTGACAAAGATTGGGCAATCCTCATTTCTTGGAAACTTTGCTACCTTCCTCAAAATTTCCAAAAAAAGATAGAAATTGGGATGTGACTTACCAATTGATTTATTGAAGGAGTTGTGCCATCCCTCAATGACATTATTGTTTTTTGTGCCACCCTCTAAGCAGGTCATGTAGCAGTTCCAAATTTGGATAGGAAGCCTCTGGTTCCTACTGCGGCCTGACCTGCTTAGACGGCCAAAACATGTGTCTTCAAAGTAATTTAGTAAAGGGCCCAATTTATCCTCATTTGACACAAAATATTCACTTTCTGAAATTAATGTGTAGTACTCTTCTATACAGTCGGGTGGAACAAAACACAATGTTGTAAGTTTCTTCAATTCAAACTGAAGGTTACTATCAGTTATATACTCCTCAACTAAGGATGATTTTTTAATCTTACGCCAATAGGCCTGAGAAAAGTGGAAAAAATATCTTTGAATTTGGGTTTCCGTAAACGTTTTGAATATGGTGTTAGTCATAGATAATTCATAGTCAATTATTAAATTTCTCTGACTTTTGTTCTTTGTTTTGCTTTTAATTACTGATACAAACTCAGTATATGTCGAGGAATGTTTATCTGGTAGTAAACATTTACTATATATTTGTGAAAATGGATGGGGCGTGGATTTAAACGTACCATGCATCATCCAGATATCAATACTTTCTCATTTTAGTAGGTTACAAGGTGTGCTAAAAATTATAAGTCGTTTTTGACGGTTTTCGTTGTCGTATAAGACACAAGTTTCATTAGTTACAGTTAGTGTTAGTTCATGAGGATTTAGAATATCAGAAAAGGTCTGAGGAGTTATGCGTTGCGGGTTATTTGCCTGTTTTTGATGTTGTATAATTCTTCTTAGATTGTGAATACTAGGCATAGAACTAACAACATGCATAGGAATATGTTGAGATACCTCCCTCAAAATAGAACCACAAGAGTCATTGGAGGTTGATGCTAGATTTTTCATTTGATTTATATTTTCTCCTATTTCAATCTCTATTGCAGAGGCAGAGTGGTTATGTTCTGTGGTTTTCTCCCCAAAGTTTCCCAATGTTATCGCTCTGCCTCTGCAATGTGATGAATGATATTGAACACAGCTCCAATGACTCCTGGGTTCTGTTAGTCTGTCCTTACAATATAGATAGCCTGCAAAATTCAGTAATCTATTCCCTTTCGCAGATGTAACATATTTTGCCTCTCTTGAACTGGTGATGGCTTCAAAATCTGTAAAACAAAATTAGATTGTTTAAATTATGAATAGAGAAGATGTTTGTATTACAATAAATTATTTATTTTTAATTTGTCACCACTACACTGTACAACACTTTCCCTCCTGCAAACACCCTCTGATGTTAGAATAGTTATCTGGCACAGCTACAATGACCAACACTTTACCTACTGAAGACACCCTCTGGAGTTAGTATAGTTATGTGGCACCGCTAGACTGACCAACACTTTCAATACTGAAGACACCCTCTAGAGTTAGAATAGTTATCTGGCACAGCTACACTGACCAACACTTTCCCAAATGAAGACACATTCTGGAGTAAGAATATTTATCTGGCACAGCTAGACTAACCAACACATACCCTAATTAAGACACCCTCTGGTTTTAGAATAGTTATCTGGCACTGCTAGACTGATCAACACTTTCCCAAAAGAAGACAAACTCTGGAGTTAGAATAGTTATCTGGCACCTCTACACTGAACAACACTTTCCCTACTGAACACACCCTCTGTAGTTAGAATAGTTATCTGGCCCTGCTACACTGACCAACACGTTCCCTTCTGAAGACACCTTCTTGAGTTAGAATAGTTATCTGGCATCGCAATACTGACCAACCCTTTCCCTACTGTACACACCTTCTGAAGTTAGAATAGTTATCTGGCACCGTAAAACTGACCAACACTTTCCCTACTGAAAACACCCTCTGGAGTTAGAATAGTTATCTGGCACTGCTACCCTGATCAACACTTTCTGTACTGAAGACACCCTCTGGAGTTCGAATATTTATCTGGCAAAACAACACTGACCAACACTTTCTCTACTGAAGACACCCTATGGAGTTAGAATAGTTATGTGGCACCGATACACTGACAAACACTTTCCCTACTGAAGACACCCTCTGGTGTTAGAATTGTTATCTTGCACCGATACACTGATCATTACTTTCCATAATGAAGACATCCTTTGGAGCTAGAAAAGTTATCTGGCACCGCTTCACTGACCAACACTAATTAAGACACCTTCTGGAGTTAGAATAGTTATCTGCCACTGTAACACTGATCAAAACTTTCCCTACTGAAGACACCCTCCGCAGTTAGAATAGTTATCTGGCACCGCTACATTGACCCAAACTTTCCCTACTGAAGACACCCTCTGGAGTTAGAATAGTCATCTGGCACCGCTACACTGACCAACACTTTCCCTACTGAAGAAACCCTCTGGAGTTAGAATAGTTATCTGGCACGAATACACTGACCATCACTTTCTCTACTGAAGACACCCTCTGGAGTTAGAATAGTTATCTGGCACGGATACACTGACCATCACTTTCTCTACTGAAGACACCCTATGGAGTTAGAATAGTTATGTGACACCGCAAAACTGACAAACACTTACCCTACTGAACACACCCTCTGGAGTTAGAATAGTTATCTGGCACCGCTAAACTGACCAACACTTTCCATACTGAACATACCCTCTGGAGTTAGAATAGTTATATGGCACCGCAAAACTGACCAACACTTTCCCTTCTGATGACACCCTCTTTAGTTAGAATAGTTATCTGGCACCGCAAAACTGACCATCATTTTCCCTACTGAACTCACCCTCTGGAGTTAGAATAGTTATCTGGCACCTCTACACTGACCAACACTTTCCCTACTGAACACACCCTCTATAGTTAGAATAGTTATCTGGCCCTGCTACACTGACCAACACTTTCCATTCGGAAGACACCCTCTTGAGTTAGAATAGTTATCTAGCACCGCTACACTGACCAACACTTTCCCTACGGAACACACCCTCTGGAGTTAGAATAGTTATCTGGCACCCCTACACTGGCCATTCCTTTCCCTACTGAACACAGCCTCTGGAGTTAGAATAGTTATCTGGCACCGATACACTGACCACCACTTTCCCTACTGTACACACCCTCTGGAGTTAGAATAGTTATCTGGAACCGCAAAACTGACCAACACTTTCCCTACTGAAAACACCCTCTGGAGTTAGAATAGTTAGCTGGCACTGCTATCATGATCAACACTTTCTGTACTGAAGACACCCTCTGGAGTTCGAATATTTATCTGGCAAAGCAAAACTGACCAACACTTTCTCTACTGAAAACACCCTATGGAGTTAGAATAGAAATATGGCACTGATACACTGACAAACACATTCCCTACTGAAGACACCCTCTTGAGTTAGAATAGACATCTGGCACCGCTACACTGACCAACACTTTCCCTACTGAAGACACCCTCTGGAGTTAGAATAGTCATCTGGCACCGCTACACTGACCAACACTTTCCCTACTGAAGAAACCCTCTGGAGTTAGAATAGTTATCTGGCATGTATACACTGACCATAACTTTCTCTACTGAAGGCACCCTTTCGAGTTAGAATAGTTATCTGGCACGGATACACTGACCATCACTTTCTCTTTTGAAGACACCCTCTGGAGTTAGAATACTTATCTGGCACTGCTACATTGACCAACACTTTCCCTACTGAAGAAACCCTCTGGAGTTAGAATAGTTATCTGGCACGTATACACTGATCATCACTTTCTCTACTGAAGACACCCTCTGGAGTTAGAATAGTTATCTGGTACGGATACACTGACCATCACTTTCTCTACTGAAGACACCCTCTTGAGTTAGAATAGTTATCTGGCACCGCAAAACTGACCAACACTTTCCCTACTGTACACACCCTCTGGAGTTAGAATAGTTATCTGGCACTGCTACCCTGATCAACACTTTCTGTACTGAAGACACCCTCTGGAGTTCGAATATTTATCTGGCACTGCTACACTGACCAACACTTTCCCTAAATAAGACACCCTCTGGAGTTAGAATAGTTATCTGACACCGCTACAGTGATCTACACCTTGGCTACATTACACACCCTTCTGTAGTTAGATTAGTTACCTGTCACCAATACATTTACAATCACTTTCCTTGCAAAATTCACACATCGGAGTTACACTACTTATGATTCTCACATATGGTGCATTTTATGTATCTCATCTGGAAAAATAAATGGTTTGTAAATGTTATTTTGGTTTAATTCTCATCTCTTTAATGAGATCTTGATGTTGTATTTGTTGTTTTGAAAGGCAATGGCAGTGTTGACGTTCTTAATTTTTTTCAATTTGGTGATACTTCACTGCTGATTTAAAGGATTACTGTTGAGATAAAAGAAAAAATGTTACATCTTATTTGATAAAAAAACAAAAAAAAACTGACACTGCTACACTGATCAACACTTTCCCTAATGAAGACACCCTCTGGAGTTAGAATATTTATCTGACTCCGCAACACTGACCAACACTTTCTCTACTGAAGACACCCTATGGAGTTAGAATAGTTATGTGTCACCACAAAATTGACAACCACTTTCCCTACTGAACACACCCTCTGGAGTTAGAATAGTTATATGGCACGGCAAAACTGACCAAAACTTTCCCTTCTGATGACACACTCTTGAGTTAGAATAGTTATCTGGCACCACTACACTGACCAACACTTTCCTTACTGAACACACCCTCTGGAGTTAGAATTGTTATTTGGCACTGCTACACTGATCAACACTTTCCCTATTGAACACACCCTCTGGAGTTAGAAAAGTTATCTGGCACCGCCAAAACTGACCATCACTTTCCCTACTGAACACACCCTCTGGAGTTAGAATAGTTATCTGGCAGCACTACACTGACCAACACTTTCCCTACTGAACACACCCTCTGAAGTTAGAATAGTTATCTGGCCCTGCTACACTGACCAACACTTTCCCTTCTGAAGACACCCTCTTGAGTTAGATTAGTTATCTGGCACCGCTACATTGACCAACACTTTCCCTACGGAACACAACCTCTGGAGTTAGAATAGTTATCTGGCACCGCTACAATGACCAACACTTTCCCTACTGTACACACCCTCTTGAGTTAGAATAGTTATCTGGCACCGCAAAACTGACCAACACTTTACCTTAATAAGACACCCTCTGGAGTGAAAATAGTTATCTGGCACCACTACACTGGTCATCACTTTCCCTACTGAACACAGCCTCTGGAGTTAGAATAGTTATCTGGCACTGATACACTGACCAACATTTTCGCTACGGTAGACACCCTCTTGAGTTAGAATAGTTATCTGGCACCCCAAAACTGACCAACACTTTCCCTACTGTACACACCCTCTGGAGTTAGAATAGATATCTGGCGCCGCAAAACTGACCTACACTTTCCCCACTGAAACCACCCTCTGGAGTTAGAATAGTTATCTGGCACAGCAACACTGACCAACACGTTCTCTACTGAAGACAACCCATGGAGTTAGAATAGTTATTTATTTATTTATTTATTTTACCGATTTGTAGAGCGCATGGCTGCCCGTGAGCGTCCCAGCGCTAAGTGACAAGAACCAGATGAAGTGGAGTCTTATGGGAACAGCCAGGTCTTAAGTGCTCTGCGGAATGAGAGGAGGGTAGGTTGGGCTCTGATGTCTGGGGGTAGAGTGTTCCATAGTTTGGAGGCGTTGTATGAGAACAGTCGACCGCCAGAACGGGCTTTCTTGATTCTAGGAACAGAAGCTAAGTTACAGTTTGAGGATCGGAGCGTTCTTTTGGTGGTGTGAGGTGAGATGAGGTTTTGTAAGATTGGTGGGGCCTTGCCATGTAGGATTTTATACGTTGTGCAGAATTGTATTCTCTCCTGAACGGGCAGCCAGTGCAAGGTGTTCAGAGCAGGTTTGGCTGAGCAGCGACGGTGGGTTCCTGTAAGTAGGCAGGCGGCAGTATTTTGTACTGTCTGGAGTTTTGACAGTACTTTTTTGGGGGCCCCCAGGTAGAGGGCATTGCCGTAGTCCAGGCGTGATAGCACAAGACCATGGATGAGGAGTTTTTGGGATTGTGCTGGGAGTAGGGGCAGAATTTTCCTAGCTGACCGTAGGAGGCCGTGACACACACCAGCCGTTTTCCTTGCTTGGGCAGAAAAATTGAGACCTTCATCTAGCCATATTCCGAAGCTCTTGATTTCCGGTTTTGGGACGGGTGGGGTACCCATGCAGGATGGCCATAGGGATTCGGAATGGTAGAGGGATTTATTGCCCGGGATCATTATCTCTGTCTTGTCGTTGTTCAGTTTAAGGTGGGAAAGGTTCATCCACTTAGTTATTTCACTTAGACAGGTTTGGAGATTAGGGAGGGAGTGGTCTTGCTGACTCAACGATACCACTAATTGGGTGTCGTCGGCGTAGGTTAGGAGCTTGATCCCGAAAGGGGTGACAATTTTTCCAAGGGGGGACATATAAACATTAAAAAGAGTCGGGCTCAAGGATGAGCCCTGGGGAACCCCACAACTGATGGCAGTGGACCTGGACGTGAACATGCCATCTGCTACCTGGAAAGATCTGTACTCAAGAAAGGATTTGAGCCAGGCCAAGGCCATTTCTGCGATTCCAAGCTCACTGAGTCTGTGTACCAGTGTCGCGTGGTTGACGGTGTCGAAGGCCGCGCTCAGGTCCAGGAGGATCACTGCCACTGATCCTCCAGAGTCCATGATTTTCTCTGCCTCTTCGACCACCGCCAATATCGCAGTTTCAGTGCTCTGGTCGGGCCTGAATCCCATCTGGGAAGGCTCTAGAAGCCCATTGGTTTCAAGATGGTGGGATAGGCTGTAGTTGATGTGTTTCTCAGCTATTTTACTAATGCCTGGGAGCAAGGAAATCGGCCTGTAATTGCCTAGTTCCATTGGGTCCAGGTGGGGTTTTTTAATCAGTGCTTTCACCGTTGCTTTTTTCCAGCTGGGGGGGACAATGCCGTGGGCAAGTGAGGTGTTAATCAATTTTTTCAGGTGTTGAAGGATGGTGGGCGCAACTAGTTTAACGATGTTGAGTGGTGCGGGGTCAGTAGGGCTACCACTTTTGATAGAGTTGAATATAGGAAGGAGCGTGTCTATTGTCAGAGGGGTGAAGTGTGCTAGTTGACAAGCTGTGGCGTGGTGTGTACGGCAGGGCTGGTCGCCATCAGAGGAAGCTGGCGGTGGAAGGGAGTTGATGATGTTTTTTATCTTCAGATTAAAAAATTCTGCAAGTTCATTGCAACGGATGACTGACGCTTCTACTAGGGGGGAGGCTCCGGTACTTTGAGAAGTTTCTTGGCTATTTGAAATGTTTCCCGGGATGAGTTGGTAGATGACCTGATTTTCTCCTCAAAATAATTGGCTTGGGCAGTTTTAAGTGCTTTTTTGTAGTTGAGAAGGGTTTTTTTATATTCGTTTTTTTTTGTGGGGTCAAAATTTTTTCTCCAGTCTCTTTCTGATTTCTTGCATGCTTTCTTTAGAAGCCGCATTTCCTGGGTGAACCATAGGGAGGTAGCTTTGCCCCGAGGCTTGCCGGAGGGTTTTTTAGGAAGCGTTTTTTCCAGTGTCTCTCCTATCCAAGTTGAAAACTCTGCGTCGGCGTGGATAGGGTTGGCGACAAGTTTAGGGGGGGATTGCTCTAGCTGGAGTTTCCATTTTTCTGGATCAAGTTTAGACCAGGAGCGCGTGGCCTTCTTAGGTAGGGTTGTGGGACGTGAAGTGGGAGTCAGCTGCCAATTTAGTGGGATTAAAAAATGGTCAGTCCAAGGTACCGGGATGGGATCCAGGGCGGTTAAATCGTTGATATTGTAGAAGATCGGGTCCAGCAAATGGCCTAGTGAATGGGTGGGTAGTCGACTTAGTAGCTTTAATTGAAGATTTTCAAAGTCGGCTATTAGGTCAGCTGCATGTTTGGCTTCCTTTTTATTGAAGTGAATGTTCAGATCACCTAGGATCATACAGGTGGAGTGCGTGGCGGCCAGTCTGTAGGTGTGTTCCATAAGAGATTCACAGAATTGGCCTAGGGATCCTGGGGGGCGGTAGATGAGGAGACCCGACATGGATCTACATGGGGAGACTTGGATTGTGAACAAGACATTTTCACAGTCTAGGAGAGGACTGCCTTGCAGTCGGCAGGAAAGATGGTCTTTGTAGATTATGGCGACACCCCCGCCCTTCCCTTTGGAGCGATCCATATGATGGATTAGAAAGCCCGGGGGTAGGGAGTTTACAATGTCGGGAGCAGAGTCTTGTCCTAGCCAGGTTTCGGTTAAAAAGAGAGCGTCAAGCTCATAGTCTTCCAGCGACTGGTAGATTTCCAATGAGTGCTTGGGAAGGGATCTACAGTTGATCAGAGCCATGCGCATTGGGGTGGGGGGTGAGTTTTCAGGCGCAGCGGGTGTGAGTCTATATGGGCAGTGGGAGCAGCGGTTGAGGGGGTGTTCCCCGGGTATGGAGTGTAGGCAGGGGCCCTTCAACTCTCTATTAAGGTATAGTTGTGCATCCCTTGAGTATCTGCGTGAGGGATAGACGGTGTTGTGTGTAGTGTCTGGCTCTGTGCTCTGCCTAGCGCGGACGAGCGCAGACGAGCTTGCCTATAGCGCGCCTTCGGCGCACTCGCTGCGCTCGTCCGCTGCGCTTCCGGCAGAGACACATGATTTATGGTAGAGGCTAGATGCTCTGGAGGTTGGAGGGGGGGCGTGGCCAACAGAGGTGGGCATGTCTCGTGGCTCCCTCAAGCAGGTAATGGCGGCAGAAACGAGGGTTTTGCCGGAACAGCGTTCAATCTGCTGCTCGGCGAAGAATTAAGTAAGTGCCAGGGGTCAGTGCAAGTAGTCTTTAAAAACACAGTAAACACAGTAATACAAGTTTTAAAATCAGAAATTAGGCTGTCACAACTCCCGGCTTCCGCCTCAGGAGGTTCTCAGTTGGTCAATGCAGCGCTAGTGTTCAGCGCGCACTTTTTGTACCTGGTGAGGGGGGGCGTGGCCAACAGAGGTGGGCGTGTCTCGTGGCTCCCTCAAGCAGGTAATGGCGGCAGAAACGAGGGTTTTGCCGGAACAGCGTTCAATCTGCTGCTCGGCGAAGAATTAAGTAAGTGCCAGGAGGTCAGTGCAAGTAGTCTTTAAAAACACAGTAAACACAGTAATACAAGTTTTAAAATCAGAAATTAGGCTGTCACAACTCCCGGCTTCCGCCTCAGGAGGTTCTCAGTTGGTCAATGCAGCGCTAGTGTTCAGCGGGCACTTTTTGTACCTGGTGAGGGGGGGCGTGGCCAACAGAGGTGGGCGTGTCTCGTGGCTCCCTCAAGCAGGTAATGGCGGCAGAAACGAGGGTTTTGCCGGAACAGCGTTCAATCTGCTGCTCGGCGAAGAATTAAGTAAGTGCCATAGGGTCAGTGCAAGTAGTCTTTAAAAACACAGTAAACACAGTAATACAAGTTTTAAAATCAGAAATTAGGCTGTCACAACTCCCGGCTTCCGCCTCAGGAGGTTCTCAGTTGGTCAATGCAGCGCTAGTGTTCAGCGCGCACTTTTTGTACCTGGTAAAGGGGGGGCGTGGCCAACAGAGGTGGGCGTGTCTCGTGGCTCCCTCAAGCAGGTTATGTGGCACCTACACACTGACCATTACTTTCCATAATGAAGACACGCTCTGGAGCTAGAATAGTTATCTGGCACCGCTTCACTGACCAACACTGTCACCAATTAAGACACCTTCTGGAGTAAGAATAGTTATCTGGCACTGTAACAATGATCAAAGCTTTCCC